>NW_024543975.1:2135000-2732500 GCF_018167655.1 Microtus oregoni | reverse complement strand
TTTTGCTCAACTGCCTCAAAGTCTACCATTTATTATACAGGCTTTAGCTTTTGATGTTGAACAAAGTAGAACAACCAAAACAAAAGTGAACGCTAGCAGGCACACACACACACACACACACACACACACCCTTGTCACTTCTCTGAGCCTCGTAAGTCAGGTTTTCACTCTAAGGCAGGGTTAATTTAGCCCTTTCTTAATAGCTTTAGCACTGTCAGTAGAAACAGGGCAAAAAGAAAATGAAAAATATACAAGTTATGTCCTCATTTTAAGGAAGATGCATTTTGTTTGCATGGACTTTATAATGAAGTCTATAACATTAAAATTATTAAGAAGATATGAACATGCATAAGTTGTATAGTTATCAAACACACAAACGTGATTTTAAAAACTTTAAAAAGGAATTTATATTGTGTGGAAATATTAGGAGTTTTACAACAAAATCAGGTAAGCTGTTTTTTTTTCTTCTTTCTTTTGTAAAAAAAATAGCAAAATGTTCTTATATTTAGAACTTTCATACTGTCTATGCTTTTAGTTCAAGATAAGTAATACCAGCTCACGGACCACAATGTGATATTGTGACAGGAAACAGGTATCCTGTGCAATAGTAACTTTTGCATGTGCCCCTACCCTTAGCTACATCATTTCAACATCACTCGTGTTCAGATCATTGAGTAGGGCTAGGTTATGTAAAGCGCTCTCCAAATCCTGGTGTCCCCAGTGGCTGTTCCTGAAGACATTTTTATCTCTCTTATTTAAGCCCTTGTCTTTCATGATTAAATAATTGACTCATCGGTAACCACGGGGTACCTTTCCCCTGGGATGTTGTAAATAGTTACACGCCTTGAATGGAAGGCCAGGGTAATATTGTTCATGGGAGGAACAGAACACCATATGCTTGAGATGTGACAGAACAAATGTTTGTTAATTTTCTGTTTAGGGATTTTCAGTTTTCCACTTGAATTGCTGCTGCTGAAATGAGAATTTTCACATTTTGAATATGCTATAATTTATGCAGGAGACATTCAGTAATGACTACAGCTAATGCCAACTGTAAAATTAGCCAAATATCCTTGGGTCTAAAAAAAAATGAGTGCTCAAAACAATTGCTAATTGAGCTATTTCAGTCTTTTTTTTTTTATTTCAGAAACAGAAGCCCGCATAAAATAGATCCACAGGAAATTGCAGGCATTTGTCATGTGTACAGTCTAATATTAGTAAGAGTTTTCATGCTGTCTTGTTCCGGGTCCAGTACTAAATGCCAATGTGGAGTACTGAAGAGATATGGCATACTAAAAGGGAGAAGAAAAATATATCAGCAATAGGAAACGAATTCACACTCATCCATGCTGTGCCTGTTCCACTCCATCCATACCCATGTGGGAGACATCCATTTATTTACTTAAAACTAGAAAAACAGGAAACAGTGTCCAGAAAGGGAATCCCAAGACACTTTCAATCAAGATTTCTCACTTCTTTCTCGGCACTCTAATAGCTACTTTAAAAATATGTTTACTATACTGTGCAGAGTAGAAACCACTGGGCAGTGATGCCTATTTCCTATGATCATGGCCACTGGAAGTCTACGTATGTTCTACTTTTCCATCACACTCAAATTCAGCATGGGTTTTATGAAACATTCTTCAAAAAGAGGCAATCCAGACAGATGCCTAGAAGACAGGAGAAGTAAATAGGAATTTGGTCCAAATGATATTTATAATAATCTCTTGGGTCAGAGGTTCACAACCTTGGGTTTACTGAATATAACAATGAAGAATGAGTTATATCTGAACTCAAGGTGTGAACTCAATAAGCTGCTTTGATCTTTTCACCTACATCATGATCATAAAAGTCAACCTAAGGGCTGGGAAGTAGCACAATGCAGAAAGCTAGCCAGGCATTCATAGATCTTTAGGTTCAATCTCCAGTGCCATTACAGACACAAAAATAAGGCACAAGAAAAGTGAGTTTAAGACAATGTAGAGAGGGACGTTCATTCACAGTGATGACAGAGAGACTGGTTTATAGCTGGCCTTCCCATTAAAATAGTTACAAAGCTGAAGTTGGTGAGATGGCAAGGACTTGCTGCCAGGTGTGATGACCTGAGTTCAATCCCCATGACCTACATGGTGGAAGGTGATAATTGACTCTTCAGGTTCTTCTCTTATCTCCATGTGTATTCTATGGAACACACTTGTACACATGCATGCGCACACACACAAGTAAATAAATGCATTTGTTGATTTAAGTTGTCAAACTATAAATTTTTCTTGAGCACCCATGCTCCACCAGCTTGCTGTTTGTAGGCAGGTTCAGAATGCATCTAGCAGCTCCTTTTCAGTGAGATGAGGAAGCAGGAAGCACAAAGCTCACATGTCATACACCTGCAACCTGTGATGAAGAACTCCAGGGATCAGGAAACTGAAAAGCAGAAGTATTGAGCTTACAGCCATATTCTTTTCGACTTCTTACCCCCAGCTGTTGTAAGAGGCCACTTGCTTGTTCCTGGCTGTTCAGACTCCCAAAATAACCACACAGAAACCGTATTAAGTCATTGCTTGTCCTATTAGCTCTATCTTCTTATTGGCTAGCTCTTATATATTAATGTAACCCATATCCATTAATCTGTGTATCACCACCAGGCTGTGGCTTACCAGGTGAAGCCCAGCATCTATCTCCCGTCTAAATGGCTTCTCCTAATTCTGCCTTCTCTCTCCCAGCATTCAGTTTAGTTTTCCTCACCTAGCTAAGTTCTGCCTTGCTATAAGTCAAAGCAGTTTCTTTATTAACCAATGGTATTCACAGCATGCATGGGGGAATCCCACATCACCCAGCTATGACTTCAATACAGGCAGAGTCTGTTTTCAGCTTATACCAAAACACCAGCCCCATCCTAGCTTTACAGTATACTGGGGGAGGGGACTGAAGTGGGCTTCTGAAATCTCAAATCCATATCAATTATTTTTCATTTCACATCAAGTGACTGTCCTACCACTGATCTGGAATCTATGTCAGGATGTTATTCCTCATAAGGATATTTTTCCATTGTTGTTAGTGTATATTAATTGTGGCAAATGATAGCTTGCACCATGACATCTTCACACATGTCATAAATGCTTTCATCATATCTGAGCATTTAATTCCTGGCTAAAATGTCAGTGCCTTGCTCATCTCTCCTGGTGGTCTGCCTATAGTATGTTTCCCTAGAAAACTTGTCACTGAATTTGCACCGAATATTTTTTTTTACCAATAACATTTCCAAAACCACACAGGTTCCTGTATCACATGACTGAGGAAGAATGGTTCCTTGGACTTCAGCCTGGATCTGCTGCAGAAACATCTGCTGTGTCAGGTACTCCTAAATTTTGAAAGCCTCCACACAGCCCACTACTAAGGCTGGAGAGGCATTCCTGAATGATTTTAATGGGTTTGTGGTAGGGAACAGAATAGCATTTACTTTTTATGTTGGAAAGGCAATCCCAGTTAGTACTGAAACTCTACTAAGCTTTATTGTTGTGATAGAACCTTGAATTGCCATGTTTTCTGCCCAACTGCTGGAAAACATGAGTCTTCCCAAGGCTTTCAGCATCCCAGACATCTCCTCCTTATCATCTTTATTTTTGTGCACTCATCACTGCAGTGAGCCAGTAAGGTACTCTATGCAGCAGAGAGAAGGGGAAAGACTGACAGATCATGTGGACCTTAGAGGAAAACTTGTGGGGGTCCATTCACCC
Source organism: Microtus oregoni (assembly GCF_018167655.1). Taxonomy (NCBI): domain Eukaryota; kingdom Metazoa; phylum Chordata; class Mammalia; order Rodentia; family Cricetidae; genus Microtus; species Microtus oregoni. The sequence goes on along the minus strand of NW_024543975.1, from coordinate 2,728,766 downwards.
CTTCCACCAAGTGAGTACTGGGAATCCATTCAGGCTTTCAGACTTGATGTGCTAAGAGCCTTTATCCAGCAAGTCACCTCAGCAGCTCAGGTCTCTTCACCTCACTGAGTCATCAACCATTGCTTTACCATCATTTTAGGCGCTACCCTCACAGTAAGTTTGCTCAATTCATGAAGATATTACTCAGGTACTAAAATCAGTCTCCAAAAGAAAGCCCCAAGTCAATAACTTCCGACATGTCTGGTCTCAAATTCTGTATTTTCTTTATTGAAAGTCTAGAGCAGGAGTAATCTGCTGGCTTCTGACAGCACAAATAAGGACCTTCCAGTACATTCTCACAGTTGTTTCAATGTTTACTTTGTTATTTCTTTAGAAAGCATGGGCACTTATTTTCATCATTTAAGAAAACATATTGTAAGCTTCCTATGCTACCATAAATAAGAATCAACTTTATTTGTTCTTTCTATGGACTTGAAACACACAAGTGTTTTGGGAATCTGCCAGGCAGCATGGACCAGCTCAGCGTTACACAGCTTTAGGTTATACAGATGCATAGTGGACAGGAAATGAGGAGAGTGAAAGTCTAATCTTCTCTCTAACTAGTTTCAACTTTCTTCACAAAATCCCAAATTTCTGAGTCTACAGTCCCCTCAGATATGCCCAAATCTATCACTGTATAACATGACAGCACTGTAAAGTAACTTGTCCTAAATACTTCAGCTGGTGGAACTGGCTTTTGTAACAGTTACACAGAGCTGTCTCTGTGTAGCAGCTTGTTATAGCAAATATCTCCATGCAAATATCTACCAATTAATGTATATTCAAATTATGGAGCCTCTTAGTATAGAATGCAAAAATCTTAAATATACTAAGGAAATTATATTAACATAAAGAAATTTTTATTTCACAAAGTAAAATTCTATACACCTTAAAAAAGAAGTATATACTCTTAGGATAGATCTTAATTATTAGTCTTGCTGAGTTTGATATCATCTGGGAGGTACACTTTTGAATGTGTCTTTGAAGCTGTTTCCGAAAAAGGTTAACATAACTCACACAGGGGGCAGAACTCATCAGAGTATGCAGTGTCCCAGCCAGATTCAATCACTCTTTGCAGGAAAAAAAAAAAAAAAAAAAAAAAAAACAGGATCATAACGTTAACTTCAAATTTTGGCAAGACCCAAATTCAGATCAATTCAACCTGTAAAGACAGAAGCAAGATCTTTAGATTAAGGAAACATGAGATACTACTAGAACACTCATGACACAGTTACAGTCTCTAGGGTCAGAACCAAGATATTATTTCCCTACAAATAAAACAAGTGCTGACTCAGAGAAAATTGAGCATGTGTCTGAAAGATACAGAGAAAAGGATGAAGCACACATCATTGTGTTCATAAGATTTCACATTGATGATTAATTCGGCATACAAAGAAACTACGATGCACAATTAACTTTTGTATTTTCTTCCATAGTTTATGCACCACAAGCTTCTAAATAAAATAATAATAAAGATGAATATATATGAATTTGTTGGATAGTTCCAGCCTATTGACTTAGCTCCAGTTTTTTATGTTGGCAATGTATCCATGGCTTTTATCATCATTTTGTCTGTTTTATAGTCTTCTGACAACTTTATGAAGAGTAGGATATTTTGGACAATTTTTTAAAGATTTATTTTACATATATCAGTGTTTTGCTTGTATGCATGTATGTGTGCCATGTGCATGCAGTTCCTGTGGAGGCCAGAAGAGGGTGATGAATTCCCTATAATTGGAGCTACAGATGACTGTTAGTCACCATGTGGTTTCTGAGAACTGAATCCAGGTGCTATCTAAGAACAGCAAGTACTCTTAATTACTGAGGCTCCTCTTCAACCTCTAAAGTGAGGTTTTTATAATATTAATTTTATGAAAAGAATGAGCATATTAAAACCTACTAAATAACCCTATTACAATCTATTTATTACTCATTTTAAGCTTCATATTGAATACCTTATGAAAGTGTTTGTAGTAGATATGAATTTTACTTTATAATACAAGAGTAAGAAATTCCCATTTGGTTTATTTCTCTTAAAACAAATATTCTTTACTAGAAGAAATTTTTAGTTTAGTTTCTTTAAGAGGAAAAAAAGAATCCCCTTCTTTCCTAGCTACATATAATACAGAGGTTCACACATTACACAGACTTTGTGAAAAGTGTCATGCTAGCACAGTCCCGAGAATATGAATATCCTTGTTCTTATTTATTGAACATGGAAAGAAGTCCCTGGAAAAGCCAAGGTACTGCAAGCTGTGGTGCTGCCCTCCCTAGCCACACCACAGACTTCCTCTGATGAACACAGCTATTGTTCTTGGGGAGAACGGGTTTAGTTATCACTTTCCATCCCAGAACTCTCCTAGAAACTGACACAGTGTATGCTCTGTGATCTCCAAAGTTCCTTACATATCTCTCTCTCTCTTTAGAATCTCTTACACATCTCTCTTTCTCTTTAGAGAAAGAATGGGGCTATCTCAACCTGCTGAAGCAGGCAGAATGGCCACACCTGACAGTTTCCAAGTGGTTGTTTGCTTGAAGAATTGCTCCATGGTATGTAGCATGAATAATAAAAATCCAGAGGTAGATATTGGGGTTCAAGCTAAAGATCAGAAAAGCAAAACAGTCAAGACACTAGAGAAGTTTTAGCTCTACCAAGGTTGGACAACTGCATACTGAGCCCTGAGCTTCTGCCACCTCCAGTCTTACATTCCTGGTTAGCGCTGGGATTAAAGGTGTGTGACACCACTGCCTGGCCACTAGTGGCTTAGTTTTACCCTCTGATATTTAACTTTATTTGTTAAAGCATAAATAAAATATCACTATAATGGCACCTGAAGATGAGTGGAATCACAAACCCAAAGGGTGAGAGGGCTTAGTACTTTATTTTGCATGACTTCTTTGATAAAACATGCACTGTTTTATGAGATTCCCCCCAAAAAAAACAACAAAAAAACCTTCACCCTATCCCCCAAGGGATATTATTTTTCAAATAAGGCTTAATGAATCTGTATCACAGAAGCCGCACTCTGCTTAGAGTGTTGAAACTACTAAATTCCTGAACAGAAGAACCTCATGTGCTTTTGCCAAGCTTCTAGAAAATGCCATACCTACTGATCAGCTCCTGTGCTTTGACAAATGACTCTTAAATAAAAGGGAAGAGGGGATATTTGGGGCATAAGACAAAGCAGAGTAAGGTGAAAATGGAATTTAAGATAGACACTACTCATCCAATTTCCTACTCTACTTTGCTTCCAATACTTGTTAAATTGTTTCCAAAAATGTCTCTTTGCTAGTATGTTTTAACAGAAGCATTGGTGATATTTTTGTCTCTTGGGAAGTTTATTAGAAGACATACAACACCCATGTCCATGAACTTCCATTTGTATACAAGAGCTAAGAAGGCAACACTCATGGAGTGAGGCTGAATTCCAGCATAGTACAGACACTTTAACTTGAGGCCAAAGGCCATGGAACTGATGTAGTGAACAACAGTCTAAGTCACATTTTTCTTCATTTTAAAGAGAATGGTTACAAATTATTTGGGGATTACATTATGGAAAACAATAAAAGTTGTTTGACATGTTGGACTAATCATATGCAAGTTTAGATATATGAAAACAATGTGCATTGGCCAGGGATAATGCCACATGCCTTTAATTTTTGTACTTGTAAAGGTCTTTGTTAGTTTAAAGCCAGCACAGTCTACATTGCAAGATATAGGCCACTTAGGATTACATAGTGAAATTCTGTCTCATAGACAGACAGACGAATGGACAGATGATAGATAGATAGATAGATAGATAGATAGATAGATAGATAGATAGAGCACACTAAAATTAAATTGTAAGAATTATTTAAAGGCATTTATTAGAAACAGTTTTATAATGCAAAGAACCCATCTTTGTTTTATTTTATGGAACACTTGACTCTTTTATGTATGCTGTACACAAATTCCCTCTATTAAATAAAAACCTTCCATCTTGGAGGAAAGCTAGTAAAAACACAGATATTCTGAAGAGATGTGGCATACTCCATCTAGCTGATAAGCTCATTAAAACTCAAGAAGTAAACAACACAAAACTTCAGGAAGTCCCCCAAACTCACCAGATTCTCTAAGCCTCTCTCTTCTCAGTTGTGTGTAAGAAGAAAGGACAGCTAAGAGGCAATCTCAAAAGAGCTGAGGTGCCTAAAGGAGCACAGATCAGTCAAGCTGCCTAAAAGAAACACTCTCCACCCTGTTGAGTTGACTATAAATTATGCAGTGTGCTCCAGGTGTCCTGATTCATGAATTGTCACCATACAGGGGTGGGCTTTCATGATTAAACAGTCTTGAAGTCATTTCTGCTCCTATAAGCAACCCCTTGCCTCATTCCTGTAAGTAACCCCAATAAAATACATCGATTAACCAAGTTGAATTTTGAAGATATTCTTTTTAATTTTTATTTATTTTTTAATTTCATTTTACATTCCAATACCAGTTTTCCTTCCCACCTCTACTTCTATGGTATAGGAGGTCCTTCTGTCTATGTGTTGCTTTTATTGGCTAATGAATAAAGAAACTTGCTTGGCCTAAAGCATGAGAAGAGGGAGGTGGAGTTAGAAAGATGCCATGTAGCCCCACTAGAGACAGTCACCAGAACTTTAGCTGGTAAGTCACAGCCACATGGTGATAAACAGATTAATAGATATGGGTTAAATTAATATGATTTAGTTAATAAGAAACTAGAGTTAATGAGCCAAGCAGTGGTTAAATTAATATAGCTACTGTGTGATTATTTCAGGTCTAAGCTAGCTGGCTGGCTGGAAACCAACAAGCAGCCTTCTCCAATAGATCGGCATGCCAACATGGGTAACTACATCCACATAAAAACCTGAGAAAGCTTAAAAATTAATTATAGACACAGAAGAACAGAGTTAAGCATGGTTTGCTAGCATCATTTTCTTGGATTAGTTCTGTTTGCTAGAAGCAAAAGCATGGTTCCTTGAAGAGAGGTTTTCCTGACTCAGTGGTAGCAGAAAAGGTACACCATTTTGAAATGACAGATGCTGCCAGTATGTCCTCTGGTTCTTTCAGGAGATGGGGCATTTGGATAGGGTTTGTAAGCAACGTGCCTCACCTTGCTTGAACACAATTTAGACCGGCTGTGTGCCTGAAAGTGGGGCAGTGTGCATGGCTTTCAGAGGCACAAGCAGTTCTGCCATGCTGGATTGGGAGGGGCAAGCAGGAAGTACCTAATTTGACCTAGTAATATCACAGCTTAAGTTTTAAGAAGTGCTTAGCATTTTAAGAAGTAATCCTGGACAGTAAATAATTACAGATACACAGGACATATTCAGACATAAAAAGACCTCTAAATGTGTCACAGTATTACATAAATGTACATAGGCTTAAAAGAAAGAATAGAGAGTTATAAAATAAATGGTTCATAAAAATCATATAAAGGGTACAGACAGTAATAGATTAAACTGAGTAAACAAAATAAGCCACATAAAGATGAAAAATTCATAGAGAATCTGGATCATGTATACTATTGGGTTTTCTTTGAATTGTTTGACTGTGAAGGAGCTAAGCAACCAACATATATGCTTTAAAGGTATTTTGACTTCAATATTTGAGTCTAAGAATATGTTTCTTTGAAAAAGAGGTTCTTTTGCTTCCACAGAGGATGAGAACCTGTGGATTGCTTCCAGACTAATATGGTTTGATGGACTAATACCCCCTGAAAGGTTGCTGTGTACACCCCCAAAATATTACATTGTCTAACTGCTGACTGAAATGAATCTAGCACACAGGATACTCCATAAAAGACCTGATTAACAGTACCCCCAAATAGCAGAAATAAGTTTGAACAAAACTACACCCATATTTCCAAAGTATTGCTTGTAAATGCTTCTCTATATTTAAAGAGGGATATGCTGTATTTGCATTGGTATGGATCTTTGTTTATTAATACATATTTGAGATAAATTTTGTTATATGGTTTATTAATACATATTTGAGATAAATTTTGTTATATGTATATTTCTGTTCTTGATTAAGGTATTGTGTTTGTGTAACTCATTTAAAATGTAATGTATAATTAAGAAATATAAGTTAATAGATAATCTAAAATAAGCTTATAGTCATGTTAGATTTTCTAGATGTACAAAGATATATTTCAGATAGATAGGCATTCTTTAAACCTTTCGAAGACTACAGGATATTGCATTTAAAATGTTTGAAGAGCTTAAGACTTTTCATGACCATGAAACACATCTGCTCCTAGAAGCATCAATTACTTCAAGAGGAAGATGGGCATCAAAGAGTCTCCTTATGGAGTTTGTTAGCCATTTGGACAAGATATGGCTCCTGCCTGGATGGCTGAACTGGACATGCAGGACCCACAGAGAATTGACTTCTGAACTTGCCTAAAGGTAAGATGATACTTCATGGTTCCTGCTTAATGAAAGAGTCTGCCAGAAATTCTGCAGGACACAGAAGAATATGACTGGCAAACTGCAAATATAGGCGGAACTGTCTTTCAAATTTCCTGCTTCATGGAAAAGTCTCCTGGATACTATGGGCCTGTAGGCTGAATATGGATGCCACAAAGATATGGAAGGACTTTGGATGACTGTCTGGGCAGCAAAATGTCTCTGTCAATTCTAGAATTTTGAAAGTTGCTTACAATGCATTTCTTGTTTATTTAGGTAATATTAAATCCTTCTGGAATCTTTGATAGAGTTGGAGAATTTATAATTATAGATACAGTTTACATTAGTTATGATAAAAGATTAAGTATATATAAATATTATAATTGTATTTTTTGCTTGATACCTGTTTTTTTATATGTAATTTTACTATGTTAAAGTTAAAGCCTTTCTTTTTATTTAAATAGAAAAGAGAAAATGGTGTAAAAAGTCCTTCTGTCTATGTGTAGCTTTTATTAGTTAATGAATAAAGAAACTGGCTTGGCCTAAAGCATGGGAGGAGGAAGGCAGAGTTAGAGAGACACCATGCAGCCCCACTGGAGACAGACACTGGAATTTTAGCCAGTAAGCCTCAGCCAAGTGGCAATATACAAGTTAGTAGATATGAGTTAAATTAATAAGAAGCTAGAGCTAATGGGCCAAGCAGTGATTTAATTAAAACAGTTTCTGTGTGATTGTTTCGTGTCTAAGCTAGCTGGACAGCTGGGAACCAACCACTGGTCCTTTCCAACACTTTTGTCCCCTTTCACCTTTTTTGTCCACCCCTCATGGAAACAAGATTAATAACAACTCAGAGACAGAAATTGGGGTTCAGCCTGAAGGCCAGAAAAGCAAAACAGCCAGTCACTGGCTCTTATCATTATCTCAGTTCGAAAAGACAATCCTGCCTCCAGGAATCTCACAATGAGATTGAGAGCTGCCTCATCCTGTTTTATAATCCTCTCTAGTTCTGGGATTAAGGTCATGCACCACTACTGCCTGGTTTTTATGGCAAACTAGTGTGACTACTTGGATTAAAGGTATATGTCATTGTGGCTACTACTTGGATTAAAGGTATGTGTAATTGCTGCCTGGTCTACAAGGCTGCCTAGTGTGATTGTTTTACCTTTCTGATCCTCAGGTAAGCTTTATTTATTAAAATACAAATGAAATGCCACTACACCCCATCCACTCTTCCAAAGAGGTAAGGGCCCCCATGGAGAGTCAGCAAAGTCTGGCACATTAAGTTGGGGCAGGACCAAGACCCTGCCCTCTGCATTAAGGCTAAGGATGGCATCCCAGTATAAAGAATGGGCTCCAACAAGCTAACTAGCTAACAACAAGCTAACTAGTGCACCAGGGCTAGATTCTGGTCCTACTGTCAGGGGCCCCTCAGTTCAAGTTTAACCACTGTCTCCCTCATATGAACAACCTAGTTTGGACCCATGGAGACTCCACAGCTGTCAGTTTAGGGTTCATGAGTTTCCACAAGCTTGGTTCAGTTGTCTCTTTAGATGTCTTAATCTTGATCTTGACCTCCCTTGCTCATATATTCCTTCTTCCCTCTCTGCGATTGATTTCTTGGAGCTCAGCCTGCTGCTTTGCTGTGGATCTCTGCATCTGGTTCCATCAGATAAAAGCTTTATGATGATAGTTGGAGTATTCACCAATCTGATTACAGGGGAAGGCCAGTTCAGCAACCCTCTCCATTATTGCTAGGGGTCTTAGTTGGGTTATCCTATGGTTTTCCAAGAATCTTCCTAGCATCAGGTATCTCCCTAACCCCACAGTGGCTCTCTATATTAAAATCTCTTTCATTACTCTTCCACTCCATCCCTCTCTCCCCTTGACCATCCTGTTCCCCCTGTTCTCATCTTCTATCCCCCCTCTTAACAGCCCTCCCCATGCTCCCAGTTTATCCAGGATATCTCATCTAATTATTCTAACTTTGGTATTCTAATCAATTCCTTCTCTGAAGTGAGCAGACATTTATTTATGCCTCTCTAAGAAGAGAGCCACACAACAGTGTTTCAGAATGTCTTGGCAGAGTTCTCACTGGTAGAGCACACCAGGAAGGGATTATCTAAAACATTTGTCTGGAGGGGGGAGATAAGAACTCAGCAATAGATCATCATGTTTGAGATTTTCACTCAGAGGGACTCTGAGATACCCATACCAAAGCCATCTACCTATAGTACATAAAAGTGACTTCATCAAGATGCCTTTGTTATTGTCACAGAAATAAATACCAACGCCTTCATTTCTCACTCTCTTTAGACAGGAACACGCTTGTCCCTCTCTTTTTTAAAAAGTTTATTTATTTATTTATTTATTAAAGATTTCTGTCTCTTCCCTGCCACCGCCTCCCATTTCCCTCCCCCTCCCCCCAATTAAGTCCCCCTCCCTCGTCAGCCCAAAGAGCAATCCAGGTTCCCTGCCCTGTGGGAAGTCCAAGGACCACCCACCTCCATCCAGGTCTAGTGAGGTGAGCATCCAAACTGCCTAGGCTCCCACAAAGCCAGTACGTGCAGTAGGATCAAAAACCCATTGCCATTGTTCTGGAGATCTCAGTAGTCCTCATTGTCCGCTATGTTCAGCGAGTCTGGTTTTATCCCAGGCTTTTTCAGACCCAGGCCAGCTGGCCTTGGTGAGTTCCTGATAGAACATCCCCATTGTCTCAGTGTGTGAGTGCACCCCTCGCAGTCCTGAGTTCCTTGCTCGTGCTCTCGCTCCTTCTGCTCCTGATTTGGACCTTGAGATTTCTGTCCAGTGCTCCAATGTGGGTCTCTCTCTCTGTCTCCTTTCATCACCTGATGATGGTTAATATTCAAGAGGATGCCTATATGTTTTTCTTTGGGTTCTCCTTCTTATTTAGCTTCTCCAGAATCACTAATTATAGGCTCAATGTCCTTTATTTATGGCTAAAAACCAAATATGAGTGAGTACATCCCATGTTCCTCTTTTTGGGTCTGGCTTACCTCACTCAGGATAGTGTTTTCTACTTCCATCCATTTGCATGCAAAATTCAAGAAGTCCTTGTTTTTTACTGCTGAGTAGTACTCTAATATGTATATATTCCATACTTTCTTCATCCATTCTTCCATTGAAGGGCATCTAGGTTGTTTCCAGGTTCTGGCTATTACAAACAATGCTGCTATGAACATAGTTGAGCATATACTTTTGTTGTATGATAAGGCATCTCTTGGGTATATTCCCAAGAGTGGTATTGCTGGGTCCAGGGATAGGTTGATCCCGAATTTCCTTAGAAACACTGCCTACAATAACTCAGGCATCTAGCGACCCTTCACCAGCACCACTCAAAGAAGGGAGACAAATAAATTCTACTACCAAAAACAATAAGAATAACTGGAGTAAACAACCACTGGTTGTTACTATCATTTAATATTAATGGTCTCAATTCACCTATAAAAAGGCACAGGCTAAGAGATTGGATACGAAAACAGGATCCAACATTCTGCTGTTTGCAAGAAACACATCTCAACCACAAAGACAGGCATCTACTCAGAGTAAAGGGTTGGGAAAAGGTGTTTCAAGCAAATAGTCCTAAGAAAAAATACTAATTTCTAACAAAAAATAGTCCTAAGAAAAAAATACTAATTTCTAACAAAACTGACTTCAAACTAAAATCAATCAGAAGAGATCGAGATGGACACTTTATACTCATAACAGGAACAATTCATCAGGATGAAATCTCAATCCTGAATATCTACGCCCCTAATATAAAAGCACCCACTGATGTAAAAGAAATATTACTAGAACCCAAGGCAGACATCAAACCACACACACTAGTAGTAGGAGACTTCAACACACCTGTCTCACCAATGGACAGGTCAATCAGACAGAAACCTAATAGAGAATTAAGAGAATTATAGGAGGTAATGAAGCAAATGGACTTAACAGACATCTATAGAACACTCCACCCAAATAGGAAAGAATATACCTTCTTTTCTGCAGCTCATGGAACCTTCTCGAAAATTGACCACATACTTGGAAACAAAGGAAACCTCCACAGATACAAAAAAATATCAATGTCCACCTGTGTCTTATCAGATCACCACGGATTAAAGTTAGAAGGCAACAACAATGCTACCCCCGGAAAGCCGACAAACTCATGGAAACTGAACAGTCAACTACTGAACCAGACCTGGGTCAAGGAAGAAATTAAGAAAGAAATTAAAGTCTTCCTTGAATTTAATGAAAATAAAGAGACAACATACTCAAACCTATGGGACACGATGAAAGCAGTGCTAAGAGGAAAGTTCATAGCACTAAGTGCCCATTTAAAGAAAACGGAGAAAGCACACATTGGGGACTTAACAGCACACCTGAAAGCTCTAGAAAAAAAAAAAGAAGCAGAAGTGCCCAGGAGGAGTAGAAGACTGGAAATAATCAAACTGAGGGTGGAAATCAACAAAATTGAAACACAGAAAATAGTCCAAAGAATCAGTGAAACAAAAAGTTGGTTCTTGGAGAAAATCAACAAGACCGACAAACTCCTATCCAAACTAATTAAACGACAGAGAGAGAACACACAAATAAATAAGATCAGAAATGAAAAGGGGGACATAATCACAGACACAGAGGAAATTCAGAGAATCATTAGATCTTACTACAAAAGCCTGTATGCCACAAAACTGGATAATGCAAAAGAAATGGACATTTTTTTTACATAAGTACCATATACCAAAGCTAAACCAAGACCAGGTGAACGATCTAAATAGACCTGTTAGTCAGGAAGAATTAGAAATTGCTATCAAAAATCTCCCTTCGAATAAAAGCCCTGGACCAGATGGTTTCAATGCAGAATTCTACCAGAACTTCCAAGAACAGCTAATACCTATACTCCTTAATGTATTTCACAATATAGAAACAGAAGTGTCATTGCCAAATTCCTTTTATGAAGCTACAGTTACCCTGATACCTTATCCCTCTCTTAATAGATGGTTTTCTACAAAATACACATGTAGTTTGAACCAATTACTAGCAATTGTGTTGCTGCTTCTCCTACTAGACACAAGCTATTCTGCAGCAGAACAGGGACTCTGCAGTGCATGGGAGGGATGTAGATGACTGGGAAAGAAAAGAAACACAAAAGCATATTTAGGGTAAGTTTGAAATGTTTTGTAAAAAAAAAAAAGAGTCATGGAGGAGGAACACACAAAGGTGACTGTGGCACAGTGAACACCCCAAAAAGGCTCACAGTGAAAGGAAGGAAGCAGCTGTGTAAACAGGTAACTACAGGCCATTGCTATACTGTGGTAAGTGCTGAACCCCAGCTTCAGTTAAGGAGGCAGTGGGCTTAGTCCTCTTACTGTTGTGAATGGCAGTGACCAGACCAGATCTATAATCCACCGGGTACTGACATCCCACCCGTTCCTGCCAGGCCTAAATGGCATTTCATTGTCCTTGGTTGGCCCGTGTTGTGTCCATGAGGAGAGAAAAGTTTTTGTTGAGAATATCCATTAAGCTTCCTAGGGTTTGGGGTTTGTCTGGTTTCAGTAGAGTTGTTACGGTGCAATTCCAAAGCCAGGAAATAATAGATCCACTTCTTCTAATGGAGAGACAATATACAGTTTTAAAATGGTTTATTAGCTTCCAGTTTATGATACACAGGAGCGATTTAGGTGCATAACTTACCTCCTGGGTCCAGAGGCAGTCTCGTAAACCTCAGCAGCACTTTCTCCCCCACCTTTTTCACTAAATAGAAAGCTACTGTACAGGTCCAGCCCGGTTATATATGATGTCAATAAATGTGCCACCCACACTGTCCGCTCCTTTAAGTAACTCTGCTAACCTGGACATATTATCAGAGATTTATGCTAGTGCAGAGTCTTAAGGGGATGCAGGAAATGGTTTTGGAGATGGAATTAGACCTGCTTGCTCTCTACATCCCAGACACTCCATGAAGAAGACTGTACAGCAGTGCTTGTAGAGAATTAAAGGGAAGGATGACAAGAGAAGCACAGTGGAGGTACTGTTGTACAACTTTGTCAATATGGATGCTTTCCAATCAAGCACTGCCTATAAAATTCCTGTCTTGATTTTTAAAACTCTTTAATGAAATTTAGTATGTCCCACACTTTTCTTACTCTGCAAGCTTTATTGGAAATCTGGTTAGTTAAATAAAAACTATTATTTAGCTGTTAAATAAATATTTTTAAATGTATAACAACTAATCTGTAAAGTATCGTGGGTCAGAGATCCTATATGAATGTCTCTATCTCTAGAATTCAAAAAGATATGTAAGCCCAGATTATAATAGGTGTGCTGTATTCATTATTTCCTGAATGAAAGATATAAAAAATGTCTCACTATTTGTATATGCTGTTTAGATTTTTTACTGCTGTTTTATGAAAAAAAGAAAGAACTCATGGTATAAACATGGGCACTTATTCAGGTGACTCTAAATACTGAAGCCTGAAGACCTTGTGGTTGAACAAGATGGCAGCAGGCTCATGTGTTGAGTTGGTATTATTTCAACTTGTAGGGAAACCCAGTCTGAAGCTAGGCTGCAGGTTCCATAAATGAACTGAAAATTGCAATAAAGTCATACACTTGGGTCTAGTCTTTTCCTTCTTCAAGAAAAGTGTATGAGAAGCAGAGTAAGAATTCAGAGTGAGGAGGAAGATAAAGTCTATTTAGAGTATGAGAGGTGGACAGATGTACTTGCTGAGATGGAAACAAGCTATAGATATAGACTTTGTTAGAAATAGCTGAAAGTTATAAAGGCTAACTGTAGGGGGGACTAATTAGAAAATATGGGGAGTCGCATGTATAGTATAAAATTGATCAATGTATATATAGTATAAATAATATGAAATAAATAGTATAAAAATCGATGATGTGTTTTAAGCAGTTCTGGGTAGTCATATTTTACTATATTCTTTTAAAACTGTGAGCGTTATTGAGATAAAATCATAGCCTCATAACACAGAAGCATAAGATTCAGGCTGACTTCAGGGTACACTATTAGGAGACCAAGAGCCCAGGCTGCTCACATTTGAAGGAACTCTGTTCTTCAGGCTCATGAATATGTGCATGATGAAGCTCATGACAGGAAGGAGTGCTTGGCTTCCCCATCAGCTGTGGTAAGATGCAGAAAGGGTATCCCTGACTTCCAAGCCTGAGTACATTTGCAATGGAGATTTCTCCACTCACCACCTACCCTAGTGTCACAATTAATGTCATCACTAAAAGGTAAAGAAGGTTGTACATCCTGAAGTCAGACACTACAGAGTAGCCAGTCAGTCATAAGGAAATCGTGATTAAGAGTGAAGCTCTCCCTTCTGTTGTAGAATATTACTTTAACTAGAAAATGTATGCTCCTTCTGTTTATATTGCAGAATATTACTTTAACTGTGTAAAGGTGTGTTTATGTTGCATTTATTTAATTGAGTAAAGATATATTGCTGTTTCACCTTGTCTGCCTAAGGCACCTAATTGGTGTAACAAAAAGCTAAATAGCCAGTAGTGAGGCAGGAGCAGGAAAGGCAGGGTTGGTTGGCATAAAGAATAAGTAGAAGGAGAAATAAGAAATATAAACTTAGGAGGAACCACAGGGAAGAAAAAACAAGGGATTAAAGAAAGGGATATGCATGGGGCCAGAAGCCAACTGACCACCAGTCACATGGAGAAGTAGTGAATGTAGGGCAGAAAGAAAGAGGGAAAGAAAGAAAGAAAGGAAGGAAGGAGGGAGGGAGGGAGGGAGGGAGGGAAGAAAGAGAAAGAAAGAAAGAAAGAAAGACAGGAAGGAAGGCAAGAAACTTTGAGGCAAAATGTAGATAAAGAGAAACAGATTAAAATAACAGCTAAGATAGGGCCAAACATTCTTTTTTTTTATTTATATAATTTTTATTCCAGATGAAGGTTCTATGATGATATGCAAGATATTCGTCAGTATTGCTATAGGACAGGGTCATTTCAGGTTCCCTATCCTCAGCTGCCCAAGGAACTAACTGGGGACCTCGGCTTGGACACCTGGGAGCCACTCTAGGTTCAAGTCTCTTGCCACCCCTAAGGTGGCTCCCTTAACTAAGAATTGTGCTTCCGTGCTCCCCTATCCAACCTTCCTTTATCCCAATCCTCCTCTTTCCCCAAGTTCCCCCCATCCTCCCCTTCTCCCTTTTCTCTCCCCATCTCCCCTTACCCCATCCCACCCCACCCCCAAGATCTCAATTTTCTCCCCGGCAATTTTGTCTACTTCCCATAGCCAAGAGGACAACTATATGTTTTCCCTTTGGTTCACCTTCTTACTTAGCTTCTTTAGGATCACCAATTGTAGACTCCGTGACCCTTATTTATGGATAGAAACCAATTATGAGTGAGTACATCCCATATTCATCTTTTTGGGTCTGGGTTACCTCACTCAGTATAGTGTTTTCTATTTCCATCCATTTGCATGCAAAATTCGAGAAGTCATTGTTTTTTACCGCAGCGTAGTACTCTAATGTGTAGATATTCCACACTTTCTTCATCCATTCTTCCATTGAAGGGCATCTAGGTTGTTTCCAGGTTCTGGCTATTACAAATAGATGCCCTATCATATGACAAGAGCATTTGTTCAACTATGTTCAGGGCCAGACGTTCTTAACTAATAACAAGTCTCTGTGTCATGATTCAGGAGATGGTTGGTAGCCAAAAATAAAAAAAAAAAAAACTGTTACACCCTTCAATACTACTTAAACACAATAAACTCATAAAGAAATAGATGCACTTAAATTGAAATACAACCAGTCAACATCCAGTTTAATGTCTCCAAAGGGTCATAGTTACAAAATATACTGAGGTATTATGAAATTGCTGAAATTAAAAAATATAAATAATAAAGAAAATTTGTTATTATTAATTATTTCTTGGACCAGAGGAAAAAAAATCAAAAGATGATACTGAAATTTGTATTGAAATATTTATTTATTTATTTTGCATATGTGTGTCCCTGAGTATGCCACATGCATGCAGGAGTCCAGAGAGGTCAGTAGAGGTTTCAAATCCCCTGGAAGTAAAGCTGGAGTTATAGACAATAATAAGCTGCCATGAAGATGCTGGAAACTGAACCTATATCCTCTGCAAGAGCAACAAGTGCTCTTAATTACTGAGCCATTGCTCCTGTCTTCAGTACTGAAAATTAAATAGGTTTATATTACTGGTGAAACTCCTCAATGCTACCATTATACTGTGACTACATACAGACAATGCCTTAGTTGTAAGGACATGCTGAAGTGTTTGCCAAGATCTTACAATCTAATGGTTCAACACACACACACACACACACACACACACACAATGCTCTATCTGGTTATATAGATCAGTGGGTAAATCCTGATATACAAGTGTGAGGATCTGAGTTTGCAGTCTCAGAACCCATGTAAAATCAGATGCAGCAGTACACATCTGTAATGCAAATACTCCTATTATAAGGAGATGGGGAAAAGACACAGGAATATTGTTAGATATTCCTAGACTAGCTAGCCTGGTGTACAGAGTGGCAGACAAGGAGAAACTCTGCCTCAAACACGGTAGAAGGCAGGGACTAAGACCAATGCTGTCCACTGACCTCCATAGGAGCACCTTGGAACATGCATGCCTGCTTTCACATGCAAAGATATGACACACACACAAATATATATAAAATATATAATATATGCATATGTATACACAATATATATATATAGTATGTGTTCACAAATGCACACAAAGAGTTCAAAACATTAATAATCAAGTGTGTGTGTTGTGTGTGTGTATGTGTGTTTAAAATTTGAGTCTTCATTTTCCATCAAACATTTATAGATTATGGACTTTAGTCCCCAACCTCATGCACTATGAGGTGGTGATACAGTCTCTGAGAGGTATAGCCTAGGGAGGGGTTTTAGGGTGTTCTCAAAGGACCATGGTGTCCTTTCCTTTCCATATTCCAGCCCTAAGATTGAGGGGTTATTCAATACACAGACACCTTAACATATTGTCTCCCATAGGCTCAAAGCCAACAGGGCTCATCAGTCATAGACTGAAACCTCAAACACTCTGTGTGTCTTTACAAGTTGCTTTTCTTGGGTGTTTCAGTAGCTGGGAATGAACTGGCATATGTACAGTCAGTGTGGATGAAGAGGGTGAATGAAAAGAGGAATGGAGGAGAAAGGAATATGAGAAACCATGCCCGGAAAGGGATCTAGACTAAGGTACTGCATGTATGGATCATACAAATATTCTGTATCCGCACCTCTGTCCTTACCAATACCATTTATGTTTTTAAATCAAAAAAACTTTATCTATTTTCCTCACTCTGCTCATGGGTCCTCTGCTTCTCCAAAACACAAACACAGTCTTTGTGTACTCTTGAACCTGATGGGATGTAAGTTTAGACATCAAATAACCAGCCAGTTGTCAAAGGACTTCAGTTCATGCCCTACAGGAAACTTTGACACTTAGAGGAGGCTTAAAGTCTCCATTCAACTTGTCACTCTGAGCTATTTTGAAGCCTTAAAGTACAATGACCTCTTTTTCCACAGACAATTTTCTAAAGGCCTCTGTGTTGGAACACACACGGACAGGCTGCTATAAGTGCCCATTAGTCTTAGGACCTGAAATACCCTCCCCCCCCCCCCGCAGAACACACACACACACACAGTGAAGAAGAAGAAATAAAAAGCATGAACTACTTCAAATGAAAAACAGCAAAATACATTACAGAGTTCAAACAGCACAGTTGAGCAAGATGATCCCATTTCATGCTACATCAAGACATCTCTATAATTTTATATGTGAATGAGGCGCCAGAATCTGGAAATATATGGGTATCCAAGCAAATAAATCTCTTTTGTTCATGGGGAGCAGGAGCCTATGTCTGATGTTCAGGAGCTTGTCTAGAGGTTTAGGCCAGAGTGGATGAAGGGGGGAAAAGAGGGGAAGAGCGAGAGAGAGAGAGAGAGAGAGAGAGAGAGAGAGAGAGATTTAAACGTCATAATACTGAAGCAGGAAGGGTGGTTAAACACGACTCAATTTTATTTTACCATTGCATGCAAGTCTCAGCCAATGTTTAAATCGCCTAGTCTTTCACACAAGCAAGAAAATCAATTATTCGTGCATTGATTTCTGCCGTTATCTCCAGGAGAACTCAGGATCTGACTTTTAATAACAATCATAGAGGCAGCAATATGATCGCGGGCCGGCAGCCCGGGTGCTCCCCCATTTGGTAGATTTAATGAAACAGTCGTGCATATTGATGTTCTTCTCCAGCATCAATTTTTCCAGCTATTGAATTTCACCCTTTCTCTGCCCTCCCACTTCTTCAAATTGTGAAGGTCATTTTCAATTTCAATCCCGTTTCCAAGGCATTAGCCACCACATCCAACTCTCTGTCAATGGGATATTTAATAAGCACCCTGATTCCACTATCCAAGAAATTAATGAAATTTCCGAGACCCACAATAAAAGTTTATTCAAAGCATCTTTCCTCCCAACCTCAAGTCACAATGACCCATTGACAAATATTCTCAATCTGAGCCAGCTGTGTACTTAAGAGTAAAATGAGCTAAACCCCATTTTTGTCATTTCTTGATGAATATGACAAGGGAGAGTGGATTTTAAATGCTCCAGGAGGTTTAGGGAAGAGTTGAGATGCATCCATTCATCCTTATCTGACAAAATGAAAAATGAGTAACCATGTCAGGTAGCGTACTTAGTCTTTCAGAGTTGTTTTGGAATCTATTTCTAAAGTTCTTGAATTCTTACGTGTTATCTGAGCCACCTTTCTGAGCATTTGGGAAGAAGCCTGTGTTTGGAGTCAAACTCACTGGAGGCTAAATCCTATCTCTCTATAATCTGAAATAGGAAAAACAAAAGAGCAGGGGTTTCCCTTCTGTCTTTAATCCCCTGAGCACCAAGGTCCTTATCTGTAATGGGGCAGAATTCTTACAAGCATTTAGACTGGATTCAAGGACTGACAACGTAGCTTTATTTGAGCATAACTCAATAAAAACACTGCTTGTCTCTTGTTTTGTCTCATTTGAAAGGTTTTATCTATAGCATAAAATCTCTCTGTGGTCAAGTGGTAACTTTGGGCACTTGGATAATAAATAAGTAATCTGTGAGCTACAATTGTCCCCTCCTCCTCAACACACACATACATACAATTTCACACATCTGCACCATTTCTGATTGATTTATTATACCTTGGGGTGGGGATAATACAGGGCAATAGTTCAAGCTTGTCCTATAATCATTTAGGAAACACTTAGATATGATATATGCTAATTGTGAGTTTCAGAAAAAATATCCTTGCCAAGTAGTGGTGGTACACCACTTTAATCCCAGGACTGGGGAGGCAGAGGCAGGTGAGTCTCTGTGAGTTTGAGGCTAACCTGATCTACAAGAGCTAGTTCCAAGACAGGCTCCAAAGCTGCAGAGAAACGCTGTCTCAAAAAAAAAAAAAAAAAGGAAAAGAAAAAGAAAAGTTATCCTCAACTCTTCAAGCCTACTTACCCTTCTGAAAGAGTACATTGTAATAGCGCCCAGGTCTCAGCCTTTTGGATTCATTTCGGGGGTTACCCAAGTTTGGAGTCCTTGCAGCATTCCACAAACAATTCTTGTATTCTGGTTATACAAGTTGAGTATCTGCAATCCAAAAAGCTTGAGACAAGAAATGCTTCACATTTTGAATTACTGTGGATTTTAAATATTTTTCATGTAGATCTTGTAGATGTTAAAAAGCAGTGAAAGAGGGGCCAAAGCCTAAACTCAAAATTCACTTCTTTCCCTTATACACCTTGTGCACATACTCAGAAGGCAATTGTGTATGTTTTAAAAACTTTTTTAAACAGTTTTTTATTTATTTGTTACATGTATAAATGTGACTATCTGCAGCACATGTGCCCTAGTGTTTGTGTGTGTGTGTCTTAGTTGGAGTTCTATTACAGTGATGGAACACCATAAACCAAAAAGCATCTTAGGGAAGAAAGAGTTTATTTGGTTTGCATGTCCTGAGTCACAGTCCACTGAGAAAAGACTGATCAGAAACTCAAACTGGGCAGAAACCTGGAGGCAGGAGCTGATGTAGAAGTCACAGAGGAGTGCTGTTGCCTTTCCACTGGCTTGCTCCTCATGACTTTCTCAGCCCAAGTTTTATAGAAGCTAGGACCACCAGCCAAGGGCTAGCAGCATCCATAATGAACTGGGACCTGTTCTTCATCAATCCCTAATTATGAAGATACCCTACAGCTGAATTTAATGGCAGCATTTTCTCAGATGTGGTTTCTTCCTCTTAGATGATTCTAACTAACTATGTCATACTGACATTAAAAAAAAAAAAAACTAGGTAGCACAAATGGTCTTCTTGAAAATATTTTTTATTCAACACTTTTCATGTTAATGTCTTTTGATCTCTTCCCCAGCCCCCAATCCCCACAGAACCTCCTCACTATCGATTTTCCTCTCTCCTCCCTACAAAATTTTGTGTATGTTTATTTGGTAGATTATATATATATATATATATATATATATATATATATATATATATCCCACACACCTATGAACAACTAATTTTTGACAGAGAAGCTAAAATTATACTGTGGAAAAGAGAAAGTACCTTCAACAAATGGTGATGGTATAACTAGATGTCAACAGGTGGAAGAATGAAAATAGATCCATATCTATTGTCATGCATGAAACTCAAGTACAAATAGATTAAAGATCTTAATATAAATCTGATCGCACTGAACCTGGTAGAAGAGAAAGTGAGAAGTAGTCTTCAATGCATGATCACAGGAGACCATTTCCTAGATATAACCCCAGTAGCACAGACACCAAGATCAACAATAAATAAATGGGGCCTCCTGAAACTGAGAAGCTTCTGCAAAGCAAAGGACACAGTCAATAAGACAAAAAGGCAGCTGAATGGGAAAAGATCTTCACCAACCCCACATCAGACAAAGGACTGATCTCCAAAATATAAAAAAAAAACTCAAGAAATTAGACAGCAAAATTCTAAATAACCCAATTTAAAAAATGGTGTACTGAACTAAACAGAGAATTCTCAACAGAAGAATTTCAAATGGCCAAAAGATACCTAAGGAAATGTTCAACTTCCTTAGCTATCATGGAAATGCCAATCAAAACAACTCTGAGATACCATCTTATACCTGTCAGAATGGCTAAGATCAAAAACACTAATGATAGCTTATGTTGGAGAGGATGTGGAGTAAGGGAACACTCATCCATTGCTGGTGGGAATGTAAACTTATACAACCACTTTGGAAATCAGTATGGTGGTTTCTCAGAAAATTGGGAATCAACCTACCTCAGGATCCAGCAATACCACTCTTGGGAATATATCCAAGAGATGCCCTATCATACTACAAAAGCATTTGTTCAACTATGTTCATGGTAGCATTTAAATAAAAAACAAAATTGATTTCTATCCAGAATATCTCTAATCCCATTGGAAAACAAATAAGGTAATACTCTGAAAGCCAGAAACTTAGTGTGTAGAGGAAACACCTCAAAAATACTCTAGACATTAAGTTTAGGGTAATATCCTCAAAACATGTGAGTTATATTCTGAACTACGTGACTCCTTTCTTTCTTTCCCCACAATGCTCAAGCCTCCATTCTTTCAAGCTTGGTCCTAGGGCTTCACAAGGCTTTCACTCCTTTCATCTTTCTGTGTTTGGCAAATTTCATGTTTGAACAAGATTATCTGAAGGAATGTTTAACCTATTCAAGAAAAAGAAGTTACAATCACTTCATAAAATCCTTTACAAACAATTGTTATAATCTCTCTAAAGACTGGTAGCTTTTCTGAGACTGAGTCTTCAGGATCTCTACCTAAAAACATCATTCTTGTTTTTTTTTGTTTTTGTTGTTGTTGTTTTTCTTATGACTGGGTTTTAATGACTGAACCATTTTCTAGCCCCTGGAAATTCTATTTTTTATTATTTTTTCATTATATGATTTATTGGCAAAAAAAAACACTTCTTATAACAAAGCCCATAATTGATACTTCTCAATAAATCTCATCTGCCTTTTCCAGCTGGGACACATTGTAAACATTGTGTGGGAAGCTTTTACCTCAGAGGTTCTCACTGCGAGACTAGTGAAGCTGGAGGTTTCATATTCTCCCTCAGTCTCTCCAGTTTCAACCAGGAACTTGATAGGCCTTTCAAATTAATCACCTACATCCCTGCCCAAAACACTCTGTGGAACTACCACCTTCTAGTAGTACCAACCTGGAGACTGAGCCTTTAACTCTTGGGTCTTTGTAGAACAGCCAAGATCCAGATATTGTGCTACCCATGATGCAGACATTTTAATTTCATCTTCACTTCATAAATGAGAAAACCCAGGTGTGTAGGGTTGTCACCACCTGCACAAGTATTTAAGCCACTCTCTAACTCAAGACAAGCCTCTTCTCTGTCATGATCTGCCTGTTAACTTGTATCTCTTAACTACAGAGACCAAGATTACTCGAATGTTAAGAGGGTTTTTGATCTTCTCAACATTCTAACTGTTTTGACATTTCAGATCTTAGTGAAACGAACCCAACTTCACCACTGGAATTTGCATGTAGATTTCTTAGAAAATGCTCCCAGGGAAACATCTCCATCTTTAAGTAGGTGGAACATGATAAATGATGACAGTCTAATGGGAGCGCCTGACAGGGCTGAAAACCCTCATCTGGTTCTGCTTGACTTGTGGTTTGACCTGAAGCCAGACATTCTACCTTTGACCTCACCGGTCAATGCTCTGCCTATTTCTGGTTTAATAAATAGTCATTTTCTCTGTTTCCTCAAAATATAAAGAGGACATTTTGAGGACAATGCACTCTGAGGACTCTTTGATTCTTAGAAGATTTTAACTAGATAAAATTAGAAGAGACTTGATTCCCTCCCCCTCCCACCTCCTCTCTCTCTCTCTCTCTCTCTCTCTCTCTCTCTCTCTCTCCTCTCTCTCTCTCCCCTCTCTCTCCCCCCTCTCTCTCCTCTCTCTCTCTCTCTCTCTCTCTCCCCTCTCCCTCTCTCTCTCTCTCTCTCTCTCTCTCTGTCTCTCTCTCTCTCCTCGTTTCTGTCTCTCTGGCACACACACACACACACACAAACACACACACACACGAGAAGAAACAGAAGATGATATCAAAACAGAGGCAGCTTCCCTGACACAGGCTTGGTTGAATGGACACGGGAAGATGAGAAAGATGGAAGCATACACAGAATGGGGTGCCAGGAAGAATCCCGTTGCACTGCATATCCAGTGTTAATTGTCTATGGCAGAGGCTGGAAAATGCTTTCTGTATACAATATAGTAGTTTGTTAAAGTTTTGGCAACCATCTAAAGTCTGTGTCTTTTACTCTCCTTTTATGGGGGCATGAAGGCAGCCAAAGACAGTGAGTAAGTGGGCACTGTTCAGGTCTCATATAATACCACAGACATGACTCAAGGTGAACCAGATTTTCTTTCAAGTTGTGGTTTGCAAGACTCTAATTTTGAATTTTTGGTGATTGAAAATGAGATGTGCTGTATAATAAGTTTTGATAGTCTTCTAAGCTGTTAGAGTTGAATTAGAAGTATAACAAAAACTTTATTGAAAGCAGGGCGTTGGTAGCGCATGCCTTTAATCCCAGTACTCAGGAGGCAGAGGCAGGCGGATCTCTGTGAGTTCAAGGCCAGTCTGATCTACAAGAGCTAGTTCCAGGACAGGAACCAAAAACTAAGGAGAAACCCTGTCTCGAAAAATCCAAAAAAAAAAAAAAAAAACTTTATTGAAATGTAGACAAAATCATCTTTGATTCTTTTTTTTTTTTGAGAAAAGGAAAAAAAATTTCCTCCTCCTCCCAGCCTCCCATTTCCCTCCCCCTCCTCCCACCCTTCTCCCCCTCCTCCCACCCTTCTCCCCCTCCCCCCACTCCTCTCCCCCTCCCTCTCCAGCCCAAAGAGCAGCTCATCTTTGATTCTTTAAATACCAAGTCTTTCATTTACTTTTAAATTTATCCAGATATTTTGTTTGTTTGGTTTGTTGGGTTTTTTTCTTGTTTTTGTTGTTGTTTGAGACAGGGTTTCTCTGTGTAGCGTTGGAGCCTGTCCTGGAACTAGCTCTTGTAGACCAGGCTGACCTCATACTCACAGAGATCAACCTGCCACTGCCTCCAGAGTGCTGGGATTAAAGGTATGTGTCACCACCACCCAGCCTTCTCCAGATGTTTTATAGGACTGTGAGTTAACTTTAGAACCAGACTCCCCACAATAGACAAGCAGGTAACAAAACTAGGTGGCTCCTTCTTCTGCTTTTCTTGGCCGCTACTCAGAGCCAGTATCTGATTCTACTCTTAAAATCTGTCTGTGGACCCAAATGCTCACCTTATTCCATTGGCTCCACAGCCTTCAATTCATCATGGTGAAGTCAGAAAGAGATAACGAAACAACCACTGTCTACAGAGAAAGAAGGAGCCACTGGACCTTAGATGGAAGGCAGAGCTAGTCTGTGCTACTGGTCACAGCTTTTGAAGGCTTTCCCTGAGCTTTAGCCTCCTTGACCTTTCAACTCTACTCCAAGGCAGTCGTGGTATGGCTCTCTCATTTCACAGGTAGGAAAATTGAGGTTCCTGAACCCAGGGAAGTTTTCTGAAGTTTGTGGAGCCAATGGAATAAGGTGAGCATTTGGGTCCATTTCTGCGTGATTTCAAAGGTTCCTTCTTTTACTTTTTGCTCTTGAACCCATCAACCCATTTCTTCTGTCACTACAAGAGTCAGTAATCTAGTTGGACCCGAAACTTAGGTTCTTTATCATCTCTGGCACCATGACGAAGGGACAGCCAGCTAGACAGCTACAGGCAGACAAGCAGTGACAAACTACAGAAAATTATTAAGTGAGATCCAGAGACAGATGACTTCATCAAAGTGAGACTCTGGGAAAGAGCGACAAATTCCATAGAAAAAATGTTAGACTACATCATTGTGTGTGTGTGTCTGTGTGTATGTTGTGTGTGTGTGTGTGTGTGTCTGTGTGTGTGTGTAAGAGAGAGAGAGAGAGTGAGGAGGGTTTGTTTTGGCCACAGAAGGCCATAACAACTAAAGATGGTTGAAGAAATTGTATGGTGTGAAACGGTAGTGGTAGTCTTTAGAATCACAGTGTTTCAGTTTGTTTAATTTCATTTCTGTTGTTATGATAAAATACCCTGACACAAAGGCAACTTAAAGGATAATGGGACTTATCTCAGTTTACAATTGCAGGTTATAATTCCTCGTTGTGGAAAAGTCACAATGACAGAAACTTGTCACATCCACAGTCCAAAGCAGCTGTGGAGGCACACGTGCTCCTGGCTTGCTGTGTGCAGCTGGATTGCTCCACTACTATACAGTTCAGGAACCCCTGCCTAAGAAATGATGCTATTCACACTGCGCTGTGTCTTCTCACATCAATTGAGACAGTCCCAAGAGCCATACCCACAGGCCAGCCTGAGCTGGACAGTCCCTCGTGAGCATCCCTTTCCAGAGGATTCCAGGTTGTGACAAATTAATAATTAAGCGTGGCCATCAACGTTAGAATCCAAACTTTCCCAGCTACTGTGTGCTTTCATCAGGGTTCTCTAGAGAACAGAACCAACAGTGTGGGGGTTATGGGTGTGCGTGTGCATGTGTGTGTGCATGCATATTTGTGTGTGTGCTCTCGTACATATGTTATGAAG
The DNA here is from genome assembly GCF_018167655.1 of Microtus oregoni. Taxonomy (NCBI): domain Eukaryota; kingdom Metazoa; phylum Chordata; class Mammalia; order Rodentia; family Cricetidae; genus Microtus; species Microtus oregoni. The sequence continues at coordinate 2,703,585 of NW_024543975.1, read as the reverse complement.
GAGAAAAGGCGGAGAATGAAAGTAAGAGAGGGGAAGAGATTAAGGTATTCTCGTATATGGGAAATGCTGAGTCTGAATCTGATAAAGCCAGTTAACGAGAAGGCTGTTTTAGATTTGCTGCTCAAATCTAAAGGCATTCTGAACACAGATTGCTTTGTTCCTCTTGGGACTTTTAGTTTTTTTTCCCTTTCAGATGTCCAGATGACTGGATGAGGTCTACTCACGTTAGAAAGACGATCTTCATTTAGTCTTCTGATTTAAATGTGTTTGTCTTCTAGACAACAATTATCTCCACTATAATATCCAGACTGGTATTTGTGGTCATTTCTGGGTGCCATGTGCCAGCTAGCCATCAAATTTAGGAGCACACTATATAAATGTTCACGAATAACACCAGCAGTCAGACATGGTTCACAAAGGAGGCTAGCAGTAGTGGCTTCAGTTTCCACGAGGCTTACCTGAGCTGAGTTTGTCACTTGGAGAGCAATGGACAGGGTGCAAAGCTTTTTCTGAACTATCAAATTATCTTTATTCTGCCATATCACTGAGCTTTCAGACTTATCAATTAATTCAATATTTTATTTGTAGAACAAAACTATTAGGATATGGTCCTTACTTCAGAGAGCACACAATCTACTCAGGAGAAATATCAACTACCACATGAAGCAAGTATACTTTGGACACAAGAAGTGTTTAGGAGAAGCTGTTAGTTGGAACCATAGAATCAGGGAAGACTTCCTGAAAAGACATTGAAGAATCTGGGGTTTCGGGGTGTTTTTGATATTGGAGAAAAGAATGAGAAGGCACAAGACCAAAAATGGCCTTGGTCTCTAAGGTGAAAGGTGCATGACACAGGACAGTAAAGCTAGAAACACATAGGAAAAGACCTTGAAAAGCTACTGTGAAATCATGAAGAAAGATCTTAGGTTGAGTTCTCGGGACAGCAATAGCCAGTGAGCACACAGCTTGGCTGACAGCCTGTTTAGAATTCTACATTGCCCTAGCATCAGCCCATTTCTGTAAATCCCTGCATCTTAATGAGCATCATTTGTAAAGCATTTAAATGAAGCTGTTCCTCTGCTCAGGAATTCATGGAAAGGTGAATATGAACACATTCACATCATGGTCTCCCATAGGACTTTGTACACAATCTTCTTCAAGGAGCAGATCATGCTCAGTTGTAACTGTCTCTGTTTACATGTTCACATTCCCCAACAAGAAACAAACTTCTCCAGAGTATCTGAGTCAGGTGGTTTTAATTCTAGGAGGACAAATTCCAGAAGCCCATTTAGCTAAGGTAGAGAGACATTTACCTTCAGGCTGTAGCTGCAGCATTGACTCTGACGGGAGAAAGTCCAGCAGCTCTCTCACCAGAACAGCTATGCCCTCACGCTTTCCCCAGGGCCCCTGCACTATCATGTCTGCCAAGTTCTTGACCTATGTTTCTCCTGCCCTAAAAGTAGAAAAACAGACCACCTAAACTTGGAAAGTGTATCACTAGAGGAGAAGAAATTTTGGAAGACCACAAGGTAATGCTTTCCCATCTGAAATATTCCATCTGTAAGTGATTTCAAAGAGATTGAGATTGAAAGATTTGTGTGTGTGTGTCCTACAGATTCAAGTCCACAAAAAATCAGGTTGGCTGGAGGTGTGACTCGGTGGTGGAACACTTTTATAATACGTATCAGGCACTTAGGTTGATACCAAGTAATGGCAGACAGACAGGCAGAGGAGAGGGAGAGGAAGAAAGTGCGATTAAGATGTAGAGAGAGAAGGACGACAGATTACAAGATTCAGTGTCATTTTATTTTAACAAAAATATTGAGCCAGATGAGGTGATGCATGCCTTTAATTTCAGCACCCAGGAGGCAAAGGTAGGCAGATATCTATAATTTAGTGGATATTTTGGTCTACATAGAACTCCAGGACAGCCAGGGCTGCATAGGACGATCCTATTGAAGAATAAGAGAAAGAAGAAGAGAAAAAGGAATGAGGAGGGAGGAGGAAATCTTTAGTGAAAAGACAATTTATACAAAAAAATTTACTCTGAAGAGAGTCTGAAGAATTGAACATAAAACTTCAAAAATGACTTAAGACTCTATTTTATTTGTATTTCAATATTTATGAGAAGGAAGAAACTGTAAAACATGAAATATAAGAGGATCATGATCACAATCAAAACTGCCTATGAGAGCTCCTTCTAAAGCAGAGTACTTTAAGCAATTAAAACAATATTGTAGCAGATTGTGTTTTCCTGAGTGGTAAACTTATAACTGATAATGCCTTTTGCTTCTTAATGATTCCAGTTTACAAGGGTCTTTGGGCTGTCAGATCTTTAAGCTACAACTCTACTTGATGTTGAAGTACAAGCTGAACTCTGTCGCAAAGCATCAACATCCCTGTTTTCTTTTGCAATCCCAGGAGAGAAACCAAATGACCCCAATTTCAGTCAGATTTCTATTCCAATTGAATCAGCTAGAGGGAAATGCTCCAGAGGGTAGATGAGGCCTTTAGTCTAGGGTAGGGAATGTGATGTTTGGTTATTCATCTCCATAAAGCAACTCATCATAGACCTCAGTTAGAGCTGGTTGAATAAATGCTACTGCAATAAGCAAAGGCAATCAATGGGGGCCAAGTCGGCACTAAAACACAAGAGAATGAAAGTAACTTGTAAACCGGAGAAAGTCAAGTAGCAGAATAGAAAAGGCTGCCCTTAACATAAAGTACATAACTTTTCCAACTAGAGACACGAGTTTCACAGATTCATGTCTACTACACTACAGTCACATAAAGCATCCAACATTTGGGGAAGTTTGTTTACCATTTCCTGGTATATACACTTGGTCCACAGTTATACAACATATCAGCAAATCAAGAAATGAGAATGCATCCAAATCACCTACAGAGCTGGTTAAAACAGTTATAGAAACTCACTCTTTCCAGTCATGAATAAATCTCTGTAGATTTACTAACAGAATTGTATATTTTTAAAATTACCTGTAACTATTTTTAGTGTGGTTGCTTGGCTAACATTCAAGGAGGAGAAATGTAAATATGAATACAACTCACAAGTTCATGGTTGAACATTTCTGTGGCTTTCAGACCCAATTTGCTACAATTGCATACTGAAAGTGGGTTTGTTATCACACTAGGCCCTGAGGTATTGGAAAAGTAGTCGGATGGTACTTGGGAGGCAAAGGCAGGTGGATCTCTGTTAGTCCAAGGCCAGCCTTGTCTACAGAACGAGTTCCAGGACTGGCTCCATATCTGCTGGGAAACCCTGTCTTGTGAAAAAAGAAAAGCAAATAAAAGTGTTTTGTTTTTAGTTTGTTGACAACCATGAATTTAGCCAATGATGTTTAATAATTTTAAGTCCCAGTCCCCCTTTTTATCCTCTCTTTCCCTGAAGCTCTTCTTTCCAACCAGACCCCATCCTACCTTCTTGTCTTCATTTAGGGTGTAGTCCAGAGTTTAATTGCTATATCCTGCCCTAGTGTGAATAGCAAGATATTTGCTAGAACAAGAGCAACATAGCAGTGACTATACTGCTGAATAAAATAACATCCCAATAGTCTTGAAAACATGGTGGAAATATTGCTGAAAACCAGAAGAAAATAAAAAATGAATCTGGGGTAGGAGCAGCATCCTACATCATGGGAAGGATAAATACTAAAACCAGGCTCTTTTATTTTTATCATCAGGTAAATTATTAATGTCTTTGAAAATTATCTTCACATTTTGCCGTGACATAAAGCTCTTGTACCCTGTAAATATCTGTCACTTGTATTGCTTTAATAAAATGCTGATTGGCCAGTAGCCAGGAAGGAAGTATAGGCAGGGCAACCTGACTAGAAGGATTCTGGGAAGTGGAAAGGTTCAATTCACAGTCACCAGCCAGATGGAGAAGAAACAAAATAAGATTGCCTCGCTGAGTAAGGTACCATGCCATGTGGATAAACATAGATAAGAATTATGGGTTGAAGAAGATACCAGAAAATGGAATCTCCTGTGTTCTTGGATAGGTGGGATCAACATAATAAAAATGGTAATCCTACCAAAAGCAATCTATAGATTCAATACAATCCCCATCAAAATCCCAACAATTCTTCACAAAACTTGAAAGAAAAATAATAAACTTCACATTGAAGAACAAAAAACCCAGGATAGCCTAAGCAGTCCTGCACAATAAAAGAATGTCTGGAGGCATCACCGTCCTTGACATCAAGCTCTATTATAAAGCTACAGTAGTGAAAACAGCTTGGCAATGGCATAAAAAAAAGACAGGTTGACCAATGGAACCGAATTGAAAACCCAGATACCTATGAACACTTGATTTCTGACAAAGAGGCTAAAATTATACAATGGGAAAAAAGAAACAACAAATTGTGCTGACATAACCTGTAGAAGAATGAAAATTGATTTGTATCTAACACCATGCAGAAAACTCAAGTACAAATGGATTAAAGACTGCAAAATAAATCTGACCACACTAAATCTGATAGAAGAAAAAGTGGAAAGTAGCCTTCAAGGCATAGACACTGGAGATCACTTCCTAAAGATAACATCAGTATCACAGACACTAAGAGTAACAATAAATAAATGGGACCTCCTGAAGCTGAGAATTTTCTGTAATGCAAAAGACACTATCAATAAGACAAAAGGCTACCAAATGGGAGAAGGCCTACCAAATGGGAGAAGATCTTCACCAACCCATCAGCCAGAGGACTGATCTCCAAAATATATAAATATCTCAAGAAATTAGACATCAAAAATAATCCAATTAAAAATGGTATACAGAACTAAACAGAAGAATTTCAGATGGCCAGAAGACACTTAAGAAAATGTTCAACAACCTTAGCCATCAGGGAAAGGCAAATCAAAATAACTCTGAGATACCATCTTACACCAGTCAGAACAGCTAAAATCAAAAAGCAATGATAGCTTATGCCAGAGAGGATGTGGAATAAGGGGGACATACTTCCATTGCTGGTGGGAATGCAAACTTGTACAGCCACTCTGGAAATCAGTATGGTGGTATGGCTATATCTCAGAAAATTAAGAATCAACCTACCTCAGAACCCACAGAAACCACTCTTGGGCATATACCCCAAAGATGTTCAATCATACTACAAGGACATTTGTTCAACTATGTTCCTAGTATCTAATCCAATAGTTAGAACCTTGAAACAACCTAGATTCCCCTCAACTGAAGAATGGATAAAGAAAATGTGATCCATTTACACAATGGAGTTCTACTCCGTGGTAAAAACAATGACATCTTGAAATTTGTATGCAAATGGATAGATGGAACTAGTAAAATCTATTCTGAGTGAGGTAACCCAGACCCAGAAAGATGAACAGGCTATGTACTCACTCTTAAGTGGATACTAGCTGTAAAGGATAATGAGTCTATAGTCAAAAACCCCAGAGAAATTAAGTAACAAGGTTAATCCTAAGAAAAACATATATAGATTCACCTAGAAAGGGGAAATAGAAAAGATTACCTGACAAAATTGAGAAAATGGGGACCTACAAAAGCTAGCCAGTAGGGGTAAAGTTTCCCGGCCAGTACTAGCTTGATTTCAGTCTGGCTCAAATAGGTGGTGTCTTCAGAAGTAGGAACTTAGAATGAATTTTTGGAGGTAGACAGGATGATCTACAAGTAATAAGAATAGCCTGTAATGGGGTGTAGGATGCCTCACCAGTCAACAACTCCAAAAGAACTAATGCATTCCTGGCACAGGTTTTTGTTTTTGTTTTTTTTTTTTGAGCCCCTATTTTCCTGTTTGTAAATGCCTGTTTCACAGAGTTGATCATCATGTACAGAGTAGGACCAGATCTACCTTTCCTTCTTACATCCAAAGTCTATAAAGGTAGCAACTGTATCTGGTGTTTGTTGTTTTATTATCACTCAGCCTTTGTTCAAATAAATAATTACTGAGTTCTCCATGTGTGGTGTGCTCTAACATAACTCTTTCCACAGACACAGGTACTTAACCCAGTGCTTGGAAGAGTCAGTGCTCATAAAATGTTGTTCAATGGCAGTGCAACTAAGGTAAGTGGCTCGCTTATAAAGGGCACATGTAGTCAGAAAGGATGTACTTTGGGGAATAACAGAGGCAGCCTCTCCAGTCGGAAAGAGGTAGCTAAATCTTTCCAGTTGAGTTGGATGACCATCCTGATCTGGCTCTTCTCAGGAAATGTGACTCCTGGGCATGACAGATGAGTGCTGTCTTTCTTATTCAGTGAGAGGGATCATTGCTTACGTACAGTCTTCATTTCTCATTTCTCATCCTGTGAAATGCTTCCCAGATAAGACTAGCAACACATGTGGGGACAAACGGGGACATTCATTAACTTTTCCACAGTGAAATGCTACAGCAGTTCACACCCCTCCAGGTCACCTGCTTGAGCAGCTGGGGGATATAACAGCTGCCAATTCAATCGGGCACTTGGTCTCATCGAAATCCACATATGCAGAACAGGAGAGCACCCACAGTGTCTGCAAAAAACCCTGGGGCCTGAGTTTCCTACGTAAGCATACGTGAAGAAAGAAGAGAAAACTGTGCCTTGGCACAGTAGGAAAGGTCAGAACAAACCCTGGAAAATACTCGAGTATAATTAATCTCCCATAACCAAGCCTCACAGTCAATCTCATATAATTAATTGCAGCCTGCTTTTTCAAAGCATGATCGCATAGAATGGTTTTATACTTTCACCCCAGTCTTCCACTGCTCATTTCCAGTTGCTTATCAATTTTTTGACTTTTATAAACAGATATCATATTGTCAAATCTTTCATAAACTCCAGGAATTATTCAGCACCTTGTGTTTCAAGACATCTGATTACACTGCGTAATGATATGTCACTGTGATTGGTTTACTAAAATGCTGAATGGCCAATAAGTAGGCAGGATTTCCAGGCGCATAGAATGCTTGGAAGAAGGGTAGAATTGCCAGGAGATGAGGAAGAAGCAGGTCACGGAGGAGATGAAATACCAAGTCACAAGCCACGTGACAGCACACATATTGATAGAAATGGGTTGGTTAAGGTATAAGGACTAGTTTAAACAAGTCTGAGCTACTGGTCGACCTTTCATGATTCATAAGAAGTCTCTATGTTATTTGGGGGCTGGCAGATGAGACAGAAAAGTCCACCTACAACCTTGCATACATTATCATAGTCTTTCCCCATAAGAAATCACAATGTAAAGAGAATCATTATCCTTCTTGATAATGAAATTGTGACCTAACATCACTCAGTGAGAGCAGTGGACTTTGGTCTCAGTGAGACTTCAGAGTACACAGTCCACATTTCCTGGTACCACCGCTGACATTCATCTGTAGAAAGAAAACTGGTACACCAGTAGAGTAATTGTCAGCAAAATATTTCTGCAAGGGCCAAATACTGAACATTTTGAACATCTGCCCAGTCTAGCTACTCAGTTTTACTATAGTTGAGTGAAAGCAGCCATAGAGGTAACAGATCAAACAACTGGGTGTGGTCATGTGTCAAACAAAAATAAATTTCAGAGGGTCAATGGGGTTATTCAATACCAAGGTTGGTATTTTAACTTGACATTTCTATAACTCCATGGTTGTGTATTTATAATGCACAGACAAACATATACACACAAATAACATATGGACTGAGCAGGTTGTAGTTATGTATTAAAGAATACACACACGGTTAGTGTGTGTGTATATGTGTGCTTTTGGAGGTTGGTAGTTGATGTCTTCCTCTATTGCCCTCCACTTTATTGTTGAAGCAGAGTCTCTCATTGGACTTGAAGCTCACAGATTCTGCTAGGCTGGCTCTCCAAGAAGATTCAGGAAGTTTCCTGTCTCTGATCCTCAAGTATCAGAGCTACAGCCCCTGACTTGTGTATAAACCCTGGGGAATCTGAACTCAGATCACTGACATTACAGGCACTTCACTACCTGAGCTATTTTCCTGCCTTCAAGCTTCTAATACAAGATGATTATCTACAACATTCACTACAGTACCTGAAACCTGATTGAGACATCTAAGCAGGACATGAAATGTCTCTAAACCTGTACCACATACCACATGCACCTAACTTAGGACCCTCTTCCCCCACTGTATCCTCTGCCTTGTGTGGAGGAAAGTTAGTAATGTTAGAAACAGAAAACAATAAAGGAAGAACAATCGAAGAGTTAAAACACAGTCTGCTGTGAGAGTAATTACATTTAGAAGATGCATGCACATTTACCATTTTTGTTTAATGACCATGTGACACAATAACTACTTGAATATTGATCCGGAGATAAAAGTTGTAAGTTGTATGTGATTACAATAAGCTGTGTTCGTGCTGTCAGCTGTCACAGTCTGTTGCACATGAAGCATGAGGGTTTCTGCACATAATTAACTACTCTGACACAAACCATCAGTCCTCGTTCTTAGATTTCTACTACGATCACAGAGAATCCATATCATATCCACATTAATAAAAGAGCAAATCTTCTCAGTGTAGAACAGAACATTGTGGTGTTAGTGGAACACTCAGCTTGGAGTTAAACTGTTAATTGCAAGCCATTCATCAATGTGTCAGGCACCAGTAGTAAACCGATTGCATAAATTATCTCCTATTAACTCAGAAACTTCAAGATGGAAGTACTATCATCACATCCGTGTAGCAACGAAGAAACTGAGGCTGATCCCCACAGTAAGGTTTCCTGCAACCATGACTGTGTGATGCTTTGCCGTTACCTGGCCACAAGAAAAATCATCATGCCCTCAGAAACTGACAGCTTTTAAAAAATTTCATGCCTCCTTGTCACAAGATCAGGGCTCTACATAAACCAGACAGGGACCCCTCTGGGAGCAATGTGCCACCGCTCCATCATATCATGACAAAGCTGTGAGATCAGAGGGGATCAATAGCACATCAACCATTGGGGCTCCCTTGCACAGCCACGGAAGCAAAGAGGAAGCAGTTAGAAGCAAACAACTAGATGCACGGTTGGCAACAATGAGAGCATAAAAGCTCCATGATGATTAAAAAAAAACCTAACACTGAAATATTGACATCAAATGATTTGCATAATTTAAAAGAATATTTGCTACATATTTAAGGTCTGATCTCTTTGAATACTTCTAGTCCAGATGGATGTATTTTGTGTATTTATTAATATACAAATAATTAAATTCGTAATCATAAATAAAGAGAATTACATAATCACACCACACCAATGTGTATTTAAAATACATGCTCAATACACAGTGTGAGTTAAATAATTAGGATAAGTTTTAAAGGCAAAGAAAAAAGTAAGAAAGGAGGTCAAGACAATGCACGATCCTGCATGGAATAGCAAGGACTACGAACCATAAGCAGGGAAACAGCATTATTCAATCCTTTTAAAGTGAAGACCAAGAAAAAAAAACCATGATAAAATTAAATAAACAAAGAACAAACATTCTCCATCCAAGGGATGACTAAACAAGGAAAGAGAAGATAGAATCCTGCAGGAGGGTGGAGAGTATCTCATCTGAATCAGCCACATTCTCAAAACAGCACAATCCAAATTTGTTGAGAGTAAGGAATATCTGCAGGGCAGCCTTGACAAAACAAGGGCACAGTCATCTGTAATGCAAAATTACCCTCATTGAGCAATGGCCTTAGCCCAGAAATATTTTCTCAGGGACAAACCGACAGCTCAGTAATAGATTGAAGAGACATCACCATTAATATATCTGCTGTACCAATCCATATCTCAAATTAACATTGTATAAAATTAAATGTCACACAAACAAGATATACTTGTTCATTAAATATGGTTGAAGAGAAGGAAAGGGCAATGACCTCTGAAGCTAATGGGTATCCTTAATCAGACTAGGCACACTGAGAAGCTTTGTGGTATGAGATGATGCAAATGGAGGGAAAATTGTGTCATGTCCCAGCCAGACATCAAAAAAAAAAAAAAAGGAATAGATCATAGCATGGAAGGAGTAGTTGTTCCTTCTTGAATTTTCTAAAGTCACATTTGATCATCTCTAAATTAGTCACACACTCTTACAAACCATAAGCAAAGAGCAAGATAGAGAGAGGGGGACAGAAAGGGAAATGAGGGGGAAACAGGGAAGAAGACAAAAAGGGGAAGCTCCTGTCTCTGCCATTGAAGATGGAGAGATGGGGGAAAGGCAGAAAAGATCTGGCAAATTCTTTCTCACAATTCAGTAGAGTACAGTTCTAAAGTGATTTTCTATTTACAAATATATGCCTGTCAGTCCCCTTTCAAAGTCAGTCACACTGCTATTTCTGTTGTCATCTACAGCTTCCCCACCAAGAATGAGACAATAACAAAAGTAATTCACAAGGGCTAATCAAAGATGTAAGTTGTTGACAAGCATATTGAACAGTTGTTAATAGGAGAAATTTTATTTTATTTTTTTTAACTTTTTTTTTATTGAGAAAAGAGAAAAAAAAAACAAATTTCCTCCTCCTCCCAGCCTCCCATTTCCCTCCCCCTCTTCCCACCCTTCTCCCCCTCCCCCCACTCCTCTCCCCCTCCCTCTCCAGCCCAAAGAGCAGTCAGATTTCCCTGCCCTGTGGTAAGTCCTAGGTCCTCCCCCCTCCATGCATTTCTAGGAAGGTGAACATCCAAACTGGCTAGGCTCCCACAAAGCCAGCACATTACGTAGGTTCAAAACCCCGTGCCATTGTCCTTGGGTTCTCATCAGCCCTCATTGTTCGCCATGCTCAGAGAGTCCAGTTTTATCCCATGCTTTTTCAGTCACAGTCCAGCTGGCCTTGGTGAGCTCCCAATAGATCAGCTCCACTGTCTCAGTGGGTGGGTGCTCCCCTCGTGGTCCCGACTTCTTTGCTCATGTTCTCCCTCCTTCTGCTCCTCATCGGAGAAATTTTAAAAATGACATTGGATTTCATGGGCTTAAATTCCCAAGGGTTATGATATCTAGCAATCTGGAAGCAGAAGGAAGGCTCTAATCCTGGTTCCTATCATTATCTCATCTATCCTTGAGATACGAACACATCACCAGGATGTAGTCTCAGCAAGGTCACCAGTTCTAGGGAAAGAGAAGCCAGAAACTAAGTTTTAACTTTTCCAGTTTACCTGCCATGTTATTGTTGATCAAATTATCTTTCTAGTCTGCTTTTCCCCATGTATAAATGTGGAAGAAATAGTTTATCAGAAATCAGAATTAACAGGGATATTACATGTGCAGTTCTTTCTTAATATACCTGAGAATTACTTTCAGAATTCCATGCAGATATTAAATTGTGTGCTCACTTACACAAACAACATGGTATTTGTATATGCAATAATTACACCCTACTCTATCATATACTGTAAAACATCTACAGATTACTTACAATTCTCAATATAATAAAATATCTGTGGTGTTATATTGTGCTATTTAAAAATGACAAAAACACTGTGTCTTTCAATAATCTGTATTCTCCATGGACACAATTTTTCCATAATGTGTCATTGACCAGGAAGTGGGGAAACTGCAAGTACTTAGCCTATCTAGATTGACACAGTAAAGTACTAACTATTAGTTTCTCTGAAAATAAGCCAGGGACTAAAGATTTAGCCACGTGGTATCTATTGATCATTCCCTACACACCACACAGAGTAATAGGCCCTTGAGAATAAAAGCCGAACAAGTCACAGACCCTAGCTTCAGGCTTTTCGGTTGCTTGAATTACTGCTGCTAAAACCAACCATTAACTTTATTAAATTTCAAATTCTCACTGATAATAAATCAATGTACTTGAATGGGGGACTTTTGTTTCCTGTGCCAGACACCACAGTATCAATTTGCTAGTGAGTCAAGTATGTGAACAGAAATTAAAGAAGCAGAGAACAATTGAAAATAAAGAGATAAGCATGGAGCTGGTTATTTTTTTAAGACATTATTCCTTAGTGAATGACGACCATATGTTAGGCACTATTGCTAAGTATGAAATATTCCCTTCTACCCTATAACATTTATTTATGAAAAAATGAGACAATTGAGATCAGTAAGCTTTTTGTTTTGTTTTTAGTTTCTGATTTTGTTTGTTTATCCGTTGTGTCTTTCACATCATGCATCTCATCCCATTCATTTCCTTGTCCCTTCATATCCACTCTCTGCTTTTTCAGCTTCCTGCCAAAATAAAATAAAATTTAAAAGAAAAAGTTAAAAAAGAAAGAAGAAAAAGATCAAGCTCATCATGGAAGCTGTAGTGGGTGTGACACAGTGAGTCACACAGTAAACCCTTTTATTCATAAAGCTTTTTTTTAAAAAAAAATATTTATTTATTAAAAATTTCCACCTCCTCCCATCCTCCCATTTCCCTCCCACTCTCCCTACCATCAGTCCCCTTCCCTCTCCAGTCCTAAGAGCAGTCAGGGTTCCCTGCCCTGTGGGAAGTCCAAGGTCCTCTCCTCTCCATCCAGGTCTAGGAAGGTGAGCATACAAAGAGACTAGGCTCCCAAAAAGCCAGTACATGCAGTAGAATCAAAACTCGGTGTCATTATTATTGGCTTCCTAGTCCACCCTCATTGTCAGCGACTTTCAGAGAGTCTGAATTGATCACATGCTCGTTCAGTCCTAGTCCAGCTGGCCTTGGTGATCTCCCATTAGATCAGTCCCACCATTTCCGTGGGTGGACACACCCCTCGAGGTCCTGACTTCCTTGCTCATGTTCTCCCTCCATCTGCTCTTCATCTGGACCTTGGGAGCTCAGTCCAGTGCTCCAGTGTGGGTCTCTGTCTCTATCTCCATCCCTCTCCAGATGAAGGTTCTAGGATGATATGCAAGATATTCATCAGTGTGACCATGGGAGAAGGCCAGTTCAGGCACCCTCTCCTCTGCTGCCCATGAACCTAGCTGGGGAAATCCCCTGAGAACCCCTCTAGAGCAAGTCTCTTGGCAACCGTAAAATGGCTCCCTTAGTTAAGATATCTTCTTCCCTGCTCCCATATCCACCCTTCCTCCATCTCAACCATCCCATTCTCCCAAGCTCTCCCCAATCCTCCCCTTCTTCCTTCTCTCTCTCTCCCCATTCCCCCTTCGCCACAACCCACCCCCAACCCGTGATCCTAACTTTTGCCCTGCGATCTTGTTTAGTTCCAATATCCAGGAGGTTAAATATGTTTTTCATTGGGTTCACCTTCTTGTTTAGCTTCTCTAGGATCACGAATTATAGACTCAATGTCCTTTGTTTATGGCTAGAATCCACTTATGAGTGATTACATACCATATTCCTCTTTTGGGGTCTGGGTTATCTCACTCAGTAAAGTATTTTCTATTTCAATCCATTTACATGCAAAATTCAAGATGTTATTGTTTTTTACCCCTGAGTAGAACTCTAAAGTGTATATGTGCCACACCTTCTTCATCCATTCTTCTATTGAGGGGCACCTAGGTTGTTTCCAAGTTCTGGCTATTACAAATAGTGCTGCTATGAACATAGTTGAATAAATGCTTTTGTAGTGTGACTGGGCATCTCTTGGGTATATTCCCAAGAGTGGAATTGCGAGATCCTGAGGTAGCTTGACTCCCAGTTTCCAGAGAAAGCACCACACTGATTTCCAAAGTGGTTGCACAAGTTTGCATTCCCGTCAACAATGGATGAGTGTTCCTCATACTCCACATCCTCTCCAGTAAAGGCTATCATTGGTGTTTTTGAATTTAGTCATTCTGACAGGTGTAAGATGGTATCTTAAAGTTGTTTTGATTTGCATTTCCCTGATTGCTAAGTGTCTTTTGGCTATTTGAACTTCTTCTGTTGAGAATTCTCTGCTCGGTTCAGTACCCCATTTTTAATTGGGTTAATTAGAATTTTAATGTCTAGTTTCTTGAATTTTTTATATATTTTGAAGATCAGACCTTTGTCTGATACAGGGTTGGTGAAGATCTTCTCCCAGTCAGTAGGTTGCTTTTCTGTCTTAATGACAGTGTCCTTTGCATTACAGAAGCTTCTCAGTTTCAGAAGGTCCCATTTATTCATTGTTGCTCTTATTGTCTGTGCTACTGGGGTTATATGTAGGAAGCGGTCTTTTGTGCCGATGTGTTGCAAACTATTTCCCACTTTCTCGTTAATCAGGTTCAGTGTGTTCAGATTTATATTGAGGTCTTTAATCCATTTGGACTTGAGTTTTGTGCATGGTGATAGATATGGATCTATTTTCATTCTTCTACAGGTTGACATCCAGTTATGCCAGCACCATTTGTTAAAGATGTTTTCTTTCTTCCATTGTATACTTTTAGCTCCTTTGTTAAAAATCAGGTGTTCATGGGTTTGTGGGTTAATATCCGGGTCTTCAATTTTATTTCATCGGTCAACATCTCTGTTTTTTTATAATACAATCTTTTCTCACTTTACATAGCTTCCTCCACCCTCCCCTGACCCCAGTCATCCCATTCACTCCTCAGAAAGGGTAAGTCAACAATGTCTGACACTTCACTTCCAGGCAAGACCAAAGCCCTCCCCACTAAATCTAGACTGGAAAAGGTATCCCCCAAAAAGAATGTGCTCCTAGATGCCAGTTCAAGTACTAGGGATAAATTCACCTAGAATTCAACAAAATTGACTGCACAACATACCCAAACTTATGTAACACTTTGAAAGCAGTGCCAAGAAGAAAGTTTATAGTACTAAGAGCCTACATAAAGAACCTGGAGAAATCTCACACTAGTGACTTAACAACACATTTGAAAGTTCTAGAACAAAAAGAAGCAAACTCACTAAGAAGGAGTAAATGCCAGGACATAATCAAATTGAGGGCTGAAATCAATAAAACGGAAATAAAGAAAGCAATACAAAAAAATCAATGAGACAAAGAGTTGGTTCTTTGAGAAAATCAACAAGATAAACTCTTACCCAAACTAATGAAAAGGCAGAGAGAACAACCAAATAAACAAAATCAGAAACAAAGTGGGGATATAATAACAGATATAGAAGCAATCCAGAGAATCATCACATCATGCTTCAAAAACCTGTACTTCACAAAATTGGAAAATTTAAAGGAAATGGACAATTTTCTGGATAGGTACCACATACCAAAATTAAATCAAAAACAGATAAACAATTTAAATAGACTTATAATCCCTAAGGGAATAAAAGTAGTCATCAAAAGTCTCCAGACAAAAAAAAAAGGCTCAGGACTGTATGGTTTCAGCACAGAATTCTACCAGAATTTCAAATAAGAACTAGCACCAATACTCCTCAAATTGTTCCACACAATAGAAACAGAAAGAATATAGTCAAACTCTTTTTATGAGGCAACAGCTACCTAAACCACACAATGATGCAACTAAGAAAGAGAATTATAGACCAATTTCCATTATATTTATTGATGCAAAAATACTCAATAAAATATTTGCAAAATAATCTAAGAATACATCAAAAAATCATCCACCATGACTAAGTTGGTTCCATTCCAGAGATGCAGGGATAGTACATCATACAAAAATCTATCAATGTAATCCACCATATAAATAAACTGAAAGAAAAAAATGCATGTTCATCTCAGTAAATGCTGAAAAAGTATTCAACAAAATCCAACACACCTTTATGATAAAGGTCTTGGAGAGATTAGGGATACAAGGAACATATCTAAACATAATAAAAACAATATATAGCATGCCAACAACCAACATCACATTAATTGGGGAGAAAGTCAAAGAAATTCCACTAAATCAGGAATAAAACAAGGCTGTCCACTCTCTCCATACCTATTCAACATAGTACTCAGAGTGCTAGCTAGAGCAATAAGACAACAAAAGGAGATCAAAAGGATATAAATTGGAACAGAAGTCAAACTTTTCCTATTTGCTGATAATATGACAGTATACATAAGTGACCCCAAAATTTCGACAAGGGAACTCCTATAGCTGATAAACAGTTTCAGCAATATGGCAGGATGCAAGATTAACTAAAAAAAATCAGTAGCCCTCCTATATACAAATGATAAGGTGCTGAGAAAGAAATCAGAGAGCATCACCTTTTATATTAGCCACAAATAACACAGAATCTTGGACTAACACTAACCAAAGAAGTAAAAGACCTGTACAACAAGAACTTATCCATAAATCTTTACTTGCAAGTGTTCATTACAAAGCCATTGGTCTGGTTTCTGCTGAGCCCTCACTGGAACTCTTTTTTGTTAGCCTGCTATTGCCCTGTATTGCGGAAAAACTGCAGCTTCAGGTCTGTCTTCAGGACCCATCTTTTCACGTGCTGCAGTAGATCACAGATGGGGAGAATGTTGGGATGGGCCAACACATAGGCCTGGTTCTGGGTCTGGATAGTTACAGGGTTGATCAGCCTGTCAGCTCTTCCTTGGCATCACCACCAAGATGAGCTCTCTTGCAATGTCCTAGTGAGTTCACTTCTTGTAGCAATGAGCAAGGGGCAGGACCAGTTTTCCTGCTTTCATGTCTTCAGGGTCGGATCTTCCATACCTACACCTCCAGGGTCAGCTCTACTGTGATGCCCCAGGAGTGATGTAGGGGCCATTCTCCTGAGTCCTGCAGCTGATGAGGGGAAGAACTTACTCAGAGTGGAGAGTTTTTAAATATGCCCAAAGGCATGTGGGTAGTGTGTAGTAAAATGAGAATGTAAACCCCTAAGTCCAGAGACAGTTTCTCTGCTGTACTCTATTCTCCATAGGCATAAAGTTCTGTAGGATACTAATTATTTTAAGTTGCTGCCAACTTGGATACTATGCAAATTTCTCATCATATGCAAGAGTAAACAGTTCAAGGAATGAAGTGAAAAAAAAAAAACACCCAACTATTTAGTCCTTGAACCAAGAGCGAGTCAGAGATCTCCCGCTCAGGTTGTCTATGTTACATTACACTAGGGTCTGGCCTACTGAGTCAAGTCTGTCCTGATGAACACAGATAAGGAGACATGTATGGTTATAATTAGAACAAATATTAAAATACAGTTTCCACCCACAAAATATTCCATTCCTTACCAAATCACAGGTCAGGCATAGAATTGAACAATCACATCTCTGTGACCTCAAAAACACTACTGAAAGGAAGAAATGTAGGTGGATGTTTTTCCCGTAGGTGGATTTTTTAGGCCACCACCGTCAAGTCTAGCATACTCCTCTCCAGGTTCTGTTTTTAATGCTTAATGTCCTTCAAAAATGTTTGAATAAGCTGATATCTCACCAAATCTTTGAGATTTTTATTACCAGCCACAGTGGGCATCAGGGTGATAAACATAATGTATTTATGGAATATATAAACAGTAATTAAAAACTGGATGCAAGACAATAGGATGTCTGGAAGGGTGTGCCAAATTACAGTGTGCTAGATCATTGTGTCTATGGGGACATATGAGTTAGACTTTACAATGTCTAAATAAGCAATTAAATATAAAATCTTACATAGCTATTTCCAATTTAATCAGATTATCAGGTAAAATCTAATTTTGGTTATTCAACATGTAGTTTGAGCCTTTATATCTGCCAACTGTCTGAATTTTTTGACCCCCATCCCAGAAAATATTTTTCCTACATTTTAAAAACATTTCCAATACACTAGATCCATCATGTTCAAGCTCATTAAAAACAGAGCTTTTTTCTAGGTAGTAAACCCTCCTTAACACCCATGCGACATCACAAAACAGTGGGTGGAAAGATGGTAAGCACAGGAGAATAAAAAGGAGTGCTGATACGATGGGTCATTGTAATCATGAACACACAGCAGGTGTGGCTACATGCACAAGACAAAGAGGTGAGGGGGAGAGAGAAGGGAGAGAGTCATGAAAGCAAGATAACTAATTGGAAAGCAGAAGTTGTCATCAGAGAGGGAGGTGATAAGAGATAGTAAAAGGGAGTGAATTGGTCACAATATGTTACAAGCAAGCATGAAGTTGTAAAAAGAAAGATTAGACTTGCTGACATAGAACAAGGCCAGGAAGTGCAGAGGAGAATGGGGGTGTTTGCTCAGCATCTGTGCTATCCCACAGACACGTTAGGTGTTGTGACACAGATCTGGAGTCACCTTGTGGTTGGTTTTAAATGGCTAGTAAAGCTGCTCATAGTCAGCATTATCTGTGGGATGTCAATCTGGGCCCTCTTCAAAGAGGAGAGTGAGAAAAGCTGAAGCAAGAGCAGCAACGAGCCTACACATGAGCAGGAAGAGAACTTACTCAGTTTGTACTAACAAGACCGACTGTCTGCAACCAAACTTGCACATCACCGAATAGCAAACACTGTTGATTCCTTGTGTGTTTTCTTTCTTTAATTCCAAGTCAAATCATCTATGACTCTATGACTCATAATTGTGTGTGTGTGTGTGAGTGTGTGTGTGTATGTGTGCACACACATTTGGGAGGTACAACACTACATGTACATGTTCATAGGATGTGTGTACATACATGTGAGTGTGTGTGGTGCAAATGCACATTTGTGTATACACACATGGTAGCCAGAGGTCAATATCAAATGCCTTCTGCAGATGCTTTTCACCTTGTTTTTGGAAATAGACTGGCTAGTCAATGACCTTCAGGAATTTTCTCATCTCTGACCCCTCTGCCCCAAGAACTTGAATTATAGGCAAGTATTACACTCAGTTTTAAGTGAGTGCTAAACTCGAGTCCTCAGGATTGTGCAGAAATCACTTTTACCAATTTAACAATCTCTACAGCCCCTTTCTTCACATGTAAAATGGAGTCTTACATTTTGTTAGATAATATGTGTTAGGGTTAGAACAATAGCTCACAGAATATGGCTGCAAATGCTCTTTTCATTTCATTATAAATTGACCGAAGCCTGACAAAAACTAGTACCACATAGAGTAAACTCCTTCATCAAATCTGCAGGGAACTCCAATAACCCTGATTTTGAAGGTCCCATTTCCTTGAAAACAGAACATTTAGACAACTTTGGTGGAAAAAAACAAAAAAGAATGATATCTGTGAGTCACAGTAAATCTTCCACTAAATTATTCATGCTATTTATTTATAAACAGCACAGCAAGTCAGCCATGAAACTAAAATTGGGAAATCAATTTCCTTGGAAAATAGTTCCGATTCTGCAAGTTGTCTTTGAGGATCTGATGGCTGCCATGATGAATTGTTGTTATTGCCTCAGTCACATAAAGAGAGCATTACAGAAAAACAAACACAGGGACAGTTGTGAGTAACAAGGATGAGGCTGCATGAAGAAACTGGCTCGCTCCTCCTGGGAAGGGCTTCTGGGTTTCTTTTATTCTTCTAGTTTCACTTTGCAAATGAAATATGTGAAGCGCATACAGGATGACTGCAGAAATGTGATCAAAGATATAATTCAAATTAATTCCAAGTCTCAAATTCTAACTTTCCTAACAGCTAAGTGTTTTCAGAAATGTATCTACCATAAATTTAACATCAAGGAAATTATTACTCAAAAGCTAGCTGAGAAGAATGAGCCAAATTGTGATTTTGCAAAGAATAATTATTATTTTGGCACATAGAAATGCTTATTTGTCCAATTTCTTCTCTTTCCTGATCACAGAATCTGAAATTATTTTCTGGCTTGTTCTGAACTTCTTGCAGTCATGACCTTCAAGGGTGGCCACTCACAAGTGGCAGATCCGCTTCAGGTGTATCAAACCTGCTCACTGTAATGGGGCCAAGTGATGAGAAGTCCACTAAAGGGTCTCCAGAAAAGAAGAACTTATTCCTGAAGTGGAGAAAAAAAAGTCATTTTCCCCCCTTTGAGTGTACACTGTGTGAGGATCTGAAGACTGAAACTGCCACAGCCAAAAAAAAAAAAAAAAAAAAAAAAAAGAGAAGTCTAATTCCTGGGGATGTCGTTGAACTGCTGAATCGCTGCTGTAATCTGTCCTACTTCTGGACACCTGGCGTGTGATAAGTGTATTTCCTAATTGTTTATGCCAACTTTCTTTGAGCTTCCTGATTATTGCTGGACAATGCACTCTGATACAAAGCATGCGGAGCATGACTCTGGCCTATCTGGTGTCTGCTCTCCCTTTCTACCATCCTAACGCCACATTTTGTTTAAGGTGGCCCCATTTCAGATACACAGTAGTTTATAGACAATAGAAAAACTTAAGGAAAATAAATCTATCCATGCACTTTGTCCTTGGATGCTTCTACTTTCTTCCTGACATGTGGACTAAATGACCAGAAACAGCTTATCCAACATGCTCAGGTTGGCAGAGCAGTACACCAGAAGAAACCTGCGTTCTTTATGCTTTTGACCAGCTGTAGCAATTCTGAAGCCCCCCCCCCCAGTCTTCCTCAGTCAATGAGGAAGGGAAGGTTCCATTTAGATGGACACTTGTGTTTGAGTTTCACTGATACAGCAAATCAAGCCCAATAAAATTATTAAGACAGTTATTTAGTATTAAATAACCCCAAAATAAAGATTACTTGGAGCATAATGTGAGAATTTTTTTAAAAAAAAAAGTGGGCTCTAGAAATAGACTTCTTTGACTTGAAAGCTGGCTCTGCCTTCTGCAAGCAGTAGGAGTTTAGATAAGCTACTTAATTTCTCAAAGTCTCAATTTCCCAAATGGAAAAATTAAGATAATAATAAAGCTAAATCCCCTCCAAAGAGTTATTAAAAGAATTTAATGAGCCAAACCACATGGGAAAAAATTGAGCCTGGATCTCAACACATTACTTTATCCAAGAAAAAAAAATTAAATGCATCATGCCTACTTTGGGTACTAAGACCACAAAAATAGATAAAGCCCCTACCTCCCAGAACAATCATGCTGTGGAGAAAAAATAGATAATAAACGACACAAGGAATGATGGTGCAGTTTTTATTACATAGAGATTAAAACTACCGAACATGAATACCATAGGAGAGAATAGAGAGTAGCAAAGGGGTAGAGTGCTGTAATTCCATAGGGTGAGTAAAGAAAGTGATACATTTATGAAGACCTAACAGATACAAGGGAAGCAGGCATGAGAGCCATGGGATAAGGTGATTTTAGACAAAGGGAAAAGCAAGTGAGAAAACCTGAAGCAAAAAGTGTCCTTGCTCTAAAAGTAATCTACAGATTCCACTCAATTGCCACCAAAATTCAATGGCATTCCTCTCAAAAAGAGGGAAAAAAATAAAAACCTCATATAGACATACCAAAGGCCCTTAGCAGCCCCCCCCCCCAAAAAAAGTCCAAGCAGAAATAGACTCAAGTATCACAATGCCTAATCTCATTTCTGATAGAGGAGACAAAATGGCAATGGACCCCCACATGTGGAGGAATGACGCTGTATCCACTTCTCTCAGCCTACACAAAATCAGTTCAAAACAAACCAAAGGCCTAAAGTAAAAGTCTTAAACTGCTTGAAAAAACCATAAGCAAAACATGTTACAATGTAAACACAGGCAGAGCCTTTTGGAAGCTTACTCCAAATTGTCAAATGGAATTACATGAGATTTTAAAACTTCTGTATATCAAAAGAAATAACACCAAATAAAGAAGTGGTTTATAGAGTGGAAGAAAACCTTCACTCAATGAATATCTTATTGGAGATAAATATCAAAGCTAACTTAGGGAAGAACTAAAACTCAAAAATAAAAAAATCCCAATATTACAATTAACAAATAATGAATGAACTGATTAGACACCTTTCAAATGAGGAAGTGTGCATGACAAATAAATACAGGAAGCAAGTCCAGAATATTTAAACACCAGAAATTGGAAGCTAAAACCACAGTGAGATTATTAACTCACTTCAGTAAGAATGGCTCTTACAGTTATTCGGTTCAGTAAGAATCCCTTGGTTATATTTATTCCCAGGAATGTTTTGAAGCTATTATGACCAGAATATTTTCCCTGATATTTTTTCTCAGCAAATTTGTTATTAGTACAAATAAAGCTCACTAATTTTTTTTTCATTTTTATTTAGTATACAACTACTTTGCTGAAATTGTTTAACAGGCCTCGAAGTTGTCTGGTGAAGCCTTTAGGATCTCTTGGTAGATCAGACCATTTACAAACAGGGGTAATTTGACTTTTTCCTTTCTGGTTTGATTCATTTTACTCCATTCTCTCATATAGTTGCTATAATGAAGACACTGAGCACTATATTGATAAGTATAGAAAATGTGTACACTACACTTTTGTTATAGATTTGGAGGAAAACTGCTTTTCCACATTTAGTTTCTAAGTTTTTTGGATCCAGCCTTTATTATGTTAAGATATATCCCTTATTCCTAGTTTCTCTGAGTATTTTAACACAAAGAAAATTAAACTTTGCTAAAGATATTTTTGCATTAATTGAAATGATCATATTCTTTTCCTTAAGTCTATTTAAATGCTACATTATAATTAATGATTTGTGCATGTTGAACAAAACATGAATGCTTGTAATTAAGCCAAACTGAGCATAGCATAAGAGATTCTTAATATATGCTAAATTTTGTTGCAAGAATCTAATTATTGTGGTTTCAATTTTTACAAATTTCAATATATGCAACGTACCATAATCATATTATATCTACTCTCCGTTATCATCTCACTCTCCTTCATACTCCTGCAGCCTTCTTATAGACAAGATAAAAATTCTAGATCATCCTGCTGATTTACATATGCTACATTACCACTTTCATAGGTATGATCATCTAGCTTCTTTTATTACTGCATCCGCGGGACTAGATGATGTTATTTGATATACTGAGATTTACAAAGTTGGCTCAGAATTTTTTGAAAGGAACAACCCATGAAATTTCTTGACCTGACTATAAATCTTTAGGCCTTAAAATGATGAAGAAAGTCTTTAATCATCCTATCAGTCACTTGAAAGGCACTTGTGCTATTATTACAGTTGAATGTTGTGTGTTTATTCTTTGTAATTCTGCTACTCTCTCTTATGCTTTATGTGATCCATAAACTAAGATTGAAATCATGCTATGTGTCACCATTCCCATTGGTGAACAGCTGTGGAATTTGATCCAGGACTGCTCATAAGAAAAACACCTATGAGGAATATGCTCAAATTGCAATATGTATTTTCATAAAACTTAAATTTTCAATTAATTAAAATATTTTTATAATACTTTTTAGATTAATTATTGTTTTATTTTAAATATAAATACAATTGTCAATCACCTGGTCATGAAAATGCCTTTCAGTAAGTTATCTGCCTAAGAAACTTCCAGAAATACTATAGGGCAACCTAAGTATTTAATTTAGCAGAAGGGTCTTTTTGGCCATTGTCCTTTTAATACAGCCCTTTGGAATGAGTTGTATTAGAATGGCTGCTCATCGGAATTAACAGCTCTTACAATAGTGTTTATATCACAACTGGAGTAAGATAGTAAAATGACCTCTTCTATGAAGGAAGCAGTGAGGCTTCTTCATTGAACCCCATCTAGGTTCCATATTGCTCATGATCAAGACATTAATGTTGGCTATCAGCTCTCTCGGCCATTAGCATGGCCAGATGTTCTCCCAGTAAGGGAAGCTTACTTATAACCAGCATCAGGAGATCGCAGCAATGATGGGAATGAAGCTTGAAAATGCATCAGGAACAATGTGCGCTTACCCATCTCTGCCCCTTATTAATCAGAAACTCTCCAGAGACCATTAAGATAAAACAAAATTTTAGATGTCCAAGAACTTGACTCTGGTTCAAAGTGTATACATAGCTAGGCATCAGAATTCAAATCAAGGGAACTCCATCCTGTTAATTTTTCCAGTTCTAATCTCTTCCCAAGGTCACATGTTGAAACTCTATAACCAGATTAACTTGCCTGCCTTAATGCCTCAAAAATGATTGATAAGGTTTTTTTTTGTTGTTTTTTGTTTATTGAGACAAAGTTTCTCTGTGTAATAGCCCTAGCTGTTCTGAAACTAGCTCTGCAGACTAGGTTAGCCTCAAATTCAGAGACCCACCTACCTCTGCCTCCCAAATGCCAGGATTAAAAGCTTGTGCCACCACTGCCCAGACCAAATATGGGTGTTAAATTTTTACACAGGAAGCCTTGGGCATGTTCAAACCTTAGCAAAGTCATAACAGTCTGCAAGGTATTTTTTGTTTTTGTTGTTGTTGTCTTTATTACAATACGTTTTCATTCTCCCCATCCCTAGTGATCTGGCAAGGAGAGGTTGGGAGAAGAGTGGGAGGTTAAGTAAAGTTCATATAGATAGGAAACAGAAAAGCTGGTTTAGGGATCCAGAAATGTGGACAACTTCAAAGTACAACACAATACTACAAAATAAAGACGTTTGAAGAATAAAAATTAAAAAAATCACAGAGGTTAGGAAGATAAATTATGGCTTAGTTAGAGGTAGCCGCGCTAATGGGTTAAGCAGCAGGACAGTGCTCTGTGTGAAAAGGCAGAGCTAGTCTCAGCAGGCTCCCAGAGCTCCTGTGCCGTCCCGCAACCACCATCACCAGGAGCCCATGCAAGGGCTCCTGGTGTCCTTTCGTTTATTAAATGTCTTCATCTGACACATAGTGACATTCTTATACATAGCCCTACACCTTCCCATCTAGTTGTAACAAACTGAATAGGAAACAACTTCTGTGAACACTTTCTTCTACCCCTGGAGGGAACCAGTAGCAAGGAGACTACCCCAAGTCATCCAAGGCTTGACAAAATAGGGAAGAAATGGTCGACGAAGAGTTTTAAATCCAGACGCTGGAGACAAGATTTGCTCTAGTCGCCAGGCTCCACGCTGGAGGGCATGTGCACTACTCTCACTTTCTGTCTGCTAAGGATAAACATTGACTACAAACTTGTTCCGCTTGTGACCCGTGGGAACTCTTCTGCTCTTCTCCTGCAGAAGAATTGAAATTTGTGCTACGGATGGGATCAGAGGGAATTCAGAAAAAGCCATCTCCCTGTCCATCATCCCACCATATGGAAACTCAGGAAGAAGGAGCCATCACTGAAACAGAAGGCAGGCTTATGCCAGAAAACAAAGTCACCTTGATCTTGGAATTCCCAGCCTTAGAAAGTGTGGAGAAAAAAAATTTCTGACTTTGGTATTTTGTTATAGTTGCCTGAATCAATGAAAAGGAAAAAAAAGGCAGAAACACACACACACACACACACACACACACACACACACACACACATCAGAGAGAGGAAGTTAGAGAAGGAAGGTTGTGTATTTTCAGTCATTTTTCTGAAGTAGAGTAGTGTTTACAGAGAAGAGATTTCGCTGTTGCAGATTTGAATTCTCTTCATGTTAATAAATGGGCCACAGAAGCAGCTGGAAGCCCCCTTATCACCACTGTGGGAGCTGTTTATGCTAATCCTTTCCCTTGTAGCCCTCTGGACAAGGATGAAAATCCCCAACATCAGGTATTAAAAGAGACAGAGGAAGCACACAAACCAATTTACAGGGTTCCACTTGACCAGTCTTCTTCATTTGAGCCCTATTAACTCTGATAATGTATCCTCACTATTAATCAGCCTGGTAGAAAGCAAGGTAACACCCATGTGTGAATGAGGGTGGCCTGCCAGCCTTCAGGGATGCTGAGGGTGCAGGCTTCCAGGCTGAAAGCCCAGAAACAGCAACAGAGCATGGAAATCACCCTTTTAAGTCCCAGGAAGTAGTGAGTGAGGCAGCAGATGCTCCCAAGAAAACCACCAGGTGAAGACAGGGTTGGAGAAGCCTCTGTGGTTTCCTAGCTGGTTGGCAGCAAGGAATTCAGTGACTTAGCCTCTGCTTCTTCAACTTTAAAGCAGGGGATACTGTTGTTCTTATTTTCGCTGGCTTTCTTGTCTGTGGGGTTAAAGGGTAAAGACGTTACACAGGGAAAGGAGACACAGACACGCGGCAGTGTCTTTAATGGGGGTTCACTTTAATGGGGGAGGAGTAATGGCAGGTAGGTACAGGTGTGCAGAGACAACAGGAGAGGCTGGGGAAAAAGAGGGGGTCATGGCGACTCTTGCCTTTTAACGAGGAATGCAAAGGCTTCTGGGAATGTGTCCGTAGTCCAGGGGAATGCTGGGAGCTGTAGTTCCGCAAAGGAACAACATTTCACCCTTTTGGTTTGATTAAAAAAATTGGAGGACCTTAAAGGGTAGGGAATGGGGGTGTAGCCTGATCTCTCATGACTGCTTCCTGCTGGCTTTGGGCATCGAGGGATCCAGGGAGTGTCCGATTATTCTGGCGATGTCCTGCTGGTGTTTGAGGTCGTGGTGTCCGATGACCTCTGGCGTTTGAAGTCTTGGGGTGGCTGATGTTCGCTGGCATTTGAAGTCTTGGGGTGGCCGATGTCCGCTGGCATTTGAAGTCTTGGCTGGCGTCTGAGGTGGCTGATTGAAGAAATTGCATCTGTCTGGCTTTTCTGAGTAACTGGGTCATCGTTAAGATGCTGGAAGACAAAAGTTGCATTAGTAGAGGAAAAAAAATAGATCTGGGGTGAGATTAGAGGGAAGAGGGGAGATCCAGGGTGGGGGAGTTATAGGAGGTCTGGGGTTAAGAATGATAAAAAATTAAATGATACTTATTCCGTTAATGATCTGCTTGTGTTTGATTTGTTTAGATGGGTCAGGCTGGCGTCCTGGAGCTTAAAGAAAGTATCTTAAAAAAAATAGATTTTAACCGTATATTCCTTTACATTTCAGGGGCCACTGCTGCAGTCAGAGGCTGACCTGTTATGTCAAGGAGCTTTGTTGAGAATCTGCTTACCACCTGAGCCCTTGACTCCGTATTTGATGATGGTATCTGTAACGACAGCTGGATGGTTATTTATGAATTTAAAGAAGGGAGGGTGTGTTAACACAGCGATGGATGGGACCACTGTTTTCCTTAGACTGGAGTAGAGGGGGTTGAATCTGGTGTCCTTAAGCTTGGCAGCTTATCTCCTCGGCTGGCCAGGTGGGTGCGGTGATCACATGGCAGTGGTTCCGGGTCTTGTCGTTTCTCGCGTGGTACACCTTGAAAGCCACCTCCAGGATCTGTGCCTGTGGGGTTAGGGGACCCTTCTCCAAACATCTGAGCTTTGCCTTGATGTCTGAGTAGCATTGGTTGACGAAATGGGTCATCAGGAGCTGTCTGCCCTCTGTGGATTCTGGATCCATGATTGTGAACTGTAACATAGCTTTTGTAAGATGGTCAAGAAATGCAAAGGGATTTTCCTTAGTGTCTTGGAAAATTTCTGCGAGTTTAGAATAGTTTACTGGTTTGAGAGCAGCTTTACAAAGCCCCACCATGAGACAAGTTAGGAATTGGTCTCTGGCCAGAATGCCCCCGGGAGAGTTGTAATCACAGTGGGGTTCCTGGTCTGGCACTGCCTCTGCCCCTGGGGGATGGGAAGCGAGGGTCTGGTGAACTTCATCTGCGTGCAGCCTCACCTGTTCCCAGACCCACCAGCGCTCCTTGGGAAGCCAGTTATTACAGAGAATCATATAAATATCATGGTAAGTTAGGTTGTAAGATTGGGTTAAATATTGAAACTCTTTGTGAAATTAGTGGGGTCAGCTGTGTATGACCCGAGTAACTTAGAAATATGTGAAAGTTCCGATAAGGCAAAAGGAACATGAACTTTCATCAGGCCCTCCACCCCAGCTACCTCCCGCAGGGGCAGAATGGCTGCCGGCATAACTTGATCAGGGCCAGACTCCACTGCTGCAGCGCAATAGAGCGTGAGGGGAGGGGTGAAGGTAGGCGCAAGGCGACGAGTGGGGTTAGAGCCTGAGGGGGTTTTGGAAGACCGAAAGGGCAGGGTGGGGCGGGGAAGTGACCCGGAGGAATCCGAGGATTCCGACAGCCTGTGTGTCCTGTGGCGAGAGGAAATTGTTAGCTGTCTGCGCAATCGTGACCGGCTGCAGGAGAAGTTGGGTGAAACTGTGTCGTAAAGACTAGGATAATGGGATTTTTTCAGGGATTTAGGGGACTGGGTAGGTGACCCAGAAGAATATTTATGTGGAACTCCTGGAGACCTAGGAATGAAACGTTTAGAGGCATCATGGGGGGAAGGTGTAGGCGAATCCTTTCTGTGCCTAGAAGAAACTTTTGAAGAAAGAGGGATAGGGGAGGTGTCCCCCGATTGGGCAGGGCAGGAAGGGGTGGTCCCACGAGGTCGGGGGGTGGGGGCTCGTCCGCTGGATCCATGGAGGGAGTGGAGGGTCCCTGGAGGGAAGGCATTGCCAAGAACATGTGAGCAGGTGAACAGTGGGAAGAGGTGGTGGGGTCAGTCTTTAGGGCCATATAAAAGAATGCCATAATGTACATCATTTCTTTCCATTTAGCTGACCGGTGACAGAAATCGGCCAATTCTCGTAGAATATCAGGGTCAAATGAACCCTGAGAAGGCCATCGGAAAGAACCCTGTAAATTGTACTTTGGCCAAGTCTTGGAGCAGAGACAAATTAATGTAGATAGTTTTATGGAGGGAATCAGGGCGTGAGGCTTCAGAGCTTCCAGAAGCTGCCCGAGAGAAGAGGATGGGGGAATTGTCTTAGACGGCTTGGAACCCATGGCTAAAAATGTGAGCCTGTCCGCAAAAGGTACCGGGGTACCACGAACATGGCAGCCCTGAGTACAGGCATCCGTGCACTCAGGGGGCGCATGCTATTGCTCAATCGACCCGAGCCCAGCTACCGATGGGAAAGTCCCAGCTGGGAGGAGACAATTAAGCTTTTTGGGGGCTGACGGCACAGCCCCGAGGGCAACTGCTCCACAGTGGGTTGTAAAGAAGACAGAAAAAGATTAGAAAAAAAGAGAGGGAGAAGCTGGAAGCACCAGACTTCCAGGTGCAGATGGAGGCAGGTTTTAGCCGAGGGCGGAAAGCCGGGGGGAGGGGGGGGGGGGTCGGCGACCTTGCCCAGGACACACCAAAGAAAGCCAGTCAGACAGTCTCTTAGCACCCCGGGGGGAAGGAAGCCAACTTAGGTTAACTTACGAATCAGTCGGTGTTAGATGGCCGTGGTAAACAGGTGGAAGCAGTTGGGTTGTCGGTTCAAACCTTGTTCCGGTGAGCCAGAGCTCCGGGAGGCGCCGTGAAGCCCAGAGATCGGGGCCCCAGGTACCGGGACTGAAAGGTTTCCGAGTTGATGGCGGCACCAATTGTTGTTCTTATTTTCACTGGCTTTCTTGTCTGCGGGGTTAAAGGGTAAAGACGTTACATGGGGAAAGGAGACACAGACACGCGGCAGTGTCTTTCATGGGGGTGCACTTTAATGGCGGAGGGGTAATGGCAGGTAGGTACAGGTGTGCAGAGACAATAGGAGAGGCGGGGGAGAAAGGGGGAGGGGTCATGGTGACTCTTGCCTTTTAACGAGGAATGCAAAGGCTTCTGGGAATGTGTCCTTAGTCCAGGGGAATGCTGGGAGCTGTAGTTCCGCAAAGGAACAACAGATACTGCACACCTTGCTTAGGAGTCCTGAAGATCTGTGAGATATGGACCTTCAGCCAGCATTCAGTGCCTGCCACACATAAAGTATTTAATAGCAAGAATAATGATACTATTTCCCCACTCTCTGCTTCCTAATGGCTATGTGTGATTTTAAGAGGAAACAGAGAATTTGAGAAGCCTCTCAATTCCTTGTACGACCGACCTTCCACCTCAAACTCACTCCAAAGTTCTCTTCTGATTTCTTTCCTCTGAATGTTTCCTCATCTAAGATGAGGCAGATCCCACCATGTGTGAGAAACTAAGGCTGTCTACTCATCAATTTAAAATTATTTTCCATAATCCTTATGTTCTTCTTGGATTATTGCTTCTTATCTCTCTGTCTCCTGATTCTCAATCATTTCCCAACCATTCTAATGTAACAGAAGAAAATTCTCTGGTTATCACAAAGGAGATATATTTCTTTCCTCCTCCTAAGAGATCTGTTTGCTTATGGCTTCCCACTTACCATCTTGAGGATGAACCAAGAATCTTTAAAAATTGAAAAGCTTGTTGTCTCTGAATTACAGCTCTTCCATAGTCACTAATCAGAAAAAAATCAAGATTCAAAGAAAAACTCAATGTGCAAACAGAAATGGTATCATAAGAAAAGACAAGTTTTGCTGAAGAGAAAATATTGCTAAAAAGCATTCCAAATCCATGAACTTCACACAACACAGAGAAGTGAAGAATATATAATACAGAAGATGAAGAACTTAGATTTGAGACAATATAATCAAATCCTTATGACTGTATATGAATAAAATTTAAATGGCTATTTTATCACAAGAACATAGGCAAAGTTCGCAGGAAAAAAAATGCCAATGAGTTAAGCTTATCCAGACTAATCCAGCTCAGAGACTATATGGTCAGAGATGATTTCCTCTTACTGAGATTCACAGATGCCTGAGGAATCCAGAATTCTTCACCATGGACCACCTCCAGCTGTAAGGCAGAACGCTTCTGACATCAGTAGAAATATTCAGAAGATCCATCATTTGGAAGATAAATCTTAACTCTAATTTATACACAGCATTTTGGAGTCTCTGCAGATATCTATCCAGGGATAGTTCACTTGATACAATCACAGAATAAGAAAAGAAGGCCAAATATCTAATACTGTAAATACCAGTATTTAAGAAAAAGCAGTGAAAGATGCCAGAAACCTGTGTTGCAGTGGAAAGAACCAAAGCACCCCTACTATTCATTATCTCTGACCTGCAGATTGAGTCATTAAAGATAGCATTGTGCTTCCTAGGAGGCAACCTTTGTGCCCAGTGATAGTATGGTAATGATAGTAAGGTAATGAATAAAATAATCCAGAACTGCTGGGAAATAGTGCATTTAGATAAGAAGTCTCTGAGCACTTACTAAGAGACCTCTCAAAGAACCAGTGTAGATGTAAGAAATTGGAGAGAAGTATCTGGGAAAGTTAAGACAAATGGAAAGAGACTCAGTCAACAAGTTGAGTCCCATGGAAAGCAAATAGAGAACATGAGGTTGTTATTCTGGAAGGTTTTCGGGCATTTGATGGCAGGAGAGGACTTCTGGACTTGATATCCAGTGATTCATCAGGGCTTGGATACATCTCTAAATACAAACAATAGCATGGCTCCTGTCGACATGGACTCTGCTGAAAGGAGCTGTTTGTGCAGATTGACTGTCCTCTGTGTCTTCAAAGACCATCAGCAGAGGCACTTTCCCCTATGGTCCTCTACAGCATATGCTCTCATCTGTACTGTGAGAATATCTGCATTAGCCTAAGTACATACAGCAGGCCTTTTAATTAATGCTCAATACATTTCACACATTAGCAAATATCACTGTGTCCCTCATGGAATCTGGGACATCTGGTAGACTTGTGTCTCCCTCAAGATCTTGTTTGCCTCTCTTACAATAAAAAGGCACGAGTGCCACACTCTTTGAAGACATAACCCATTTCACGTCTCAACACCCTTCTGTGTTTCAGCTTCTTACTGTTGACTGGTTTAGCTTTAGACTTCAAAGGCATCACCTCAGTCTATTGTCTCCACCTTTTCAAATACTAGCTCAGGGATTTTTAATGTTATTTTGGGGGTATTAAAACATAAATGCAAATAGTTTTAATAATTGTATTCAAAAATAAAACAATGTATTGTTTCTTTTTTATGTCATTGATTGTCTATGCCTTTGCTTGTGATTCTAGTTAATCCATTTTTTACACTAATAAGCTTTTGTACTCCTGTCCATGTAACCCCTAAGGCACTTCAACTTTGTTCTTCCATCATGTCTGCATTGCTATTTCTTCAACTGGGCAATCTACCCATGGATGTTTCTTAGGATTCCAAGATGCAAGACAAACAGGTTAATTGTGTGATTTCAGTAAGAAAAAATAATACTAGCTATAATCCCCTGCTTTCTCTCTCTCTCTCTCTCTCTCTCTCTCTCTCTCTCTCTTTCTCTCTCTCTCTCTCACGCGCGCGTGTATGTGACTGAACTTGGGATCTCATATAAGCTAGCATGCATCCTACTGTTGAGCTATATCCCAACCATCTTCCTTTGTTCCCACAGACAGGACCTCACAAAGTGTTTGGACTAACCTTGAACTTCTGATCCTTCTGTCTCAGAACCACATATTTGGACTATAGGCTTGTGTCATTAGGAACTACCGGAATTGGATATTTTTATGGGAGATAGTTTGTTGAACATATTTTAGTAGAAAGAGAAAAATGTTGTGGGTATTTCTAATTTTCCCTCTGAATATAAAGGGCCTACAGTTACCTATATAACCTCAAGGTATCTTGAGATCCAATCAATAAGTCAAATAAAATGGTCACATCTTAATTTTCTCAAGGCGATGTCAACTTATACTTGTTGTTGACATTCACGGTTTTCCAGTGACAGCATTCCTTTGACCCTCAAGAGTGCATTCATGGAAGCAGTAAATTACTTGGTTATCTTGAATTAGACAGTAAGCAACAGAAACAACAAAATATTTCCAACCAGAAAATTTATGGCACTTTCCCCAGTGTTTTGGAAGTATTAAACCATGTCACAGGTCTCCAAAACTTAGGTTGATGGAAGTCAGCACTGCTGGGAGGAAGTGTGGAAACTTCAGTACAGGATATACCCAGGGACACATGAGTGTACAGGAGCCAGATGCTTCTGGGTGCTGAATAGGCACTTGTTTCTAATGCTTGCCATTGTAAACAAGAGGTGAAAGAAGTATCCAGACTCTTAGCTTCACATTGATAAAAAAGTGATGAGGATTTTGTGTGACTCTAAAGAATGTGCTAATGTCTAAGGAAGAAAACTCTGGCATTCTTCTAATTATTGATTTGACATTGTTTAGAAGGAGTTAAGAATTAACTGGAGGCATCAAATCAAATCCTGTGAGTGAAATAAAGCAAATCTATATGTCTGGCTTTGATCATTTCCCTGGTTCTGATAACACCTTGTCCCATTCCAACCAGAACGTTCCAACCCCTTACTAAACAGATAGCCCATGAGAGCCAAAGCAGAAAAGGCTGACTCCTAATACTTGCTAGAAATCTTATGGCCAGTTTAGCTTGGCATTTTGTAGATTTGAATCTTTCTGCTTTATTTTCTCCTTCCAAACATTACAAAACTATGCAAATGACTCACTCTCTTATACACTACCAAGTGGTTTCTGCTGCTGAATCAGAAACCCTGTGATTTCTCATCACTAATTTTTCTCAATACCATTTGTCAGCAGCTTTCCAAGCAATTTCTTTCACCAAACCAAGCTCATTTAAATACAAGAGTGTCAACTGTCACAAACGGCTGCATTTAATACTTAATGAATGTCCGAGGATACACTCCACCCTCACTATTAATTTTTATTCATTAATGAACTTGGTTTTTCCAAACCATTTCCTTTCATTCATATATGCAGTTTTTTCTGCTCTCATTTAACCTCCCTAATAGATCTGTTAGTAATAGATCACCTTGCTTGATATGATCACAGACTCATTTTTCTTTTTAAAGGATTCAAAAGTGTGTCAATCAGCTTGAATGCAGCTGAGTGATATAAAAATACTTGAACTACCTAGAAATGTATTCTCTGCATTCATGTGTCACTGAGAGGCAGCAGATCCAAGGGTTAAGAGTTAGGAGAACACACATTAGCAGATGTATTCAATATTTCAATAAACAATTCTTGAGAGTCATCTATGTAACAAGCACAGTGTTGAACCTGTGGGGCTTGCACAAATTATTCCAAAGCTTTCATTCAAGCCTCTTGGAGCTACATTATATGTGAAAATACATGGAATTACCCAGCCTTGTGAATGGACTTAACTACAGAGTGAAAAAACAGCTGTTCAACATGTTGACACACAAGAGCTGAATCACCACCTGTCAGGCGTACTGTTGGAAAGATTGCTGTATCAGGTGGGTATTTAGTTATTCACTGTTTTTCAGCAGGGATTCTCAGCTTGGGTTTTTCCTTGTTCCCAAGCCATGTGTTTGATGAGTAACAAGGTATTATTTTTGGACCTTCCTTAATCATTACCTCAGCATTTTCTCCAGAAATCTTCTGTCCTTGAAGAGCTGGCCAAAGGAGTAAAATAGATACAAGAAAACAGAGGCAGAAAAGTGATCACCAGTAGTGTAGCGAGGAGGTCACTTCTTAGTTCCTGGCTGCTCAGCCCCAAAATAATCACACAGAAACTGTACTAATTAAATCACTGCTTGCCCCATTAGCTCTAGCTTCTTATTGGCTAACTCTTACATATTAATTTAACCCATTTCTATTAATTTGTTCATCATGTGGCTGTGGCTTATTAGCTACAATTTCATCTGGCTCCAGTGGGGCTACATGGCTTCTCTCTGACTCCACCCTTCTTTCTCCCAGCATTCCATTTAGGTTTCCCCACCTAGCTCTATTCTACCCTATCAGGCCAAGCCAGTTTTCTTTATTCATTAATGGTAATCACAGCATACAGAGGGGACTCCCACATCACCTCCCCTTTTCCACAATAGTCCTATGAACTGTGACAGGAAATAAAGAGAGACAGCAATGTGGTCAAAAGCAAAAGTTCTCATTGTCTTCTCTTAGTCTGGGACCATAGGAAAGAGGAACAAAATTATCATGATAATTGTAGGAGATAACCAACGCTAAGGAGATAGTGGAAGAATTTCACAGATTTCATGGAGGAGGCTCTTGGCTTCTGGGAAAGATCCCAAACATATCGAATATGCTGTGAAATGTAATGCAGCAGAGACAGTTGTCATGCTAAGCACAGGAGTTGAAGGCCCCATTCCTAGCATCCCCAGCCTGCACCTAGCATTCAGGCAGTCCAAGTGTCTTACTTTATAGTGAAACTATAAAGTCTTTGAGCTGACACCAAGATTCCACAGTGAACAGATTACATTAGCCTATACCAACATAACATCTCAAATCATCAGATATGATCACTGGGGGAGCAGAACAACCACCATCCAGAAAAATCCAGCAGAAAACCACAGGACACCTGATTGGCCCCATCCCCTCTATTGACACAGGGTAGCATGAGCCTTTCAGTTCCAGACAATGACATAAAGACATATCCTTTCCAAGCAGGGTAGTGAAAGAAAATTTGCAAGAGTCACCATGAAAGGAGCATAATCCCAACTGCAATGGTATTGTTTAACCTGGAAGAAAAGTAGATACCATCCTGAATTAATAAATTTCAGATTTCTTCACAGCTATCTGGTGGTGAAAAAAACTTCCTAACCTCTATCCACACAAAATACATATATCTCTATACCTAGTGCAATAGGATTCATAAGAATTACTTGATTCAGGGCCAGAGAAATGGCTCAGTGGGTAAATGTCATTAGCTCAAGCCTGATAACCTGAGTTTGAACTTTAAGTCTCACTGTAAGAAATGAGATGTTTTCTGATGCTATCTGAGTAAGGAACTGATCTACAGCAGAATTTTATTAGGAGTCATTTTATTGTTACATTTTTTTTGACCAGTAGTATTTGGTTTTACCCTAGGTCTCTTGACTATTTAATCTCTGGTTATTTTGGTCATCCAGGCAGTTTCAGGTATAGGTTCTATCTCATGGAATGCCTTAAGTCAAATCAGGCATTGATGGGTTACCCCCATAAGCTTTGTGCCACCATGGCACTAGCATATTTGGCAGGTAGGACAAATCAAAGGTTTTTAGTTGTGTTGGTATCTACACATCTCTTTTGGTAGCCTACGGAGTACCTTCCTGTACCAAAGACATTAAAATGTAGGGGCAAAGGTTCTATATAGGCATCAGCTTGCCCTCTCCACATTTAATGGGTTGTGTTTGTATTGTCTCCTCCTGCAGCAAATGGGAACAAATACAGGGACCAACAACCAGACAGTAAACAGAAGGTGAGACTTTGGAATACAGAGCTCTAAATGGGATATGTTTATCAAATCCCTTCACTCAGAGCTCCAGAAACCCCACAAGGAGAAGGCAGAGAGTGTGTAAGAACCACAGGGGATGGAGATACTAGGAGAAAAAGGTCTTCTTGATCAACTGAGCAGATCTTATATGAACGCACAGAGGCTTGTTGTCTGAGGTTTTCTGTCCCACTTGGTCCTTGTTCTGCCTGGTTCCCACAATTGTTAATTGTTAAGTGTTTCCCAAAGAAATCACTCAGAGGTCTACATTAATCATAAACTGATTGGCCCATTATCTCAGGCTTCTTATTAACTCTTATAACTTATATTAACCCATTATTCTAGTATATGTTAGCCACATGGCTTGGTACCTTTTTCAGTGGGAATGTCACATCTTCCTTTTGAGTTTCCCTTTTTCCAAAACTCTTCTGCTCTCATTGACCCACCTTTACTTCCTGTCTGCTTGTCCCGCCTATACTTCCTGCCTGGCTACTGGCCAATCAGCATTTATTTAAAACATAATTGACAGAATATAGACAATTGTCCCACACCAGAGGCTGAAGCAGCAAGAAGGATGCTAACACAGGCCAGCACCAGGTTTTCGTATATAACATAGCTTTCTGTTTAGCATTTCTCTGGTACTCCTAAATGTGTAAACAAGTGAGTCTCTTATTGTTGGGACGACTTTTGGGGCTCTTTTTTTTTCTGTTGGTTTGCCTTGTCCAATGTTAATATGATAGTTTTTATTTTATCTTATATTTTACTTTATTACAAAAATAACAAAATAACTTTTAGTACCAAAGAAAGAATTGACTCCCTCAATTTTTCTGACCTCCATTGCTTTATATATGCCACACTAATGTAAATAAACATAATAGTATTATATTATTATTAAATTGGTTTTTAAAATGTGATTTCAAGAACTCTTAAAATACTTTATTCATTTTAGAAAATCAAGAAAATTAAATGTTCTGGTATAGCAAAGCAGTCATATGTATATTGCTAATTTTGCTGCAATTTTGTGGGACTGTATTCACATATGTGAGACCACTTACTTGATAACTCACCCATAAAAGCTAATTGGAAAAAGAAGAGAGCTGGGCTCTGAGCAGGGATACCCAACGACCCTAAATACGTTCATGCTGTTTATTTCTATTCTTCACAATGGTTACTTTCTCAAATGAGATTACTAGCCTGTTTTAATGTTGTATTTTAATCTCCATCGTGTGCTTGAGTTTTAATGAGTTTTCTCCATACTCTCTATTGTTATTAATTTGCATTCTGAAGAAGTTGGTTGCCCTTCTATTGCTTGTACTCATCGAACCCTAGAACTTATTTTATATGAAATATGAATTCCATCAGCACAGTTGTTAGAAGGAAGCACATCTCTTTTCTCTGTGCAGCATCTTCTTCCCCATCCTGGGAATTTGCAACTCATTGCAAATCTAAGTTCCAGCTTCTTTCTGTTTTACAAGATGTTCATGGTTTTCTTATATAGAAACCATAGAATTTATTTTTGGTTTGTGTTTCTTGGATATCACATAGAATTATTAATAATAAATCAATATTACTCAGCATACCTGCATAGATTTGTCTAGTAGGACATGGTATAACCAGCCACCAAATCCTAATATTTAAAAGAGATACAGTCATGTAATGCCCTATTGACAATATGTGCCATAAGTTACTGAAATTTTTATTTCCCAAGGAGGATAGGAAAAAGAATAGCCAGTTTACCAGTTGGTGTTCTGACTGATTAAGATGGGAACAGAGCTGTTAGTAAGCAAAGCTGTCAAATCTGTAGGAGCTTGAGGGAAGAACAGGCTGTCAATATAGTTAAGTATGGCTTTCATCAAGATGCCTGAAGCTCAGCCAAGGGTGGACCCGAAGCTCTGAGACAGCTGCACTTTCTGAATGTGTACTCTTAGCATTTCCAGTCCCTCTGAATTCTCTCGGCATCTTCCAAATATCAAAGTTCACAGAGAGACACACAATGGTCAGAAGGAGCAGTGAAAATTCAACCAAGTCCCTCTTTCTTTGTAGCAGCATGGAACTAGTAATATATATCAGTTTGATTCCCACTAGGAGGGGACAGTCTTTTTACTACAAAGGGTTAAACTGCTAAGTAAGGCAGATGGTTCTACAGTCACTTTGAGTCCAGCTAGCCCACAGCCAATCAATCCTGGCCATGTTCCTTTTCTTACACTGAATACCAAAAGGCTATTAAGTCTCTGAAAAGCTGTATCAAACACCAAGCAAAGCCCTGAAAGATGGCAAGATTGAAAGGGGACTCTGAAGGCAGCTAGTCAATGCCTGGAGCCCAAAGCCTTTGTCTGCACAGTTGCTTCTTTTCATGCTCGCTCAGATCCTAAGTTGTTTAAGGCCTATGAAAGATTTCAGGGAGCCAGCATATTTCTAAAGTTAGGCCAAGTCTGCCACATGAATGCATGAGAATTCTATCAGGTTGCTTACTCCCTTGCCAAACCCTTCAGGGCAGTTTCAAAAAAGCACATTTAAAACCCTAATACAGGATCATTCACCGAGATCTAAAGTAGAGTCTAAAAGGCATCTTTCCTCCAGGTAAAAAATGGAAAATGCAATCTCAGAAACAATCTTCTAACACTTTTCTTTTGTTTTTCCCAATTTATCATGGAAGGATTGGTGAGACCTTATCTTCAATTGTTAGACCTTTGCTACAGAAACTTTCAGGAATATATGTTTCCATCATCAAAACAAAAAGGAAAAGAAAAGAAAGTTGGACAGACAGAGAAAGGGAGGGAGGAAGGAAAGAAGGAAGAAAATACACTTAATAAGAAAAAAATACACTTAAATTTTACAAAACCATTATTGATTGGTTTAAGGCTATTTCATTTAGTGAATAAGATTCCAGTTAACAAGGACTTAGTTCCTGCTAGGATAATTCTGGCCAATAGGGTTCATGAGGAGCAAATGAAAACTGTAACAATTGGTCAAAATGTTAAAGGTTTTAAAGATTTCTTGCTATCCTCTACCATTGGGAAATTTAAACAGTACATGTATTTGACACTGATTAAAAAAAACACGGTATTCCAGAGCATTTGATATGAAGAGAAGTTCCTAAGTACTGTCTACCAACCTCACTCTCTCCCAGTTCAAAGGCACTATACTCTGTATCCACCATGGATGGTGTGATGCCGCAGTTTGAGAAAAATCCTACTGACATCGTCTTGGAGAGTTACTTTCACAATTGCAATTGTTCCCTTTTCCCAGGTGGTTATTAAAAACTCCCACAGACTTCCAAAAAGTCTTCAACCTGTATTTCAAATAGGAGGGAGAATGAAGATTCTCCAGAAGAACAATTTAATTCCGTTACCTACAATGGAGGGGCAAGAAGAAAAATATGGTACAAGCCAAATCAATAAAAGCTGAGGAAAAGTGTCAGACACAAATACTTCTGACTGATGTTTTGGTCCTCTTTATACTTAACATAAAGGTTTCAGGAGCAGAACTCAGAGTTTTTATTGTATTCAATTAGATTTTCCTCCCAAAAAATCAAACTGAAACAAACGTCTTCTTTCCTCTATGAATAAACAAATGAAGGATGGCAAACATTTTTTTCTTCCTACCTTAAATTGTTCAATAATCAAGGTAAGCTACTTATATGTGGCCCAGCTTACCACTTGGTAGTTATAAAGAATGGCAAGTTACCCTTATGGAGTAGACAGATTATGTTTAAGGAAGAAGAGGTGGCCAATAACAAGAAAAGAGAGCATGGTAAAAGACGAATAGATATAGATATAGAGAACTGTAGAAAGTTCCTCCAAAGTCTTTGCAAAATCTGAGAAGAAACCAACCAATAGAATCAAGTTGAATGGTCTTCAAAGCTCACAGAGTCAAGGATAGCTTGCATTCCCACCAGGCAAAAGTGAAAGACTAATAATATATTGGTTACTAAGTACATCTAATCAATAGTTATCAGGCAAACAACAAAGTAAAGAACTGTGGAGCATAGTGAAGAAAACAAGTAGTCTTGGAGAGCCATAGCTGGTAAATTTGTAAACAGTGACAGTCAAGTGACTATTTCAAACAGACTTAGATGTTGATGAAAGTTGAGCAAAGTTTTAGCATCCCAAGAACAGAAATGACATACATTAAAAATCAATCTGCTGGAGATGAGAAATGCAATATCTAAAATTACATATGAACACTTGATGGATTAAGAGCATTTAGACAGAGTAGAGAATGATTGGTGCCCTTGAAGTCATGACAGGAGAAACTATTCACATAATACAAATGGGAGAAAAGACTAAAGTCAATGAATGGGGAATTAGCAAGGCATAGCAGAAGGCAAAAGAATACTGAAATGCTTGTGACTGGCGGTCAGATGAAACAGAAAAGGAAGGAGAATCTTGAGAAATAATTTTAAAGGAATAACAGCCCAAATTTTTCAACATTTGGCTTTGACCAAGGATCTAAGAAATTCATTGAACTCCAAACAATAGATCTAGTGAAAATTAAGCCCAAACTTATCATAAATAACTTTTTTAAAACCAGGCATAAGGAGAAAACCTTAACAAGCAGTCCAGGGGATAGGACATAATAGATACACAGAAATCTACCCATGTTTGTGGGCCACACTATTCACAATATCCAAGTTAAGCAGTCAACTCAGGCACCATCAACAGACGACTGGCTAAGGAAGATGGAGTATGAGTACGCAGTATGCACCTATTCAGGCATGGTGAATTAATTTAATCATTTGCAATATAGTTCGTTAAATAGACATGGAGATCATTGTGTTAAGTAAAGCAAGTTAGACTCAGAAAGACAAATAAAACATGTTTCCTCTCATATGCAGAATGGATGTGTGACTCTGTGTATGCATATTTTTGTACCCCTCCCGTGTGTGTGTGTGTGTGTGTGTGTGTGTGTGTGAAATTAGAAAGGAGACTGTTTAGTAAGATGAAGGGTACCATCAGGAGTTTGGAAAGATGAGGAAATATGACAAAAATACATTATAAACATTCTTGAAAACATGATAATGAAACCCATTATTTTGTATGATGATTATATGCTAATTAAAAATCTATAAATAAAACAAGTAATGTTATCTTTAAAAATAACTCAAGGAAAAACGCAACAATAAATATATCTTGAAAATGATAAAATGAAGCTATTTTTCAAATACGCAAAAGCTGAAACAACAGACCATTGCTATATGAAACATTATCATCAAGGCCTACATAAGATAGGGGAGAAGACTAGAGTCAATGCATAGGTAGGTGTATCACCTATGTTCTTTTTTTTTTTGTACTTGATTGAAGCAAGGACAGGTAAATGTTGCACTGGTTGACTGGCATGCAATGGTAACTGTATCAGCTAATGTTAAGTGATCTATCACACAAAACTTAAAGACTAAAAACAACTATGTATTATTCATAGTGGTAATTTTAGAAATTTCTTGTATTCTAAGCCATTTTTGACTGATCCTAGTGGGCTCACATTTTGGCATCTGCAGTTCCCTAGTAAGACTGAAGATACTGATCTAGGACCACATTTACTCAGATGACTTACCTCTGATCGATGGGGTCTCTCCATCTCCTGACAAGTTAACCTATCTATCATTATGACATGGCTGAGTTCTATAATGAACTATGGCCAATCACAAAAAAAGGCAATAGGAAGAAACACTTGCTTTTAAAGTTCTGTTTGTATTAAAGTATTTTAACCTACATGATATAGAACAATGGCACTGGGTTTTGATCCTACTGCACATACTGGCTTTGTGGGAGCCTAGGCGGTTTGGATGCTCACCTTACTAGACCTGGAAGGAGGTGGGAGGTCCTTGGACTCCGCACAGGGCAGGGAACCTTGACTGCTCTTTGGGCTGATGAGGGAGGGGGAGTTGATTGGGGGAGGGGGAGGAAAATGGGAGACGGTGCCAGGGAGGAGATAGAAATCTTAAATAAATAAATAAACAAACAATAGAACAAGTCATGTGGACAACCTCAAAATCAGTCTGCAAAAATAACAAGGAATTTAACGTACAGAAAAAAACTGTGGCTATAAGGAAATAATGGAAGCTATTAATGAAATTGGCCTGCTTTAGTATTAAAGGGTTGATCGATCTGCCAGATAACACACACATATATCACATAACACACACAAAGTGA
The DNA here is from genome assembly GCF_018167655.1 of Microtus oregoni. Taxonomy (NCBI): domain Eukaryota; kingdom Metazoa; phylum Chordata; class Mammalia; order Rodentia; family Cricetidae; genus Microtus; species Microtus oregoni. Next base: position 2,661,763 of record NW_024543975.1, on the reverse strand, counting down.
CCTCAAAGTTCTATCTGCTTATCACAATAATCATGTTACTAAGGATTTATGAAGGCTGAAGAATATATAAGACGATGTTTACAGGAGATAGGACCTGGACAATATAATAATTTAAGAAACACCTTTAAACAGGGTAGATAGGAGGCAGTTATCAAAGGAAAATGATAGTTAGTGTCATAGTTAGGGTTTTGTTGCTGTGAAGATACACCAGGACCATGGCAAGACTTATAAAGGAAAACATTTAATTAGGGCTGGCATACAGTTTTAGAGGTTAAGTCCATTATTATGGCCAGAAACATGGTAGCGAATAAGTAGACATGGTGCTGGAGAAAGAGCTGAGAGCTCTACATCTTTATCCAGAGGCAACAGAAGTGAAGGCTGAGTCCCACAGTGGGTGTAGCTTGAGCATATGAAACCTCAAAGCCTTCTCCAACAGTGACACATTTCTTTTAACAAGAACACACCCACATCAACAGAGCCATACCTTCTAATAGTGCCATTCCTTATGGGACAAACAATCAAACATATGAATGTATGGGGGTCATACCTACCCAAGTAACCACAGTCAGAAATGAGAAGTAAGATATAGCAAGCAATAGCCTAATAACAAAGACCCACATTTCTCTGGAAAATTTTTATATTGCCTTTTTTTGGTTTTCAATCCACTAAAAGGTTATTAATAAATAAACAAGGCAGAAATCCAAAACTGACTCTGCAAAATGGGCACAAAGTACTTACTATCTAGGGGAGAATCAAGGCTTATTGTGATCTTGTTACAAAAAAAAAACAGTTACAATGCTTATGATAGCCTTGAGATTTCAGAAGAAAAGAACTAAAATGAAAGGAGAAAAAAATTGCATTGCACAAATGAAAGCAAAAGCTTCCGAGAAATAACACCTTAGGTTCGTTCTACAGTTCACTTAGCTCAGGCACTGATCTCCCAGCATTCCTGTCCAAGTGGGGTAACAATGGGTTCTGCTGTCAACCTTCAGTATAAAATATATTTAATTGTATTAAATACAATTAAACTATAGTTCTGCTTGAGTGGTACAGACAATGGTGTTCATTACTACATTCAAGAATAATGTATTTAATTTTCTAGTGAACTGATCTCATGCAAATTGAAATTGGCAAATTAAAATATTTTTAAAATAAATTATATTTGAAATTGTATCTGTTTTATTTTAAGTAACATGGACTCCATGAAGAAAATGACACTCATATTCTTTTAAATCAAATTCATTTGTTCTTATATTGAATACAGGAAATCTAAGAGAAAAAAGAAACAGAGAAGGAAGAGATGAAGGAAGGGAGGGAGGGATAGAGAATCTCCTTTGAAGCATATGCAAATATTTTTTGAACAATTAGAAACTGTTAAGTGTAGTGATGAGGTGAGCAGGCCTGCTTTTTGTCCCGCCCAGCTCCCATATGGTTACCTTTACACCCAAAATAACAACACGCAAACTGTATTCTTTTAAACACTGCCTGGCCCATTAGTTTCAGCCTTTTACTGGCTAACTCTCATACCTCAATTAACGCATTTCTAATAATCTGTGTAGCACCATGAGATGGTGGCTCACCTGGAAAGATTCTAGCCTACATCCATCTCGGGTCGAAGAATCATGGCATCTGCCTCACTTCCCTTCTTCCTAGCATTCTCTTCTGGCTACTCCACCTATCTAAATCCTGCCCTATCAAAAAGCCAAGGCAGTTTCCTTACTAACCAATGAGAGTAACACATAGACAGATGACCCTCCTCCATCAGTTAAGATTTAGCCTGGAAAAGAATTGATAGGATTTGAGCCATTTTAGATTCCTCTGTTAAGAGTTCTCTGTTTAGGTCTGGACTCCATTTTTTATTGGATTATTTGTTCTTTTGATGACTAATTTTTTGAGTTCTTTGTATATTTTGGAGATCAGACTTCTGTCTGATGTGGAGTTAGTGAAGATATTTTCCCATTCTGTAAGCTGTCGTTTTGTCTTGTTGACCATGTCCTTTGCTTTACAGAAGCTTTTCAGTTTCAGGAGGTCCTATTTATTAATTGTTTCTCTCAGTGTCTGTGTTGCTATGGTTATATTTAGGAAGTGGTCTCCTATGCCAATGTATTCAAGTGTATTTCCCACTTTCTCTTTTATAAGGTTCAGTGTGGCTGGCTTTATGTTGAGGTCTTTGATCCATTTGGACTTGAGTTTTGTGCATGGTGATAGATATGGGTCTATTTTCATTCTTCTACATGTTGATATCCAGTTATGCCAGCACCATTTGTTAAATATGCTTTCTTTTTTTTTCATTTGATTTTTTTTGCTTCTTTGCCAAAAATCACGTGTTCAAAGGTGTGTAGATTAATATCTGGGTCTTCCATTCAGTTCCATTGGTCCTTCTGTCTGTTTTCATATCAATACCAGGCTGTTTTCAGTACTGTAGCTCTGTAGTAGAGTTTTAAGTCAGGGATTGTGATGCCTCCAGAAGTTTATTATACAGGTTTGTTTTTGTTATCCTGGCTTTTTGGCTTTTCCATATGAAGTTGAGTATCATTCTTTCAAAGTCAGTGAAGAATTTTTCTGGCATTTTGATGGGCAGTGCATTGAATCTGTAGATTGCTTTTGGTAAGATTGCCATTTTTACCATGTTAATTCTACCTACCCAAGAGCATGGGAGATCTTTCCACTTTCTGGTGTCTTCTTCAATTTCTTTCTTCAAAGATTTAAAGTTCTTGTCATACAAGTCTTCCACTCCTTTGATTAGAGTTACTCTGAGATATATTATGCTATTTGTGGCTTAAGAAAATTTTCAACATCTTTAGTCATCAGAGAAATGCAAATCAAAACAACTCTGAGATTCCATCTTACACCTGTAAGAATGGCCAAGATCAAAAACACTGATGACAACTTATGCTGGAGAGGTTGTGGGGTAAAGGGAACACTTCTGCATTGGTGGTGGGAATGCAAGCTGGTACAACCCCTTTGGATGTCAGTGTGGTGATTTCTCAGAAAATTAGGAAACAACTTTCCTCAAGACCCAGGAATACTACTTTTGATATATATCCAAAGAATACTCAATCATGCCACAAGGACATGTGTTCAACTATGTTCATAGCAGCATTGTTTGTCATATCCAGAACCTGGAAACAACCTAAATGCCCCTAGACTGAAGAATGGATAAGGAAAATGTGATACATTTACACAGTGGAGTACTACACAGCAGAAAATAATAACGGCATTTTGAATTTTGCAGGAAAATGGATGGAGCTAGAAAACATTATTTTGCGTGAAGCAAGCCAGACCCAGAAAGACAATTATCACATGTACTCACTCATAAGTGGTTTTTATACATAAAGCAAAGAAAACCAGCATTCAAGTCACATCCCCAAGGAACTTAGACAATAATGAGAACACTAGGAAAGACTTACATATATCTAATCTACATAAAAATTAGAAAAAGACAAGATCTCCTGAGTAAATTGGGAGCGTGGGGACCTTTGGGGAAGATTGAACGGGGGAGGGGAGAGGCAGAGAGGGGAACAGAGAGAAAATTGTAGAGCTCAATAAAAATCAATGAAAGAAAGAAAGAAAGAAAGAAAGAAAGAAAGAAAGAAAGAAAGAAAGAATTGGCAGTATCCCAAGACTGGAATACTATTCTAATGTCCAATACATTATTCTGGTCAGTGTCTCCAGTTCCACCCAAATTCTAAAGAACAATTAAGGATTCATTGATGATAATCAGTGCAATTAAGTATTACCTTCTGACTTACTTTTCCACACAACACTCATGTCATCAAAGTAAAAGCTTGGTGGAGAGGAAAAGGAAGAGTATCACTGTGTATGAGAGAAGCATAAGAGAAAGTAATGGGGGATATGTTCAAAGTACATTACATAGGGGCTACAGGAATTACTCTGTAGTTCAGAGGCCTTGCTTCTTTTCTAGAGGATCAAAGCTGGATTCCCAACATTCGTGCGACAAACCACAACCATCAGTAATTCCAGGTCAAGAGGATCTGGTACCCCTTCTCACCTCAGTGGACACTAGGCACATGTTGGCAAACCACTCGCACAAATAAAATAATTAATACACTACATACATACAATTTATGTATTAAATTAACTTTAATAAAAATTAAAAAGAAAATGTAGGTGTTTAGAATAATATCATGGCTATATGTGAATTATATATCTATAAAAGCATCTATTTTCAGGGAGCCAGTGTAGTTTACTCAAGAAGAAGCCAAAGTGCTACTTGTGGGACAAATCATGCTACATGTTTCTGTTAGCAAACTTTTCCTAAAAATGCAGCTATGACCACTGGCCTTCCTGTATTAGCCATAGCTTCACCAGCCTGTAATGGGAAAGTTGTGACAGAAACCATTTGATCCACAAAACCTAAAGCGTGTGTTATTATTTACCATTCTACAGAGAAAGTTTATCAGTCCTGGTTTAGTGGATAGAACATAGCTTTGAGGCTAAAAAAGCCTGGATACAACTCTCATTTTTGCTGATTATATCTCTAAATTTCAGCTTTATTTATTTGTTGTTGTTTGTTTTGTTTGTTAGTTGTGGGTTTTGTTTTGTTTCAGTTAGGTTCAGTTTAGTTGTGTTCAGTTTGGTTTGGTTTATTTTGAGATGGACACACAAGACTCATAGAGATCCACCTGCCTCTGCCTCCTCAGTGCTGGGATTAAAGATGTGCACCACTATTCAAGGCATATTTCAGCTTTTTAAAAGGTAACAACAAACACTGGGGAAAATAGGAAGATTGCTGCAAAACAGTAAGCAGAAAGCAAACAGGAGACTTATCTGAAAATAAGTAAAATGTATTAATAGGGAACTAATACAAGGAGAAATGCCAATATTTGACACATGTGTGAGCCTCACACTGGGAGTGATGTGGGAAAATGCCACATGGAAAAGCCCTTGCTAATTTGTAACCATTTGAACACGGAAACTGAAAGGCTAATCACATGCTGATTTGGCTCAGAAATCAGTGTCTTTATCGCCCTCCTAAAATTTTACTTTTTTGATTAGTGTGATGTTTACGCAGATTTTTATCATTTATTAACTCTTATTTATTTTACCTTATCATTTGCTACTTATCTACTATGTATTGCTTCCTTACAGTTTTGTGCTTACTTGGACTTTGTTTGTTGGAAGAAAGAATAGATCACTGATTATTTAACGTTCTTCGCATTAACTAAACATTTGCAGCTCAACCCCTCCCCCACAGGACTTGTGGTAGCTACACAATTTCTTTGCTGCCCCCTGGCTTTCTGTTTTCCTTGTAATCACATCTTTACGTGTGAGCTCCTTGGTAGCATGTTTCCACCTATAAATCTTTGGAGATTTTCCAAATATCTTTCCTATGCTAATTTTCATGTTCACTCACTTATGGTTAAATAGCACACTCCAAGTCATGTTGATGACTTTAGACTTACATAAATGTTTTCTTGGTTGAGGCTGTGATCTTTCTTAATAAATGTTTCACATAAGTTCAAAATTAATATGTATTCTGCAGGTATTCCTCACTCCTATCGCTCCCTTTCCCTTCTTGTTTTTCTTCTTATCACTTAAGCGATATTTTTGCAATCGACTTTGCCCTCTGGGTGTTCTATTAGGTATAACTTGTTTATTTTGTTTTAATAAAAGTTAAAATATATATGTCTCCAATATATTACTTTCCAACTTCTGTTATAATAACTTACAAAGTGTTCTAAATATCTGTATTTCTTTGCAAAAGCATTCGTTTTTAGTAGATATTATAAACATGTCTGAATTATTTTATTATTTCTCTTTCTTACCCAAGTATCACTTCAATAAATTTAAAGATAAGAGGAATTTTTAACAGTTAAGTGTGTGTTATATGTGTGTCTAGCCATGTGTGAAGGTGCTCTCACCCATGTGGATATATATGGAGATCAGAGGCCGATGTTGATATGTATGAGTGAGTATACAAGCCCACAAACACGTGCATACAAGGGCTTACACTGAACTCACCAATTGTCTAGTCTGTCTAGCTAGGAAGCCTCCCAGGATCTGACTGTTTGTACCCCCAACCCCTAGTTCTGGTTTTCTAGGAACATACTACCACACCCTGCTTTTGCATGAGTGGTGGGGATCTGAACTCAGGTCATCATGCTTGCACAACAAGCTTTCAACCCACTGAGCTATCTCCCCAGCCAGAAAAAAATATTAACATATCCAATTTATTGTAGTTGCTATTACTATTTTTATATAGATTCTCATTTTGATTAGCTTTTTATGTTGCTTTTTTCTGTTATCTAGTGGTGCTTCATGTATGCTGAACAAATGCTCTAACACACCACTCTCCCACAGTTCCCCAAGCTAGTGCCGTTTACCTTCAGTCTGAAGAAGACTAGAATCCATTATACACATGTATGAAATAATTGACAAATAAAATTGTTCCACATCAAAAAGTAATTTCTCTTTGTTATTTTATTGTTTTATAATTTGTTTTTTCTCCTGGGTAGATTGAAATATTTTGTTACTACATATTACTTGTGATTTTTATCTGGCTATTTTCAATATTTTCTCTTCATCATTTCTGTGATCATCATAGTTTGATCATGATAGATACTGAAATGGTTTTATTCTGGTCACTCCTACATCTGGTCTTTTGATACGTGTAAGCATGTTCTACTTTTTTTTTTCTCATCACCTTTCAAAGTTTCTAACCTTGATAGGGTTAAGAATTTTTTGTTCTAGCCCATACAAAATCTCCTCCCTTTCTTTAGCAAGACTCCCAAAGGTCAGTCCAGTGCTTGGCTAGGAAATCTCCGCTTCTACTTCTATCAATTACTGGATGAAGGATCTATGATGTCAATGAGGGTATTCACCAATCTGATTACAGTAGATGGTTCAGGCACCTTCTACACTATTGCTAGGAGTCTTAACTGGGGTCTTCCTTGTGGATTCCTGGGAGTTTTCCTGGTACCAGATTTCTCCGTAACACCTAAATGCCCCCTCTTTCATTACCACCCTCAGTCCTTCCCCGAACCCATTTCCCTTACCCAGTGTGCCCAACCCTCAAATTCCCATCCTTACATCCCCGAACCCCACTCCCAGTTTACTCAGGAGATCTCTTCTATTTCCCCTTTCCAGGGAAGTCTATGCATCCCTCATTGGGCCCTCCATGTTAACTAGCCTCTCTGGGGCTGTGGATTATAGGTTGGCTACGCTATATTATACTCCAGGAGTCAGGATGAGGGAACCCACAGAGACAGCTGACCTGAGCTCATCGGAGCACATGGACTCCGGACCAACAGTACAGGAGCCTGCATTGTGATCAACTTAGTCCACTACATGTGTGTGACAGTTGTGTATATTGGTCCCTTTGTAAGGCTCCTGGCAGTGAGATCAGGATCTGTCCAGAACCCAGGACCACCAGCTCAAGGATAGCACCCCCATCAATCGCTAATTAAGACAATGCCTTACTTACAGCTGGATCTTATGAAGGTATTTTCTCAATTGAGGTTCACTCCTTTCAGATAACTCCAGCTGTGTCAAGTGGACATAAAACTAGTTACCACAATCCTTGAATATAATTGTAACTGTTTTAAATCCCTTATCTGATAACTCTGTCATGCCTATAATATATGGGTCAGTTACAGGACAGATTTCTCTATCTCTTATCCCTTCCATATAGATTGGTTTTGCTTAAAATGTAGTGGGTGCTGCATGCTTTTTGTGTCTGAATTTTATTATCTTCCTGAATTGAATATTGGGCTTCATTCTATATAGCATAGCAATTGCTTGATCCTTTCAGTCTTGATTTTGTGATATGTCTGGTAGTTCAAGAGTTTCATTTCACTGTAGGGCTAATTTTCCTACTTCTGGAGAAAGACCTGTGTTAATTAGGCTTTTATTGCTGTGCTAAAATACAATGACAAAAGCAATATTGAGAGGAAAGTGTTTCTTTTACTTACACTTTCACATCACAGTCCACTGAGAAAAGTCAAGGCTGAAACTCAAGGCAGGAACCTAGAGATAGGAGCTGGTGCAGAGGCCTTGGAGGGGTGCTCCTTACTGGTTTGCTTCACATAACTAGACCAGCCTTCTTTCTTATACACTGAAGGACCATTCACCCAGGGTTGGTATAACCCACAATGGTTGATTATCTTAATTACTTTTATATTGCAGTGACGAAATACCAAGACAATTATAAAAGAAAACATTTAATGTGGCTTACAATTTCAGAGGAATAGAGTTCATGATAGAAGAACAAAGGAACAGCTCAGAGCTCACATTTTGATCCACACCACAAGGCAGAGACAAAGCAGGAAGCACAGTACTCTTCTGAAACCTCAAGGCCCACTCCCAGTGACACACCTCCTCCAACAACCCACACTTCCCAAATCTCCCAAACATTTCCACCAACTGGAGACTAGTGTAGGAGGTCATTCTGTCTAAGTGTTGCTTTCATTAATTAATAAAGAAACTGACTTGGCCTGTTAATAGGGCAGAACTTAGGTAGGCAGAGAAGACAGAACTGAATTTTGGGAGGAAGAAAGCAGAGTCATAGAGACGCCATGGATCTGCCAGAGACAGATGTTGGGAATTTTACCCCATAAGCCACTGCCACATGGTGTTACACAGATTAAAATAAATGAATTAAATTAATATAAGAGTTAGCCAATAAGAAACTAGAGCTAATGAGCCAAGCAGTGATTTAATTAATACAGTTTCTGTGTGGTTGGTTATTTTGGGGGCTAAGCTAGCCGGGCAGCTGGGACAAACAAGCAGGCCCTCCTCCTACAGGACACCAAGTATACAAATATATGAACCTATGGGGCAATTCTCACTCAAACCATCACACTGGACCTTCATATGTAAATCACTAATTAAGAAAATGCACTACAGATTTACCCACAGGCAAATTTCATGCAGACATTCTGTCAAATGAAAGCCCCCCTTGACAAATGACTGTAGTTTGTCCGAAGATGACATAAAGTTAGCCAAAATGGGGTCTTCCTAAGTTCTCTACTGAATGCCTAAGGGCGTTGCACAGTGACTAGATGGAACACTGAAGGCCAGCTCAGTGTAACCCACTTTCTATTCTTGATAATAGTATAAAAGTTCTAGCTGGACATTTGTAAAAATCTGTCTTCTCACCATTATATAAGGAAGAAAAGGCCAGGATACCATCTTTTCACGTTTAGAGTTCACACTGAATTTTCCAGGCTGCAGTTGGTTTTAGGCTAAAAAGATAAGTTAGAAATGGGGCTTCCAGGAGGTAATTAATCACTTGCAATCAGGACTTATAGCTATTCACAGGATGTGAAAGACTCTAAAGAAAGAATAAGTGACTTCATCATCTTTGGGGGGGTCATTACAAATCCTGCTAAGGTTACACTCATTAAAACTGCTATTAAGTTTTCTTCCCCCATCAGGATAGTTAATTAATTCTTCCCTATATTTTAAGATTAAAGTTATTATGAGATAAAATAAAATTAGCATGTCCATAGACAGAGCAATGTGAGAATTTTAAGAAGTTGTTGAAAGATCCTCCCCATCAAAAAAAATTAAAATGAGATTGTGGTCAATTATTCTGAGCCCCTAAGTTAAAAGGCAAACATTGACAGCCAGTGGACATTTAAAACCTTATTTCACTAATTTGGCCTGGATTCTTCTTCTGTTTGGCGCTGTGTTTCATTAACAATGATTTTATATTCATTTATAATATATTGTTTTTATAAAGCTAGTTTCAAGGTAAATACTTTTATTCATTGAATCTTTTTTTTTTATTAAAAATTCCACCTCCTCCCATTTTCCTCCCACTCCCCCTCCTCCGCCCTCTCCAGTCCAAAGAGCAGTCAGGGTTTCCTGCCCTGTGGGAAGTCCAAGGTCCTCCCCCCTCCATCCAGGTTTAGGAAAGTGAGCATCCAACCAGACTAGGCTCCCACAAAGCCAGTACATGCAGTAGAATCAAAGCCCAGTGCCATTATCCTTGGCTTCTCAGTCAGCCCTCATTGTCAGCCACTTTCAGAGAGTCTGGTTTGATCACATGCTCCATCAGTCTCACTCCAGCTGGCCTTGGTGATCTCCCATTAGATGAGTCCCACCATCTCAGTGGGTGGGTGCACCCCTCACGGTCCAGACTTCCTTGCTCATGTTCTCTCTCCTTCTGCTCCTCATTTTATCCTTGGGATCTCAGTCCAGTGCTCCAGTGTGGGTCTCTGTCTCTAACTCCATCCATCGCCAGATGAAGGTTCTATGGTAATATGCAGGATATTCATCAGTATGTCTATAGGATAGGGCCACTTCAGGCACCCTCTCCCCAGTTGCCCAAGGAACAAGCTGGAGACATCTCCTTGGACACCTGAAAACCCCTCTAGAGGCAAGTCTCCTGCCAACCCTAAAATGGCTCCCATAATTCAGATATATACTTCCCTGCTTCCATATCCACCCTTTCTTTATCCCAACCATACCATTCCCCCAAGCTCTCCCCATCTTCCCCTTATCACTTCTCTCTCCCAATTACCCCCATCCCCAAGCTCCCAATTTTTGCCTGGCAATCTTGTCTCCTTCCAATATCCAGGAGGATAGCTATTTGTTTTTCTTTGGGTTCACCTTCTTATTTAGCTTCTCTAGAATCACAAATTATTGGCTCAATGTCCTTTATTTATGGCTAGAATCCACTTATGAGTGAGTACATACCATATTCATCTTTTTGGGTCTGGGTTATCTCACTCGGGATAGTGTTTTCTATTTCCATCCATTTGCATGCAAAATTCAAGAAGTCCTTGTTTTTTACTGCTGAGTAGTACTCTAATGCATATATATTCCACACTTTCTTTATCCATTCTTCCATTGAGGGGCATCTAGGTTGTTTCCAGGTTCTGGCTATTACAAATAATGCTGCTATGAACATAGTTGAACAAATGCTTTTGCAGTATGATAGGGCATCTCTTGGGTATATTTCCAAGAGTGGTATTGCTGAATCTAGGGGTAGGTTGATCCCGAATTTCCTGAGAAACCACCACACTGATTCCCAAAACGGTTGTACAACTTTGCATCCCCACCAGCAATGGATGAGTGTTCCCCTTACTTCACATTCTCTCCAGCAAAGGCTACCATTGGTGCTTTTTTTTAATTTTAATATGTATTTATTTATTATGTATACAATATTCTGTCTGTATGCCTGAAAGCCAGAAGAGGGCACCAGACCTCTTTACAGATGGTTGTGAGCCACCATGTGGTTGCTGGGAATTGAACTCAGGACCTTTGGAAGAGCAGGCAATGCTCTTAAACACTGAGCTATCTCTCCAGCCCCTGGTGCTTTTGATTTTAGCCATTCTGACAGGTGTAAGATGGTATCTTGAAGTTGTTTTGATTTGCATTTCCCTGATCACTAAGGAGGTTGAGCATGACCTTAAGTGTCTTTTGGCCATTTGAATTTCTTCTGTTGAGAAGTCTCTGTTCAGTTCAGTGCCCCATTTTTTAATTGGGTTAATTAGCATTTTAAAGTGTAGTTTCTTGAGTTCTTTATATATTTTGAAGATCAGACCTTTGTCTGTTGTGGGTGAAGATCTTCTCCCAATCAGTAGGTTGCCTTTTTGTCTTAATGACAGTGTTCTTTGCATTACAGAAGCTTCTCAGTTTTAGGAAGTCCCATTTATTCAATGGTGCCCTTAATGTCTGTGCTACTGGGGTTATACATAGGAAGTGGTCTCCTGTGTCCATGTGTTGTAGACTACTTCCCACTTTCTCTTCTATCAGGTCCAGTGTGTTCAAATTAATATTGAGGTCTTTAATCCATTTGGACTTGAGTTTTGTGCATGGTGATAGATATGGATCTATTTTCATTCTTCTAAGGTTGACATCCAGTTATGCCAGCACCATTTGCTGAAGACTCTTTCTTACATTCTATACTTTTAGCTCCTTTGTCGAAAATCAGGTGTTCATAGGTTTGTGGGATAATATCCGGGTCTTCTATCAATTCCATTGGTCGACTTCTCTGTTTTTATGCCAATACCAAGCTGTTTTCATTATGTAGCTCTCTAATAGAGTTTGAAGTCAGGGATGGTAATACCTCTAGAAGTTCCTTTAATGTATAAGATTGTTTTGGCTATCCTGGGTTTTTTGTTTTTCTATATTGATGGAGGAAGGTCATTGGCCAATAAAGAAACTGCTTGGCCCTGTGGGTGGAGTAAACAGAACAAAATGCTGGGAGGAAGAGGAAGTGAGGTCAGAGACTCGACAGCTCTCCTCTCGAGAGCAGACGCCTGAGAGAGACGCCAAGTCCTGCTCCCGGGATGAAGCTCCGACCCAGGATGGACATAGGCTAGAATCTTCCTGGTAAGCGCACCTTGGGGTGCCATACACAGATGATTAGAAATGGGCTAAATTAATATGTGAGAATTAGCCTAGAAAAGAATGGGCCAAGCAGTGTTTAAATGAATACAGTTTGTGTGTTGTTATTTTGGGCATAAGCTAGCTGAGCGGGCGGCTGGGGTGCTGGCCGCCCTTATTACTACACTATATAAAGTTGATTATTGTTCTCTCAAGGTCTGTGAAGAATTTTGTTGGGATTTTGATGGGGATTGCATTGAATTTTTAGATTGCCTTTGGTAGAATTGCCATTTTTACTATGTTGATCCTACCCATCCAAGAGCATGGGAGATCCTTCCATTTTCTGGTGTTCTCTTCAATTTCTTTCTTCAATGCCTTAATGTTCTTGTCAAATAGATCTTTCACTTCCTTGGTTAGAGTTACCCCTAGATATGTTATGCTATTTGTGGCTAGTGTAAAAAATGAAGTTTCTCTGATTTCCCTCTCTGCGGCTCTATCCTTTGTGTGTAGGAGGGCTAGTGATTTTTTTGAGTTGATCTTGTAACCTGCCACATCACTGAAGGTATTTATCAGCTGTAGGAGTTTTTTGGTAGAGTTTTTGGGGTCACTAACGTACACTATCATATCATCTGCAAATAATGAAAGTTTGACTTCTTCCTTTCTGATTTGAATCCCCTTGAATTCTTGAAGAAAAAGTTCAAAGTTACAAATCCAAAATCCCAGGACCTACGGTGAAAAAAAAAAAAAAAAAAAAACAGAGTCTCTCTCATTGATAACCTCATTAGAAAGCCACATCCCTTTAACTGCAGAGTATACACAATCACTTCATGCTCTCCAGTTTAGTGTAACTGTTTTTGCAGTATTTAGTTGGTTCTTCATCTTATCCCTGCTTTTCTGTAGCATCTGCATAATTTGGTTAAATGCCTAATCTTTGAGAATAAACTAGTAATACTCCTAAAGCAAACATGCTTGACAATCTCCTAAGCACTTTATGTGTATTATCTTACTGAATATTGTTAATGTTCTATGAAGTAGATCTCACACTGTATTTTCTGCTTTTTATAGACAGAAATACTGAAATACAGGAAAGCACATAACTCATCCAAATGGTAGAACCAGTCAATGAACTTAGAACCAGAATCTAGCTCCTCTTGCCATTACAATGTTCTGCTTCTTGGCCATTCATGGGTGTTTGAGCAAAAGCACATGATTTTTATAAGTAACTTGAACACCAAGTTCTCTGGAGTATCTGAGTACAAAAGCATCTCCTTGAATACTGATTACCTGGTGCAACATCTAGGAACCAATGAGATGCTTTAAAACCTGACTCTGAGCCAGGCGGTGGTGGCATACGCCTTTAATCCCAGCACTCGGGAGGCAGAGGCAGACGGATCTCTGTGAGTTCGAGATCAGCCTGGTCTACAAGAGCTAGTTCCAGGACAGGCTCCAAAACCACAGAGAAACCCTGACTCAAAAAACCAAAAAAAAAAAAAAAAAAAAAAAAAAAAAACAAAACCTGACTCTGGGAATAAAATTGAATGTTTTATTCTCTGTCTTGATCCTAATGCTAATACTGAATATGGGTTGGCATGGTGATGGGATGAAGATGAACTAAAATAGACAGTAAAAATTCCAATGAAAGACTGCCTTGAGTATTTGTGAATGTTGACTTGGTCAAGGCTCATTTGAGACATCCCATTGTCTACTTCTAGGACCCAGAAAACATCATTTATAAATTTAAAAGTCCTTAAAAATTAGGAAATTCAAGTTGAGGTCTGTCATTATTAGAATACCCTAGCAAGTGCACAAAGTCTGAACTACAGAGGAGGGTAGGAAGACTTCTTAGGAGCAGTAAAATAGCAGGTGCAGGTAATCAGGGCACAAACTGTAATTCACTTTGTTAAAGAGTATCATTGTCATAATATTCTGAGTGTTGAGTATAAAAATACCCAAGTACATTCTGAGGATTTAAATGCAGTATGTCTTTGGTAAGGCCTAGCATTTGTGTGTGTGTTGAAAACTTCATTGGTGCTTCTGATGCCCAGCTAATGGGGAGACTAAAAGTAAAGTACACAATGTGAAAAGTAAGGGCCGTAGGGACACATGAAGGGACACCTGTTCTAGTGTGCAGCGTAGTGGGACAGAGAAGATTTTATGGCAAGTTAAAGTGAGTGATCAGTTTAAAATGAAACTTGGAAAAAAAGAGAGTTAAGTAGCTAAGAGAAAACACAGTAAAGTAAAAAGGAAGATTAAGGAAACTGGCAGAGCACCAGACTCACAAGTGGAAGAATCTGAATTTAAGACCACAGGCCCACATAAAAGCTGGAAGTGCTGAACATAGCGGACAATGAGGAATACTGAGAATTCAAGAACAATTGCAGTGGGTTTTTGATCCTACTGCACGTACTGGCTTTGTGGGAGCCTAGGCAGTTTGAATGCTCACCTTAGGAGACCTGGATAGAGGTGGGCAGTCCTTGGGCTTCCCACAGGTCAGGGAACCCTGATTGCTCTTCGAGCAGATGAGGGGGGGGGGACTTGATCGGGGGAGGGGGAGGGAAATGGGAAGCGGTTGTGGGGACGAGGCAGAAATCCTTAATAAATAAATAAATTTAAAAAAAAAAAGCTGGAAGTGGAAGTGCAGACCTGGAATCCCAGAATTGGAGTTGGACAAGATGATCCCAGGTACTCCCTCCCAATCCAGTCTACTTAAAATGCTAAACTATAGATTCAGTAGCAAAGTGATTAAACAAATCCCAGCCATGAGAATAAAAAGTTGTACTTAAATGCCTGTTGGGGAGTACCCACCTCATGCTACAAATCTACTAACATAAACTCAGAAACACAACGTTTGCCCAACTGCTTGTGCTTGAGGGGAAATAAAAACAAGTTTTCTAAATGATGTTCATAAACTCATTCTGTTTAATCATTTACTTAATTCAAATTCCTGGTATCATTCTCATGTCTGCATTGGAAGTGATTTTGTAAGCAGAAGTATTTGTTTAAAATTAAATTTTAATTACACAAAAATACATGAATATATTTTCCAATATAAATGATTAAATGATCAGACATAAAAGGTATTTAATTTCATTGCCAATCTTGAATTCTTCTTCCTATATTGACACTATTGCCAATTTAGTATGCCTGTTTCTAGGCTTTCTTTATACATATTTATATACATTATATGGCATTATTTTAAATATAAGAGTTATAAAACATAAGTAGAGCTATAAAAATATAAAAACATCATCACAATGGATGAGTTATCTACAGTTTTTCCTGGAGATTTAATATTACATTGCATGACACAGATTAGTAATAAGTGTATGTGAATGATGATTTCAAAGACTAGTGATTTCAGACTAGTAAAGCAGACTTTGACTTTGGGTAAATCAGTACTTCCTGTGTGTATATGTGTACATGTTTCTATGCATGCAGGTGTGTGTACATGCAAGCGTGTTTATGGACATCTGCACAGGTTGACCATATTTCAACTCTTTATATATGTGTGTATGTATTTATATATGACATACATAACATATATATATATATATATACACACACACACACATATCACACATACATTTTCTTACTGATCTAGAGTCCATTGAGAGAAAGTTCCAGGGATCTTCCTCCACCTCCCTAGCATTATCTCTAGGATTACAAATATGTACCCTAGCCCCCACCTGTTTTACATATGTTTTGGATTTCACACTCAAGTCCTATCTTTTAATGGCAATCAATTTATCACCTGGGTTACCTCCAGGTCCCAAATCACTACTTCTTTGCACCTATTTCATTAGCTTTGAGATAGATGCAATATTAATTTTCTGAAAGGATGAAAACACCAAGAACAATGTCTTCTCTGAAGAGGGGAAAAGTTGGTCTTATTCTACATTGTCTTTGCCTCACTAATAAGACATTCAAAAGCATTTCTCTCCTTCTAATCAGATAGGAAGTTCATGGTCCACAGCCAAATGTTATAAATGGCTTCTAAAATTTCCATGTGTGTTCCTTCATTGGTGTCTCCAAAATGATAATGTTATGTCACAAGCTGGTTTCGCTTCCTATGAAAACTGTTTCCACACTAGGCATCATGATCAGTTCTTTCTTCCTTGGTGGTCCATTCCACATACTGACCTCCTAGGACCATTCCTACAGTTGAGGTCCTCATTGTAATTGATATGATATGGAGACCTAAACTTGTGGTTACTCTCTGTGTGCCCAGTATCTCATACACTAGCTCCCAATTCTCCCTCAGCTCTAACAACCACCAAAATTGTCCATCATCCAGCATTCATAGTCTTCAGCCTGAGCTGGCATTGGAGGCTTTCAATATAAAGCCCCAAATCATGTCTCCTACCCATAGACTATTAGCTCCCACAAAGTCAACAGCTCTCTATTGAATGTCCTGTACTTTGCAGCCTCATGAAATTTGGGGAACATTATGGCGGGAGCATGTTGAAGTAGCCTTCACCTCATGGCCAAAAAAGATATAGAGAAAGAAAAAGAGATAAGAGTGCAATAAGCCCTTTAGGGGCAAGATTCCTAGAAACAAAATCCTCCCAATAGGTTTGATCGTGTGTAGGTCTGGTTTAGTTAGCCACAGCTGCTCTAAGTCTATGTGTGTAACAGTCACACCATGCTCAGAGCACATGATTTCACAGCACAATCCCCAACACCATTCTCCATCTTATCTTTTTGCGCCCTCTTCTGAGGTGTTTCCTGAGTCTTGGGAGACCGGATGGATACAGATGTCCCACCTATAGCTGAACACTCAGGCATTCATTCTCAGCACTTTGTACAGTAATGTATCTTTGCATCAATCAGTCACTGCAAGAAAAAGCCTCTCTGACCAAGACAGGAACAGTTCAAACCTGTGACTATAAATATTTAGAAGACAGTTCAGCAACATGGTCATTTATGAGAAGAACATCAATATGTTCTCCTCTAGAGCCTGTGAACTCTCTAACCATGGTTTTTGACATGTTTACAGTACTGGGTGTAAATTCCCTATTGTGAAGAAGTCCTCAAATCCAATCCAGTAGGAAGGTAGTTAGGTTCACACACAGTATTGCCACTATTGCACTGGAAGGTGCATCTTGTTTAGCAGATTAGTATTATAGCATGTGGGGGCCCAGCATTGGATATAATCATTGATGGCTTTTCTCCCTAGGCAACTTTCATTGCACCATCCAGTACTACACCGTCAAGCCAGTAGGGGGCGTTCCACAGTCAGTTCAAGGTTAGCTTCTCTGTGTCCTGTGTCCTTCAACCAAACTCTAAGGTGTCTTCACAATATGAACTTATCTGGTTATGGTGGGAAGCAAAGGACAATGGCAATGACCTGCATTGGGGCCTCTCTGGTCAGTAACGCATAGGAGATAACCTGTGTCTCAAAGGGAGATCTTCATCTAGTGATCTATGTTTTTTGAGAGTAGCATTATATATAATGTGGGCTATTTTTGTTCAAAACTCTGTTTAAAATTATATTTTTAATTAGATTAAAAACTAGTGAAGTTTCATAAGACTCCATACATCCTTAGTTTTGCTAATTCATACCCTACCCTTTCATTTTCCAAATCCGTTGTCCCTATACCTACTTAACCTTTAGCTCCAAGTGCTCACCCCTGTTCGTTCATGTCATATATGTCCTCTTACTAACTTTTTTGCATGAAGTACAATATCAGAAATTCCCAAGCAGGTTTTTCATGCAGACTTCATCTTGGTTAAGCCTACTCCTGGGCCCCCATTTCCTCATCACTTCAGTACCTGCTGGAACCCTTCTGCTCCCAGCATCCTCCTCTCTACTTTCATTAATGGAATGATTAGTAAAACCTGCTATCATCAAAATAATCAGGCTCTCTCTGTTTGACTTGCTAAGATTTAACTTCTGTAGATTGAAGTGGATTTTTTTTTAAGCCAAATCAAAGATCATAAGAAAGTCTTAATTATTACCTTGACTTTATTTTTTGTACTTTCATTTTGGTGAATATTAAATGGAAAACAAATGCTTGGAATAGACTGCTGCAGACAGATATGTCTTGCAACAGTTCCTAGCAACAGTTCCTGGAGCCATATACAAAACCTATCTCCTAAAAGAGAGGAAGAAAAGCACCACCAATATCTTTGTGGTGTCAAAAATACACCTGAGCAATTGTCTTATGACCTTTTCAGAGGTTACTGATTGATTGTTACTATTAACAATAATTTTCATACAAAATTTCTAATTTACATATCAGTTTATATATACTCAAGTGATTTAAATATGGTTACTTATAACCCTATACAATATGCTCTGTATTTTTATTATAAATCTGCACAGCATGACTCAACATAACACTATATGAGACAAAACTACTATACGCTTTCCTGAATAATACAGAAGTATTTGGCCGTACCCATATTTGGCAAGTCTGACTACCAGTGGTTGAAAGCTTGGAAAGAAAAGCATCTTAGGTATAGAAGAAAATGAAATGATTCAGCTGGTGGGGGAGGGCAACAGCAGAAAGCCAGACACTCGGAGAACTGCAGTGGGTGGGTGCCTGCTCATTCCACTTCCTTTCTGAAACACAGGGAAGATAATGCTGTAGCAGAGCACACAGCCAGTGAGAGGCAGTAAGTATGCCTTTTGAGATTCAGTTTATTAAGAAGCTATAATTCCAGGAAGGTTTTTTTTTTTTAACTAGGACAGGTCAAACCTTCACTTAAAAAAAAAATCACATTTTAATTCCAGGAATCCCAATTTATAGAAAGCCCAAGGGCTAGAGACTTACACTGAAGATAAAGAAAGAATCACTACTTAATATTTAAAGGAAAACGCTGTTGATAAAATAGATTGATCTGAAAAGTACTGAATTGTGTTTACTTTTTAAAAGTATTCCCATGAACAGCGTTCTAACATGTATATAAATATTTCTTATGTTAGGGTATAGTTCATGACTCTGTTCCTTTAAAGATGATTGCATTTTCATAGAAGAAAGGGGTAATTTTGAGGTAAAAAGAATTAAAAATTAAATATCTTGAATATTTCATTTTTAAAAGTAATGAATTTTTACCTTTGAATCCAAGATTTATACATTGAATCCAAGATTCCTTACTAGAGGAATTCTGTTCATTCATATATTATATATACAAATGTGTGTGAACATATATGTGTATATAAGATGTATATATACACAGAAGAAATTGTATATACTCCAGCAAAATGGTAAGAATCAGATACTTCCACACAAACCTCATAAGTAAACATGACAAAATTAATATTAAAGTATAATTCTCAAAGATCAAGATCCCTTTTCAACAGAGATACAAAAATGCCAGGCAAGTTTAAACCATAAAAAGTAGTAAACATAAAAAGTAAAAACTGGCAATGCATCATGATCAAATCAACATTCACTCCAAGAATGCAGTCATGGGGCTTGTCCAACAATCACAATTCAAGCTCCAGTAACACGCTAGCACCACACCACTCTGAAGAGTAAATTGAAGACTCCACAGCAAACTTCGGTGAGGATGTGGAGAAGCTTCAAGCAACTCACTGCTTAAGAGAATGAAAAGTGGTAAAAGCACTCTGAAAAATGTACTGGCAAATTCTTAAAATGCTGGTCATACACTTGTCTGATGATGGAACCATTCAACTCTCAAGCAGTCACCAAAAAATTAAATGCTCATGTTTCTTCACAAAGGAGGACAGAAGCTTTGGATAGAATAGTCCCAACCCAGAAGCAGACCAAACATTCATCAACAAATGAAAAACACAAGAGTATCTTTACATAAACTATGCTATTGAACAACACAAAGAAGAAAGTATTGGCAATAACTATGTGAATAGAAATATAACTATATTAAACAGAATAAAGTGGATAAAAACAGTATAAAATGTATTATTAACTCTGTAAAATTTGAGAAAATGTGTCAAAATAGATCGGACATTTTGGAAGTAGGAGACGGAGAAGGAAGGATAGAAGAGCAGGTAGAGTTTATCAAGATTTTTTCTGTTTTTGTTTTCTTTTTACCCTGACAGCAATGTTCATTATTTTCATTGTAGGAATAAGTGCACACATATGTCAAAACTTACCAAATTTAAGTATGCACGGTTTGCTGTTTGCCAGTTAATTTCCAAAAAAAAAAAAAAAACTGTTAGTTTTTTTCTCAATTGTCTGGGAGATTTCTCAGGTTGACGAAGCCTTCACATTATTCATCACATAAGCTTACTAAGTAGACTACAGAGCACAAAATAAGAGAGTGAAAATTAAACTAAACACGACTCATCTTGGAAAATGTCTGCATTCACCAGTTAAAGGGCAATAACAAATTAAAAGTGAGTCATGTAACTTTTAAAGCATAAAGAACTGTCAACCAAATACTCAGCAAAAAGTAAATTAGTATAGTTATGTGAATTGTGAATGTCATCAGAGCATGTCATAAGGAGAAATCAGTCAAGAATGAAGGATTATGATAAGACAACAAAGATGATGGTGAATAATGATGGAGAAACTTTGGGAAATGTAGGACAACTTATAGCCCCAAATACTGAGATGGATAACCACATACATGATCATTGCCAGACTGATCAAGTTGCTAAGTATGTAATGTTTTTGTGTATCAGTCATATCTCTGTAATAAAATGCATCTTGGCTTACTGGGTGATAGAGATGACAGAAATGACCTTTTTGATGGCAGGGTTGTGTCTTGTCCATCCTTGTATGCTTAGCACAGAATACTATACCTAACGCATAATGGTGTTCAATAAGTACCTGATGGATGAGTGAATAATTGAATTATTGGTTGAGGAGTATGCTCTCTGACATTAAAAGCTGTTTCTCTAATTAGAATTTAAAGTTTCATTATGCGAAGGGACTGCCTCTGAATTTAGGAAATGAGAAGTTGGGGTTTGTGGGGGTTGGGTATACCCTCTAACCCTGACACCTTAGACAGCTTTTGATAAATATCTTTCCTGCTGCTGGGTTTTGATTTTGCACTTATAATAATGGTCTAAATACTATTCTTGCATATTGTAATTTCATTCACATAGCATTTTATTCCATTTCTTACAGATTCTTTGTGTAAGGGAACATAGCCACCAAGAATTATGTTATAGAGACAAGGAGAAGAATTCTTCAACCCAGTTTGCAGAACAGTCACTTAAGTGACTCCATCTCTCTACCCAGTGTTACAAATATCCAATAATAACTATCCTATAGACAGGGCCTCCCAGAAGTTTCCTTTCCTTTACACTCACAGCAGGCTGCCTGGATTTTTCCCTCACTGTATTTTATGTCTTTGCCTTGTTCTCACAGGTCTCTTTCTTCCTAAGATTGTAATTCTTGTGTCATAAGATATCAAATTTATGGATTGGAAAGTGTAAACATCTAGTTTTTAAAAATTATCCTTTTTAATTATGAAATTAAGAAAGAATTCAAGAATTAAGCATCCAATTGTTTTAAGGGTTTCAAAAGACACATAACAACAAGAACCTTTGAAATGGCAGATTGCCCTGAAGAGACATCTGTTTCCCACTCCTGGACATCCATTAGTCAACACGCAGACACCAAAAGGTAAAGATAATCTTTTTCTCTCTGTGGGAAAGCAGATATCCTGTACCTATGGCTAGTACCTAAAGGTGGGGAGGGACAAAAAACATAAGAAGATACAAACAGGTTCAGCTTCTCTAACCCTGATGATCTTTCTAGAACTCATCCCAAGCTGAGTAACCTCAAGGTGAAAGACAGTTAATGATCAAAGAAAATAAGTAATGATTGATTACCTGATACAATACTGAAGCAAATACTATTGAGAGAATCCACTGTCTGACTACAATAGATTTCTACCAAGTGCTTGTAGAGTGAATTGCAGACCAGATCAGAAAGTATAAAAGTTGAAAGAAGCTTGGGAAATCACTGAGATTTAATGATGGGACAGCAATAGAAAATGAATTGCCTAAAGTAACAAAATGAACTAAGAGGCAAGTCTAACCCTATCTTCCACTCCCTCTTTCTTCCCTCCCATCAGCTATTGCCCATCTGTCTGCAAATCTCTTCCCTAGGAATTATTCTACCTTTGAATAATTTTTTCTTTCGGTATACCTAGAAATGACAGGGGGCTACCCCAAAGGTCAGCTAAACCAAGAGTCTTCTAAGCTCCTTTTTAACACTTAGAAAAATCACACCCTCATGGCCCTTTGTGGTAGTGTGAATGTAATTAGCCCCCAAAAGCTCATAGGGAATGGCACTATTGGGAGGTGTTGCCTTGATGAAGTAGGTGTGCCTTTGGTGGAGGAAGTACGTCACTGTGGGAGCAGACTTTGAGGTCTCCTATGCTCAATATACTGCCCAGTGCCTCAGTTTATTTCCTGTTGGCTACACAGGATGTAGAGGTTTCATCTGCCTCTCCAACACTGTATCTGCCTGCACACCACGCTGCACTATGATGATAGTAGACTGAGCCTCCGAACTGCAAGCCACCAAATAAATATTTTCCTTTATAAGAGTTGTTATGGTCATGGTGTCTCTTCACATCAATAGGAACCCTAACTAAAACAAAATACACACCTTAGCTACAAATCAGAGGCAGGCCAAGGGAAAATATACTCAAAAGGAAAAGTGATTAAATAAACATTTCTCTGAAATAAAACATTACTCAAATCTGTATGATAACTGTTTTGATCTAATTTACCTCTCCTCTTTGTGATGTAACTGCATATATAATATATTATATTGTGCTTACCACTATGAAGAAATAAGAATAGAAAAAAGAAAGATAAAAGAAGTTAGAAACAAGCAATAAAAATGTATTTTATGCTACATATAAGTCAGAATATATATATATATATATTCCTCATGTGTGTGCACGTGTGTGTGTGCATGTACGTGTGTGTGTGTGTGTGTACACCTTCATATCTTCTGCTCCAGTGAAGCTGAGAGCAGTTTATAATGTTCAGGCAGTTATATTTGATCACAGGGCTGACAAAAAGGTCACATGCCAGTGATATATGTTTGTTGAGCATCTGACTTTGTAAAGACTTGGCCAATGAATAGTCTTTCAGGAAAATCAAGAGAAAAACTGAATTTCCTTTGCTAAAGGCCTATGTCCAGTTCAGTACCCAAGTAAACATTACCTTTAGGCTACTTTCCATGCCTTCACAACTGAAAAACTAGAACTTTTTTTTTTAATTTATTTATTTATTAAGGATTTCTGCCTCGTCCCCACAACCGCTTCCCATTTCCCTCCCCCTCCCCCAATCAAGTCCCCCTCCCTCATCTGCTCGAAGAGCAATCAGGGTTCCCTGACCTGTGGGAAGCCCAAGGACTGCCCACCTCTATCCAGGTCAATTGGGATCTCACCAAGGCCAGCTGGCCTAGATCTGAAAAACTAGAACTTAAAGCAGTATTTTTCCAGTTTTTTTTTACTATTTTATTTATTTTTTTAAAAAAGAAAAACACACTATCTTTTTTTCATTTTACATACCGATCCCAGTTCCCACTCCCTCCCTTCCTCCCATCCCTTCCATCTATTTCTCACCCCATCCCCATCCACTCCTCAGAGAGAGTAAGGCACATTGCTGTGGGGAAGGTCCAAGGCCTTCTATACTACATCTAAGCTGAGCAAGATATCCTTCAAAAAAGAATGGGTTCCCAAAAAGCCAGTACAAGCAGTGAAAATAAATCCTAGTACCACTGCCAGTGTCCCTGCAGTCTGCCCCAGCCATACAACTGTCACCCACATTCAGAGGTACTGGTTTGGACCTATGCTGTTTCCTTACCTGTCTCTGTGGAGTTGGTGAGCTCACATTAGCTCAGGTAAACTGTTTCAGTGGGTGTACCCATCATAGTCTTGACCTCTTTGCTCATATTCTCACTCCTCCCACTCTTCAACCAGACTTTAGGAGCTCAGTTCAGTGCTCTGATGCAGGTCTCTGCCTCTGTTTCCATCAGTTGCTGAATCAAGTTTGTATGGTGATATTTAAGATATTCATCAGTCTGTCTACAAGGCAAGGCCAGTTCAGGTACCCACTCCTCTATTGTTTAGGTTCTTAGCTGGAGTCATCCTTGTGAATTCCTGGGAATTTGTCTAGTTCCAGGTTTCTTGCTAGCCCATAATGGCTCCCTCAATCAAAGTATCTCTTTCTTTGCTCTCATCTCTGTCCTTTCTCCATCTCAACTATCCCATTCCCTCAAGTTCTTCTCCTCTCTCCCCTTCTTCCCTCCCCTTCCCCTTCCAGTCTCCCTACTCCCTGTTCCCAATTTTGTCAGGCAATCTTGTCTATTTCTCCTTTCCAGGTGAGTCTATGTATGTTTTTCTTAGGGTTCACTTTGTTACTTAGCTTCTCTAGGATCATGAACTATAGGCTCAATATCCTTTGCTTTACAGCTAGTATTCACTTGTGAGTGAGTACATACCATATTCATTTTTCTGGGTCTGGGCTACCTCAATCAGGATAGTGTTTTCTAATTCCATCCATTTGCATGCAAAATTCAAGATGTCCTTGCCCCCCCCCGCTGAGTCGTACACTAATGTGTAAATATGCCACATTTTCTTTATCCATTCTTCGGTTGAGGGGCATTTAGGTTGTTTCCAGGTTTTGGCTATTACAAATAATGCTGCTATGAAGATAGCTGAACAAATGTCCTTGTTGTATGATTGAGCATAGTTGGGGTATATGCCCAAGAGTGGTACTGCTGGGTCCTGAAGAATACTGATTTCCAATTTTCTGATAAACTGCCCTACTGCTTTCAAAAATGGTTGTACAAGTTTGCACTCTCACCAGCAACAGAGAAGTGTACTCCTTACTCCACATTCTCTCCAGCATAAGCTATCATTAGTATTTTTTGATGACTTAGCCGTTCTGACAGGTGTAAGATGGTATGTCAGTGTTGCTTTAATTTGCATTTCCCTGATAGCTAAGGATGTCGAACATTTCCTTAAGTGTCTTTCAGCCATTTGAAATTCTTCTGTTGAGAATTCTCTGTTTAGTTCTGCACTCCATTCTTAATTGGATTATTTGGAATTTTGTTGCCTAATTTCTTGAGTTCTTTATATATTTTGGAGATCAGTCCTTTGTCTGATGTGGGATAGGCTAATTTTTGACAAAGAAACTAAAATATTCATTGGAAAAAGGAAAGCATCTTTAACAAATTATGCTGGCATAACTGGATGTCAACAAGTAGAAGGATGCAAATAGATTCATATCGATCCCCATGCACAAAACTCAAGTCCAAATGGTTTAAAGACCTCATTGTAAATTTGGCCATGCTGAACTTGATGGAAGAAAAAGTGGGAAGTAGCCTTCAATGCACAGGCACAGGAGACCACTTCCTAAATATAACCCGAGTAGCACAGACACTAAGAGCAACAATAAATAAATGGGACCTCCTGAAACTGAGAAGCCTCAGTAAAGCAAAGGACACAGTCAATAAGACAAAAAGGCAGCCTACTGAACAGGAAAACATCTTCAATAGCAATATATTTCATGAACTGTTGTCACTTAAGCATATTAAAAAAGGTGAACTTTTGGATTTTAAAATGCCCAATATAATATGTGATGGCATTCATTTAATAAAAATAAATTGATTGTTTTAAGGGAAGCATTTTTAAACAGAGTGAGAGACAGTCCACAGAATGGAGAAAATAGTCAAATGAATTGTACAGACAGTTTTCAAATGAAGTACCATTGTCAATAAATGTATGAAAAAATGTTCCATATGCATTCCATCAGGAATATGCATTGAGATTCCGTCCCAGCCCTGTCAGAATAGCTATCATTAAGAAAACAAACAACAGCACTCACAAGAATATGGAAAGAAAGAGAGATTTATACATCATTTGTCAGAATGTAAATTAGTGGAGCCTCTACAAGAATCACTATGGACATTGCTCAAATGCTGAAAATAGGATTCTATTCTATTCATCTCTCCCCATCCTTGTTATCTAAATTAACATATACAGAAATATATGAACATTAGGGTTTTAATTATCACACTATCCATAATAGTCAAAAGAATCAGCTTGGCTATTTCCCAGTAAGTGAATAAAGAAAATATGATACATGCACACTGGAATTTCATTTAGTCATAAAGAAAGAAAATATATCATTATTAGGAAAATATACACAAACAATGTAAGTTACTTTTCTGTAACCAAACACCTGAAATAACAAACTTACTGCATAAAAGGTTTTATTTTGCTATCAGTTGTAGGTAGATTCTGGTCCATCATGACAGGGAAGACATGGGGCAGGTTTTCAGTGCCCCATCATACCCAGGAAGCAGAAGGAAATGAATGCCTATGCTCAGCTAAATTTCTTCTTATATTACTTCAGGACCCAAGCCTAAGGAATCCTGGATCTTTACTATAGGGTGGGTCTTCCTTTCCCAATTAACTGAACCAAAATAATGCCTCTCTGATGTGCAGGAGGCTTGTCTCCTAGGTGACTCCTGTTGAGTTGACTGTCACCACTATCAAAGACATAGAAACAGAAGGGAAATAGTTTGGATAAAACAGCAACAAAAGGGAGATAGGAACAATGGAAAGTAATGGGTGATTTGATATGAGCAAAGTACATGCTATGCATTCATGAAAATATTAATGAAATCTATTATTTCAGACACAAATATGAAGCAATTTTAAGATTATAAATAAAATAGAGTTAAAAAGAAACAGAAGATGTTTTTACTTAGTTGACACGAAACCTGGAAAGGATAACCTAAGAACTAAAAAAATGAATATTTTATTATTAACAAACAATTGTTTCAGAAAACAAAAATGAAACTGCAGACTCACCATCAATCATAGCACAAATAAATAAACAAAGATAAAATGCCAATCAGCAGTCACTGAATTATTGAGCTCAGAGCCTGTCTGCTACAGTTTTATAAGTCAAAAATCAAAATTGCATGAACTCATAAAAACTCGATATTTACAAACATCATAGTCAAATTAGGGAAATTGTCCAAAATAGCGAAGTCAGTTGAACACATCATAACAACAATTTGAAGAGGAACGTCCAACCAAAAGATAATGAACCATGCTCACCAGGATCGCATATAAACAGAATGATATTAGCCAGATGGGAAAACTAACTCAAGCCTAGGAGTTGAATCTTGGCACAATGAGTACATATCATACAGAAAATCAAGAGGTTTTACAACAATTGTTCAAGTCATACACACATATGCACAGACACCACCATCATCATCACCATAATAGTAATAATATCAACAACAATGGCAATAAACCCAATACCCTTTACAAAAGGAAGGAGGCTTCAGGGATAGTTTATTCAGTAGAGTGCTTGGTACAGAAGCATAATGATCTGAATTAAATTTCCAGAAGCCACATAAGAAGTCATATGTGGTGTGTGTGGGGGGGGGTGTTGTAATCTCAATCCTGAGGAGGTGGGGACAGATGGAACCTTGTGTTGGATGGCCAGCCTAATTGGAGAGCCTTGGGCACAAGTGAGAGAGCCTATTTCCCAAAACAAAGTAGACAGCAGGTACTACATCCCTTTTCTTCTACCCTCACATACACAGCTATACACACATAACACCTATGCATACACAGAAACGCACCTAATAACATGCCAAAAACTATAAATCATAAAAGGCCATAGATTTTAAGAAATGAAGGTGACAAAATGATATGAGTATAAAATAAATAGCAAGAACGTTGAAGTAGGAAAGAACAAGGATTATTAATGAACCCACAGCCTGTTTCTCTAGAATATGATAGGCAAAGCACCAATATCACAAGGTTGCCATGACTCAATATGGATTTGAATACTGGACAAACCATGACATCATCTTTTTGCCCCAATCTACAACAGACATAGTTGGTTTGTTTCAATAAACTCTGTGAGAACTGAACCCATGTCCTCCCCGCACCATATACACACAACATCAGTGGTTCCTGAAAATACAGACACCACCTGAATCAATTGCACTATACAAAGTAGTCTACCACCTGAATAATGCTGAATCTGGGTCGTAGAACCATCTCCCACCTATTGCAGCCCCTCTAGCCTGTCAGCAGGCAAGGTGCCTGCCGCAAGGCCTCTCCACCACCTATTTGACCTTGTAATCTAAAAGTTCTACTCCATCTTCCAACCCCAGCCACCCCCTGAGTCATCAGTGACACTGGGAATCACAGACACCACCTACACCAATTGAAGAAAGAGTGATCACGGAATCACAGCACTGCCTGTATAAATTGGGGGAAGAGACGGGTAGATGTCAATGCAAGAATACACTCAATAACATAAAGAACAGCGTGTTACTACCTCAACCTGGTGGTTCTACAACAGTAAGAATGGAACATCCCAAAGCAAAAAGAAGCAGAAGAAAATGACCTTAAAAATAACTTTATGTCTGGAAACAGATGGCAGGAACCAGTTCAGGGGCCCGCTTCTACCAGCAGATAAAAAGACACCCTGGGCTCATCCCAATGATTGGCTTCATCTGCCTGGGCATGGGCAGTCCTGGGCTCTATCTGCTTCGACTGGCGCTGAGTAGCCTGGATGTCTGCTGGGACAGAAAGAACAACCCAGAGCCCTGGAACCATATGAGTCCCAACGATCAGTACAAGTTCCTTGCTGTTTCCACTGACTACAAGAAGCTGAAGGACTGGCCAGACTTCTAAGACAGGGCCCGAGGGTGCCATGGAAATTACGTGCTTTTTCCATTCCCTGTCCCAGACTTTAGCCAAGTCCAGCTTCTGCTTACATGGGCTGGATTCCCACGCGGGGGCGGGGGGCGGGCAGGGTGGCTCCACCCCCACCTTCTTCCCTTGCTCCCTGTAGAGGAAGAACCTCTGACAAGCAGCTTGAGTCCCATGGTAGGGGTGGGTAGTCAAAGCTGCAGGCAGATGCTGGGGTTGACCCAAAAGGCCCAAGCTAGCCCCTCTCCACTCCTACCCACCACGGCTAACTGGGCGTGGGAAGGCTAAGTGTTGAAGTGACAGACTGTGCCAACAGCAAGCAGGGGCCTGAGTGCCAAGCTACGTGGCAGGCCCCACGTTAGTGCAAGTTTTGAGCAAGGTCTAGGGGGAGTGGCTGCCCAGGCTCGACTGGGCTCGGCCTGGCTACCCAGCTTGCCTAGGATGGAGAGCCTCTGTCAGACGGCTTGTTCCTTTCCTGCCCAAGCCGGTGCCTCCCATCAATAACACTCCCTCCCACCTTCCACCTGGGCCTTCCTGTGCTTTCTCCCCACCCCTCCATTCCCTTGGTCCTCAGTCCCTGGGGATCAAACAGAAGCAATTTCATTTAACAAATTGATAAATAAATAAAAAAATAAATAAAAAATAAATAACTTTATGAAGATGATAGAGGCCCTTAAAGAGGAAATGAAAAAAAATCCATAAAGAAATGGAGAAAAAGACAAACAAAAATTAGGAAAAAAAAAACAATAAATCTCTGAAAGAAATTCAGGAAAGCTTAAAAAAATAATCAAACAGGTGAAGGAAATAGTTCAAGACTTGAAAATTGAAATAGAGGCATTAAAGAAAACATAAAATAAGGAAAATCTGGAAATAGAAAATGTGGGTAAAAGACCAGGAACTACAGATACAAGCATAACCAACAGCATACAAGAGATGGAAGAGAGAATCTTTGGCACTGAAGATACCATAAAGGAAATAGATTCACCAGTCAAAGAAAATGTTAAATACAACAAATTCTTACCACAAAACATGCAGGAAATCTGGGCCACTGTGAAATGACCAAACCTAAGAACAATAGGGATAGAAGAAAAAGAATTCCAACTGACAGGCACAGAAAATATATTCAATAAAATCATAGAAGTGAACTTTCCTAACCTAAAAAAGGACATGCCTGAGAAGGTACAAGAAACTTACAGAACATCAAATAGAATTGAACAAAAAAAGGTCACCTTGCCTGTCACATAATAATCAAAATACTAAACATACAGAATAAAGAAAGAATATTAAGAGCTGCACAGGAAAAAGGCCGAGTAACATTTTTAAAAAGGTAGAGTTATCGGAATGGAAACTCTAAAAGCCAGAGGTCCTGGACAGAGATGTTCTGCAGACACTAAGAGACCACAGATACCAGCCCAGACTACCATACCCAGCAAAGATTTCAATCACCATAGATTGAGAAAACAACATATTTCATGACAAAATGAGATTTAAACAATATCTATCTACACATCCAGTCCTACAGAAAGTACTGGAAGGAAAATGCCAACCCAAGGAAGTTAGCTGCACCCACAAAAACACAGGCAATAGATAGCCTCATATCAACAAATCCCAAAGAAGAAAAATACACACACACACACACACACACACACACACACACTACCAACAACAATGACAATACCAAAAATAACAAGAATTAGCAATCACTAGTCATTAATATCTCTTAATAGCAATGGACTCAATTCACTTACAAAAAGACACAAGCTAACAGAACGGATACAAAAGCAGGAGCTGACCTTCTGCTGCATGGCTTATTGAAGCCCATTCCCTGTGTAGGGATACCT
Source organism: Microtus oregoni (assembly GCF_018167655.1). NCBI lineage: Eukaryota > Metazoa > Chordata > Mammalia > Rodentia > Cricetidae > Microtus > Microtus oregoni. The sequence goes on along the minus strand of NW_024543975.1, from coordinate 2,630,969 downwards.
TGCTCAACCACAATACAGGGGGAGGGTCTTGGTCCTGCCTTAACTCCATATAACAGACTTTTTAAACTCCTTAGGGGAGGTCCTACCCTTTCTGAGGACTGGGGGGAAAAGAATGAGTGGAAGAAGGGGAGGGAGGAGGAGCTATGGAAGGTATGTAAAATGAAAAACAAAACTTTTAAATAAAAAGACAGACATTACCTCAGGGTAAATGCTTAGGAAAAAAATTCCAATCAAAAAGACCGAAGAAGTTATTAGGTGTAGCTATTCTAATATCTAACAAAATAAACTTCAAACTAAAATCAATCAAAAGAAATGGAGAAGGACATTTCATATTCATCGCAGGAAAATCCATCAAGATTAATTCTCATTTTTTTTAACATTTATGTCCAAAATACAAAGTCACTCACATATGTAAAAGAAACATTAGTGAAATTTAAATCACACATCAAACCCTTCACATTAATAGTGGGAGACTTTGACACCCCACTCTCACCAATGGACAGATCTGCCAGACCAGAACTCAGCAGAAGAATAAGGGAACTAACAGATGTTATGACAAAAATGGGCATAACAGATATCTATAGAACATTTCACCTCAAGACAAAAGGATATAATTTTTTCTCAGCACCTAGTGTAACCTTTCCTAATGGAAAATAGACCACATACTTCATCACAAAGTAAATCTCCACAGATATAAAAAAAAAATGGAGTAAACCCTGTATCTTATTGGATCACCATGGCTTAAAGTTAGAATTCAACAACAATACAAATTACAGAAAGCCTACAAACAAATGAAACTAAATAATGCTCAACAGAATCACCCCTGAGTCAAGGAAGAAAAAAAGAAATTAAAGACTTCCTATAATTCAAAGAAAATGAATGTACAACATACCCAAACTTATGGGACACTACGAAGGCAGTACTAAAATAAAAGTTCATAGTGTTAAGTGCCCACATAAAGAATTTGGAGAATTCTCACAGTAGCAACTTAACAGTTCACCTGGAAGCACTAGAACATAGAGAAACAAACTCACATAGGAGGAATAGAGGCCAGGAAATAACCAAATTGAAGGATGAAATAGATAAAAATATAAACAGAATAAAAAAATCAATGAAACGAAGAGTTGGTTCTGTGAGAAAATCAACAAGATAGACAAACCACTATCCAAAATAACCAAAAGGCAGAGAGAGACTATCTAAACTAACAAAATCATAAATGAAAAGAGGAATGTTGTAGTAGGAAGCTGCTTGTTGATTCCTGGCTGCTCAGCCCCCAAAAATAGACGGAAACTATATTATTTAAATCACAGCTTAGCCCATTAGCTCTAGCTTCTTATTGGCTAACTTTTACATCATAATTTAACCCATCTCCATTAATCTGTGCATTACCACGAGGTCATGGCCTACCAGCAAAGTTTCAGCATGTCTGTCTCCAGCAGCAGCTCCATGGCTTCTCCCTGACTTTGCCTTCTTTCTCCCACCATTCAATCTAGTCTTTCCTGCCTAGCTAAGTTCTGTCCTGCTATAGATCCAAAGCAGTTTCTTTATTCATAAATGGTAATCACAACATACAGAGGGGAATTCCATATCACTTCCTCTTTTCTGTTTGAATAAAAAATATTTTAAATTTAACATTGTAAAATTTAATACAACAAAGCAGGTATCATGCAAGAACTAAATTACAACATTTATATCTACTTTATATTTTATAATAACTAAGGAAAACTATAACTATAGCTATCTATTCTTCAACTCCATCAAACACTCCAGAATGATATAATATTACTCAAGTAAACATGAAGTGCATTGTAAAAGAAATACCAAAACTCAAGAAATGACAGAGACATCTCATGCCCAGAGAGTCACTCAAAGTTCTTCTGTGTTATTGGGGCATCCATCTTCAGCCTACAGGCACATAATATCTACCAGACTTTTCCATGAAACAGGAAATTTGAAGATCAATTTTGCCTTGCAATGGCAAAGTCCACCAGTTGCTTTCTTCTGTGTCCTGTAGAATGTCTGGCAGACTTTTTCATAAAGCAAGAAGACCAAAGGGTCATTTCTCTGCAGGTCCTGCATGTCCAGTTCATCAAGCAATCCAGGCAAGTGTAGTTTCTTCACCCAGATGACTAACTAACTCCATAAGGAGCCTCTTCAATGCCCATAATCCTCTTGAAGTAGATTGGTGCTGCCAGGAGCAGGTGTGTCTCATTGTCAAGTAAAGTTCTTTGTTATTAAAACATTTTAAATGCAATATTCTGAAGGTCTCTGAAAGATTTGAAGAATACCTAACTAAAGTATATATCTGGAAAACCTGACATGACTACAAGTTTGACTATTATAGATAAATATTAACCTATATTTCTTGATTATGCATTACATTTTAAATGAGCTGGACAAACACAATACCTTAATCAAGATTAGAAATACATATACACAGTATAACAAAATTGACCTTAAATTTGTTATCAATAAACCAAGATTCATACCAATGCAAATCTCTAAGCATATACCCCATTAAATGCAAACAAACATTTATAAACTATCATTTAGGAATTTTGAGCATAGTTCTGCCCAAACTGCTTCCTGTTTTATGTTGAGCAAAGTAATTTGGGGGGGGGGGGTGTTCACATGGACCTTTTGGGGGGTCCTGATTCATCAAACCACATTAGTCTGGAAGGAGTCCACAGGTTCTCACCCTCTGTGGAAAGAAAAGAAGAACCTCTTAGCCAAAGTAACATATTCTAAGACCCAAATTCTTAAATCAAGATAACTTTAATATATATATATGCTAATTTAGTTTAGCAGCTCATACAATAAAATGTCTCTTGTTACATAGCTCTTTAACAGTCAAAAAATTTTAAAAATAAAACATAGTATACATAATCCAGACTCTCTGTGTATATTTTATCTTTTATGGCTTATTATTTTTCTCTTTACTTTTTCTAAGAGTTTAATATTTATTTTATTATCTTTATTTCTTAATCTATGACTGTCTGTACTCTTTTATATTACTTTTATTGTCTCAGTCTTTTTCTTCTCTCTCCCAAGCCTGCATACATTTTTTAAATATACTGTGTCTTGTTTAGATGTCTTTTATGTCTTAACCTGCCCTATTGTGTATCTAAAATCATTTTCCGTCCAAGAGTACTTTTTAAAATGCTAAACAACTTGGTCTCAAAGTCCCTGGGTCTGGGCTCTGCCTCTCTCAGGCTTTAAATATGGTAGAGGTAGTTCACCACAGCTTCTAAGACTGCTGTGTGGGAGTCATCCTTACTGTAATAATTCAGCCATACAACATGGCTGACACTTCCAGGTTTTAGGGCCATGCATGTGCAGACAAGTCCTCAGGCAGGACTAATGGCCTAATGGCCCTGGGAATCTTAAAAAACCTTGTATGACCCATGTGCAGGATGGTTGTGTCATCTACATATGATGCAGCGGCATGAGCCCTTGCACACATGCATGAGCTCTGTCATCTGCATATGATGCTCCCCACCATGGTGTTTCTGGCTTCTGAGTTGCCCTGACTAGAGCCAGTTAGGCTTTAACACCCTGCCTGTAGGTACAGGACACTCTTCTACAAGCCCTGAGGTGTTCGCTGCCATCACACCCTATCTATAGAGGGGAGACATCCCCCTATAACCTTTGTGGTATCACCATTTTTATAGGTTTCAGCAATGGGTAGCAAGCCATCCAAGACCATCAATCCAGCCTCTCCCCTGGGATGCCTTTTAGAGGCCCTGAAACCCCAGGTCTTAATGCCCTACTTACAGATTCCCACACTTGTCCATCTTTGTTCAAAAAAAATTTGCCTCATTACAATTTAGATAACAATTTAAAGTAGCCACTTAACAGCTCCTTTGATCCCAATATTCTACTGGAGTTTCTAACTACTGTCAGTGCACAGGCAAATGGAAAGAGTTTCCTTATATCCAAGTCTTTTACTATCTAAGCTCTAAGTTACAGTCTTTTTTTTTTTTTTTGAGACAGGGTTTCTCTGTGGCTTTGGAGCTGGAACTAGCTCTGTAGACCAGGCTGGTCTCAAACTCACAGAGATCTGCCTGCCTCTGCCTCCCGAGTGCTGGGATTAAAGGTGCACGCCACCATCGCCCGGCTAAGTTCCAGTCTTATAATCTCATCTTTCATCATATCTATATCATCCTATCTAATAACTTCCTCCCTGAAGAGCATAGGCAAGTTTGGCAGCAGGCCAGACTACATGCAGACAAGGTTCACCAAACACAGGCAATACACTTCCTGGAGGCAGAGGTGGTCCTCCAGTGAGAACCACAACACCTCAGGTAGAATTATTACTAGGGATTGGTTTTTGACTTGCCTCCTAGCAGGTCTCCATAAGGCTTCCCTCAAGCCAGTAAATTATAATAAGCTCTCAGAGGTCATTCAAGATATGAAGAAAAATCCTTCTACAATTTTGGAACACCTCACTAAAGCCCTGTTACAATATACTAACTTAGATCTAGAAACAACAGAAGGCAGACAGTTACTCATGATTCATTTTTTTTCTCAGTGCGACCCTAACATGAAGGCTAAACTTAGACATTTGGAGAAAGACCCCTTAAACCCACAGGAAGAAGTATTAGGGTTGACTTTTAAGGTGTACCATGCAAGGAATGACAAAGCCCACAATCATCACTGTCACATGCTAGCCATGGCCCTCCGACTGGCAGAGGTGACAGACCACCCAATCCATGCTGTCCATGTTGCTCCCCTGTCTCCCTAGGGCTCTAGAACCACCAGGCCCGTGTTTCAAATGTAATAGAGCTGGCAACTGGGCCTGAGCATGCCCTAATCCTCATCTTGGTCCCATGAGACCTTGTTCAAGATGCCATAGGGAAGGACATTGGGCAGTTAGTCAATTGTCCTTGTGCACATCGTGGCATGGAGACATCAAACCCAGAAAATTTCCAAGTTGACCTTCTAGGTCTGGTCATGGATGAGTGAGGCTGCCTGGGCTCCTTTTACCTGACTACAACCATCATCTGTAACAGGGAGCCATGGGTAAACATCATGGTATTAGGGCAGTCCATCTCCTTTCTTTTGTACACCAGATCAACATATTGATACTGAGGGAATTCTGGGGACCTATCTCTCCTTCTAGTTTCCCTATTGTTATCTACCTCAGCTGACCCCACCACTTAACTGTGTTTTTAGGGTTATTTATGTCACTCATACATTTTCAGTCATGCCAATCTGCCCAGTACCTCTTATGGGAAAAGAATTATAGCAAAAGTAGGAGCTTCCATTTCATTTGCTCCTCCCATTCACCTTACCTAAGATTCACCAACATCCCTACTCCTCCTTCTAGACTCCCAACATTCCAGCTCCAATGTGTCTTTTCCTCAACCAGCCTCTCGGGTGGACCCCCAAGTCTGGGACACCCAAACTTCTCTGTTGCTAAACACCATTCCCCCATCATTACCCAATTACAAGATCCAAAGACCAAATATCTTCGCTTCCCTTTTCCCACCCACCAGGACAGGGGCTCCCTTCCAGGAACTAACTGGAAGCTTGATTTTATTCATATGCCCACAGTCAGATGAGTTAAATATCTCCTGGTTTTGGTGGACACCATGTCTGAGTAGATTGATGTGTTTCACACTACTAGCAATAGGGCCCAGACAGTTTCTGATGTTCTTCTCTTGTAGCATGAATGGGGGCCCTGTTTCTTGTTGTTGGGGTTTTTGTCCCACCCAGTACCCCCAGCTGTTTATCCCCAAAGAAAATCACACATAGGTCTCCATAAATTATAAGCCGATTGGCCCATTAGCTCTAGCCTCTCACTGGCTAACTCTCACATCTTGATTAATGCATTTTTCTGATCTATGTTAGCCATGTGACTCAGTACCTTTTTAGTGGGGCAGGTCACATTCTGCTGCTTCTGTGATCTGGACAGAAGTACAAGGAATCAATTTCCTTCTTCCCAGAATTCTCCTGTTCTCATTACATCATTTTTACTTCTTGTCTGGTTTTCCCGCCTATATTTCCTGCCTGGCCAATCAGCATTTCTTTAAAACATGATTGACAGAATACAGACAATTTTCCCACACCACTTTCCCCTCTTTAAAAGAAAAAAAAGGAAAATATCCATAGTTCATTTTGGGGAATGTGGGTGTAGTATTCCAGGCTACTTCCAGATGATTGGAGGCACTGATAATCTTATAGGGACTTAAAGAAAATTTAGAGTTATGATCAAGTCCTGACTGAAGTATCCTGTGAGTCTTGATAATCTCAGGCAGCAGTCTTGAATATGTTCTGGATGAAGAACTCAGACGTCTAGGCCATCTATTCCTGCCAGAAACTTCTCAGGTGGTCTTCCTTGATCAAACTGGATTTTCCTTAACTCTGAATAAATCCACAGCCTCTCATTTTCTGTGGAAACTAAAGCAAAATCTCTTTTCCAAAGTAACATACCTTTTGACTTCAATTGTGAAGTCAAGGTATGTTCAAAATACCTATCTTGGGTTAATTCTACGGCATTTATAAGCAAATATCTTTTAGCAGCTGTTCCTCCTTCCTCAGCATTTAAACAATTTAAATAGAGCATAATAACATACAGTATCAAGATTCTCTGTGTATTTTTTTGAGACAGGTTCTCTGTATATCTTTGTCCTGGAATTCCCTCTGCAAACCAGGCTATCTTTGAACTCACAGAGATTCGTCTGTCTCTGCCTCCCAAGTTGTTCTCTCTCTCTCTCTCTCTCTCTCTCTCTCTCTTTCATTCATTCTTTCTTTCTTTTTAACTCTGAGTACTTTAACCTTTAGCCTGTATATATTTTTAACACATTGTAAACCATTTCGAGGTTTTCTTTCTCTTTGAATCTCTTTTTACTGTATATCTCTTTTTTTCTGACCACATGGGTCTTTAATTTGCTAAGGAATTTGGAGAAGTTTGTTTTGTTTTGTTTTTTTGCCACAACTTTATGGCATTTTAAGGTCCTTGTCAGGAAGCAAGTTGCAACCATGTATCTATAGCTCCATAGTCCAGACAGCCTGCTTGAAAGAGTCAGAGTTTTCCCTGGCAGGATGGCCCAGAAAGCCTGCATTTTAAAACAGCAGCTTTTTTCCTGCTACGGCTGAAAACCGAAATGGTTTACTCTAGTCTTTCCCAAGCTTTTTAGGCTTTCTGTGGATGCAGTTATCCACGTGGGCACCATTCTGTAACATGAGAGGGGCCAGGCCTGCTTGTTTGGGTTTCTGTCCCACCCAATATTTCCTGCCTGGCCAATCAGCATTTATTTAAAACATTATTGACAGAATACAGACAATTCTCCCACACCACTCTCTGAGAAATTATCCCTCATCCTCTCTTCAGTTGGATAATGTCCCAGAGTTTACCTCCCAGATCTCTCAAACTTTATCTAAGGCTCTTAACATTTCCTGGCATACCAATTATCAATCAAGAAAACCCCCACAGACAAACATACCCATAGGCCATTTAGAGGGAAGTAATTCCTCAATTGAGAGTCCCTCTTCCCAAGTATTTCTAACTCACAACTAAAGCTGACTAGGACAGCTTCTAGAATGCCTCAACCTATGCCAGAAAAATCATCCTCACATACAAGGACTTGGATATTTAGTAACACAGGACATCTGCAGTTAACCTTCTTAGTCGTGTACCTGGATTGTCAGGATGCCCCCTTGAAGCAAATGATAGGTTGTTTTCACTGTATCCACCTACATATATACACTACAAAGGTTCTATGTCCTCGACCTGATACCATTATACTATCACTTACATTGTGATTTTGACACCAGTTCCCTTTTCTGGAAACTGTGGTAAAAAATGTCTTAAAAGATAAGGTCCACCATACTTTGAAAAAGAAATGGGTCATATTATGAATACATCCCTCACTTGAGTATTCATCAGAATCATCCTTACCATTCACAGTGCAGACTCTACCAGGCTCCTGATCCTTCCTCAAGACAGTTCACTCCCATCTCTTTCAAGAGTGTGCTTCTGCTGCTTTGTTATATAAATGTATGTTCAACTGCCAGTCTCGTGACAGAACTCATTACCTCAAAAAAAGACGAGTACCAAGGGACCCCTGTAATGTCTACAAAACCAGTACAGCTCAAAGATGTGACACTGACTTCCCAAAATAGGAAAACATAATCATGGCTATGCCCCTCCTCTAGGAAGAGACTCTGAGAGTGAGATTGGGAGGCCAAAGTGGACGTTAGACACTGCTTCAGGGACTTGGCTTATGTCACACATGTAGGTGAGTCTCTGCCCTTGCACTGGATCATGTGGGTTTCATCCAGTGCTCATAGCTTGCAGTGAGCTTCTTCATGTCAATGTGGTGTGTGTGTGTGTGTGTGTGTGTGTGTGTGTGTGTGTGTGTGTGTTACAGCTGATCTTTCTGGTTCTTTCCATTGGCCTATACAAAATATAGGTGACTTTTCTCGCAAGTCCTAACTATTAGACTTTGTGTGGCTCAAACATCCCATTGCTAAACTTCTTGGCTACTGAGAGAGCCCTCGGCTGCAGCCCTCCCTCTCACATCTAAAGATAACCTCAGGAACTGTCATACCCAAACCCTCTGAGGCAGAACTGAATGAAACATGGAGAAACTGTTTAATAGTCTTATCAGACACAGCTCACTCTTATTTTTGTCAAGCCTGTGGTTCTGTGTTGCGTTTGTGGCTTCCCATTTACAGATCCCTTTAGTAAAATGAGGAACCAGTCCCTGTGTTTCTTAACAGTGACTACTACTCTTCCAGTCAGGCCAGTAACTAGGTATTAGCCAAAGAATCCCATGACCATTCTTCCAAGCACTCTTGCTCCTTTTAAAAAAAAGTTCCACACATTTAGTGTATCTAAATGGCATGTAGTGTATCTGTATGTGATGTTTTGGTACAGGTACATATTTTAATGTCTGAGTCATGAAAAGCATATCCATCTCCTCAAATAGGTTCTCATTCCTGACCCTGCGTAAAGAGTTTTCTACACATCCATGGTCTATCATCTGACCTACTACCACTCTCTCAGAAAGTCAGCTCCTGTGCTCAGCAGCCCAGTATTTTATCAAGTTTTGAGATGAAATAGTGAATGTCTGACTCACTTTGAATGCATCTTGGAGGCTCATGGATTCCACTCAGACTTTCAGCTGCAGGGAATACTTGGCATCTTCAGAAAAAAAGTAGTACAAAACATTCATATTTAATGCATTTCCTAACTGCTTTTTCTCTTCTCTTTTAATTCACTGAGAAGAAAACAAGATAGTTCCAATTCCATAGATGTTCAGAGACTGTACACTGCAATTTGAAGAGATAGGACATTAAGTTCATTGAGCTCAGTGCTTGAGTGTACTGCTTCATGTTACATCTCACACCAAAACACATTCTCCCTCCTTCTGGTGCTCAGTTAAGCTTTGCTAGGTACCCTCTCTAATTCTTGGAAGTTCTGCTTATTCAGAACGGAGAAATGAATTTCTCTTGATGAATTAAAGCATCAGTAAACCTCTGCCCATCCCTAGACAAGACAGGGAACATTGTTCTCTAGTTGCTGTGCAGGACTCCCTCTATGCAGCTCATGCACGAGGTCTGTTATCCATATTTCATATTTACCTGAGGTGCAGTTATGCCAAATACTTTCTGCACCACAACTCAGAGGGGAGGAGGCAGAATACATAAACCAAAGCTTGTGTGAACAGAAGACAGAATGGAGTGTTGCAAATGTGCAAAGCAAAATGGGTTTCTCATTTATCTTTCACTGACAAAAGTGGTTTGCTGCTATGTGAAGGATAGACCCACACAAATGAAGCTGTCTACAGCTTTGAGTGCTGCATAGCCCCAGTACTAGAACAGAAACACTGCAACCGCTGGATATCAGAAGCCATCAGTTGTCCCAGATTCACCTGCTGGCCTCATAGCCACAGTCTATGAGGCTGAAGCTCCATTATTCTCTCAAATGGAACTCATACCTCTTCATCAGTCATCCCCAACCCCAAACACTTTCATTGATTGAGCTCTGTTGTTCCTCCTGGTACACAATCCAGGACACTGGCTCTCATCATCCACATCCACCAGTTATTTCCTTCAGATGAATTGCCATCCATCAGCCTAGACCTTTTTCCTTTTATGCTCCCTGAATACAAAGTGGAGGATAAAGGAAGCCTTAGCAAACTGTGTGTGAGCAAAGCACTTCTCTTAATTATTTCCACTTGGGCTAAAGGTCATTCCTGTTCACCTATGACTCCCCAGCTGAGTCAGAAAGCAAGTGCAACATGAAAAGATGGTCTCTTCTTTAAATTGGAAGCTGGTTCAAGACTAACCTGAATCTCATTTTCAATGAAAATCACAAATTCAGCAAAATTATCTAAAACCAATTGGAAAGCTTCCATTATCTTGCTAGAAGTGCTTAATTTGTATATTTTTTCTTTAAATCTTTTTTATTTTTATTGAGCTCTATATTTTTCTCTGCTCCCCTACTAACCTCTCCCCTACTCTCCAACCCTTTCCCAAGGTCCCCATGCTCCCAATTTACTCAAGAAAGCTTGTCTTTTTCTACTTCTCATGTAGATTAAATCAATGTATGTCTCTCTTAGGGTCCTCATTGTCATCTAGGTTCTCTGGGATTGTGATTTGTAGGCTGGTTTTCTTTGCTTTATGTTTAATAACCACTTATGAGTGAGTACATGTGATAATTGTCATTCTGGGTCTGGGTTACCTCACTCAAAATGATGTTTCTAACTGCATCCATTTGCCTGCAAATTTCAAGATGTTGTTATTTTTCTCTGCTGTGCAGTACTCCCTTGTGTAAATGTACCACATTTTCCTTATCCATTCTTCAGTCAAGGGGCATTTAGGTTGTTTTCAGGTTCTGACTATGACAAAAATGCTGCTATAAACACAGTTGAGCACATGTCCTTGTGGCACGATTGAGCATCCTTTGGATATATACCCAAAAGTGGTATTACTGGGTCTAGAGGAAGGCTGTTTCCTAATTTTCTGAGAAATCACCATACTGATATCTGAAGGAGTTATACTAGCTTGCACTCCCACCAGTATTGCAGAAATGTTCCTTTTAACCCACATCCTCTCCAGCATAAGTTGTCATCAGTGTTTTTGATCTTGGCCATTCTTATAGGTGTAAGATGGAATCTCAGAGTTGTTTTGATTTGCATTTCTCTGATGACTAAGAATGTTGAGTATTTCCTTAGTGTCTTTAAGCCATTTTAGATTCCTATGTTGAGAGTTATCTGTTTTGGTCTCTATTCCATTTTTTATTGGATTATTTGTTCTTTTGATAACCAATTTCTTGAGTTCTTTGTATATTTTAGAGATCAACCTCTGTCTGATGTAGGGTTGGTGAAGAACTTTTCCCATTCTGTAGGCTGTTGTTTTGTCTTGTTGACTGTGTCCTTTGCTTTACAGAAGCTTTTCAGTTTCAGGAGGTCCCATTTATTAATTGTTTCTCTCAGTGTCTGTGCTACTCGGGTTATATTTAGGAAGTGGTCTCCTGTGCCAATACGTTCAAGTGTACTTCCCACTTTCTCTTCTATGAGGTAGCTGGCTTTATGTTGAATTCTTTGATTCATTTGAACTTGAGTTTGTGAATGGTGATTAATATGGGTATATTTTCATTCTTCTACATGTTGATATCCAGTTATGCCAGCACCATTTGTTAAATATGCTTTCCTTTTTTCATTTGAATTTTTTGCTTCTTTGCCAAAAAGCAGGTGTTTAAAAGTATGTGGATTAATATCTGGGCCTTTGATTCAGTTCCATTGGTCCCCCTGACTGTTTTTATGCCAATACCAGGCTGTTTTCAGTACTGTAGCTCTGTAGTAGAGTTTGAAGTCAGGGATTGTGATGCCTCGAGAAGTACGTATATTATACAGGATTGTTTTGGCTATCCTGGGTTTTTGCTTTTCTATACAAAGTTAAATACTGTTCTTTCAAGGTCTGTGAAGAATTTTGCTGGTATTTTGATGGGTATTATATTGAATCCATAGATTGCTTTGGGTAAGACTACCTTTTTTTACTATGTTAATTTTACCTACCCAAGAACATGGGAGATCTCTCCACTATCTGGTATCTTCTTCAATTTCTTTCTTCAAAGATGTTAAATTTCTTATCATACAAGTCTTCCACTTGTTTGGTTAGAGTTACTCCGACATATTTTATGATATATAATTGGTATAATTTTTCATGAATAGCAGTTTCTCTCCTACTTGTTTAAAGCATCTACCATTGGAGCCACAAGCACAAACTATCTGTTAATACAGTATGTAAGCAATGACTCCCCCATAGAGACATCTCTCCCGTAGCCTAGCCCCAGTTTCTTCTCAATGCTCACTTTAAACTATGTTTCCAAATTCTCTAGTGTCATCCTTTTACAAATGTTTATAAGGAACTGTAACTGATGTCTAGCCATGACTCATAAGTGACCCATGCAGTGGGGATTTCCCACTTCTTTTCACTTCCAAAAATGATGTGCAAAATTGAGTGAGAGCTACATTATACTTTGCTTCATATTAAGCTTATTGGATAAAGCTCCCACTAGATCCTTAACAAACACTTTATTTTAAAAGTACATCTCCCCCTAGTCCATAATGTTGATGATTATTTTAAGTATAACTGTAGTGGTTTATATTTTCTCCAAATTAATTTATCCTGTACTTAGTTCATCATTTTTTCTTCCCCATCTCTCTGTAGATTCAGACTCTTGCTCAGTGCATTGGTTTTCTTTTCTGGTCTTCTTTCACTCCAAAATGTAAACAATGTGTTCTATCTTTATTCTGGCCATTTATAGAAGGAAAGCAGAGCTAGAAATATGTCTTACAGAGAGTTCAAAGCTGATATATCTGCCGATATTCTTTAAGTATATGTTTAGTTGCTTATGAACCGAGGTAGGAATGTATTTCACTATCTCCATCATTCAACCAATTAAACACTTTCTACTCTCTGTAAGTACCAGTCAATCTATACTGAAGTATATACATATGTTTGAGAGTCAAAAAATGACACACAGTAAATGACCATTTCCTATGATACATTCCACAATGCAGGTATACATGCAATTCAACACAAGGTCAAGAAAGGGAATCAGAGTTTGCCCATAAATATGCATGAACTCTTAAGAGTGTGGTGTTTGTTCCTTTTTTCCTCTCCAATGCCAATTTGGAGGTTATGTTTCATGAATATGGATAAAAGAAGAGTTTTACTGTAGTCCTGATAGCAAGAGTGGTATGAGCAGGGAACAGTATCCTCAACAAGTGAAGCATATGTGGCATGCACTGCAGAGGCAAGGTCCATGCTGGGTACTAGTGACAACATAGCTAGCAAAGGAAGCTGACGGGCGGGGGGGGAGTGCAAAGGCTCCAAAGCAGCCCTCTGCCACAGCCTTTATACGACATTCACCATCTTCAACCTCTATAGTTAACTGGATAGTCTGGATGAAGAATATTTTCTTTTTACATAGCAAAAGTTCCCTTTTGTATGTCTAGGCAGGTGGACAAGTGAGGGAGTCACATTCTTTTAGAGATCACAGAAGAGCTGGAAGACTCCAGCCATTCCCTATGACTAAAGTCAAACAAAAACTTAACTCCCACCCAGGGACTCTTTAGAGAGGTACTCTTTAGAGAGAATTGTGAAAGGATATGAAGGAAGATACACCTTCATCCATCTGTGTGTGTCTTATAGGGAGATCAAACCTCCTAGTTTGCCTGGAATTGTGTTGGCTTTAGCAGTAGAGAAACTGCTCTCTATCACATTCATCGAGTTTTTCAGTAGAATCCAGCTTGCTGCATGAGCTAGTCTAGCCAGCTTGTTCCTTGATACCCTGCCTCTATCTACAGGATTCTGGGACTAAAGGAAAACTCACACACCCAGCCAGCAGGTATGTGGGTTCTGGAAATCTAAAATCTGTGCTCACACTTGGATGTCATGCACTTACAACTGAGCCATCTTCCCAGCCCCATGATTTCTTTATCAAAGGGTTAATATATGACTTCAGGGCTAGCATGTTTGCTTCTCAGCCTTCGCTATTATAACAGAAAATCACCTCCTATCTAGAATGTTGGAAACAGAGCTCCAGCGAAATTCCTCAGAACATCATTTTCTTTCAGCCCAGTGATAACACAACCATGGCTGGTATGCCAAAGTCACCTGTCACTTCAGTGCCTTGGCCAGGGGAAAAAAAAAAAGAATCCAAAATGTGTGTTTTCTTTCCAGAAATAAAGCCCTCAAAAGGACAAGTTAAGAATTCATCTGAAATTAGGGAAGATATTCCAACACCAAGCATATTGGGAAGAAAAGCCAGGTAAAAATGAGAAATGCTACATTCTAAATGAACTAACACAACATTTCTAAAACTGAAAGCAAAGCTTAAATTTATGGAAATTTCTTTTTCTTTTCTTTCATGTACTTATTTACTTTGACCTTTTTTTGTTTATTCTTGGAGACTATCAAACATGCATGCATTGTATTTTGATCATATCAACTCCCTTGTCCCACTGCAACTCTCTCCAGACACCCTCTCAACATCCCCCTCCCAACTCAATGTCCTTCTATCTCTCTCTTTTTAAAAAAAAAATTCTTTATTTATGGCTAGAAACCAATTTTGAGTGAGTACATCCTATGTTCCTCTTTTTGGGTCTGGCTTACCTCACTCAGGATAATGTTTTCTATTTCCGTCCATTTGCATGCAAAATTCAAGAAGTCATTGTTTTAAACTGCTGAGTAGTACTCTAATATGTATATATTCCATACTTTCTTCATCCATTCTTCCATTGAAGGGCATCTAGGTTGTTTCCAGGTTCTGGCTATTACAAACAATGCTGCTATGAACATAGTTGAGCATATACTTTTGTTGTATGATAGGGCATCTCTTGGGTATATTCCCAAGAGTGGTATTGGTGGGTCCAGGGGTCCATTGAGCCAGTAATTCGAGATCCTAGAGAAGCTAAATAAGAAGGTGAACCCAAAGAAAAACATATAGGCATCCTCCTGGATATTAGCCTTCATCAGTCGATAAAAGGACAGAGACAGAGTCCCACATTGGAGCACCGGACTGAAACCCCAAGGACCAAATCAGGAGCAGAAGGAGAGAGAGCATGAGCAAGGAACTCAGGACTGCGAGGGGTGCACCCACACACTGAGACAATGGGGATGTTCTATCGGGAACTCACCAAGGCCAGCTGGACTGGGTCTGAAAAAGCATGGGATAAACCGGACTCGCTGAACATAGCGGACAATGAGGGCTGCTGAGAAGTCAAGAACAATGGCACTGGGTTTTGATCCTACTGCACGTACTGGCTGTGCGGGAGCCTAGGCTGTTTGGATATTCACCTTACTAGACCTGGAAGGAGGTGGGAGGTCCATGGACTCCCCACAGGGCAGGGAACCCTGACTGCTCTTTGGGCTGATGAGAGAGGGGGAGTTAATTGGGGGAGGGGAAGGGAAATGGGAGGCGGTGGCAGGGAGGAGACAGAAATCTTTAATAAATAAATAAATAATAATAATAAAAAGATTTCTTTCTTAGCGCAATCACTACTGCCCATATGCACAAGGATGAGGACATGTCCATTCATGGGCAACCCACCAGTGACCACACCCCTAAGGAAAAATTACTCCCCCTTTCTTAGTAACCATCAACTGCCAATCCTTCTGCAGCTGGGACCTCCTGAGTCCATCCCCCATCTGTGCTGGACTTTCGGCTGGCTTTGTTTTGTGTAGATAATTACAGATGCTGTGAGTTTATAAGTGCAACAGCCAGGTCCTGCCCAGAAGTTAGCACTTCACAGCTCTCCTCTCCATCCTCTGGCTCTTAACTTCTTTCTTCCTCCTCTTCTGCAATGTTTCCTGAGGCTCAGAGAAGTGGTTGATCAAGACCTCTCAGCAACGATGGAACACCCACAGTCACTCATTCTCATGACTTTGACCACTTAGGAGTTTTTGCACTAAACACTGGTCACTACAAAATAGAGGTTCTCTGATCCTGAGATCATATATAAAACACTATAGAAGGTAAAACTTACAGGTATTATATAGTATAGTGACATTGTGTTGTTTGTTTCAGGTTTATCCTATTTGGTATCAGGTCTGTGAACATTTGCTACCCATGTTTCCAAATAGGAAAATGTCCCAACAAATTCACAAATTATTCCAATAATTTCATTATTCATATTTTTATTTTATTTTATATATTATGTTGTGCATGTGTGTGCACATACATCCCATAGTATTCATATGAAGGTCACAGTACAACTTGAGAGAATAAGTTCTGTCCTCCCACATGTGGGCCCTGTGGATTGAACTCACATTGTCAGGCTCAGCAAAAATGCCTTTACCCACTAAGCCATTTCCCCAACCCACTTCGTGGCTCATGTAAAGCTTCCACTCCTCCTTACACAGGTTGTTATAGTGATGCTATGAAACAAGAATCTGGAAAATAAATCTGTGGATCATGATTTGAAAGTTTGGGGTCAGCGTGTTCATAAAATTAAGACTAAAGAGGCAATTTGATGTATGAGTCTATAGTTTGGGGGCAAGGTGTTCATTGTTAAGACATCTGATTGACATCTAGCTTTCCTTAAATTTGAATGCTGAGTTCACAACCAATGTACTAGTACCCACCTGACTTACAAGCTCATTTCTTAGAAGAATTTAGAAAATGTATGAGGGTTAGCTTTACAAGTTCAATTCAACAATAAGATAACACAGCAACTATAAGGGTTCAAGCCAATGAATTTAGAAATGGTGCGTCAACTTAGAGATGCTCATAGAGTAAGGACTGCTACCACTTTGCCAAAACCATACTCAACAGCCACTTCTATCGCATTCACCACATCAGATTTTTAATGTTTTATGATTCATGATCTAACCATGGATACCAGAAAATGAGACAACACATCAAAATAGCTGAAAATTATTGTTCATCCACAATGTACAGGGTACTAAATAAATTTATTATAAAAATTGTCTCAATTTATCTTCACAGAATTTCTCTAAAATATGATTATCTGCAATTAACAGAGACTGATTAATTTACCCTATGTCCATTTGCTCATTAAAAATTTTTTCTTTACTCAAGTAATTCAGTCAAATATATTCAGGAAGTAACAGAACATGAAACTCATAACAACGTATGTGTAGACACAGAGACCAAACACCAAACCGCATTTAGATTGTTGTAAATCAGGGCTTGGCATAAAAATAGGAAATAAAATTCATTTCTAGTCCTTTATAAAATGAAAATTAGACAGTGTTAGAGATGTTCAAGCATGTAACCTCAAACTCTGTGGACTCCCAGATCAACAATACTATACTGAATTGAAAAGAAAGAAAAATGTTTTTGTAATGACATTATAAAATACAATTATAATTTAATGGGCTGAGATGCCAGCAATAAAATACTACAGACCACATAGCAAACATTACACATTCACATGATATATTTAATAATACACTAAACTATATTACAAAATTCACCTGTGGTGTATAGTATGCAAGTCTCACTTCAACAGTAGACAGGCCACATAAAGCTGTATCCTAAGCTGCATCTTCATGATCATATCTCAGTGTAAGTGTTACATACATGTATGGAATAAATGCACGCATGTCATGCATGGCTTAAACATGCTTCATTTACGCATGAGGAAAAATAAACATCATCAAATGTAAAGTCACCCTTTCAAGCAACTGACATACTTAGCAAGCAATAAATAGATATACATAAAAAGACAAACACACTCAGCTAAAAACCCTGTAGCCACAGCAGAGGTGCAACAGTGTTCATTTGGTAAGAAACTGGCTCTGCCAGCTGACAAATGCCTCCACTTTTCAGCCTGCTTTCTCTCTTTCTCACCAACATTTCAACAATTACCTGAACAAGTAATCATGAACCCGAGAAAGCTGTGCATCAGATTGCCTTCGAGAGTTTGTAGGGTTTTTTTCCCTCTGCATTAACTTCAGTACAAAGGATATGTTTTTCAAGTAGAAATGTGATTCCTGACAAAAGCAGTGCACACGAGTAAATGAAAATGACTTTGAATAGCATGTGAGTGGCATCAAAGAAAGGTTTCTACACTGTGGGGAAGAGACTGGGAAGACTTGTTCTTTGAATACTTCTATCTGGAGAAGTCTCTTAGCTCTTACAGCCAAGCTTGTGTATTACTTTCTCCATTACCAAACTAATTTTTCTGTGCTTTCAATGGTCTGCATATACATCTGTCTAATAATACTCACTAGGTTGTATCTGGCCTCTGGATTCAGTGACTATATGGTGAGAGAGAACACAAACACAGCAAGCACCATTCTGTCAGGACCCAGGACATAAAGGCATTGAGGAAGCCATCAAATTTTAACACCAGAACTTTGGGAAATATAATACCACTTACAGAAACCCTGTGTGCTCTCTGAAGGGAAAAGGAGATCCAGCATTCATATATTAGAGATGCCAAGCTCCAAAACAATCTTTTCTTAAGTCTCTTGATCTTCACACTTTGCATACAGAAGTTCCTCAAACTCCATAAATGTGTGCTAAATGAACATCTAAAGATGAAAGTTCAGGACTATGAGGTACAAAATCTTTCCTGACTCTTTCTTCACAAATAAGAACATATGGGAAAGACTGACAAATAACATGCTTTGCATTATTGTTCAATAGTTAGGAATGCTTTCTTAAAGGTTTATAAGACAAGACACTATTGAAAAATCACACATCATTCCCCAGAGACAAAGTAAAACTTTAGATCCATTATTGAGAGATAAGGCTCTCTATCTCTCTTCCAATAATAGTTATTGGTCTTAGGAAAAAATATGTTAATAGGATTTATTCTATTAAATCTTGATCAAAAACTGTAGGCTATGGAGTAGTTTGGATAGATGTGATCCACATACATTATATCACTATATTGTCCCTTGAAGTAAATGAACAAGACACAGCCTGGGTTATTACTCAGGCAGCAGGAAATAGTAAAATTGATAGATTTCTTTATCTTAGATGATAAGAATAATGACAAGCAAATTCAAATGGATAGTGAATTTATGTGCCTCCTTTAAAGAATTAGAAATTGGAGCAGGAAAGTGAAATGATACCTGATGTAGGATGTCCTTCTGTATATATGTTGCTCTTATTGGTTAATCAATAAAGCTGTTTTGGACTATGGCAGGTCAGAATATAACCAGGCTGGAAGAGCTATATAAAGAGAGTAAAGAGAGTCAATGAGATGCTATATGGTTACCAAAGTAGAAAGATTCCATGACAGAGCCTTACCCGGTAAGCCACAGCCTCATGACAATACATAGATTGATAGAAATGGATTAATTTAAGATGTAAAAGCTAGTTAGAAATGCACCTGAACTATTGACCAAACAGTGTTGTAATTAATATCACATTAATGTTAATTGCATTACTTATTAATTAATAATGTGTGGTTATTCAGGTCTGGGTGGCAGGGTAATGCAAGAGCAGTCTCTGTTTACAAAATGGCACCCACAGTCTGGGGCATGGCTCCACATAAGACCTAAAAGTATTTAAGGAAAAAAATAGGCTTCTAGTCCCACAAAAATGAGAGCCAAGCACAGCTTCTTGGTAGCTGTATTTTTTTTCCAGAAAGGTTCTGTTTGCTGAATACAGCTTCCAGGTTTACACTGGCACAAACAACTCTGGCTTTTTCAGGAAATCTGGCTATGGAGCACTTAAATGGGGTTTGTGAGCAGAGTGCTACAAATTGCTTAATGGAAGCAGAGACCTGCTACATTTCTAGAGCTTGGGAAATGAACATGGCTCACAAAGGCAGAGAACATACTGCTGCCATGTTGGACTGGGCATAATCAAAAAGCAAAGCAACCTTAGTCCTAGCCATGCTGCTTAGCATTTTAAGAAGTGCTCTTGGTCAGGAAATGATTACAGATATACAATAGAACAGATTCAGACAAAAAAAAAAGACTTTTAAATAGGTCACTGTGTTGAATAAATGTACATGGTCTTAAGAAAGAGAGAAGAAAGAGTACAGACAGTCATAAATTAAAGGAATAAAGATAATAAAATAAATATTAAAAAATAAGAATAAAAAAGCCAAGTAAAGATGGAATATACATAGAGAATCTGAATTATGTATATTATTCTATTATGTTTAATTTTTTTTTTTATCACAGAGAGACATTTGATTCTGGGGGCTGCTATGCTAAACCAACATATGTATTTTAAAGGTATGTTGACTTCAAAATTTGAGTTTAAGGATATGGTACTTTGGAAAAGAGTTTTGTTTCCACAGAAGATGAGAACTTGTGGAATTGTTAGAGGTTAATGTGGTTTGATGGAACAAGACCCCCTCCTGAAAGGTCTCCATGAACCCTAAAACTACATCACCCAACAAATACCAGGAAGCAGTTTGGACAAAATAACACCCAAATTCCCAAAATGATTGTTTATAAATGTTTGTTTTCATTTAAAGGGGGTTGATTTTAAGTGATTAATGATCACAGTCAATTTCTAAAAAATAAATAAGTAAATAAGGGGGATATGATATAGAAATGAATACATTGGTATGGACTTTGGTCTATTGATACAAATTTAAGGTAGATTTTGCTACACCATGTATATGCATTTCTGATCTTGTTTAAGGTATTGTGTTTGTGCAGCTCATTCAAAAATATAATGTACAATTAAAAATTAGAGATTAATAGGTAGTCATCTATAGTAGTCAAACTTGTGGTCATGTTAGTTAGGTTTTCTAGATATACAGAGATATATTTCAGTAAGATAGATATTCTTCAAATCTTTCAAAGGCCTACAGAATATGACATTTAAAATATTTTAAGAACAGAGTTTTCAATGCAAGAAGATATATCTCCTGACAAAAACCAATCTACTTCAAGAGGATGATAGGAATTAAAAATGCTTCTTGTGGAGTTTGTAATTCATTTTGGCAAAAATCTGCTCTTGCCTGCACAGCTTGATGGTATGCTATATAAACTGGACATACAGAACCTGGTGGAGGAGAATTGTCTGTATTCTGTCAATCATATTTTGAATAAACACTGATTGGCCAGACAGGAAGTATAGGTAGGACAACCAGACAGGAAGTAGAGGCAGGGCGGTAAGAACAGGAGAATTCCAAAAAGAAAGAAGCCAATTCCCCGCACTCCTGCCCAGACTACCACTGAAGAAGCAGATATGACTTGCCCCGCTGAAGAAGGTACTGAGCCACATGGCTAACATGGATCAGAATAATAGGTTACTATAAGTGATAAGAACTAATAAGAAGCCTGAGCTGATGGGCCAATCAGTTTATAATCTTATGGAGACCTCTGTGTGATCTTCTTTGGGGCTTCCTGGCTGTGGGGTACTGGGCAGGACAGAAACCCCAAGAAGCTGACCCTCATGTTGCAAGAACCTACAGATATATATCTGCTGAATTTGCCTAATGAAGGTGAAGATCCCTTCAGGGTTCCTGCTTCATGAAAGAGTCTGTCAAACACTCTGTAGGACACAGGAGAAAGCAACTGATGAACTTTGCCATTACAATGCATAACAGATCTTCAAATTTCCTGCTTCATGGAAAAGTCTGTCAGGTAATATGAGCCTGTAGGCTGAAGATGAATGCTCCAACATTACAGAAGAACTTTGGGTGACTGTCCAGGTAGCAAGATGGACAATTCTAAAGCTCTGTCAATTCTAAAGCTCTGTCAATTCTAAAGCTTTAGAAGTTGCTTATAATGCACTTCCTGTTTACATAGGTAATATTATATCCTTCTAGGGTCTTTGAAGAGTTGAAAACAGGTAGTTATAGTTTTCCTTAGTTATGATAAATTAGACAAGAAACTTTTCAGATACAAATAGACTAAATATAATAAGTGTAATTCTTTCTTGATATCTGTTTTGTTATATGTAATTTTATTATGTTAAAGCTAAAACCTTACTTTTTACTTATACAGAAAAGGGGAGATGATGTTGAATGTCCTTCTGTATATGTGTTGCTCTTACTGGTTAATGAATAAAGCTGCTTTGGCCTTTGGCAAGTCAGAATATAGCAAGGCTGGAAGAGATATATAGAGAAAGTAGGCAGAGTCAAGGAGGTGCCATGTAGCTGCCGAAGGAGAAAGACACCAGAACAGAACAAAGCCACAGCCTCATGGTAATAAATAGATTAATAAAAATTGGTTAATTTAAGACATTAGAGCTAGCTAGAAATATGCCTAAGCTATTGGTCAAACAGTATTTTAATTAATACAGTTCCTATGTGATTATTTGGCTGTGGTATTTTAGGAAATGTAAGAGCAGTCACCATGTACAGATACCATAGGAACAAAGATTAAAGAAGGTGCCACGGATAAATAACCTAGAGTTATTTCCCCTGAAGGTTCCTCCTGTCCATAATTTCAGAAAATCTTAGAACTGTATTTATGAGTATTTGTGCTAAACATTCTCAATTATTTCTTTTCTTCTTATTGTTATGTTTTGCCAGTTTCATACACATATATAAAGCATTCTGGTTCTTATTCCTTCCCTCTCTCATCTCCTCCCACAGCAACTAGTTGTTCCCTCCACTACCTGTCCCTTTCCTAGAATCATGACTTCTGGCTTTGTTGCATGAGCTACTTGATTCAATCAGGATCATTTGTATGACTGCTGGATTGAGACCATCTGCTGTAGTTGGTGTGGTCACAAGTGGGTATACAATTGTTCCTTTTCTCCAACCTATCCAAAAGCTCATGTTGAGGACAGAAGTCTAGGTGGGGAGTAGAACATAGGCAATATGAAAGAATGGAGGGTAACAGTTGGGGCAGAAAGCTTTAAGCAGGGGGAGTAGGGAGATAAAGAGACAAATAGAAGAGAGGAGGACTAAGCAAGACAAAAATATATTTAAAAAAATCTATATTGAAACATACAATCTGGAAGATACCCTGAAAGGCTGGTAAAAAGCTCCCCTTTGAATCTATGGGTTAGTAAACAAAAGCCCAGTAACAGGTGTGGGCTAATTTCCTTAACAATGACTTCTCGAATTTTGCATGCAAATGGATGGAAATAGAAAACACTATCCTGAGTGAGGTATCCCAGACCCAAAAAGATGAACATGGGATGTACTCACTCATAATTGGTTTCTAGCCATAAATAAGGGTCACGGAGTCTACAATAGGTGAATCTAAAGAAGCTAAGTAAGAAGGGGAACCCAAGGAAAAACATATAGTTATCCTCTTGGCTAAGGGAAGTAGACAAAATTGACGGGGAGAAAATTGGGATCTTGGGGTGGGGTGGGTTGGGGGTAAGGGGAGATGGGGAGAGAAAAGTTAGAAGGGAAGGAGGTCGGGCCTTGGGAAAGCAGGAGGATTGGGATAAAGGAAGGTTGGACAGGGGAGCACGGAACCACAATTCTTAGTTAAGGGAACCACTTTAGGGCTGGCAAGAGACCTGACCCTAGAGGGGCTCCCAGGTGCCCAAGCTGAGGTCCCCAGTTAGTTCCTTGGGCAGTTGAGAATAGGGAACCTGAAATGACCCTATCCTTGAGCAATACTGACGAATATCTTGCATATCATCATAGAACCTTCATCTGGTGATGGATGGAGATAGAGACAGAGACCCACACTGGAGCACTGGACTGAGCTCCCAAAGTCCCAATGAGGAGCAGAAGGAGGGAGAACATGAGCAAAGAAGTCGGGACCACGAGGGATGCACCCACCCACTGAGACAGTGGAGCTGATCTATTGAGAGCTCACCAAGACCAGCTGGACTTTGACTGAAAAAAGCATGGGATAAAACTGGACTCTCTGAACATGGCGAACTATGAGGGCTGATGAGACGCAAAGGACAATGGCACGGGGGTTTGATCCTACGTAATGTGATGGCTTTGTGGGAGCCCAGCCAGTTTGGATGTTCACCTTCCTAGATATGGACGGAGGTGGGAGGTCCTAGGTCTTACCACAGGGCAGAAAACCCTGACTGCTCTTTGGACTGGAGAAGGAGGGGGAAAGGAGTGGGGGGAGAGGGAGAAGGGTGGGAGGAGGGGGCGTAGGGGGGGAGGAGGGGGAGGGAAATGGGAGGCTGGGAGGAGGTGGAAACTTGTTTTTTTTTCTCCTTTTCTCAATAAAATAATTAAAAAAAATATAAGAACTATTAACCATGAAAAAAAAAAAAAGAAATGTTGGCAGGATGGACTTAGAGAACTACAAACCATACAAGATAAGCAATGGTTCTTGGGTGCCTGTAAGAGCTAAATGATCCTATTGCTGAAGACATCCCAGATTTTAAGCTACTTCACAGCCACGTTCTCGACCTATGAGAGAAAAGGAGATAACTATATCTCTGTATGTAGACTTAGGGAGTAACTCCTTCTCACAGCCCAGCCTCTTCAGCCATTGGGTAGATTCACAGGGTGGAGATGACCTACAATATTCCAGGAATTATGCTATATGCCACAATTTTTATTGTTTTTCCAAGAAGGATGTTATGCACTAGTGCTAACTTCTTTTTTGTTTGCAAAAGTATGTTTTCTTCTCTACAAATTACCTTTATTTCTGATTTGCCCAATAGCTGTGAAGAGAAACCTAAATTACCCCCAGAGTCCTCCATTCTAATCTAAACAGAGCTACTAACTAAGCATTAAAGATCTAACATGTTAGTAGCATTTTAAGCTCTCTCTCTCTCTCTCTCTCTCTCTCTCTCTCTCTCTCTCTTTCTCTCTACGTGTGTGTGTTTGTCTGTGTGCATGTTGTATGTGTTTGCCCATGTGTACATAAAGAGGTCAGATTAGAGTCTTGTGTTCCTTCTTCATGTTCTATGCCTCACTGTCACTAGAAGGGTCTCTCACTGTTCTGAGAACTTGCCATCTGTGCTAGGAAGGATGGTCAGCAAGCTCCAGGATCCATTTATATCTGCTCCTCAATGTTAGGCTTATAGACACACATGATCATGCCAAACTTTTTACATGGGTGCCCAGGACTCAAACTCAGGTCCTCACACTTGTATCTACTAAGCTGTCTTCCCAGCCCCATACTTGCAACTTTTAAAAAGCCACTATTTAATTTCGTCCCTTTTATAGCCCAAGTGCAAGGATGAATGTGTTCACCATGTGAGGGGTAAAGAAACAGATTTGAGAGGTTATGTATGAGAGAGATTTTGAACTCTGAAGACTGTGATATATTGTGAGTGACAGCCATTCTCCACCTCACAGGGCAAAGGGCAGTGGCCACCCTATACTAGCCTCATGTCCCTCTCTGCTTCTCATTGGATTGTTGCTATGTATATGTTTCAGTTATTTCAATCTCTATAGTGTCAGACTTAGTTAATCTGATTTTTTTCCATCCCTGCATATGTCATGTAGACCTTACTGATGGTGTTAGACATTAGGAAAATGATATTATTTTAAAGCCAAAAAATACAGATGGAAGCTTTCAAATGTTAATTGACCTATGAGTATCACGGTGCAAGAATAACCAAGTGAGAATACTCCAAGGATCATTCCCAAAATAGGAACAAACCTTGAATCATTCAGGTTACTCTGCTTAACCCTAACTAGAGGAGTGTTAGAAGGTGCAGAGAAACTAGGCTGTAAGGCATGTAGTAACACACAACAGAAACTTAACCTGTGTCTAGCTCAAAAGGCCAAAGAGAACCAGGCACTTTGCCCAAGTGTCTAAAAAGCATGGTTACCCTTTGAGAAAGCCTACAAAGTCTAGAAAAGCCCAGTTTCTGGAGAAAGATCCTGGCGTCAACAAGGCTCAGAGAGTCACAGAGATCATTACTGTCACAGCTTTTGGCTGAGCCTTTGTGGCTCTGTTCTTCCTTTTTCATCTTCATGCTTCCATCTTGTCTTCTGCTGAATGAAACAAACGTTGGGTCTCTGTGATTGCACAGTTTAAATTCTGTGGTTCCTTTTGCTTCTTGGTATAATCTCAGAAAGAAGTCACTGAGAGGGTGGCTAGCAAATCATAGTTAACATGAAAACAGATGGGAGACACTAGGGATAGAAGATTTAAGCAGGGCATGGCAGATACCCCGTCCTTATTACTCCAAATAATAATTTCTTTTCCCCTACATGATTCTCATTTTTCCCAACCCAAGAAAATGAATGAAATAAAAACCAAATTGTTCAGCTCAAGACTTTATGATACATCCAAACTAAAAATCCAAAAGATCATTATGTTTGTTTACTTGGAACCAGACAAGCCTCTCTTTAAAGTTTAATTACCGAAGAATCAGACAACTTCTTCTACATATTGACTTCCTAAGTTAACATGGCGTTTGCTTTGCAACAGTTTCAACTCAATTTATTTTCTATTCTTTTCTTTTCTCTCCCAGTGCCACCTGGTGACTTATCACACAATTTGAAAAATCCATACATTTCCTAAACAAGTTCAGAAAACTGGTTGGAGACTCTTGATCACCTCTGGGTCAAGTGTGTCTTGCCTCAGAGAATCACTAATGGCACCTGGAGAAAGAGAAAAGAATAAGTAATAACTTAACTATTGATTTAGGACTGGGGAGGGGAAAAAGACAGTCAAACTAGAGTCTTCAGAATCTGGAGGCGTAACTCAAGTAGGCAGGGGCATATGCAGCTGAAAGAACTCCCTGGATCCTGTATAGGTAGCACACTTAATTAAGTAATAAGTTAATGGTCATCAATTTTATCTTAGTGACTGATATTCCTTGCTTATCAACAGAAACAAACCTGTACTATGTTCATTTTCTAAACAGCTCATTAAGTTAATCTGAAGAGAGCATGGGCCCGATGATGGTGTATGAAAGAGTGTATGTGTATGGGTTATGGGGCATCGCAAATGAATACTGAACAGAATATTCCTTCCTTTCAGGAAGAGCCTGCTTTGGCGAGTTGTCAGTGCCTTCCTCATTGCTGTAGTGTTTCGACCAAGAGCAAGTGTCACCTAGTCACAATGGAGCCTCCAAAGCTTGCCGGTTTCCCCAGAGAACAGAATTCCTTTAACCGATAATCATCTGTATCTTCCTTTTGTGCTGCTAGGGCTTCCTGCAGCTGCACTGAAGTCTGAGAGTTTTCTAGAATGGTCGTCCCTCCTTCCCTCCCTTCATTCACAGGTGTCAGATCCTTGCCACAGGATGCGGACTTTCTCTAATTGTTTCTTCTCCATCTTCTCTTTCTCTTTAGTGGGGGGGAAAAAATCTCTTGAATTTTTAGTTTTCTTTTTGCATGCCCTTCCAACAGGTCCCAAGCTACCATCCCAGGAGACGGCCCTCTTGAATGAAGAGAAAACTCTAAAGTCTATCAGGGAGCTGACTCAGTTACTCACTGCCCCTTGAGATGACTGTGACTTAGATGAGCACAACCCATGCCATGATTCATAGGTGCCAAACTGACACCTTCTCAGAGACAAGCCATGCTCCAGTCTCCAATATGGAGCCACTCAAATCACTACCTATTAAGAGTTATTTCTAAACACTCCAAGGCTCTCATACTCTCTCAAAGTGAATCAATAAAACAGACAAACAAAAATTAACATTCGTTCTTTCCATTTGCTATCACATTCCCAAATCTGTCTGCCTGTCAAATGGCTGTGCCGATGCTGCCATTCAGGTGTCAGTTCAAATACAGCCTCATAAACCTTGGAGATAGTCAATCATGGCACAGCCGCCTGTCTCATGCCCCTTCCTGTTTCTCAGAGAACGTGCAGCTACCTGAAAACTTTCAGCTGTCTGTTTATTTGATTGCTGTTTACATCCTGCTTCAGAAAGTACATACAATCAAGGCAGCAACTGCCCTGTTCATGCCTATGTCTACCGACTCCACCACTACGCTGGGCATGAATTTGGATGAATTTGAGAAATGACCCCAGTTTCTGTGGAGCAATAAGCTATGTGAGTGGGTAAAAATTTGAGAAAGTAATTTCAGAATCTTTACAATCTACTTTGGTAATCAGGATTCCAACTCTGAAGACTACATTTTTCCCTCTTCCTCCTCGCCCTTCACATTATTTCGTCTGCTGAAGAAAAGGCTGGGTTTAAACAACACTGACACTTTCACCCCAGAGGAAATTGCTTTGGGGGCTAATCTAAGTTTGCAGCCTACAAGAATTTTGTGATTATTTATCTTTGTTCATAACCTATTTTTAAATAATCCTTCAAATTTACATTTTTATAAATTGCATGTGCATTCAACAATACAAATATGCATTTAAATTAATAATAAATAATATGGGAAGATGAAATAACAAAGAGAAAACCAATCCCATCACTTCAACTCTTTTCAATTGACTTTACTTTGAGTATTCCCCTGGCATATGTGTGGCATATTTTGAACACTGAAATACAAAGCAATCTTTTCCTAGAAGCAGGAGGTTAGAAGTGGGACCGAAACTTAAACAGAAGAGAAGCATGGGAGAAATTGAGGGCATATTAGGATATTTCTAAAAATCCTGTTTGTGGTAGTGATAACAAGAATCAAACACAGTACTAATTTCATAGGACTATACATGAAAACGATGATTATTGCCATATATAATTTTCACACTATTGAAGACACAAACTGGGAGAAAAACCTAATAAGTAGTTATATCCTTGGCTGCTTTCAATCAAAACAAAACAACAAAACAAAACTTTAAAACCTCATCCTAGCTCTGCTTCGTATGAGATCAGAATTTCATGAAAGAAAATAAACACATTTGTAACTACCTCTTATTGTTCCTTGAACTACACAGCCGAGTGTGGCAAGTGGCTGCACACCATCACTCTCCATCTTTCTAAAACATGACCTTCACCTGGCCACCTGCTCATCAGGGGGTGAAGGTCTGCTTCCCTTGGAGCCTATCTAGTCTTAATGACTTGCTTATACATGAAAACATGCATGATGAACACATAGGCCATGTCAGAAAAGACCGTGAAGCTTTTAATCAATTCTTATCATATATCTTCTCTCAAAAACCTGCTCCAAAAGCCCAAAGTCACATTGAGAGGGCACATTGAGAGGGCACACTAAAAAAACCCAAGTCACATTGAGAGGGCACACTCTATCCAGTTGAGAGTCCTCAATGAGACCATCCTTGAGTTAAATGGGAACTGCAGTGAAGTCTTCTTCCAGCTGTTTTAGTCCCAAATTCTGAATGTCCAAACAGTGTAGCCACAAGTCAGAATCAGTGTGCTCTGTATATTTCTGATCCATTGACAAGAACATCCTGTTGCTGAATCAGAGACAGATTTGACAGAGAGCTCCAACTCATCATGCACTCCACCCTGCTTTGTCAATCACACTAACTTTGTTTACCTCTGATGAAAATACCAAACCCCCTAGGCTATCATGGATGAACTAAGGCTAAACGACAGAATCTCGACCAATGAAAAACATAGATTCCTGGTTGAAGCTTCCAAAGATAAAAAGTAACATAGAATCAAGCTCTTCCAGATGGGCTGACTTTTTGAATATTTGTCTCTTCTCATTCTTCCTGCCTAGCAGGTAGTTTTTCTGTCTAAAAATTCAGGAATCCCTTACCATCAGGAGATCAAAAGTCAGGCTCAAGCCTGGTGTGAAGTGATATCAGAAACGTGCTCATCCACGAGGACCCTGTGAGGCTGCCATATCAGACTGCCCTGCTCAACTCTAACTTGCGGTTCTCTAGGAAAGACCTAGATTCTGGAGATGGAACTCAGGCTGGCGGGCTTGCACAACAATCACTTATACCACAGAGCCATCTCACCAGCCCAGAGCAATTTTTAGTCAGAACTTTCTGTGCATGTGTCCAAATACACTGGTACCAAAAGGTGGCACAGCAAGCAAGAGAACCTGAACTTTGGCTTCAATGAGATTGACTGAGCAGTACTGGCTTTGCGGTCAGTAGGTTTGGGATAATGAAAAAGGGAACAATATTCAAGTTGAAGGGGTTTGACAAGCCAAAGACATACTTGCAATCAGAAGAGCATGCCACTCCTGAAGCAGAAGTACAATCAAGAGAGGCAGGAAGTGCTCTTGGCTTTTGTTTTAGTGCTGGCAGGTGATGACTAACTCCTCCCCCTCGGACTAGAGTTGGAACTCACTGTCTTTTGCAATTGGTTGATTGGTTTTAAAAGATCTGGCATGAAAGAAATGAAATAAAGGAGAAGCATGTCAGCCACTCCAGAACTTTAAGTCTTGAAATGCATGGGAGTATAGTTGAGGCTTCACATAAATAAGAGCTTTACATATAGAGAAGATGGTTGTTGTTATGTTGGAGAGCGGTAAAATATTTGCACAAAGGTTTTACAGGGAGTGGGGCATAAAAATATTTGCATAAAAGTCTTACAAGGTGGGTGAGACAAAAATATTTGAATTTCTTTTCCCGAAACAAAAGTTTTATAGTGTCTGACAGAAAAAAAATAATATTTAATATTTTTCTCACAACAGGACCTCTATAAGTCCCCATGCCTGATTTCATGTACTGCTATCCCTTTATTAAACTTTTTAAAACATATTAAATAATATCCTTTTATTAAATTTTTTTAAAACATATTGAATAATATGCTTGAATTTATATTTCATAAGTAAATTTCAACGAGATAATGAGCAAGCAGAGGAGATATAGGCACAATATATGTATCTGTGGTTCACTGCCACAAGTTCACATATGATGTGTTCAATGGCCCCCAAGCAGAGGATTCTATGGGCCCCTAATGCACGAACATTAGGATTGGTGTGTGAGAAGCACAAGGCAAATCTCTGTATCTAATACTGAAGAAGCTGGAAGAGAATGGGAAGCAATCTAACAGACCCAAGCATTCACTACAAATGCACAAAACATACGCAGCCAAACTTTGAGGGAAGAAAGGATTAATTAAGAAACCCTACCAGATCCCTTATTTAGTCACCTCACTTTCCTGTCATGGCTAACCACTTACGTAGAATATAGTGACACAAAATGCTATGAACACAAATGTGCCTCTTCAAAATTCATACACTGAAGCCATAGTTGCCAGCACGGCTTGGTCTGGAGACAAGATTTTAGGAGAAAATTAAATTCAACTTAGGGTAGGAGTGGTGGTGTAGCCCACGAAGCTGATCCTGGAGATCTTCATGACTTTGAGGAAGCCTGCGGATATATTGAGTTCAAGGCTAGCATGGAGACACAGTAAAATCCTATTTGAGGAAAGAATTAACTGTGCTCATAAGAGTAGACAGAAATTGAAGAGTGAGGATTTTATAAAGTGAGAGAGAAGGAGAGGGAGGCTGGAAGTGAGTGTCTATAGTTTCTCTCCTCACAAGCAACTACATAGGTTGGAGGTGTAAAGATGTAAAGATGGTGATAAGTATTTTTTAAATCACCAGTTGTGGGTTTCTCCACCAATGCAATAAGAAAAATCTAGCTGAATTAATAAAAAAAAAACAGGTTTAATAAACAGAGAAAGCAACTCCTGGGTGACTGTTGGGGGAGGCAGGATAGAAATCACATGACAGGTTCAGGGACTGGGTCTTCAATACCCTGTAGGCATGGTCCTGAGGACCTCAGGTGGAGGAGGCACCACTTGGCAGGCTTTTTGAAGTCAGGGTCTGGTGAAACAGAAGTGGGACCTAAACAGAGGACCTGAAAGAGGGTGGGAGACAGAGAGCTTCTACCCAAACAAACAGAGGGCCCTCACCAGAAAGAGGGTGGGAGACAGAGAGCTTCTACCCAAACAGAGGGCCCTCACCAGAAAGAGGGTGGGAGACAGAGAGCTTCTACCCAAACAGAGGGCCCTCACCAGAAAGAGGGTGGGAGACAGAGAGCATCCACCCAAACAGAAGGTGGGAGACAGAGAGCGTCCACTCCAACAGAGGCCCTCACCAGAAAGCCAGCATACTTGTACTCTGATCACAGACGTAATCCCAGACCTGGGAGAAAAGAAATTTCTACTGGTTAAGTTTCTGAGTCTGGTATTTTGTGACATCAGTCTGAGACAAGTGATATATACATAAAGGAAATGCAGGTGGCCCAAGCCCCTCTTCCTGCCTGCCCTTCCTCACCCATCAATATGTCCTAAGGAAGTGCTGGTAGACAAAGGACTAAGATTTAAATTGCTATTGTGCTACTTTTACCCCATTCCAGTAGAAAGAATATGCAAAATCAGGTACAAGCAATCAAAGGCAAACTGCAAATTTCCATAATCCCACAAAACAAGTGTCCCCATAGTTAACATAAAGTAAGGATTGCATGCATCAAAAGAAAAATTAAGGAAGAACATAAAAGCCTTGCATGTAGCACTTACAAGAGTGTTTCTTCTTGATTTCCGAGCTGCAAAGTCTTGCACATTATGATATAAACAGAACTGAAGAGAGGTTTATAAGGCTATGAGAGGTAGGGAGCTGATTTTGATGGTTAGTCAGTCAAGGATTTTGTTACAAAGTGATGTTAAGACCAACATCTGATTATTACACTCTGCAGTGTATTAAACCTGAAAATCGTGAAGAGAAAAGATTAAATCAAATTAGGGCAAACTGTATTTTGGGATACTTCCAAGCTGTCTTACCCTTAGTCAGGACTTGAGAGAGCTACCCCTACTGGCATCTTGAGGCCTCCTTACAGAATAGATAAGGTATCAACAGGGCTGTTGTACATTATTAGAAAAATACAATGAAAGGGTAGGAACAAGGGAAAGGATAAGCATCATGGAAATGGCTGCAAGTTTAGTGTAGTTTGAAAACCTTGGTTTGCAGGTTACATCAGACCTAAGAAACAGGAACTTATTCTTAATTATGAATAGAAACCTGTTATGGATTTGCAGCTAGTCCCCAATAGCTTGCTGTGGGGTCCCAGTGGCGACAGGTCCACAAACCAAGGTGGCTGGTTCCCAGACATGTGGCTGCAGGCTGGTCCCAAGCGAGCCCAGCAAGCAGGGTAAGGAGGCACCGGGTGGAAAGCACATAGACAGGCACATCATACAGAATAGAATTGGATATTTATTAGTTGATTATGGAGGGGAGGGAAAAATGGGAGAAGGGGAGAGAGAGAAAGAGAGAGAGAGAGAGAGAGAGAGAGAGAGAGAGAGGGAGGGAGAAAGAGAGAAGGCTAAATTATAGCAGGGAACGTAATCCAAATATACTATGTATGGTTAAAATGACCAAGAATTACCCATTAGCTAGATAGTCACCCCAGGCTCCTATGGTGTCAATGGTTTCCCTGGAGGCATAGGTCCCAGGGTAGCACCAGTCTTTTGGCATCCAGACCCAGGTCTGAGAGATTTTTCTGGAGTGGAGAAATTTGGGAAGCTGAGCTCACTTTGTCTGTGCAAAGCTGGGTATAGTCAACCCTTTAGTGTCCACTTTGTCCACAATTTGGGCAGCATGAGTCAGACGTCAGGACAGTTTTACCCAATAGTCAGCATTACTGCAAACCAGTTGAAATCTGCATGCCCACAATTTTCTTTGGAGACCATGGAGGTCACCATTAAGACCTGGGTTCTGTCTGTCATAGCAAGTTTTATCTATTAGATAGTTCAAATATCACGTTCATCTGATCTCTGACAAGTTTGAGGACCATTATCTACTCAGTTTTTCTGAGTTAAACAAAATTTGCTTGTTTTAGTTACTTGTTTTAGGCTTAACCTTGAAAACATATAGCGAAGGCTTATTTCTGTAATTAATTACATTAGTTCATGTTACATGTATACAAGTATAGTTTTGAACATGTTAAAGAGTTTGATCCTTTATAAGGTGACTGATCATTAACTTGCATGTTTTAATTATCTTTAACACTTTACAATAAGCTAGTAACTTTTATAAAATTAGGACTTTACAGCTTTGTCTATGTTAAGTTTTGACCTTAAAAAATAACAATTCTGAAGTGAAGTTCTTTGTATTAAAATAAAATTTTGAATTGTGAATATAATCTGTAAGGAGACTGGCAATTTTATTTCCTTGGTTTTTATAGAGAGCAGCATTACAGAATATTACAGTTTCTGATATAACTCAATTTACCAAAATAGCTAAAGCTTAATAATGTTATAAGGGACAAGGAGGTTAGATATTCATTCTTAGATCAGTCTTTGTTAGCCCTAATAGACCTTCAGCAAAGAGAAAACCTTTGCCAGACAGTTCAGGTCATTGTCTTGCTGTATCATCAGAGAGAATCATCTGTTTTTACTGTTTAATGCTCATAGCTCTGCTCCTAACTCTTTAACCTTTCATTTGTGTATTTTTAAGATTAAATATTAATAAAGAGATAATAATGTAAAATATTTTATAACCTAAAATGTCCCATAGCCTTATAAATTTAAATATTTTTAAAACTTTCCCTAAAAAATGTCTTTTTAATTTAAATTTTCTGTAAAACTCCAAAATTTCTTCTTAAAGAAATTAAAAATCCCCATTGTCTCAGTGTGTGGGTGCACCCCTTGCGGTCCTGAGTTCCTTGCTCGTGCTCTCTCTCCTTCTGCTCCTGATTTGGACCTTGAGATTTCTGTCCGGTGCTCCAATGTGGGTCTCTGTCTCTGTCTCCTTTCATTGCCTGATAAAGCTGAGACAATGGGAACTCACCAAGGCCAGCTGGCCTGGGTCTGAAAAAGCCTGGGATAAAACCGGACTCGCTGAACATAGCGGACAATGAGGACTACTGAGAACTCAAGAACAATGGCAATGGGTTTTTGATCCTACTGCACGTACTGGCTTTGAGGGAGCCTAGGCAGTTTGGATGCTCACCTTACTAGACCTGGATGGAGGTTGGTGGTCCTTGGACTTCCCACAGGGCAGGGAACCCTGATTGCTCTTTGGGCTGATGAGGCAGGGGGACTTGATCGGGGGAGGGGGAGGGAAAGGAAGGCGGTGGCGGGAAAGAGACAGAAATGTTTAATAAATAAATAAATTTAAGAAAAAAAGAAATTAAAAATCTCTCAACTGTGTGATCCTACAATATCAGAAGAATAAATTTCCTTTGTTTACTTCAAGAGAGAAGATACAGGGCCCAACTACAATCTGCACAAAGCAAAGCCAGACTCCAAGAGTGCCAATAATTCAATATCTGAGATTCATTTGCAATCATTTGGGCTTTCCCAAGTGGCCTGGGTAACCTGTCTGGTTGCACCCTTGGCAGCATACACAGCCTGACTTCCAGGCCCCAGTCAGCTTAATTTCATTGCAGCTGTTCTTTCTGGTGGCATCACATGGCACTGCTTGGGTCTCCAGTGCAACCGGGGTCTCTTTAGGAACTCCAGTCCTGCCACACAGTGCCAAGTCTCAGCTGCTCTTCATGACCCCTTCATGCCTTTAAAAGAAATACCACCTGGGTGACTTATATTATAAAGTTTGGCTACCAGCATGAGATGCATGCTTGTGTATGAACACATGATAGTACAGCTTTAATGCCTTATTGAACAACCATTATATTTAAATCCTATCTTTCAATAACCTTGTTTTCAGGACAGGAATTATCATTCAAAAATCCATCCTAATCAAAAATAGCTTGGAGGCCTGTTGTTGCCTCCGTGGTAGTCTCACACATCATGTGACCACCTTTAAGCAAGATAGCAACAAAATACAAAGTCACATGACATTCACCCAATCTTTTCAAAGATGGTTGCCAGTCACGTAGCTGACTAAAGATAGTAATAAAGTCGCATGTCGCTTATATCCCCAAGATGGCATCATGCTGCATGTTTCCTCTAAGATTACCTGCGCATACATTTTTAACTATGAACCCTGTGGCATGAGTTTTAAGTTAACTCTTTTCACAGATTTTTAACCATACCAGAAAAACTTATAAATCTTGAGATAAGGTTTATAACTTAGCAAAAAGGCTTAAGCAATTAAATGAAACCAGTAATCTTTTTTGAGCTGCTCTGCTTTGGTCTCTTCTCCCAGGCACACTGTCAGGTAGCTCTCCTGACCCAGACAGAGAGGCTTTAAGAGCATGTCTGGAAATGGAAAGGGAAGAGCCCAGTTCCAGAGCCAGCTTTTCAGTCAATCAGAACATCACAAAACAACTTTAATATTATCCACTTCCAAATGACATTCGAATCCCTACTAAACTGGACCCAGTAGCCAGAAAGCTCAGAGATAAATTCTGAGCCCCAGGCATCAGAGCAGCCATGGCAGTCATAGAAGCTCACATACTCCAAGGAGACCAGCCTGAAACAAAACATGCTGTCATTCATCCATTCAACCGAGCCGGACCCATTTCTGCCTCAGCTCCGTATTTGTAACAAAACTTACAGATACGTCAGAAAACACAGACACATCCACACACACGAAATAAACAAAACTTTCCTTTCTAACAGAGCCTGATAGTGGTTCCCCATCTCTCTTCCATGTTGTAATTACAAGGAGGTCCACCTTGGAAGCTGCTGCTGTTGAATCCAGTGTCTAGAGGGCTACAGTGTTCACCTGCATCATTGGTGACAAAGAAGGTAACAGAACCCTCTGGCAAGGCAGGAAACTCTAAGAGCAGAGACTGGGCAATCCCATGAGCCGTTGCAGTAATCGGTCATGTGATGTGGTGCTGCAACTGGAGCTCCATGTACACAGCGAGAGATCCCATGGTTCAGGGTTGCATTGCTGCAATGAGCCGCAATGGGGCTGCCCATGGACTCCCACATGGGGCCCTGGAGCTTTCCTCCAGTGCTACCCACCAATCCTTAAGCCTGGCCTTGGACATTGCACTCTGGGTCCACTGTGCACAGACCTACCCTGTACAGCCATTGACCTCCAATGCCCCCAAAGCTCTGTTGTCTCTGGAATGACCTCTCCAAAAGCAGGGATGTTCTAGGTGGTAGGGCATTCAAAATCTTCTTTAACTAGATGCAAATAAAGGCTGTCAAAGTTTTTAGAAAACAAGCCAAAGGGCTGTCTACCAGTCTTTTTAGCCACGCCATCCTTCCACTTTAGTGGCGCTAAGCTGGAATACATGAAGATAAGCAAACACAGCACAAGACACCAAGCGAAGAATGACAACAGAAAACACAAACAAATACATCAGCAACTGGAGCCATTGAGACATTCACCAATTCGACCAAAGAAAGTTTCTTAACAAATAGGAGTGCCCCCCCCCCCACCACCACCAATCCCGGCCATCTCTGAATAGTCTTCCCGCACAACCTGGGTACTAGGAACGCACCAGAATCTGGGCCTTTCCGAGTTTCCCTCAGCTCCCAGAATACCTGACATCTGGATCCAGGTCTCTCAGAATGCTCAGTATGGTGGAACATCCTTGTGATTCCTCAGCTTTGCTATGCAGCTTGGGCGTTGAAATTCTGTTGATGGGCACACAGGTCCCTGGGCTCTTCAACTTTTTCACTTCCCAGATGTCACCAGGGAACCCCCAGGATCTCAAGGCAGATCAGAAAAAGTACTGGTGACTGTCTGAACTCCAATTTACCAGAAATAAACATACAACTTCTTGTTTTATCCTGGACATAGGGATAGCAGCCCTCCTCATGTTTGATATCTCCATCACATTCTCCGGTTGGTGATCCCTAGAACCAAAACCCAGTCAGACTGGTGTCACAGAAAGCTAAAAAAGGCCTCTATGACTTACCAAAAGGAGGCCTCAAAAAAAAAAATGCATGCTATCTCCTTTTTCAAGCAGACCCATTTTATTCCAGGAGTCTATAAGAACAAAGACATGCCCTGGAGCCTTGGATTAGCATTCCAAAGTGTGCACACCCTCGGGCAGCTCAGCTTCTGGGACTTTCTGGAACTAGAGATTCAGCTTCAGAATTTGGGGGAATAGTCCCACCTCACTGGGGAACTCCAAATGTTAAACCTGAGAATCACAAGAAGAAGAGAACAAATCCATGACTGTTTAATCAAAGCAAGCTGTATGTAGGATGTACCCCAGAATAGCCAGCCAGCTACTCACCCTAAAAGGGATCTGAAAGAGCAGCCCCTGCCTGCATCTTGAGGTCCCTCTTGTAGGAGAGATAAGGTGTTCCCAGGGGAGAGTTGGTTGTTATATAGTGTTAGAAAAATACAGTGGAAGGAGAGAAACCAGGATAGGAATGGGTGAAAGTATAAGCATCATGGGAATGGATGGGACTTCAGTATAAGTTGAAAACCATGTTTACATCAGATCTAAGAAACAGGAATTTATTCTTAATTACAAATACAAATTGAACTTGTAAGAACTGAACACAGGACAAATACAAATTTATTCTTTATCTACAAATAGAAACTTTAACCTATGCAAGACTAACATGAACTTGTTCTTAACTGTCTTAACTGCAAATAGAACCCTTAACCTGCTAGGTGTATTTTTCCTGTTTTGGTCTCAGAGGTGTAAACATTTATAAAACCAATCTGGGAAATAGTAAGAAAAAAGTCAAATCCTGGGGTATTTTCACAGATGTCCCAGAAAACAAAGTTGGGTTGGGGTCAGGTGCTGCAATTTTATTTAAGAAGTAGAATTTCAATGCTGGGTGGAAGAAAACAGAAGTGAGGATGAATCAGGAAAGCAGCTCAGGTGCTGCACTTTCCATAGCGACGACTCCAAGGGAAATCCAACATGAGATGCATGATTGGCAACAGGGAGCTAGCTCTACTCAGGCCCGTCCTCCCCAGGAAGGTGTGTGATCTGTTCTCACAAGCTTCTGGCCTGCAGGTCCCTAAAGAGGATACAGCCACCCAGTTATCCTCGTGGAGTCTTTTATTTATTCTGAAGAGCCGGGAAGACTCCCATTGTTCATTTGCAGGGTGGCTGCAGTTCATCATTTCATGTTCATTTCTGCAAATGCTTCCTGACTGCACATGATTGTTCTATTGTGGCGTCTGAATTAAATCAGATGGCTTTTGACACCATGTCACAGCACCCCTACCATGACAGTGTTACAATGTTTTCATATCACAGCAGCTTATTTCCTTCATATAAAAATTCCTGTGTTAATTTAACTGATCCATAAACTTTTTAAGGACTCAGAGTCTCTATCTATCTATCTATCTATCTATCTATCCATCTATCTATTTCTCATTAACTGATAACATTTGAGAAAAACAAAAACCTTAATAGACAAAGAAAAAGTATACATATCATTTGTGTGTAGCATGTTTTTGTTGTGTATGGTTATGTCGTGAAATGGCCAAATCAAATCACTTCACACACTTTTCACTTAATTTTTTTTGTAACCTTCAAGGAAGTTACATCCTGTACCTGACATTAGAGCATCTCAAGGCAAACTGTCATGAGTTCAACTCGAGATGTTACTGTCTATCCTGTGAGGTGATGGAGTCAAAGTCCTAGGAGATGAGAGAGAATGTAAACATTAGAGATGTCCAGTAGAGAAGAGAGCTTCGTGAGTCTTCCAGGGATGTCCGAAAGAGACAGAAGAAATCGGTCTGGGGCTACTAACAGTGTAGGGAGATATAGAAGGAAACCTCAATTTGTTAAGGAAAAGTTCTCTGCCAACAACTTGCAATTGAAGTTAAATGGAAGTCCTACAGTTATTCAAACTTACAATTCTTACAATTGAAGAAGGCAAGTTCTTTAATAACTCCAAAATAAAACTGATAAAAGAGGCAGCCACCAAGCTACAGGCCTCTCCCAAAAACCGTCTGTTAAGGGTTCTCCTCCAGGGAGAGGAGGCCAACATGCCAGCAACAAGGGGATTAAGAGATGGCCCTGTCACCGGTGCCTACTGTTTTGATTGCCTCAAAAGAGAAGCCATTAAGCTAAGACACAGGATGGTGGTCACAGCACAAAGAGCAATAGGTAAAAGGGGAACGATTCAGGCTTAAAAACAACATCTAAACAAGCCTGTGCTGCTATTACTCCCGCAGGTAATGAATAGCCTGGGAGCCAGCCAAGAATTTTAAGGGAAATTTTGCTTTAAATACTTCAAGCTTGGCCACCTGCAGTCTATCACTTTTAATTCCTAATGAAACCCCAGGTTCTTGGCCTCCATCAACAAGAAGCTGTTCTACGGAATCTGTGCCGATTGACAAAAGGATTTCCTCCTCAATGCCCTTCTCAAATGTGACTTTAGGAGGAAGGAGGGAGGACAAAGAGACAAGTCCAGGATGCCCAGTGGCTATTCAGACACTGATTCCCAGCTGAAGCAAAAAGGAGTCTCTTGTTGCATTGCTGGTAGGTCTCCAGCCATCTGCTGTGTGTTGTTGTTCTGTTACTGTGATGGCCTTCTTCTTCCAGTGCTTCAAGTTGGTGTGCATAGAAAGTAGTAAAAAGAAATCACTAAATTCATTCAGTGTACAAACTCAAGAACCAGACAAATCTTTTTGAATTTTGAACTAAGTGCTCTAACTGAACGGGAAGTTGGATGTGGGAGCTGGTGGCGAGCAGTGCCTGAAAGGAAGAGAGTACAGAGATCCTGATTAGCCTAGGGTAAATCATGACAAACAGCAAACACTGCACTTTCCACTCTTCTGCTCCGTAATCACAGCCCTGCATATACCAGCAGCAATTGCACCAGTTCACACATACACTCGCTCATCTCTGAGAGCACAGCAATGCCCTGTGAGTCCCTCCAGATGTTGGCATAATCTGATTTGATAACAAGGACAGAGTCACTTAGCATTCTGAAGCAAATTCTTCTGCCCATCCCTCTTTCTCACCTCCCTTTCTTCTTTTGGAGTACGATGGTCAGACCTGAGAATAGAGAAGCTCTAATGGCACCTGGAGAATAAAAACAACACTGGACTTAGGGCAGAGGGAACAAACCATGAAGCTGTCACCATGCACAAAAAATGAAGTGAAAATTGTGGGAAGTGACTTCATTTGG
The DNA here is from genome assembly GCF_018167655.1 of Microtus oregoni. Classification (NCBI taxonomy): domain Eukaryota; kingdom Metazoa; phylum Chordata; class Mammalia; order Rodentia; family Cricetidae; genus Microtus; species Microtus oregoni. Next base: position 2,590,366 of record NW_024543975.1, on the reverse strand, counting down.
TCATTCCACAGCATATCCATACACCAAAAACCATGTTGCACACAAAGGATATATACAATTTTCTTAGTCTATTAAGACTTTTTCTCAATAGTATCAGTTAACAAGAGAGAAAGAAGCCCTGAATCCTTAACCAGTCTATGTATCAGTTAAATTAACACAGGAATTTTTTTATATGAAAGAAATAAACTGCTGTAATATGAAAACACTGTAACACTGTAGTGGTAGGGGTGCTGTGACATGGTGTCAAACGCCATCTCATTGAATTCAGACGCCACAATAGAACAATCATGGGCAGTCAGGAAGAGTTCACAGAAGTGAACATGAAATGACGAACTGCAGCCACCCTGCAAATGAACAACGGGAGTCTTCCCGGCTCTTCAGAATAAATAAGACTCCACGATGATAACTGGGTGCCTGTATCCTCTTTAGGGCCCTGCAGGCCAGAAGCTTGTGAGAACAGATCAACACAGTGTATCTTGTGCAAACCCATTTTTTCTGCTGTACGTGTTTGGTTTTAGCACTTGATTTTTCATTTCTATACTTGCAAATCATTTCTTCTGCCCCTTTGTATACTTTAACCTAGAAGCAGAAGCAAACAAAGGTCCTGTCAAGGGACTAATGGCTAAAGAAACCTATTACCCATGTCTACATAAAGAAACATGTCCGCCATGTAGTGGACTGAGTATAGATGCTGATCAACAGGTGAGGGAATAAAGAAAAGGTGGCACATATACAATAAAGTATTATTCAAGGATAAAGAACAAAATGATGCCATAGGGGAGGTGCATAGGACTTAGTATATCCCCAGTTTTCATTCAAAATCACCTATTTATGTGAACTCTAATAGCATCGTAAATGTCCTTTAATAACAAGAAAAAAAATCTACTAATCTAGTCTTTGTCCAATAAGAGTATTACTTCTCTCTGGGAAATCTAAGATCTAAATTGTAGATGATATCAGGTTACCAGCAAAACATGACTACCTTTTAAAAAATGCAAAATAGAGTCACTCTGCTCATTCCCCTTTGACCATCAGATATTGGAAATAGGACTAGTGTCTGAACTCTGACATACTGTGGGCATATTACCATGTGACTAGTGTCTGAGCTCAAGGACATTGTGAAGGTATTACCACATGACTAGTCTCCGATCATGTGACTTCTGTTAGATACTGTTAGGGTGTTGCAAAGTAACTGGTGTTTTAGGCTGTGCATCCTGGGGAGGGTGTTTCCATGTGACTCATATCTGAGCTTCTAGATTCTATGAGCATGATACCCTGTGGTTCGTGTCTAAGCTTCTGAACACTGTGAGGCTGTTAACGTGTAGCCAGTGTGTTAGCCTCTGAATACTGTGAGAATTTTCCCACATGACACATATTTGAGCCTATGGATACTATATGACCAACGTTGTACCCTCTGAACACCAGAAGGATATTCCCATGTGTCTAATGTCTGAGTTCCTGGATACAGTGTGGGTGATATCATGGACCTAGTGTCTGACCCCTAGAAATTGTGAGGATGTCACTATGAAAGTATTATGTGAGCTCCGAGACACAATAGAGGTATACTAGATGCAATATGGCTTGAGTATTAGTTAGCCTTTGGAAAATGTGAGCCCACAACATCATGTGACTAGTGCCTGATACATAGTTCCTGAATATGTTACCAAATGACTAGTGTCTGAGCACCTACATACTGTGAACACATTACAATGTAACTAGTGTCTGACCACTTGGATACTATTTGTTACTGTGTAACTAGTGTCTTAGTCTTAGGAAACAGTACATTACCGTGTGTCTAGTGTCTGAAATGCTTGTTACTGTGAGCATGTTTTCATTTGACTATTATCTGAAATTTTGAATATGCTGATGATATTCCCAGATGCCTAATACCTTCCCTCATAGTTACTATGAGTTGTTGTCAAGTGTTTGGGCTTCTGGATACAGTGAGAGTGATACTCAGTGTCCAGTGTTTTAGCTCTTAGATATGTTAGTATGTTACCAAGCGGCAAGTGTCTTAAACTGTGGATATTGTGAGGGTGTCTTCACGTGACTAGTGTCTGAGTTCCTGGATACTGGGGGGCAGTACCATGTGACTAATACCTTAACTCCTAGATACAGAGAACATCTCACATTGTAACTAGTCTCTGAGCCTCCAGATACAACTGCATTCCATATGTCTAATATGTGAACTCCTGGGCACTTTGAGCATATTACCATATGATTCTCAATATTAACTCCTAAACACTGTGAGTATTTTAGCATGTGACTCTCAAGATTAGTTCCTAGATAGTATGAGGATGTTAGTATGTTACTGGTATTCAAAATCCTAGATACTGTGAAGTATTTAACATGTAACAATATCCTGATTCTGTAAATACTGGGAGTGTCACTTGGCAAGTATCTTAGCCTGTGGGTAATATAGGGGTGTCTGATACTTGGATCCTTTGAAGGTATTACCACATGACTAATGTCTCAACTCCTTTGATTGTGCTACCAAGTAACTAGCATATGGACACTTAGACGCTGGGAACATAATGCCATGTTACTAATATCTCAAGTCCTGGATAGTGTGTGCATGTTAGCATGACACTAATATCTGACCTCCTAGATACCTTGAGGATGTTACCATACGCCTAGTGTGGAACTACATGGCAACTGCATGTTGCCATGTGGCTAGTGTCTTCCCTCTTAGATATTGTGAGCATGTTACCATGTTGCTCTTGTCATAGTCATTGGAACTGTGAGCATGCTATAATGTCACCAATTTCTTAGGTCCTAGATACAATGAGGGCACTTGATGTGGGATTCTCCTCTGTATGCTATGAATATGCTTTATTACCAATGGATAATAAATAAGATTCTTTGGCCTATGACAGGGTAGAATATAGCTAAGTGGAAAACTAAACTGAAAGCAAAGAGACAGAAAGCAGAGTCAGGCAGACACCATGTAGCTGTTGAAGGAGAAAGATTCCCAGAACATTACAGGTAAGCCACAGCCTTATGACAATACATAGATTAATAGAAAGGGGTTAATGTAAGATATAAGAGCTAGGTAGAAACACACCTAAGCCATTGGCCAAACATCGTTGTAATTCATACAGTTTCTGTGTGAATATTTGGTCTAGGTATCCAGGAAATGAAAGGGCAGTCTCTGTTTAGATAATGGCACCCAATGTAGGGCTCGAATCCTCAACCCTGAGATTAAGAGTTTCATGCTCTACTGACTGAGGTTGTCAGGCATGATGGTGTATGCCTTTAATCCCAGCACTTGGGAGCAGGGACAGGAGGATATCTATGAGTTCAAGGACAGCCCAGTCTACAGAATGAGATCTAGTACAGCCAAGGATACACAGAGAAACCCTATCTTAAAAAAATTAAAAATGAAAGTGAAAGTAAAGAGTTTTTAAAAGTCACATAAAGATGTAAAATACACAAAGAGTCTAAATTATGTTTATTTTTTTCTTTGAAGTTTCATGAATCAAGTATGGGTCCAGGGATTGTCTTCTACAGTAAAATTCACCATACCTGGGTCACTGTCAATTGGGGTCCTTTATTCTCCTACACAGTTTGACACTTTATTGTATTTTTATGATCTCTCCAGGACTGTAGAAGTTACGGAAAAATCCTTCTTTATGTTGGGGACTGAAATTGCATAGTAACACCTGCCAAATTTTACTAAATACAGCAGTTCACAAGGTCATCTTGGTTCAAGTGGGCAGATAGACACAAGTGCAGGAACACTGAGAGGCAGATTTTATTGAGATCACCAAGCCAACAGCTTATTCCTCATTCCAGAGATTCTTACTGAGGCCACAGAGATAATTTAAATTCATTGCACTGCATTTTTTCTTCATCTTCAATAATTTCATCTTCTGTAGCAATGAAAAGACCACTTTAGGCTTCACTTTTCTTTGACTCTTTATTATTTGGCCAAGAGCCTCACCTATATTAGTTACCATGCTCCACATGAGAAAACATGATAAACATACTCAATCTTATCTCAATATCTAGATCACAAATATCTCCACAAAAGAAAAGTTTCATATTTATCTTTTGACTCTACTTGCAGTTAGTGCTGTTGTAAGCTGCGGCCCTTGAGGCCTATTACTTGGTCTTGGAATTTCAAAGTCTATAAATGCTATAAGGACTCTTAAAGAGACAGACACTAGAAAATAACAAGGAAGGACATTCCATTAAAGAGTTTCAGCTTTTAAACTCATTTATTAAATTGCTGTTATAGCCACTACCCATTGAATGTTCATTTCTCACAATGCATAGGTAGTGAGGCTTACCAAGCCTTTACCAATCTTAACTATATTCAAGCTGAAGAGTCTATATTTTTATATAATGGCATGAGAGTTCAGCGCATTTATATGATCTTTCCACTAGTCACCAAAGTTGTGATTATTTATGATTAAGACACAGGTCTGTCCCATTGTATAGCATATTTCTTTTACATCCTCATCCAGCTGCAGGTCCACTCAGAACTCACAGAAGCGTTCATGCCAGATCCCACTGCCTAATTGTCACTGCTTTCAAAATTCTTAGTAAATAGTCAACAGAAGGACCAAAATTTTCATTTTTTTTTCTGGGCCTCATGGATGTAGTCAGTATCTCATCTGCTCACATGTGAAGTGTCTAACTGTTTACCCTTCTTTTAACTATATTTTCTATTTCACACTTATGAGAGCAGCATGGAGTAGAAGCTTCTACTTCAAAATCTATCCCCATCCCAAAATTTCCTCAAGAATGCTAGCTCAAGACATTCATGTCTTAGAATTATGTCTCTAAAACTCTTCTTACAAACGGTTTAAATATCCCATAATCACACATCACTTACCTTGAGTACTCATTGTATTTATCTTCCAGTAGACCAATAGTCTCCCAAACTGTTCTTTTAATTACCCTTAATGCTGCTACAAGGACATCCTCTAATAAAAAATCCCCAAATCTATACTAGTAAAGAGATAAATTATTGGGTAATTATTCACAACACAAAGGATTGCTCACCATGGACTCCTTTAAACTTACCCTGAGCCCTCATTACTTGTTTATGAGCCATTAACCACTTGAGAGGTTATGGTGCAGAGATAAACTGGAGGATTGACTGCTTCAAGGCTGAAGATGAGGACTGTGGAATTTAAGTCTCTGAACTAGACAATAGACACCAGGAAAAATGTATCAAATGGAGAAAGCTAGTGAAGGGAAGATCCAATTCATCTGCACAGTTATCAACATGAAGATGTATAGGAACTCAATTACTAAAGGTGAATGCAAAGACTTAAAGTAAGAATGGGAGGAAGGTATTCCACCTAGAAGAAAACATGTCACCAGGTGACCAGATATTTAAGCTTTACTGCTTACCCCAAAGAAACTGAAGTAAGATTACCACCATATGCATATCCACAACTCTACCAGGTCCACCTGAGTTTCCTTTGCCCAAACAAGACAGGTTTTAGCATCTGCTGGCAGTGAGCTGGTGTGTACTCCCAATAACAGAAGAATCAGAGTCCAGAATATCAGTCTTTTGTCTTCAATGTGTGCTGGGTAACTTTGGTAAACTGCCCCAACAGCAAGCCCCCAAATCATTGCCTTTAAATAGTTTGCAATAGTTCTCACAAAACTGGTATTATGGTACAGTAGCTATGCTAGGGACCACTATACAGAGGAAAGATGATCTAGTGTTTTAAAGCAACTTACACTCTAACAGAAACCAGAGTAGAAACATCCCCACCTCCAAAGCTCAAGAGGATCATAAGTCTGCATAGAACAAATTCCATGATATGTAAATAATCTTTTCTGTAGATTTCCTTTTGGAATTTGAGTAAACTCTGATCTTTTTCAGTGTTTTTTTTTTCCCTTTTCCTGCCTGCTCACTCTCTTTTTACGTTTCCTCCTATCCCCATGTGCTGTGCTCTAACCAGATTGACCTTGTTGCTGTGTCTTGGTAGGTCAGGTTGTGCCCACTATGTGGCATCAAACTGTGGTACCATTGGGAATCACCTCTCACCCCAGTTGCGTGCATGGCTGACTGTTTCCATGTCAGTAGGCTGCATGTAAAATTCATCTCTAAAGAAGAGTGTGCACTGAAAATATATGATATTACACATTTTAATAATTTATTCTCAACAATCCACATTCTGTGAGAACAGAAACTTTGCCACCCTATTCACTACTGAACATCCATTTTCTATTTCCATCCCTGAACCATAGGAGCAATTAAGTAATGCTGGCTCAGGGAATGAATACATGAATCTACTGTGTTAGTTATCTGCTCCTTAAAGATCTGTGCTGAAAACTGGTAAGCAGCAGAAAGATGAGGTGTTATTGGAGCTGAATTGGGGTGACAGGGGTAAGATGTAGCTCTGGTCTTCTCCTGAGCTCACTCATCAGCTACATTTTCCAGTGTGGAAATATTCAAATCAGAAAGTTAAAATTACCTGGTGTCATAACTTTCTGGTCAGGCAATCAGCCAGCAACTTATTTCATCATTCAAAATTGAGCTGGGCAAAGTATAATGAAAACAGATATTGAGAGTAATAATGGCCTCACTGTGGAAAAATGGGGACTTGTTTGACCATTAAAAGGCTTCAGGGTCAACGAAAAGGAAGGCTGTTCTCAGGTAATCAAGGGATGAGAGAATCCCAATGTTGAAATAGGATTGTACAGAGCAACAGAATTTGAGTGTAACTCTCTCTCTTTCTCTCTCTCTTTCTCTCTCTCTCTCTTTCTCTCTCTCTCTCTCTCTCTCTCTCTCTCTCTCTCTCTCTCTCTCTCTGTCAGTCTCCCTCTCTCTCTCTGTCTCTCTGTGTGTGTTTTATTAAATCAGTTGACATTAAAACAATAACAACAGTGTCTCATATCCTAGAAGCTGAGAACCAAGTGCTTGCTCATTTTATGAAGTTGAGTACCTTGGCACTCCCAATCTAGTGCTGAGAACCAGGAAGGTTCCTAGAGAGCTACTAGTCCTTAGTCAGTGATAAAAGCCTGGAAACTTTGGAATCATCAGCAGCAACAGGGTAAATCAGCTTGGAGGTAGGAAGGAAGCTTGATCAAGAACATGACAAACCAATTTCTGTCCTCTTTTATATGGACCACTGCCAGAAGGTGACATTCACATTGGGAGTTGATCTTATCACATTGATCAAGGCAGTCATCTCTCTGTTGAAGCACCTCCTTAAGTAATCCTAATTTGTGGCCGTTTGACATTAAAACCAACTATGACATCCAGAAAATCTTTACCAGTAGCTATAGTCACCTACATTACCAAACAGGTAACCCTTGTAAGACACTCTACAACTACAGATAAGCTTCAGCAGGACATCATCAGGGCTCATGCATCATCGGAGAAACACAGATCATCTTCTTGTCTAGCTGATTTAATCTTCAAGAATCCTGCAAATAGTGGAGTCCAGTCTCCAGCTTTAGATCTTCTCAAACAGGAACATAGTCCGGGGCAATTTTTCTAAAAAGATAATTGAGAATAGTGAACATCTAGAATAAGTACGATCTAATGTGATATCAAAGTACATTCAGGAAGAGAGAGAAAAGTACCTATCTAGTGGGAAGGGCAGGAAAAGGGCTATCTAGAAACATCTTTCTCTCTCTCTCTCTCTCTCTCTCTCTCTCTCTCTCTAAACAATTTGAAGAGGAAAGGATTTATTTGGTTTACACTTTCAGATTTTGACTTCCATCATTGGAGGAAGTCAGAAAAGGAACTCAAGCAGAACTGGAACCTAGAGGCAGGATCTGATGCAAAGGCCATGGCGGGGAGCTTCTTACTGGCTAGCCTCCTCGGCCTGCTTTCTTATAGAACTCAGGACCACCAGCACAGGATGGTGCCAACCACCATGGGCCCTCCCACTTTGATCGCTAATTGAGAAAATGCCTTACAGCTAGGTCTAATGGAGGCATTTTCTCGAATGAGGCTCCGTCCTCTCTGGTGACTCCAGCTTGTGTTGTTAACACACAAAAGGAGACAATACATCGCCATAATGGCAAGTCCATAGAACAGGACAGACAGGCATACTTCTGGAGCTTTCTGGTCGATCACCACAAATGCCCCTGCCATTTGTGACAAACCCAAAGTTAATTTGGAGGAGCAACATTGAAGTATCAATTTATAATTTTACAAAACTTTGAGATGACTAAGGTATCCCACAGGGTCTGGGAAGGAACCAACTTCTGAGCCTCACTTTAAAGACATCTGCTTACCAAAATGTATTAACGCAACCTGGGTGTCCCATGCCAACCCACTGTGCAATACCTTAAATTAAGCTTTTGTGTGTGTGTGGCATGGAGCTTTTCCCCTAATTTCTTTCAGTTTTTTTTTCTTTCTCACGAATTACTTTCAAGCCCTGACACCTTCCAGAAGTCCTAGGGAGCTGTATGTTAATAGGAAGCGTTTCCGAATGGACAGTGGGTGGCCAGGCGGTGAATTAATTGGAAACCTCAGACTACTGTGCTTTAAGAAAACCCTGCTGTTTCCACTTTTGTGATTTCCCTGCCAAACAGCATTCTTAACGTTCTAAGAAAAATAAAAGCTGATATTACAGAGCCACGAGAGTCCAGTTTTCTTTAACTCCCTCATTTCCAACTGAACTCCCAAGAAGTCTTCAGCTATCCTTGCTGGAATAGAAGACTCCCTGGAATGGAATGCCAGAGAGTCTGTATATAGACGCAATTATAAAGTTCCATGCCTGCTTCAAATAATTTTTCCTAAACTCTCCTACGAAAAAAACCTTAGCATTTTCTATGTCAAAATCTCAACCTACTTTGATACCACTTTTGGGCCTATACCCAAAGGATGCTCAACCATACCAAAAGGACACTCGCTCAACTATGTGTACAGCAGCATTATTTGTAATAGCCAGAACCTAGAAACAACCTAGATGCCCCTCAACTGAAAAATGGATAAAGCAAATGTGGCACATTTACACAATGGAGTATTATTCAATTGTAAGACAATGATATGAAATTTGCAGGCAAATGGATAGAACTAGGAAAAAAATCATCCTGAGTGAGGTAACCTAAACCCAGAAAGACAAACACAAATGTACTCACTCATAAGTGGATACTAGATGTAAAGCAAAGGATAACCAGACTATAATCCTCAGCTCCAGAGAAGCAAGGACACATGAAGAACCCAAAGAGGGATGCCTGGATCATTATGGGAAGGGGAGATAGATAAGATCTCCTGGGTAAACTGGGAAAAGATGAGACAGGATAGAGGATAAGAACATACAGGGAAAGGTTGAAGTGGGAGAACAATGACAGAGGTATTTCCATAGAGTCGTTGTGGGGCTAGGTAGAAACCTGGTGCTAGGGAAATTCCCAAGAATCCACAGGGATGACCCCAGCTAAGACTCCTAGCAATAGTGAAGAGAGAGCCTGAATTGGCCTTCCCCTGTAATCAGATTGGTGACTACCCTAACCTTTATCATAGAGCCTTCATCCAGTAAGTAATGGAAACAGATACAGAGATCAAGCACCAGACTGAGCTCTGGAAGTTCAATTGAAGAGAGGGAGGAAGGATTATATGAGTAAGGGAGGTCAAGATCATGATGGGAAAATCTACAGAGACAGCTGAACCAAGTTCATGGGAACTCACAAACTCTGTGCTGACAACCGTGAGCTTACATGGGACCAGACCAGGCACTCTGCATGTGGACAACAGTTGTGTAGCTTGATTTCCTGACAGAGGTACCAGGATCTATCCCTGGTGCTTGAGCTGGCCTTTTGGAGCCCATTCCCTATGGTGGGTGCCCTGCTCAGCCTTGATGCAGGTGGGAGAGACTTGACCATGTCTGAACTTAATGTGCCAGGCTTTGTTGACTCCTCATGGTATGCCTTACCCTTTTGGAGGAGTGGATGGGTGGTGGGTTGGGAGGGAGGGAGGGAGAAAGGGAGGAAGGGAGGGAGAATAGTGGTTGATATATAAAACAAATAAAAAAATTAAAACAAAACATAAATTATATAAAACTAGACTTTGGCAAAGCAATGAATTAACTGTATTTAAGTAAGTAATTCTGTGGAAACAAATAAATATTTATAAAGGAAAAAAACTCAACTCACATTGACATAAGCAAAGAGGTTATCTGTGGTCACCAGTGACAAGGAAACTGGACATTTCTTGTATGGGCATGCCTGCATCCAGAACTCACACGGCACCAACAGGAATCTTTCTCTCAATTCTGCTTCCTCCCATGTTAGTTTATTATAAAGCAAAGACAAGCCCAAAGCTCTAGGACACCATTCTCTCAGATTAGCAAGGCCAAAAGAACACTCCCCACCAGTGGTTTCACCTAGACTTCCAGGGCTGCTGCTCACTAGAAAATGTTGAGTCATAACTGACCCCTGACTCAACTTTCTCCAAACGAATGGAGTCCTCTGATTAGCCTTGGGGTCACAGGCACCCATATGAGCTATCCTCATCAGGATCACACAACCTAAGGATATACACATGCATCGCGGAAGACACCTCAGTTCTTAGATAAAAGAGTGGTGGCAGTGACCTTTAGTTTCATAATGATTATAATGCCCAGGGCATAGTTGGTTGTGGTAATTGCTAAGCTCTCAGCATCCTACCAAGTTGCTCACCATCAGTCTAAAAAGGAGACGCTACAATTATTCTGATTTTGAAGATGAGCAAAGACCTTCCCCGAGATCTCTCTTTTTCCAAGTTGTCACTTAATTCTTCCATATCCATATCCATTCATAGTCCCTTCCAGTAAGGGAACCTGCTGTAGAGGCCCTGTTCACTTGATGTCCTCGGACTGCAGAAGGCACCAGCTCTCCTCTGATGGCAGAACTGCAGTCCTCTAGAAAGTGGAATAGTAAGGTGTTAGCTCCTGAGACAATACAGTGTCTGGTTTTCGTGTGCCTGAATAGAATGCTTGTGTTTCTGATCAATGCTTCATTAATTATGAATAAGATTAAATATATTATTGATTATAACTTCTCTCCTATAGATTATCTGTCTGTATTTTGACCATATTTCTCATATCTCTTTGTATCATTGATCTGAAGCAGTCTTTGGTATGACTCAGTTATTCACCTCCTGGGTAGTAAGTAGGAAGTATCTCCTCCACCTTACAGTATGTCTTGACATTTTAATTAATTAATTTAGTTCATTGTAAGTCTTGAATTTTTAACCAGTGAGGATAAAGGAGAAGAGAGGTAAAAAAGACAAGAACCAGAAAGGTCAATATCTGAAAAGCTTTAAGAAACAGAGTGATCCAAATTAATTCATCACTCATGTAAGGTGTCTATGCTTACAAATACACTCAAAGAAGCAAACCACATTATGCACAAATAGGTATTAATGTAAATGATATTAGGGGTTGAGAAGCTTACTACATAAAATAAAATGTAAACAGGGAAGGGCTCACAAGCTCCAAAACCTATGAGGGGCTGTTGACCACTGGTTACTTCTCAGGGAGGGTCAGCTTCTTTAAAGGTGTGAGACAACTCCAGTGGGAGGCACCACACCCAAGAGTATATGGGCAGCACAAACTGTGCTTGGTGGGTGTGAGAACAAAACAGAGGACTTAAGGATGGGGGAATGTGGGCAGAGCCTGGAAGGGGTAGGGGAAGATATAGAGAAGGAATGAGACCAAAATGCATTGTGTATATGCAAAAAATTCTCAAATAATTAACAAAATATTTTATTTAACCTTAATAACTCATAACTAAAAAGATGAGAAATAGTAATCTCTACATGACAATAAATGAACCAAAATGCCTTCTTCCTCATCATTTCAAAACCTGACACAATGGCATTTGAGCATGTCTATTCAGGGATTATCATTTAATCCATTGGTGTTGGTATACAGTACTAACTCCATTTGCTATTATTTAATGTGCCATATGCGGGGACAGATATATGATGAATTCACTGTGAAAAGTTGATAAATGTTTTCATACTGATTAAAGGTCTAATATCAAAATAACGAAAGGAATTAGAGGTAAGCATACTAAGTCCTTAAAGCTGCAAAGTTTACCTAAATCTCAAATAAAGCAAAATACTCACAGGTTAAGAAAGAGATTGACTAGATCAAAATCTTAAAGTTTTGCTTTAAAAAATACAAAATAAAGAAAAATGCAGGATACAGGTTATGGAGACACCACATACTTATCATCAGCAGTTGAATAGCTGGGTTATATAAAAAAATCTACAGGCAAATAATATGAACAGACAATAGGAAAATGAGCAAAAACATACACAGGTAATTCAGAGGAAAGAAGTCATACACAGTCAATACAAATATAAAGACGTGCTCAACCTTACAGAAACAATATTCAAGTATCATACCAAGCTTTAGCAATAACATGGAGAGGGGACACCAGCACATCACAGATGGCATAGTAAGCTTGAACAGCCACAGGAGGTAGTAATTTAATGGTACTAATTAAGATTTTAAATGTTCATATCCACACTCAAAACAAGAGATATATAGAGTCTGGGACCACCAAGGGAGTAGGCAGGAACCAGAAACCTCTGCAGGCCCAGGCATGAGTTTGAGACCTCCAAAGGAGTAGGCCTGAGCCAGGACCTCTGTGAGTCTGGGACCTCGAGAGAATAGATAGGAGCAAGAGACGTTTGCAGGACCTGGCTTAAGACAGGGACCTCCAAAGGAGCAGGCCCAGACCAGGGACACCTACAGAAACAGGTCTGAGCCAGCTACCTAGACCAGAGCAGGCTTGAGGTAGCAGAACAGGTACAAGGGAGGAACTGCTGATGGAATAGGTTGAAATCAGAGACCTCTGTGGGTTCGGCAGTGAGTCTGGAACCTCCGGAGGAGTAGGCAGGACCCAGAGACCTCTGTAAATCTGGGCATGAGTCTGGAAACTCTGAGGGAATGTGCCTGAGCCAGAACTTCTGCGGGACCAGGCCCAAGCAGGCACCAGGGACACCTACAGAAAGAGGTCTGAGCCAGCAACTTCCACTGGAACAAGACTGAGTCAGCAAGTTCCTAGGTACAAGGGAGCAATCTCTGAGGGAGCAGACCCAAGTCAGAGAACTCTGCAGGACCAAGAACAAGCACAAGGAAGCCAGAGATGAGGGAGCAAGTCAAAATCAGAAACCTCTGCTGGACTGGGCAAGATTAGCAACTCTGAGGTAGCAAGCCTGAGACAGTGACCTCTGCCAGAGCAGGCCCAAGGCAGCAACCTCAGCAGAAAGAGCCCCAAGCAGTCAATCTCTGTGGGTGCAGAATCAAATGACCCTTGGCATTGCAGAGCTAACCCTGGGAGCACTAAGCAAACTCACGGAACATGGAGCGACCAACAGGGTAACTAGAACTGTGGCCCTGACTGTACCACAAGGAGCAACCATCTGAGCCTTGGATCTACTGGCACCTAGAAGATTGATCACCAGAGTCACAGACAGCCCCAACTACACTAATCAGTGAAAGAGATGATTAGACAAGGTAAGAACACACTCAACACCACAAAGAGCAACATGATACCAGTAAAAACTAGTTGCCCTACAACAGCAAGACTTGAACAACCAAATATAGATGAAGAAGAAGAAAATGACCTAAAAAAACTTTAGGAGAATGTTTGAGGCCCTTAAAGAATAAATAAAAAATTCCCTCAAAAAAATGGAGAAAAAGACAAAAAAAAATTGATGACGTCAACAAATCCCTTAAAGAAAACAAAGAAAAATCAATTAAACATATGAAAGAAATTATTCAAAACTTAAAAAATGAAATAGAGATAATAAAGAAAACACAAGCTGAGGGAATTATAAAAACAGGAATTATGATAAAATGATCAAAAACCACAAATGCAGGCAAAAACAGCAGAATAAGAAGAGATGGAAGAGAGAATCTCAGGCGCTGAAGATACAATAGAGGAAATAGACTCATTGGTCAAAGAAAACATTAAATCTAACAAAGGCTTAGCACAAAATATCCAGGATATATGGGACAACATGAAAGAATATTAAGAGCTGCAAAGAAAAAAGGCCAAGTAACATATAAAGGCAGACCTCTCAGAATTATACCTGACTTCTCAATGGAAACAGTGAAAGACAGAAGGTTCTGGTCAAGCATTATGCAGACACTGAGAAACTACAGATGCCAGCCCAGATAACTATATACAGTAAAACTTTCAATCACCATGGAAGGACAAAACAATATATTCCATGACTCAACCATATTTAACCAATACCTAGTCACAAGCCCAGCCCTACACAAAATACTAGAAAGAAAATTCCAACCCAAGGAAGTTGGATATATTAACAGAAACAAAGACAATTGATGATCTCACAGCAGCAAATTCCAAAGAAGGGGAAAACACACAAAATAACATTGCCAACAACAAAAATAACAAAATAACAAACAAATAAATAAATAACAAATAAAAAAACAAAAGCAAGCAATCACTGGTGATTAATATCCCATAATATAAATGAACTCAACTCACCTATTAAAAGACACAGGCTAACAGACTGGATTTAAAAAAAAAACAAATAGAATCCATCCTTCTGCTGCATACCAGATACATACCTCAACTTCAAAGACAGATATTGCCTCAGAGTAAAGGGTTGGGAAAAACTTCCAATCAAATGGACCTAAGAAACAAGCTGGAGTATCTATCCTAATGTCTAACAAAATAGACTTCAAACTAAAATCAATCAAAAGAGACAAAGAAGAATATTTCATATTAGTCACAGGAAAAAATCCATCAAAAGGAAATCTAAATACTGAACATCTATGCTCCAAATATAAGGGCACCCTCAAATGCAAAAGAAACACTTGTAAAGTTTAAACCACACATGAAGCCCCTCACACTAATAGTGGGAGAATTCAATACTCTTACAATTGGACATTTTTGTCATATAGAAAATTACCAGAGAAATAAGGGAACTAACAGACTCAAATGGACTTAGATATCTATAGAACATTCCATCCAAACATAAAAGAATATACCTTATTCTCAGCACCTCATGGAACCTTCTCAAAAATTGACCATGTATTAGATAACAAAAGAAACCTCAACAGACACAAAAAATTAAAATAAACTCATGTATCTTATCAGATCACCATG
Organism: Microtus oregoni; assembly: GCF_018167655.1. Taxonomy (NCBI): domain Eukaryota; kingdom Metazoa; phylum Chordata; class Mammalia; order Rodentia; family Cricetidae; genus Microtus; species Microtus oregoni. The sequence continues at coordinate 2,575,312 of NW_024543975.1, read as the reverse complement.
GCTTAAAACTAGAATTCAACACCAACACTAACTTCAAAAAGCACATAAACACATGAAAATTAAACAATGCTCATCAGAAGCATCAATGAATTAAGGAAGGAATTAAGGACTTCCTAAAATTCAATGAAAATGACCACACAGCTTACCCAACTTTATGGGACAAAATGAAAGCAGTGTTAAGAGGAAAACTAATAGCACTAAATGCCTACATAAAGCTTGAAAAATCACACATTAGTGAATTAACAGAACAATTGAAAACTCTAAAACAAAAGGAGGAAAACTCACCCAGGAGAAGTAGATGGAAGGAAATAATCAAATTGAGAGCTGAAATCAATAAAATAAAAACAAAAAAATACAAAGAATCAATGAAACAAAGAGTTAGTTCTTTGAGCAAATCAACAAAACAGACAAACCTTTATCCAAACTAATCAAAAGGCAGAGAGAGAATATCCAAATAAACAAAATCAGAAATGAAAAGGGGACATAATGACAGACACAGAGGAAATCCAGAGAATCATCAGGTCATATTTCGAAAACCTGTACTTCATAAAATTGGAAAACTTAAAGGAAATGGACAATTTTCTGCATAAGTATCACTTACCAAAATTAAATCAAGACCAGATAAGGAAATTAAATAGACCTATAACTGCTAAAGATAGAAACAACCATCAAAATCTCCCCACCAAAAAAAGTCCAGGACCATATGGTTTAAGCTCAGAATTCTACAAGATTTTCAAAGAAGAATTAATACGAATACTCCTCAAATTGTTTCACACAATAGAAACAAAAGGAACACTGCCAAACTCTATTTATGAGGCTCCAATTTCCCTGATACCCAAACTACATAAAGACATTACTAAGAAAGAGAATTATAGACCAACCTCACTCATGAACATTGATGTAAAAATACTCAATAAAATACTTGAAAATCGAATCCAAGAATACATCAGAAAAATCATTCACCATGATCAAGTTGGCTTTATCAAAGAGATGCAGGGATGGTTTAATATATGAAAACCTATCAATGTAATCCCCCATATAAGCAAACTAGAAAAAAAAAGCATGATCATTTCACTAGATGCTGAAAAAGTCCTTGACAAAATACAACATCCCTTCATGATAAAGGTCTTGGAGAGAGCACGGATACAAGGAACATACCTAAACATAATGAAGGCAATATACAGCAATCCAACAGCCAACATTAAACTAGAGAGAAACTCACAGTGAACCTACTGAAATCAGGAACAGGACAAGGTTGTCCACTCTCTCCATATCTCTTCAAAATAGTTCTTGAGGTGCTAGCTAAAGCAATAAGATAAAAAAAGAAAGGACATCAAGGAGGTACAAATCAGTAGAGAAGAAATCAAACTCTTACTATTTGCTGATGATATGATAGTTACATAAATGACCCCAAAAGTTCTACCAAGGAACTTCTACAACTCATAAACACTTTGAGTAATGTAGCAGGATACAAGATTAACTCAAGAGAATCAGTAGCCCTCCTTTACACAGAGGATAAATGGGCTGAGAAAGAAATCAGAAAAGCATCACCCTTCACAATAGCCATAAATAACATAAAATATTACAAAGTAACTCTAACCAAACAAGTGGAAGACCAGTATAATAAAAACGTTAAATCTTTGAAGAAAGAAATTGAAGAAGACATCAGAAAGTGGAAGGATCTTCCATGCTCTTGGGTAGGTAGAATTAACATAGTAAAAATGACAATCTTACCGAAAGCAATCTACAGGTTCAATGCAATGCCTATCAAACTCCCAGCAAAATTCTTCACAGACCTCGAAAGAAAGGTACTCAACTTCATATGGCAAAGCAAAAAATCCAGGATAGCCAAAGCAATCCTGTACAATAAAGGAACTTCTGGAGGCATTACCATCCCTGACTTCAAACTCTACTACAGAGCTACATACTGAAAACAGTCTGATATTGGCATAAAAACAGACAGAAGGACCAATAGAACTAAATCAAAGACCCAGATATTAATCTACACACCTGCGAACAGCTGATTTTTAACAAAAAAGCAAAGAATATCAAATGGAAAAAAGAAAGCATATTAACAAATGGTGCTGGCATAACTGAATATCAAATGTAGAAGAATGAAATTAGATCCATATCTATCACCATGCACAAACTCAAGTCCAAATGGATCAAAGACCTCAACATAAAGTCAGCCACACTGAACCTCATAGAAGAGAAAGTGGGAAGTAAACTAGAATGCACTGGCACAGGGAACCACTTCCTAAATATAACCCCAGAAGCACAGACACTGAGAAACACAATAAATGGGACCTCCAGAAACTGGAAAGCTTCTGTAAAGCAAAGGACATGGTCAATAAGACAAAACTACAGCCTACAGAATAAGAAAAGATCTTCACCAACCCCACATCAGACAGAGGACTGATCTCCAAAATATACAAAGAACTCAAGAAATTGGTCATCAAAAGAACAAATAATCCAACAAAAAATGGAGTTCAGACCTAAACAGATGAATTTAGAATGAGTGAAAGACAGTTAAGGAAATGCTCAACATCCTTAGCCATCAGAAAAACACAAATCAAAACAATTCTGAGATTCCATCTTACACCTGTAAGAATGGCCAACATCAAAAACACTGATGACAGCTTATGTTGGAGAGGATGTCAAGTAAAGAGAACACTCCTGTATTGCTGGTGGGAATGCAAGCTGGGACAGCCCTTTTGGATATCAGTGTGGTGATTTCTCAGAAAATTAGGAAACAACCTTCTTCTAGACCCAGTAATACTACTTTTGGGTATATATCCAAAGGATGCTCAATCATGCCACAAGGACATGCTTAGCAGCATTGTTTGTCATAGCCAGAACCTGGAAACAACCTAAATGTGCCTCAACTGAAGAATGGAGAAGTAAAATATGGTCATTTACACAATGAAGTATTACACACACAATAATAATAATAATAATGACATCTTGAAATCTGCAGGCAAATGTATGGATCTAGAAAACATAATATTGAGTGAAATAACCCTGACCCAGAAAGACAATTATCATATGTACTCACTCATAAGTGGCTTTTAGACATAAAGCAAAGTAAACTAGTCTACAATTCACAATCCCAGGGAACCTAGACAATAATGAGTACCCTAAGAGAGACTTACATGGATCTAATCTACATGGGACGTAGAAAAAGACAAGATCTCATGAGTAAATTGGGAGCATGGGGACCATGGGAGAGAGTTGAAGGGGAGGAGAGAGAAAGGGAGGGGAGCAGAGGAAAAATGTATAGCTCAATGAAGTCATTGAAAAAATATTTGTAGTTAGAAAAAAGAAGAAATATATAAAAATTCTAATAGTAATATAAAATATTCAAGGAAATAGAATTATCCACTAGTAAGTATTTGGTTGCTTAAGATCAGCCATAGCTGGGTTACAGAATTCTGTGTAATTATCTCAAAAATAAGAAATATCCCAATGGAGTGAACTAGAATAAACAAGAAATATTTCAGGGGAAAATGGACTCTGTAAAGTGCATGCTTCTCTATACCATTGGATGCATGCATGCATATACACCTGTGGTGGTTAAAAGAACGATTCACAGATTACAGTTGCGAGCTGGAGAACAGATAGAAATGGTGGATTAATGTGGATGTAGCCACATTTAGCTAGAATGATATATGTTCAACAAAAACTACAGGTGAAACTAGAATCAGTGGGTTAACATAATTCTTGCCAATTTTACCATTGTTTACATTTTCTAGCTAGTTAGAATCACTATATAGGAAGTGGGAGTGTAATACCACGGTGGAATGCTTTCCCAGCATGTGTGAGGCTCAGGTTTGACTGAAGCACCACACAAAGCAATAAAAACGGTGCTTATTTCTATACATTGTCATCATGTCTAATAAGTATCATAAAATATGTACACACATACAAAATATAAAATAAAAATCACTGATTCAATATTGTCAATTCATTCCATCTTTTTTTATTCAGTTAAAAAAATATTACTACTGCTTCCTTATGAGCCAAGTGCTGTTTCTGCAATGTTGATGCAGGAATTGGGGATAGAGTCTCCCCTCTTAGAGATCTCTCCATCCAGGTTATGGAGACACATTAACTATGTGCACAGGGAAGGAAGCTAGTGAGACACACTGTATCAACAGGTTCATCATTGTAGTTGATCCTGAGGTCAAAAATAAATATTTACCTCTCCTTAATTCATTCTCCTTTAAGTCCAGATCTCAGTGATGTTTTGCAAGTGGAATCTCTAAGTCAAGAAGCAAATATCAGAGTAATCTGTCATCATGAGTACCCGCTAGGTGCTTGCACCACATTAGATTCCCTGCAGACGTAGCAGGGAAGGCCTGATTTCCAAAGCTTTCCCAAGAGTATGTTGTGGTTCATCCCATTAATACTGAACATTAGTTGTCTTTTTAATTTTGTATGCACTATTAGAATACTCTCCAAAATTTTACAATCTGCTTGCTTTTAAATAAATTATTATTTATTACAAAAAATAAACAAAAGCACATGATCAGTGATGGTTAACTGGGGTACAGCTCTGAGCAGAATTTCTCTTACTCTAGGTAAGATTAAGAAGCTCTCACACTGTTGCGATTCTATTTGTCGTTCTTGACATTCTTTTCTTAAGAGCCCATTTCTATTTTCCAACAGGGTCACTGGTATTTTTCAACCCTATTATTCATACTCTTCTCATGTTGAAATTTCTAGTCTTCTCTAAAATGCAAATACGTTCTAAAAACTAATTATTTTAGCGAAGATCTAAAGAAATTAAGTTGATGAGACAGGCAACTACATTTGAAGGATTGTTCATTTATCTGTGGGAGGTTTGAGGACTGAGACAGTATCTTCATTGGGAAGAATGGGTAGGGACCATGTGTGTAAAAGGCAACTGAGTTAAATACAAGAAAGAGGTCAGACCTAGAGATATCCATTTGGGAACTGAGTGCTTGAAGCCATGGATCTTCAATTAACTGCAGAGTGAGTAGAGGAAATGATAGAGAATTAGAAGCAAATGCAAATGTGTTTTATGGGATGGATTTATTAAGTTTATTTCATGTGTATGTATTTGTGTGTGCCTATACGTCTGTATGTACACCACATGCATACAGAAGCCTGTAGAGTCCAGAAGAGGCCACTGGATACCCTGGAACTGGATATCAATTTATAACAAATTGTTATAAATTGCTATGTGAATGATGAGAATCAAATCCAAGTCATCTGAAAGAACAGCAACTACTGTTACCCATTATGACATCTCTCCAGACCCTAAGTCAGAGGTTTTTATTCTGACAACCATACCTTGTAGAGCCATGAACATCCCTACCATACTGCTTATTTGAGTGATAGATTCCCTGTCTATCTGATTATTTCTTTAAAAGAGAAAAAAAAAAGGTGTGATACCAAATACCTGGTGTCATAAAGGACAATGTGTCAAAGCATCAGAATTTCTCCAAAGCAGGAATGCTTTGGTGAATGAATTAGAAATCTCAGAAATCAAAGAAAAGGAAGAGTGGTTTTGCGAGGCCTTGTGTGATTCAGGAACCCTTGCATTTTTATTGTTAGTCATATCCTTCTTGTGTCTAGGTTTCTGGAGCATCTGCTTTAACTTCCCAGATGTGAAGTGGCCGACGTGCAAATCTGGCTGGGGGAAGGGTGGATGAGACGTGCTGGCAGTTGAGGGTACCAGTTTGCTGAAATCCTGGAACCATCTTTTCCAGACATCTGGAGTTGGTAATTAAACCTCTCCCAAGTGGACAGCTGTTTACATCAGTCTAATGAGCAGGTTAATCTCTGGGAGAAAAAAAAACAGCAAATTTCCAATATGCATTGTAAATATTATATTGCTCTTTGAATGTATTATTTAAGGGCAATGCCACTAACTTTCACTCTACCATCAAAACAAACATGGTGAGAAGGTCAGGACAGAGTGAAGAACAGAGGCTGCATGGCAAGGACAGGCTTTCTAGATTCTAGAGTGTGCTCTGCACATAGACAAAGACAAGGGAAATGGTCACATTCTTAATCTCATTGCATTGACTATTGAGAGGGAGGGAAGGAAGTTTACAAATGACTAGGTTCACCCTCACTTCTCTTCGGGGAATGAAGCCCTTGTCAAAAACCTGAGTGGTAGTCTGGATTTTGCCCTGAGAATAAAGCGATCTCTCTGCTTATGTGCATTGTGACACCAAAGGAGAGGTAGATAAAGTTGTATTCCCAGTGAGGTGTTATCTCATGCCCTGAAGCTCCACTGAAGGAAAGTGATAGTGTGTCTAACTCACTTGGACCCATTTGGAAAGACAAAGACAAAGGGGCAATGGTAAATTACTCTTCCCTACCCTGCCCCTCCCCCCAAATACTCTGCTGTAACGAACCAAACAGCCTTGTGGAAATGCGGGCATTTTAGATCTGCTATGAACCGTTGACACTCATATATCCTTTTGCCTTGGAGGAATAATCACCTCCAGCAGAAAACAGGCCAGAGAAGACGGCTGTGAGCCAAGGTACCATCCATGAGTAACTGAGAGAAGAGCTGCAACAAGAAACTGGAAGCCAACTACCCTGAGGGCTGGGAACGGCAGAACACGCTGCTTCAAAGTCACAACTAATGACGAACTGGGTGGCTGAAAACAACAGAAATGTGTTGTCTTGGAAGCTCCAAAACCATGCACCCACCAGGCTATTCCCCCAGGAAGAGGCTGCTCCATTTTTTGCTTGTATCTTGCTTCTGTCAGCATGCCCTGCCTCTTCTCCCTAACAGAAAATGCTTGTGACAGCATTTAGAGTTGAGCCAGGAAATCCAGGATAATCTCATCTCAGAAATCCATAATAACATATGCAAAGACCCATTTTGAAAATAAGGCAACAAATTCCAGGGATTTGATGTGAATATTTTTAGGAAAAGAACATATTTTTAAAGATTTATTTATATCTATGGACACATGTATCCATAAATATGTCATTATAGGGCTAGCAAGAAACCTGGCACTAGAGAAATTTCCAGGAATCCACAAGGATGACCCCAGCTAAGACCCTAAATAATAGTGGAGAGGATGCCTGAACTGGCCTTGCACTATAATCAGATCAATGACTACCTTAATTATCATCATAGAAACTTCATCCAGCAACTGATGGAAGTAGATGCAGAGATCCACAGTAAAGCAATGGGCTGAGCTCCCAAAGTCCCGTCGGAGAGAGGGAAGAGTGATAAAATGAGCAAAGGGGCCAAGACCATGATGGGGACACCCACTGAAACAGCATACCTGAACTAACAGGAGCTCACTGATTCCAGACTGATAGTGGGGAACTCAATAAGACCAAACTAGGCCCTCTGAATGTAGTGACAGTTGCAAGGTTAAGACAGACTGTGGGGCCACTGGAAATTGGACCAATAACTTATCCCTACTGCTTGAGCTAACTTTTGGGAGCCCGTTCTCTTTGGAGAGGTATCTTGTTCAGCCTAGATATAGTGGAGAGGGCCTTGGTCCTGCCTCAAGTGAGGTGCTCGGCTTTGTTGACTCCCCATGGGAAGCCCTACCCTCTCCGAAGAGTGGATAGAGGATGGGAAGGGGGAGAGATGGAAGGAGTGGGAAGAGGGGACTGGAAACTGGGATTAGTATGTAAAATGAGAAAAGAATGTTTTTAATAATTAATTAATTAATTTAAAAAATATGAACACATGCATGTGTGCACCATCAGAGGCCAGAAGAAGGAATCAGATTCCATGGAACTTCTAGTGAGAATTCTAATTGGTCTTATTATTAAGACCAGTTAAAGTTCCTGCTGTAGAAATTGGCATTACAGGTGGCTGTGTTCTCTCCAATGTGGATGCTAAGAACCAAACTCCAATCCTCTGCAGGAACAGCAAATATTCTTAACCACTCAGTGACCTCTCCACCCCCACAGAAAAAGAACTTCGTTTTTTAACTCTCCAAAGTCTAATATCAGTGATGGTGCCCTTGTGCAGGTGAACCCCACTTCAGGAAGTTCAGTATTCACACACAGAGACACAGACGCATGCACACATACACATTAAAATGTCCAATAACAGGGCCTTATAAACTAAACAACCCCTTATTGCCAGTTGATCATTCCAACTTTTCAATTCCTAAATTTTAGCTTCCGAAATGTGTTAAATCCAAGATTAAGATGCCTGGTGCCTGGGCTTGGTGGTTTATGCACAGAGCCCGCAGCCCACACATCCACTAGGCTAAGCCCAGAACTTGTCCTTCATGTCGGGTATACTTCAGAACAAGCCCAGGAACACTTAACTTCCTGTGATATCACTTTGTAACTTCTCAAATGTGCTGCTGATCCCCAGATACCTTTGATCAAGAGAAATGGCAGAATTCTGTCTGCGTTCAAAAGCCAATCTACCCTGAACTTTGTTATAATCAAGTCTGTTGTGGACTTTATAAAAAGAGTGCTTGCAGGGTAAAACTCTGACAAAATAGAGAAAGCAAAATCTCAAGGTTGGTGGCAGCTAGTCTGGGCAGAAATCGGAAAGGCTACTCCCAATACAAAGGATACACCAGACAGTAGTTAAGCCCCTTGACAAGCCTGCCTCCAAATAGAAATTGGAAAAGAGAGGTGGAAACGGTTTCTTTTCTTAAGGGGAAAAGAAGTAAGTACAGTAGCAGATGGAACATGGCCTTGCACTAATCCAGGCTACATAATTAAGTTCCAGAACTGTGCCAGGAGAGGAAGACAGTATTCAAAAATAGCAGGTGCCTGCTAGAGGTTTGTGCCAGAGCGGCTTCTCTGAGGCTTCAGGCTGACAGGGATGAAAACCCTGCTGAAGCTGAGTGTCCAGCAAGCTCTGTGCAGGACACCAGAAAGCTGCTGCTGTTTTTATATCCCTTGGCAAAGGCCATTTGTCTGCCTCTGGGGCCCTTCAGCTCCATGCAGACTTTGTTGCTGTAGGGGTGGTCACAGTCTCAGAGCTGTCTTGGCAGCAACAAGAACAAAATAGCTATCCACCTGCTTACACAGCTTACACCCCCAGCTCCAGTCCTCTCTAAATTGCACTAGAGCAATGACTTTAAAGACAATGTCTATTGTGGAAAACAAAGACAAGCAGACCCCAGGAGTTCACCTAGTCTAAAGGTGACTTCAAGTTCAGCAAGAGACTCTATCTTAAACTATAAAGATGGCAGGATGATTCCGAGGGTAAAAGGACCTCCTCTTAAACCTAGTGGCCTGAGGTCAATCCCTGACGCCCACACGGTAGAAGAAGAATACTAGCTCCTACAAGTTGTCTGCTGACTTCCACCAGGGTGCTGTACCACCATGGGCACACAAACACACTACATACATACACACTTATCATAGAAAACAAGATCTAGAATGCTAGGAGACACTGGTGTCCTCCTCTGACCTCCACATACAGGTACAAGGGTGTGTGCATCCACACACACATACACACACACAAACACACAGGATCTGCACCACACACAGACACATGGACACACACATACATAAGACCATGGCCAGTCATGCTGCCTGACTAGTTCTTCCGCATTGCACTGAGTGGCAGCATGACATAAGGACCTTAGAGATAGACTCTGGAACCAGGTGAACCTTGATGTCCGGAAGGCCCAACAACTTCCTAGTATGTGATTTTAGGGACATAACTAAGTCTAGTTATGTTAATTTTCTCTAAAACTGGAAATTATATTTCCTGAATCAGAGCAGTATTGTAAAAAGTAAATTGCACTGTAATAAGACAATCAGCTCACGGTGTGACACATAGCAAGAGAGCTTTGAAAAGGTTATTCGCTATCAAGGCAACAACAGACTGGAGAAAACAATGTATATGGGGGCTGGAGAGATGTCTCAGTAAAATGACTGGCACACAAGCGTGAGGGCCTGAGCCCAGATCGCCAGCACCCACAGAAAATCCAGGCATGGCAGCACACCCCTGTAATTTCAGCCCTGGACGATAAAGGCTAGCAGATCCCTGTGCTTTGCTGGAAAGTCGGGATAGCCAAATCGGTGAGTTAAGTTTCTGCAAAAGGTTCTGTCTCAAAAGATAAGGTGGCAAAATGATCGAGGAAGATGTCAGATATAGACGTTTTAGCCCCTAACACCCCCCCACACACACACAAGCACACATTTGAATATACAGACACAAACACACAGGGGCTGTGACTAGCCCTCAAGCCATCCACACAGAAATTTAGGAAAATGGAAGAACAGCCAGCAAGCCTTTGTATTACCCATTCCTGTTTTTGTCTTTGATTGCTCCTATTTTAAAGGGTGGCTTATGTCTTTCATCTGATCTTGACAAGCAGAGGATAAGCAAAGGCTTATCCTTAAGGCTACCTACCTACCTACCCACCACATAAGAACAAGCAGAACTCTCGAATGAACCCACTCTCTCAGCATCTCACAGATGTGCTACCTTCAAGCACAACTGGCACATCACCCAGTATGTTCCAGAAGGACCCCTTTCCCTGCTACTTTCTTTGTACATAGATTTCCAAGGAAGTAGCCTTCCAAGTATGGAAAGCAGCGAGAGCTCAGACAGGCTTGCAAAAGCCATCCTGCCGCACCTGGGCAGTTAAAAGGCCAAGAAACAGCTCCCTTCCCCCTTACTGCAGGAAGAGAAAGTACCTTCCAGCTGCCTCATTTCCAGGTAACTTTGTGGGAGTTGTGTGGTTCATGCAGTGGACTGCCCTCCTGATATCCTTATAGTACTTCCTTGCGGCAATTAAGTGAACCTTGATCAAGCACCAGTCCCTGGTCGTGAAGAGATGCACCTCTCTATTAAGAGTTAACATTTGTTGAGCTCTGAAATTTAATAATCAAAGTCAAACTACGGTTTCCCCATTGTTTGTGTGAGCTTTTTACAGTCAGAACACCCTGGGCTTCAGTTCTACGCTTTTAAAGGAACATTTTAAAAATGAACCTATACTCATAGGTACAAATAACCCGGTGTTGGGTGAGTGGTTGCAGTTGATGAAGGATGCATTCCAAGAGAAAGCAACAATAAAGCAAGACATCAAAAATGTCCTGGGGTTACCCATGAGAACAAGCAATCAGAGTATCCCAAACAAAGATGAGCCAACTGCCAAATTTGACTCTCAATGCAAGCTCAACTTGGGCCACAATTCATCCCTGTTCATCCCTGTCAATCACCCTCCCTATCCTCCAAAAACACTGACATTTTAGAGCCAAGATTTTGTTGAAATTTCTGCCCCTTGCAAGAAATAAAACTTCTTCAGCACAGCCATAAGTCACTTGAAGAAAGAAGGAAGGAAATCGGGCTGCATTGAAAAACTCAAAAGTTTTCCATCTTCAAACCATGGAGAACACTTGTTGGTCAGATTACCAGAGAAAACCAACAAATTCCGGGCCTCTTTCCTTCCATGCTTTGAAGACACCAGTCGCAAACTGCCTTCAAGCCAAAACAGTGAATGACCCGGTTGACAAGGTCATGCTGGCTCTTTGCCCGCCTTAAAAATGGACTTTCTCAGTTCCCACTGTGGATGAAAATGTAGTATTTCTGTTTGCGATTTCAATTTCACAGCCGACTGGCATCTGCAGAGACAGAAAATTTTAATAAAATTGCAGAAGCATTTAATACAATGACTGGCAGGTGGGAGAAGAGTGGCTAGCAGCTCTATTTTTTTCTGATTATGCTAACAAAACATGGCATGCATTTTCCTACTGCACCAACACTGTTTCATTTACAATTTAAATCTGATAACTAAAGAAACGTGTCACGGCTTTGGGGTGGGGGTGATGTTCTTCACCACTTGAATGATTCCGTGATATATAAATCATTTTCCCCTTTCTGATTGGACAAATTAACATTCTACCTTCCACACTTAATAAAGTTACACAGAGAAATTTAAAAACTGTCTGAGTGCAAAGCTGCATCAATAAATTATTTATACACACTTGATTTGGAAATTAAGCAACAAAAAGCTTTTCTTTAACCATATTAGAGAGCCCTTTAAATAAAAAAGTAGTCCTGGTGGGACATTAGAAAGCTAAAAGCCATTGCTGATAGGGTAGTGTTATGACTAATCTTGGTTGTCAACTTGACTATATCAGGAATTAACTAAAACCCAAGCAACTGGGCACACATGTGAAGGGTTTTCTTGACCAAATCAACTTGGATTGACAATCTACATACAAGAACATGGAAGAAAGAAGTTTTTGCTTTTTATCTGCTTGCAAGCAAGTCCATCCCCCCTCCCCCCCCCCCATTACTGAAGCACTCCTGCTCATATTAGAACCTGCCTTTCCAGGCTTCCGATGAAGACCGAAGACTAGCAGCAGTATAAGAACCTCTGAGACACCGCACTGGACTGCAAGTGCTGAGACTTATGGGCTGTGCACTAGCAGCTATTGGATTCTTGGCTTTGCTGTCAGCAGACCTCACTGTTAGATGACTCAGACCACACCCTATAAGCTACTCTCAAAAAGCTTGGTGGGTGTGTGTGTGTGTGCGCGCGCGCGCATGCATGCGTAATTTCTCACTATATCAGTTCTGTTTCTTTAGAAAATACTGACTAATACAAACAGGATGAGGCACACAAGCATCCCATACAGAGAAACGAGTGAGTCAGCTGCCTGAGAAGGGAAGGCACTGCTACCTGCTCACCTAAGGCCCCTGGCTGTCAGCACTTCTGAGTGGCCACTCTGAAGGGAAAGCCAATGAGAATCTGCAAAGCCAGATGTGAGTGCACCTTGCTAAGGGCCTCACACTGTGAATCTGGCCAAAGTTTTGGACTCGAATCTTTATTGTGATCACACCAGAAGTGTTGAATCAGTTTCCAAACAAGGTGAAGTCAAGATTGGGGGCTTCTGTATGTGTGCAGTGCAGAGTTGCCATGCCTGCTATGCACAATAATACAGACTCAAGGGTTCTTGGGTGGCAGCCACCAGACTGACTCCATGTCACTGGGGCAGAGCTTCAGAACCAAAGTTAACATTTTGTGAAGAACTGCAGTACAAGATCACTGACCTAGCTTACTTCCAAAGTCTAAAATGATATCATATACAGGAGTTATTGAAATAGAAAATACCCAAGTGTGTGTGTGTGTGTGTGTGTGTGTGTGTGTGTGTGTGTGTGTTAAATGAAAATGACCTCTATAGGCACATACATTTGAATGCTTGGTCCCAGTTAGTAGAACTGTTTGAGAAGGAAAAGGAGGTGGGGTCTTGTTGGAGTAGGACCAACTTGTTGGACATGTGCCACTGTGGATGGGTTTTGGGCTTTCAAAAACCCATGCCAGACCCAGTCTCCCCTTTTTTCTGTCTTCTGCCTGCAGATCAGGATGTAAGCTCTTAGTTATAGCTTCAGTGTCAAATCCTCCTGTCTTCCACATGATTATCATGGACTAAATCTCTAAAATTGTAAGCAAGTCTCCAATTAAATGCTTCCATTTGTAAGTTGTCTTGGTGATGATTACTCCGCACAGTACAAAACAGTAACTAAGACACGTGTGTATGTTTCTCTGTGTGTATATGTGTATACATGGCCTCCCCTCTCTCTCTCTCTCGTGTGTGTGTGTGTGTGTGTGTGTGTGTGTGTGTATAAAAGTATTGATGTGCATCGAGGCTATCATTGAATTCCTGGTCCTCCTGCCTCTGTTTCTACATATTGAATGCTGAAAGTAATGGCAGAAAGTATGTTTTTAATTAGCTGACTTTACATCTACTTTCACCTGCTTCAATACACTATGCAGCTTGAAGCGTTTGTTAAGGCTCTGTTGCTCAAGCTGAGTTTAGTAACCCATTACGTATTCAAATCAAACTGTACTCCATGGAGTCATGTGGGGGCTTGGGAAGTTTGGCTTATTGTAGACAAAAAAACTAAATTAAAAATCAAAGCTGGGACTTGGAGTAAGGGACTAATAACAGATGAAAAGTTGTATGCAGCAATATCCACAGTCAGCTCTGATGATAAAATGTATTCAGAGGAAAATGGTTGTGTCCTGCACCAGAACACAGGCTAACCTGGGGATGCAGAGACAACTTTCAACAGTCTGTTCTCAAAGCACACAGTATGGTTGTTAGTCTTAAGACACAAGGACGAGAAATATCCTTAGTTCTGTGGCTCATCCTCTAAATGCATTGTGACTTATCTAAACTCCTCACTTTAACCAGAGAGAGAAAGAACTTCACAAGGAATAAGGGGAAGGGGGGTATCCAGGTTTCCTGAGGAGGGATCGAGGAAAAGCAACAGGTCAGGGTGGGGAGGACTAGAAGAAATTTACCAAATTACACCTCAGTGTGAGCTGAAAACAATGCTGCTGATCTGTATGATAAGGAGAATGTCATTGCGGTCTTTCCACCTCTCAGAAGGCTTGCAAGGTCACAGCTGATGTTGTCATAATGCATCCCAATACTATGAAGAAATCAGCTGTACAGACCCACTGTGATCACCTCTCACCTGGGGCAGACTGAATGCCAAGTTTAGCTGATGATTGGCAGGAAAGCATTTAAAGAAGGCCAGTTCCATCATTCTGTTACCTGACCCACTGCCAGTGGGGTCTCCCCTGCCTCTTCCCAGTCTCATTAGTTGCCATGGATGCAGCTCCTTATCTAAATGGCATTTTAGTCAACATCTGCCCTCCCACCACCCCCGGAGAGGAGTGTGAGTCTCCAAGGAGAATTCTGGAGATATTTCATCATTTCATCATGGCTAGTATTCTGATTTCTACTTCACTGTGCATTCATCTCCTCATATTACATCTAGGTGTCTCTTTGGAGATTCATGGGAAAACCTCAATGACTAAATTAAATTAGGCCTGGAAAAGATCCCCTCTGACACCCCAAAGGCACAGAAAAACAGCAAGAATACTTGGCTAGGCATTCTGGCAGAGAAGAAACATGTGTCTGTCCATGCCAAACTCAGTGCTGGAGATCAAATTACCCCATTACACAGACAAGGAAATCAGGACTCAGAAATGATTAAGTATACCAACAGGCTGCTTGTTCGTCTCAGCTGCCCAGAACCAAAATAATCATACAAAAACTATATTAATTAAATCACTTCTTAGCTCATTAGCTCTAGTTTCTTATTGGCTAACTCTTACATATTAATTTAACACATCTCCATTAATCTGTGTATCATCACATGGCTGTGGCTTATGGGGTAAAGTTCTCAGCATCTGTCTCTGGCGGGCTACATGGCTTCTCTCTGTCTCTGCCTCCTTTCTCCCAGCATTCAGTTTAGTTTTCCCTGCCTACCTAATTTCTGTCCTGCTATAGGTCCAAAGCAGTTTCTTTGTTCATTAATGGTAATCACAGCACACAGAGGGAAACTGTAAATGAGCATCCACATGAGTCATTGATATTCTAGAAGCTCCAAATAAATCAACATGATCATCCCAGTAACCCAGAAAGTATAATTACCTCCACACTACTGATGAAAATACTGAGACACAGACATTGTTAGACAACTTTGCTGTTTCTTACAGCTCCTCAACGCAAGAGTCAAGAATCCAATCCCAGTAATTTACCATTTAGCCTATATCTATAACACAGTAGGGTTTGTTCTCAGATTATACAGGTCATGTTGATAGCACTTAATTAAGATGGTACTAAAGGAAAGTTATGGGATCTATGTTGCTAGTCATGTCTCCTGAAATTACTTACTTTCAATGCAAATCAGAATCTAAATTCCTTGGGAGAAGTATATGTACATGTGCATAGGTGCATGTGTGTGCAGATGTGCATACACAAGCATGTATGTGCATATAGTATAGGTGTATTGCATAGGTACATGTGTGTGCAGATGCTCATGCACAAGTATTGTGTGCATGTAGTATAGGTGCATGTGCATAGGTGCATGTGTGTGCAGATGTGCATACACAAGGATGTGTATATATATATATATATATATATATATATATATATATATATAGTGGACTGAGGATAATCACAGGTGTCACTATATACCATTTGTCTTTGTTTATTTCTTTCTTTCTTTCTTTCTTTCTTTTAAGATGAATCTGGAACTCACCAAGATATCTCTCAAGCCCACAAACCTAAATTTCTCCCTAGAAAAACCTATTTAAGCTGAGCATTTAATTCTTGGGTGCTTACTACTCAATTGACTACTGTTTTAAGTTTTCATTTTATAGTCCTTCTGAGCTGTGTATTTGGATTCTAAATAAATTATAAAAACCTTTGTCTCACACCTCTGGGGATTTCTAGGCAGAGGTTCTTAGCCTGGAAAGATGAGGCAGCGAGCTCACTGGAAGTCAGCTAGCAGTTGGCTAACACACGGTGGAGTGTCGCAGTGAAGGGAAGGAACAAGGAGGAGATTCCAAGTGAGGATGCAAGGAAAGGTGTTGACTGAGAACCATCCAGGAGCAGCTGTGGTGCTCTATTCTCAGAGAGACCTACAAGGGCCTATGTACGTATGCTCATATGTACTACTCTCCTCAAGATTATATTGCCCTTCTGCAGACACTATCACTAGTGTCAATCTAAACCATAGATCAAGCTCTTCCTTTCCAAATTGCATCCTCTAAGTTTTGTATTTCAATTACAGTTCCATTGAGAAAAAGAACTATTGATCATTCTTCCTGGTCTCCATTTCTTCATCTTTAAAATAAGAATAAAAAGATCATGCCCTCAGAGTTGTTCTAAGGAGTCCATGACATCATGAGTTTGCAAATCACATGCAACTCTCCTTGGCACACAGTACCCTCCCACACCAGGACAATGTGGATAATAGGAGGCAAAGGGAGACATGTTAGTCACTGCACCAGGTCACGTGTGTAAAACTTCACCAGTCTGACTAATCGTGCCTTAGATCAGTACAGTTTGTAATTTCCAGGCATCTCAAAGACTGGCAGAGGCATTGCTGAGCTGAGCCATGCTTCACTTGTAAGGTACATGCCAATCACCTGGGAATCTTGCTAAAATGCACAGTCTAATTCTGTCTATCTACAGAGGATTATCTACCTGAGATTACACATTTGTGCCCAGTTCCTAGGCGATGTGGACCCAGGTAGTAGCCAACTACCTCCAGAACTGCTTTCCTATTTCCAAGTCTAAATTTCGTCCCTCTGAAATGCCTGAGATAATAAAATCAGGCCAGAGAAAATAAATCATCTTCAACAACTAAATGTCAAATAAATTAAAGTCTCAAGCACAGGGGGATAAAAGCTATTGACGGCAACTTCCTGGGGCTTTGGGAACGGGAAATGCTTTCTGTGCATCCTCCTCATGGCCAGTAATCCTTGAGAGGAGTGAATGGCTTCATTTTCCTCACCAGAGTGAAAAGGAGTACAAATAAATCTGTGTGACCCCAGGTCTAATACGAAAGTTTACTCGTCCCTCAGTCTGTTGAACCAATGTACCAAGAAGAGAGATGGCTAGCTCACACATCTCTTTGAATCTTTAGTCTTTCTCCTCACAAGGCTCCTTCAAGTTGACCCTCTCAGGCTGATTTCCCTACCCGCAACATTTTATTTTCTTCTGCTCTGTTATAAAGATAAATGTTACAAAAGTTCATCTGTTATTAAGTGAACACGGGAAATGACAGGGGCTCTAGAAGCCATTAAAATCATAACATGCTAACAGCCAAGCAGACCTTCTTCACCCATGCCCCTCGGGATCCAGCACTAACAGCAATTAAGATAAATGAAGGCTAAGAAAGTAAGACTGGAAAAATAATTACCACTTTTTCCGCAGTGTGATTCACAAATGCTTCAAGTGGGTCTTAGAAAAAAAAAGAGCATTGCAAATACCTTATAAGTTCAAAACGTGGGGGTGTCACTAAGCCCCTTCTACAAAGGCTACCATTTTAAGCACAACACCAAGAGTGTGTGCACCCAAACAAGAGAGGAGAATTGAGCAGGGAGGGCAGAGAACAAGTGTGAGGAGCTTGCTCCCTTTGCTGCTTGACACAAGCAGCCAGACACATTATCTGGTACTGGTACAATGAGGGTTTAAATTCCATGACCACCTAGATACAATGAGAGAGGCAGGCTACAATAGAAACACATCAGTGGATTTTGCTCACTTTCCCCACACACCTATCACTTCTTTTCTGGGAATTTTCTAAATGGTCCTATTCACAGTAGAATGAAAAGAGCATTAGTTTACAAGTGGGTCTTGGGCTGGGAGGTGGCTCTTCAGGTGAAGCCTTGCTTACTACACAAGTGGTGAGAACCAGAGTTTTGATTCCCAGAACCCACAAAAATGTTGAGGGAATATGGCTGCCTTCCAGTAATTCCTCTGCTGGGAAGGCAAAGACAGGGACTACCCAAGCCTGGAAGCTTGCTAGCCAGATCAGCTACAACAGCAAGCTCTGGGTTCAACTGAGAGACCTGACCACAGTGAATGAGGTGGAGAGTAATCGGGGAAGATCCCTGATATCAGCCTTAGGCCCCCACACACATACATACAAGCACATACACTTGCACACATGTGCCTACACACACACACACACACACACACACACACAAACATACAGAGAGAGAGAGAGAGAGAGAGAGAGAGAGAATAAGTTCCCAGTGATTATTGATAAACCTTTGCTTCTCTACCCCTAGTTTCACTGACAAATGGACTTGTGTGACATTAAGAGGAGACAGTACATCTGTAAAGTGCATCTCAGCAGAGGCTTGGCATGTGTAAACTTGATTCCTATCCTACCTTGAAGAAGTCCTTAGTCATGAGTGACAGAAGAAGCAATGATGCCAAGATTCTGTCCTTCCTGACAAAAAAGCCACCTCCCTGAACATTAAGTCACTGGTGGGGAATGATATGGTTCAGCACCCGGAGACGAACAATGCTTCACTTTCTTTGGCTCAGTGTTCCTGCCTGGAAAACATGATGAGTGACTTAAGTTGCTTACCTGACTAATACATAAAAGATTGTTTCAATATTGTTGATTCATTCTCCAGAGGGTCACACAAAGGGCCTAAGACCCTCTCTTTGAAGTTGAGTTGGAGACTGACTCTATGGTAGGTACTACCCCAACTCAGTTGTACTTCCTTTCTTGGCGGTGTCTATGTCCCATTTCCTCCTCTTAAAAGGGAGGTGTTACAAAGCACCAGTCACAACCTGTGGTCCTGGGATAGCCACAACGCTTTTATGTGAGGTAGTGATAGAATAAAGCAATGAAATGAATGAGTACAGTCTATAGACCATGAATGAATTTTAGCTTCTAGTGCCATAAAAATGATGCTGGTGCCCTTAGTGTATCTGCCACAGCCTGTATCACTCAAGAAGAGCAACACTGCAGCTCGGACATGAGCTGCTTCTGGTTTGTGAAGGAACCAAATGCCTTCTCTGATCCAAGGTCATACTAATCTCACTGAAACCACTCAAAAAAAATTCAAATTTGGATATTGGTACCTCCGTGGGATACCAACTTCTTTCTCTCCGTGGGATACCAACTTCTTTCTCACTGTGTTCTTCGCAGCAACTATCACAGCCTCATAGCTTGTACCCTCTGAGGCTACACTAACCCCATAAATTTTTCACTGAAGCTATTTACACCACAAACTAGAACGTGGTCTAGAGAGGTCAAAGCATGGACAGGCCAACCTGACAAATTAACTTGCGCAAGTGTCCTTTACCTAGCGTCCGTTTTAACATGGAAGGTCTAGAATCCACTGCAGGTGATTAAATCAGGTGGAGCAGGCTTAGCTAGATATGTGCATGATCACCTGTAATTCTGACGCAGAACCAAGGTCGTCTGCCATAGATTTCAAGCAGTGAGTCTCACACGCTCCCAAAACAGTTAGAGCATCAGTTATTAGAAACTGGGGAGATGAGCACATATTATTCTTGAAGAGGACTGTTCTGGTTAGGGTTTTTTTTTTTTTCACCCAGTTCACTGTAGGTGGTGATACCCCTTAGTGGCCCTGGGTGCTGTAAGAAAGCAGGATGAGCAAGCTGCTCTGAGGAGCGCACCAGTAAGCAGAGTTCCTTCAGTCTGTGCTTAAGCTCCCATCGAGTCTTCCCCAGATGATGTGTGTGACCTGTAAGCTAAATAAACCCTTGCATCAGTCATGTGTTTTATCGCAGTTATCACTAACACAAGGACCAAGGTTTGTTCACAGAAACCACTCATAACCGCCTGTAATTACAATTCTATGGGATCTGTCGCCCTCTTCTGGCATTTACTGACACTGCGCTCACACAAACCCACACCCAATTCTGACTTCATTACAGACTTACAAAATCAGGAAACATCAAATGGTCCTAGAAATCTGTATTTGAACAAGACCTCAAGATTACTCTAGTGATTCAGTCAAACTGGAGCTTGATTATCTTGGATCAAGAGCTATGCCTCCCACAGGGCAGGGAACCCGGTCTGCTCTTCAGGCTGATGAGAGAGGGGGAGTTGATTGGGGGAGGGGGAGGGATATGGGAGGCGGTGGCGGGAAAGAGACAGAAATCTTTAATAAATAAATAAATAAATAAAGTAAAAAAGAAAAAGAAAATTAAAAAAAAGAGCTATGCCTCTCAAACTGTTGCACCAATCAGCATTATGACTTACATACTGGCTAGAGGTATAGACTATTCTGCCAAAACCTAGAACTTATGAATCAGAGTCAGAATTTTGACTGAACCAAGTATGTGTGCTGTGCACATAAATACGTGCAGGCAAAAATTCATACACATAAAACAAATCAATCTTTAAAATGTCAATATATTGGAGATGGAAAGATGGTGCCATAGTAAAGAGTCCAGTTGCTCTTTGAGAGGACCCAGGACTATGTGGTAGCAAATCGTATGTCGTAATATGACATTACTATGTAAAAACACATAATCTAAAGCATGAACATATGAACATGTAAAACACACAAGTCCTGGTAAAAACGGACTCTAAACTAGTAATAAGCACTTTTTTTCTTGTGAAGAGCAACAAAGCAAATATGCCCCACCTTGTGGGCTCCTTGACTCTGTAATTAGAGCATTATGACAACCACAGAATGCCTAAATACAAGATTAGGCATATGTTCTAATAGAACTCTATCTACAAAATAAAATGGAAGATCCTTGGGTCATAGTTTGCTAAACCTTTGTCTTAAATTAATAAAAGTGGATTCTTTCAAAGCATTACAAATTTTCATTTCCACCTCCACAGACTTCATTTAAGTATTTGTTTGCCAGAAAATCAAATGATGATTTAATTAATAAATCAATTAGTGAGTTCAGTCATTCATTATACATTTTAGAATCCTATTGACATTTAAAATTAAACATCTAACACAAAATAGGTATTTATTACAGTAACTACAGAGATAGAGAAAGTTCAGGATAATTTGGAGAAATACATCAATTCCTAAACCAAAAATTTCAAAGATTAGATCCCAGAAAACTAGGATTCAGACTCACTAAGGATCCCTCTGTATGGGGAAATTCCAAAGTGGCATGCAGCTATGCTTTGTCAGTGTGTAGGTCACACAGAAATAGTAGGACAACTCGCTTATATTTAAATAGCCAGTCTGCTTTAGTGAGAGGCTGGGAATGTCTGGGTTCAAATTTTGTCCCCAAAAGGCATCCCCTGGGTCCTGCAAACCATCCTCCCTAACCCTGAGCTAGTTCAGCTGAGACAATGAAGATGTCAAGAATCTGAACCCTCCTGAGTGTCATGCCTTCTGAACTATAGTGCAGTGGACAAAATAGAGAGACCACATCCTTCCCGCCAAAACAGATTTTTAAGAACAGTGAGAAATTGCAGGTTTGAGCTCTTCCCTAAAATCCAGTTCCCGTGCACAATTACTGCTCTGTATCAACCAAAGTATCAGTCTATTCTCTTAGGGGAGAGGTGGTCTCTGGACAGAGAAGACAAAACACTGCTTGTTCCTGGAAAACCCACACCACTCACTCCTTCCTCCCCAACAGCTGTCACTCAAATAATTCCCTAAGGAGGGACATTAAATTCCACCTCTGCTCTCCCACCTGCCTTCTAAAGAAACTACAAGTGAGATTTAGATTTGCCGTTGAAGTTTATTTGTGTAAAAGTCAGACTAAATAGGTTAACTCGTTAAATAAAAATAGACCACTAGTGTCTAGAATACTGTCCCTTCTACTTTAAATAGATAGTTAACCAAAGCCTGTGTTTATTTTCACATACAAAAAATCCTTTTTGACCCTTTTAAAATTCTCATTATCTGTCCTAGTACAGAAAGAAAAAAATCAGTAACTTTCCTCCACAGAGATGAGTGTGGAGCTTTGGTTCTACTACCTGGTGGTAATTTACATATCAATGAGACCCAAGTAGCTGTGGGAAGAAATGTAGCAAGGCTGGAGAGGTGTCTGGTCATGCTGGCCAGAGACTAGACCCTTTCAGAAGACTATATCCAAGTCAAAGGTGGTGGCAAAGAACTGTAATCTCAGTGCTTAGCAGGTGGAGGCAAGATGATAAAGAGCGTGGCCAGCCCTGGCACTGCTGTGAGTTCAAGGTCAGCCTGGCATACATTGTCCCTACTCCTGAATGTCAGTATGGCCCATGAACCCAGGCTTCATTCCCAAGAAGACAGTGTCCTTATACAGTCTTTCTGTGACCTGTTCATTCCTCAATGCCTCCCTCTCTAGTTCTCTGAGATGTGTTAAGGCCTTTTGTCTCTTCCATCAGCCTCAAAGTCCAAAAGCATATTCTTTACTGGGCACCAAAGTGAAAGAATTACTGGGTAGTTGGGTTCTTCTCTGAATCTTCAAGTGACAGCCAGCTTGATCCACAGATGGCCCTGTGAGGTTTATTGGTTTTGGTTTTGGTTTTTCCTTAAGGACAGCTGCAAGGACAGAGGCCAAGAGGAGATAGAGATGGGCTTAGCTCTCCTCTCCCAGAAAATACCACTCCAAGCAAAGGGCAGACCAGCATTTTCTTAAATGAAATGTGTCTTTGATCTAGGTCTTAAATTTCTCTTCAAGTGTTGTCTCTAGAAGCATGTGGTAATTAATATAAGTGGAGAACCAAAAATTGTCTCATTTATTACTGGCCCCAGTGATCAGACTGCAGTTCAGGAGTTGTTGTTATGTATACTGGAGGGGACTCTAATTCCATGAGAGTGGATTTTCTCCTTGGAGGTTGCCAAGGTTTAATACCTGTGTTTTCCTTGGGGAAAGAAACAATGTCATCGGTCTCACTTTCTACCAGCTGTTGCCACAGTTCCCAGAATTAAGTAGATACTCTTTGGAAGTCTATTAAATAAATAAATGAATGGATGCATGCATGCATGAATGACTGATGTTTGATACAATTCAGTTAAATCACCCTGATCTCCGCTCAAAGAGGGAGAATTTGGAAACAGACATACATAAGGAGAAAATACTATATGAATATGAAGTTAGCAATCTGCAAGCCCAGGAAGGAGGCCAGGATCAGTTACACCGTTTACAGCTTTCAAAAGTAATCAACCTTACTGATACATCGAAGTTAAACTTCCAACTTCCAGAACTGTAAGAAAACAAAATCACTCCTTAGCACAGCTCATCTGTGGTGATTCACTAGTGTGCCTCTAGAGAGACAATGGAGCTGACTTTAGGTAGGCAAGGTACTGTGGGACAGTGGCTTGTACCCTATAAGGATTGGTCACTTGTATTGGTTTAATAAAATGCTGTTTGGCCAGTAGTCAGGCAGGAAGTATAAGCAGGGCAACCAGAGAAGGAGGATTCTGGGAAGAGGAAAGGCTCAGTCTGTAGTCATCACCCAGACGCAGGGTAAGCAAGAGGAGAATGCCTCACTGATAAAAGGCACCAAGCCACATGGCTAGCACACACAATAATTATTAGTTAATATAAGATGTAAGAGTTAGTTAATAAGAAGCCTGAGTTAATAATTCAATCAGTTTATAATTAATGTAAGCCTCTGTGTGTTTTTTGGGACTGAACAGCTACAGGTCTGGGTGGGAAAGAAACCTCTGTCAACAAAGGTCTACAGTATTCATTAAACTGAACTTTTTTTTTAATTCTTTGTATTTGTTTTAGTAAATAGGTAAATGTGTAAATGGTAAGTATGTTTTTTGTTTTTTAAAAGAATTCATACTATATATTTTTATCATACTTCTTCCTGCCCCAACTTTACCCAGGTCCTCCTTCACTACCCTATGCACACAACTCCATGTTCTTTCTCTTTAAAAAAAAATAAAATAAAACAGGGGCTGGAGAACTGGCTCAGAGGTTAAGAGCACTGACTGCTCTTCCAGAGGTCCTGAGTTCAATTCCCAGCACCCACATGGTGGCTCACAGCCATCTGTAATGAGATCTGGCGCCCTCTTCTGGCATGCAAACATACATGGAAGGAATGTTATATACATAATAAATAAATAAATCTTTATAAAAAATAAATAAAACAAAGAGGAAAATTGAATATGCACAAGCAACAGAAAAAATAAAACCATGAAAAGTGACTTGTACTGGCCAACTACTCCTAAGAATGAGTGTGTGGATACTTCCACTGAAGGAACATGATTCTCCCTTCCCCACCAGCTATCAACTGAAAATAAGCTTCTTGGTTAGGGGTAAGCCTTTGAACCCAATTCCCCTTCTGGGCTGAAAACCCTTGCTGGGGTTTTGTTTAGCGTGAACCAGTGCAGATCTCCTGCATGGTGTCACAGTCTCTGGGAGTTCATTTGTGCTTCTGCCCACATTATGTTTGGAAGACACCTTTTCTTTGGCGTTATCCACAACCCCTTAGATAAGGACTGAGCAATGCACTGGTCTATGAGTACAGCAATATGTCATTAAGGGTGTTTTGGTTGCTATGTTCATTTAGCAGAATAATAGTAATAGGTTCCTCCTAGGCCCATGATCTATTTAGTCTCAGGTTCTTGGTCTTGTTAAAAGTGTCAGGTTTAGGTTTCATGTCATGGAGTAGACTTAAATCCAACTGTAAAGTAATTGGCCACTATTGCACAATTATATTTTGCAGTTAGGTCACTATTATATCTTGCAAGATTTGAAACTGAGTGAGATCAATGATTGTTTATCTCTTCCAGCAGTGTGCATAGCACATTCCAACGTTACAAATGATAGTCAGCAACGATGAAGCTTTCATTTGAGGACCAGCTAGATCTCTCCATGTTCCACAGCATAAGTATGTGTTGTCTTCAGCATGTGTCGTCTCACTATCAGATTGTGCAAGGTAACCAACAGCATTATCAATAGCAACAGTCTGTGAGAAGTGGGGGAGTTTATGTGATCACTTTGGTCAATGACTCAAAAAAGAAAAACATACCCACTAGTGGGGGTTTTAGTAGTTAATGATGTCTAGTTGGGCATTGTCTCCCCCATTACATTGTGATGCATTTAAATTTCTTTTATAAGTGTACATGCTTTAGGAAGCTTCCATAGTGATAGGTTTCCACTTGGCTTTTCTAAAAACCTTTAGTATTGGTTGTCCCTCCCCATATGCACTTCTCTACCTGGGCCTCCTATTCCCTTCTGCATTTTCTTCTATTCCAGCATCCCCTTTATTCATTTGAAATTTTACATTCTAGTACCCCTTTTTTGGAAGATTCCCCTCCTCCCTGATGATCCCCTACTAGCTATCTATATTCTAAATAAAACACACATAGCTAAAGCACAGAAAGTAATATCCACTTATAAAAGAAAACATGCAGTGCTTGTCTTTCTGATTCTGGATTACCTCACCCAGGATGATTGTTTTTAGCTCCACCCATTTATCGCAATTTTAGAATTTCTTGTTTCTTAATAGCTTAATAATATTGCATTGTGTAAATGTACCACATGTTCAGCATCTATTCATTAGGTGATGGACACAGACAGAATTTCTTAATGACAAGGCAATGCAATGACTAAGGAAAACACTAAGAACCAATTTACCTGGGCTCCAAGTTTGCTGCCATTATTTGCTAGCTGTGTGACTTTGGGGTGAGTTACTCCATGTCCTTGTTTTCGTACTTCTAAGTGGAAACTATACCATAATAATACATTAATCCTTCTGCATCTGCAGAGTCCATGTCTAAGAGATCAACCAACTGCATATGAAAAATACTTGAAACAAAATGCATCTGGACAGCATATACCAATGCTTACTTCTCATTATTATTCTCAAACAACACAGTATAGCAGCTATTTGCATAACATTTAGAACCTATTAACAATATTTTTAAACATATAGGAAAACTACAGCATTCCATGCAATGTCCTATAGAAGAGGCTGAAATATTTGCAGGTTTCCTAACCGGGAGACTGAAGATACCTAAAGACATCTGTACCAGAAAGCCTTCTAGGAATGATTAAATGAGATAATTCATCATGGTAGCCAAACACAGGAAGAACTGACTCTCAGATGTCAATGTGGTTGGTAATGCCTGTCGATAGTGGCAGCGACTAGCAGATCAGCATTGTGGTATACATCAAAAAGAGACCACCACCTAGGTTCAAACTCCAGTTCCATGTCTTACAAGTTTTATGACTTTCAGCAAATCACTTTACCGTGGTGCTACACCTCAGAAAATTGGAGATCATCTGTAAATTGGAGATAATGATATAGCTGCCATAGAGTGGTTGTGCGGGTTCAAAGCGAAAATGAACCCTAAGCATTTAGCAGTCTCTCTGGCTCATTTCAATGACTGCTTTTAAATATAGACAATCTCATTCCTTACCTCACTCCTACTTGGTCTTTCTAACACCTTTCCTCTCTGCCTTAGAAAGATAAATGATAGTACGTGACGAAAGCCTGGAACAGAGAGTAATAGCACTCCCGTCAGCTGTGGACAGCGCCACCAGCACACTCTAAGGCCAAGCTCCGAAGCAGAGTCAGGCCAAGGTGCAGTTCACTGCTAAGAGTATTCATTCCTCAGCCAAAATGAGTCTTGCATCTCTCACTGGTGTTTTAAATTATCTTTCAAGGTCACTTTTTGGGATAGGAAACTGTCCCTCTGGAGTCACATAGTTGATGTTTTCTGTCTTTTTACCTCCAAGGCTCCTCAAGTCTTCTGAACAAAATCTCTTGCCTTCAAAGCGAGTGCTGTAGCTGGAAGCTGTGGGCTGCTGACTGCCTGGGGCTCAGGGAAGCACCCTGTCTTCCTAATGATTCAAAAAACACTCCTGGTTTTTTAAGCATGTACATAAAGGGACTTCAGAGTTTTTACAGAGAATGCAAAATCATTTTCTACCTTTCAACCTATTTGAAAACTTGAAATTTTTCTCAAAGATTTCCTTGATGGTTCTGAGTATCTGCCCTGACTCTCAATGCAGATGCAAATATGAGTCCCCAAATCTAAGGGGAGTGAGCAAGAAGAACAGTTAAGTTTTCATAATAGCAGGTTTTCTTGAGTCTTGAATTCATTTTTCAAGTAATAGCTGATAAATTGTCCTTTAAAGTAGAACTGGAAATTCTCTTTCCAAAATTTAGGGAGAGTTCATTCTCCCTTTTTCCTGCTAGAGGATGAAAATGAAGTTCGTGCCTGCCTTGAGCTTTCTTGAAATCTCTATCACATGCAGTGTCCCCGCTGTCATCGGATTCCTCTCCCACCAAGTTCCTAAGCATCTGACTGTCACCCATGAGACTCTCTGTTTTCATGCAGGCTATTTACAAGGAGCACAAAGACAAACTCTAGAAATAAAATACATCCCTGGGGGCCTGCACCTGGAGAGATAATATGGGAAACAAGCAGGGTTATTTCCTAATGTCAAGACGAAGCCAACCAGGCATGGTGTTGGAAACAAGTTCTCTCAGAACGCTGGCTATGAAAATGTGCATGCCACAGAGAGTAGGCCAGCAAGATCAGGAGAGCAGGGCCCTCCCTGACTTATAATTCTGCCTCCCCCAGATGCTTAGAAATAAAGGACCCAGAGGACTATCAACATATATTTTGTAATACCTAATAGGTATACCTCTTTAACGTGTAGTATTTTTCTCAGCTTTATATCATAAGCATCGTGTGTGCGCGCGCGCGTGTGCGCGCGCGCGTGTGTGTGTGTGTGCAACAATACTTCTCAGAACTTTTATTCCAGGCTCTCAGTCAAATATTAGAATCAGCACTATCTTATTTAACACTCACAACCATCTTAGGAACTAAGTATGCTATCCAACTTACAAATGGAAAATGGAGCCCAGAGGAGTTAAACGTTAGGTCACACAGTAGTTATGTAGCAAGAATTGATTCAAACTTGCATCTAGGACTCCAGTGTTCAAAGTATTTCATTTACCATGCAATTTTTGCATGTGTGTTAGTAGCGTGCTGGCACACACGTCTGAAAGCTACATAGCCAAATGAGTTTGAGAATCTAAACAGTTTGTTGTCTTTTCTATAGGTCTTTTCCGGGCCTTTTCCATGGTAACATGGATTATAAGTCTCCAAGGATGCAGAGAATAAATTGCATTCTCAAACTAATTTTAAAGAAACCTTTGCTTGTGTAGCACTTTATGGGACCATATCTCTTACAGCAAAATTTAATAAAGAGTGTGCTATATCACATAATGTCTTTAGAATACACTCTAGCTCATATTATCTCATTTTTGGTGTCAGAGAAGAAAACCAGTAGCAGGTGGGACATCTCAGTCTTACTGGAACAAAAGTCCTCCAAAGCCCTCAACTCCTCACATAGATTGAATAGCAGAGATCCTGCTCTGTGAGAGCTACCTAATGAAATTCAAAAACTATAATGAGTCAGGCGGTGGTGGTTTACACCTTTAACCCAAGCACTCAGGAGGCAGAGACAAGAGGATTTCTGTGACTTTGAGGCCAGCCTTGTCTATAAAGCAAGGTCCAAGACAGCTACGGCTACACAGAGAAACCCTGTTTTGGAAAAACAACAAAATTATTATAGTGAAATAAATAAACTCCAGGGTCTTTCAACCATGAATATGCTTAGTAGTACCCATAGCTTAAGACTTCATCAACGCTCTCGACTCTAGAGTCTAGAGAGCAGAAGTAAGCATGATTCTATACAGAAAATTGAATGTTCTAATTTTCTCTATTTTCCTATTCTAAATGTGCACCCTTTAAGATTGCTTAAGATTTTACATTTTTTCTTTTTCTCTTGGGCATTTTTTTTAAATTTAATCAGCTCTCCAAGGTGACTACATAGAAATGAGAGCCTCCATTTTAACTAAATGTTAGGAAGTCAGGTTGACTAAACATCTTCTAAAATTGACATCCCAGATTTCCAGTGCAAGAGGCTCAGTGGTCTCTGTCTAATAATTCATCTTCTAGCCCTTTTAGTTTATTTAGTATATTTAGTTTCAGTGGTTTATCTTTTAAATAGGATGAGATCTACACCTCAGTACAATACTTTGAATTCTCCTTCCCTTTCCATTCATACACACACACACACACACACACACACACACACACACACACACACCGGATTCCTTGCCTTGAAGGCTATACCTAGGAATAAGCCTTGTTACAGCACAGCACCCATCAATTCATTCATTACTCATTTTGCACCATATTTGTCACATATACCAGAACAACAACAGTGCAAAATGAAGAGACAGTGAGCCTGAATTTTCTTGTTGACCCTGTCCTTTGCTTTAGAGAAGCTTCTCACTTTCAGGAGGTCCCATTTATTAATGGCTTCTCTAACTGTCTGTGCTACTGTGCACTTTAAAAAGTGATCTCCTGTGCCAATGCATTCAAGTGTACTTCCCACTTTCTCTTCTATGAGGTTCAGTGTGGTTGATTTTATGTTGAGGTCTTTGATCCATTTGGACTTGAGTTTTTGTGTATGACAATAGATATGGATCTATTTTCATTCTTTTACATTTGATATCCAGTCACGCCAGCACCATTTGTTGAATCTTTTCCATTTTATATTTTTTGCTTCTTTGCCAAAAATCAGGTGTTCATAGGTGTATGGATTGATATCCGGGTCTTCAGATTGGTTCCATTGGTCCTGTCTGTTCTTATGCCAATACCAGGCTATACTGTAGCTCTGTAGTAGAGTTTGAAGTCAGGGATTGTGGTGCCTCCAGAAGTGCCTTTATTGTTTTGGCTATCTTGGCTTTTTTGCTTTTCCGTATGAAGTTGAGGTTCTTTCTTTTAAGGTTTGTGAAGACTTTTGGTGGGATTTTGATGGGTTTTGCATTGAACCTGTAGTTGATTTTTGAAACATTGTCATTTTTAGCATGTTAATTCTACCTACCCAAGAGCCTGGGAGATCTTTCCATTTTCTGGTGTCTTTTTCAATTTAAAGATTTAAAGTTCTTGTCATACAGGTCTTCCACTTATTTGGTTAGAGTTACTCTGAGACATTTTATGTTATTTATGGTTATTGTGAAGGGTTATTTTTTTCTGATTTCTTTCTCAGTCCATTTATAATCTGTGTAAAGGAGGATTATAAATTACAGATTTTTTTCATTTAATCTTGTATCCTGCTAAATTACTAAAAGTGTTTATGAGTTGTAGAAGGTCCTTGGTAGATTTTTGGGGGATCACTTATGTAAACTATCATGTTATCAGCAAATAGTGAGAGTTTGACTTCTTTTCCAATTTGGATTCTCTTGATCTCTTGTTGTTTTATTGCTCTAGCTAGGACCTCAAATACTATGTTGAATAAATATGGAGAGAGTAGACAACCTTGTCTTGTTCCTGATTTTAGTGGAATTGCTTTGAGTTTCTCTTCATTTAGTTTGATGTTGGCTGTTGACTTGCTGTATATTGCCTTTATAATGTTTAGGTATGCTTCTTGTATCCATACTCTCTCCAAGACCTTAATTATGAAGAAATGCTGTATTTTGGCAAAGGCTTTTTCAGCATCTGATGAGATGAGATGATCATGTGGGTTTTTTTCAGTTTGCTTATATGATAGATTACATTGACATACATACATTTTTGTATGTTGAACCATCCCTGCATTGCTTGGATGAAGCTGACTTGATCATGGTTCATGATTTTTCTGATGTGTTCTTGGATTCAGTTTGAAAGTATTTTATTGAGTATTTTTACATTTATGTTCATGATTGAGATTGGTCTGTAATTCTCTTTCTTAGTAATGTCTTTGTGTGGTTTGGGTATCAGGGTAATTGTAGCCTCATAAAAAGAGTTTGGCAATGTTCCTTCTGTTTCTATTATGTGGAACAGTTCGCGGAGTATTGATATTAGTTATTCTTTTAAAATCTTGTAGAATTCTGAACTGAAACCATCTGGTCCAGGGCTTTTTTTGGTTGGGAGACTTTTGATGGTTGTTTCTATTTCTTTAGCAGTTATTGATCCATTTAATTTTCTTATCTGGTCTTGATTTAACTTTGGTAAGTGATATTTATGCAGAAAATTGTCCCTTTCCTTTAAGTTTTCCAATTTTGTGGCGTACATGACCTAATGTGACCTAATGATTCTCTGGATTTCCTTTGTGTCTGTTGTTATGTCCCCCTTTTCATTTCTGATTTTATTAATTTGGATATTCTTTCTCTGCCTTTTGGATAAAGGTTTGTCTATTTTGTTGATTTTCTCAAAGAACTAACTCTTTGTCTTATTGATTCTTTGTATTGTTTTCTTTGTTTCTATTTTATTGATTTCAGCTCTCAATTTGATTATTTTCTGCTGTCTAGTCTTACTAGGTGAGTGTTTTAGAGTTTTCAGGAGTTCTGTTAACTCACTAGTGTGGAATTTTTTCCAGCATCTTTTAGTGCTATGAACGTTTCTCTTAACGCTGCTTTTATTGTTTCACCATACACTGAGCTATGTTGTGTGGTCATTTTAATTAAATTTTAGAAAGTCTTTAATTTCCTCCTTTATTTCTTCCTTGACCCATTGATGGTTCAGGTGAGCACTGTTTAATTTCCATGTGTTTGTGGACTTTCTGAAATTAGTGTTGCTGTTGAATTCTAGTTTTAAACCATGGTGATCCAATAAGATACATAGGGTTATTCCAATTGTTTTTGCATCTGTTGAGATTTTTCTTTTTTGGTTACCTAGTATATGGTCAATTTTTGAGAGGTTCCATGAGGTACTGAGAAGAAGGTATATTCTTTTATGTTTTGATGGAATGTTCTATAGACATCTGTTAATTCCATTTGAGTCATAACATCTGTTAGTTCCCTTATTTTTCTGTTAATTTTCTTTCTGACAGACATGTTCAGTGGTGAGAGTGGGGTGTTGAAGTCTCCCAATATTAGTGTGTGGGGTTTAATGTGTGATTTAAGCTTTAGTAATATTTCTTTTACATATTAGGGTGCCCTTGTATTTGAGGCATAGACATTCAGTATTGCAATTTCCTCTTGATTTTTCTTGATGGATTTTTTCTGTGACTAATATGAAATGTCCTTCTTTGTCTCTTTTGATTGATTTTAGTTTGAAGTCTATTTTGTTAGATATTAGGATATCTACACCAGCTTCTTCATTAGATCCATTTGTTTGGAAAATTTTTTGCCAACCCTTTACTCTTAGGCAATGTCTGTCTTTGAGGTTGGGGTGAGTTTCTTGTATGTAGCAAAAGGATGGATTCTGTTTTGTATCCAATCTTTTATCCTGTGTGTTTTCATAGGTGAGTTGAGTCCATTTATATTGAGGGATATTAATGACCAGTAATTGGTAGTTCCTGTTATTTTAGTTTTTGTTGGTGGTGATACTATTGTGTGTGTTTTTCCTTTCTTTGGGATTTGCTGCTGTTAGATCATCTATTGTCTGTGCTTTTGCGGATGTAGCTAACTCCCTTGGGTTGGAGATTTCTTCTAGTACTTTGTGTAGGGTTGGATTTGTGGTTGGGTATTGGTTAAATCTGGTTGTGTCATAGAATATCTTGTTTTGTCTGTCTATGGTGATTGAAGGTTTTGCTGGGCTGGCATCCCTGGTCTCTTAGTGTCTGCATAATGCTTGAACAGGACCTTCTGGCTTTCATTTTTTCCATTGAGAAGTCAGGTTATAATTCTTATAGGTTTTCCTTTATATGTTACTTGGCCTTTTTCCTTTGCAGCTCTTAATATTTTTCTTTAATGTGTATACTTAGTATTTTGATTATTATGTGGCATGGGGACTTTTTTTGATCTTTAGTGTTCTGTAAGTTTCTTGTATCTTCATATGCATATCTTTCTTTAGGTTAGGAAAGTTTTCTTCTATGATTTTGTTGAATGTGTTTTTGTGCTTTTGAGTTGAACTTTTTCTCCTTCTTCTATTCCTAATAGTTTTATGTTTGGTGTTTTCATAGTGTTTCATATTTCCTGGGTATTTTGTGTTAAGCCTTTGTTAGATTTAATATTTTCTTTGACCAATGAGTATATTTCCTCCATTGTATCTTCAGCTCTTGAGATACTCTCTTCCATCTCTTATATTCTGCTGTTTATGTTTGCTTCAGTGGTTCCTGATCATTTTCTCATATTTTCTCTTTCTAGAATTTTCTCAGTTTTGTTTTCTTTATTGTCTCTATCTCGGTTTTCAAGTTTTGAATAGTTTCTTTCATCTATTTAATTACTTTTTCTTGGTTTTCTTTAAAGGATTTGTTGCTTTCTTCCAATTTTTTCTTTGTCTTTTCC
Source organism: Microtus oregoni (assembly GCF_018167655.1). Classification (NCBI taxonomy): domain Eukaryota; kingdom Metazoa; phylum Chordata; class Mammalia; order Rodentia; family Cricetidae; genus Microtus; species Microtus oregoni. Next base: position 2,541,921 of record NW_024543975.1, on the reverse strand, counting down.
TCCATTTCTTTGAGGGAATTTTTTGTTTCCTCTTTAAGGGTCTCAATCATTCTCCTTAAATTATTTTTAGGTCATTTTCTTCTGTTTTATCTATATTTGTGTTTCAAACCTTGCTGTTGTAGAGCCACTAGTTTTTGTTGGTGTGGTGTTGCTCTTTGTGGTGTTGAATGTGTTCTTACCTTGTCTAACCATCTTTTCCTCTAATTGGTGTAGTTGGGGCTTTCTGTGACTCTGTTGATCAATCTTCCAGGTGCCAGTGGATCCAAGGCTCACATCATTGCTCCTCGTGGTGCAGTCAGGGCCATGGTTCCAGTTACCCAGATGTCACTCAGTGTTTCCAGAGGTTGCTTACCATTCCTGAGTGTTGCTTTACAATCCAAGAGGTCATGTTTGGGCCTGTTCCTATGGAGCTTGCTTGCTTGGGGCTGCTCTCACTGAGGTTGCTGCCTTGGGCCTGACCTGGCAGAGGTCGCTAGTTCAAAATTGTTCCTTTGGAGGTCTATGATTCACACCTGGTCTCGCAGAGGTCTCTGGCTCAGGCCTGCCCCCTCAGTGGTTGCTTCCTTGTACTTGATCCTGTGGAGCTGCCTTGGGCCTGCTGCCTTGGGCCTGCTCTAGCAGAGGGGGCTAGCTCAGGCCTCTTCCCATAGTTGTCCCTGGCTTTGGCCTGCTCATGTAGATGTCACTGGTTTGGGCGCAGTCCTGCAGAGGTCTCTCTCTGGCTTGGGCCTGCTCTCAGCTCTTGCTCCCTTTTACCTGTTCCTGTGATGGTCACTGCCTCAGGCCTCAAGCCTGAGTTGGAAAAGTTTACAGCTTATCTGCATTCTGTGTTCAAAAGTAGATACTGAACTGGAAGAAAAATAGAAAGAGAGCAATGTCAGCCTGGGGTACACAGAAGACTTGCTAGGATAAGGATAAAAATAAAAATCATCCCTAATGTTTGCTCATGTACTCCACTCATACTATCAAGTGCCATTCATGTGCTGAGGACACTGTTCACACTATGGCAGACCCATCTCTTCTCTCTGAGAATTACCTTCTAGCAAAAAAAAAAAAAATTACATACACACACACACACACACACACACACACATAAATGATAAGTAACCAAAAGTATTTTGTAACTAAGGAGAATGACATGACATATTTTAGGATGGGTGATAAAGAAGATGAAAAAAATCCTTTCTAGTTGGGGTTGGGGAGTGAACTTTAAGCTGAAACTTGAAAATTGGGGCAAACGCCAGAAAACAGAGATCCAAGGGCATGGGTGCCTAACTAGAGAAAAACAGTAGCATGATTGTCCAAACTGGGGACAATCTAGGCAGCTTCTTTTCCTTTGTTATAGCTTTATTCTTCCCACATCCATACATATGCACATAGGTCTCTAATTTGGCTGAAAATTATTTTTAAACACCAAGCTGTAACAATATAGTGACACCCAAGCTGATTATTTTAATCTTTAGAGTTTTTGCTTCAACTTTAGAACCCTTCCTGCCTCAGAAAATCCATGATGTCAGAAGATTTTCATCCCAAACATTCCCAAATCCAGAATTAAGCTTTAGATATTTCAAAGTGTATAAATTGCTGAGCTAATACTTATGCAAATTACCCAGTGGATAGGGGACTTAGGAAGGACTAAGATCTGATGACAGAGGAGCTCTTCCTGATCTCACCTGTGCTCAACCACAAAGAAGGCTCACGGGCCAGGCTCTTAAGAAGGGGCGAGGTGCTGGTACATTGTGTAAAGCCTTGCAGAGGTGTGGTATTGAGGGGTTTGTATGTTGTTTCAGAGGTCAAATGAGCTCAAGAGGATATTACTGGTATCCATACTATTTGCTGACAAGGGACTAGGTAGAAAAGCTCCAAGACTTAATTCTTCCCCTTATTGTTCCAGTAGAACTCTACACAGCATCTCTTCAGTCTGAGACCATTGGTTTTAACTGTCAACTGCACACAACGTAGAACTACCTAAGTTAAATTTCTATGGGGCACTATCTAAATCATGACACCTAGACACCTAGCTATGCATTCCCTCTCTGATTTCATCATGGATGTGAAGTGGCTATCTGTCTCACTTCTGCCACTGTGGTTTTCCCACAATGATGGTCTATAACCTGGAATTGTGAGCTAAACTAAACCATTTCTCCCATACATTGTTTTTGTCAGGATTTGATTGCAGAAACAGAAATGCTATAAAATACAGTCCTTTATGCCATCAGCCCTACTTCCGGTGACATCCCAGTTCTTCTTTGGTTGCCTCCAACTCAGGCTTAAGTTAAAAGTAGGTAAATTAAGAAAACCCAACTACTGGACATTTCTCATGCATGGCCCATGACAAAGAATACTATGAATTTCCTTCCCCTTATCTCTCATGTTTCTTTTTCCTTTCTACAGGTTCATCTTTTCTGTTCTTCCTCATGCATCTAGAATGACTTGTCATTCTGGAGCACCCCACGCACATAACTGAACCTTCAACTCTACATTATGTGCGTAACACCTAATGCATCTGAATCATCTTATTTAATGATTCTCAGCTAGGCTGGGGATCCCTGCTCGTCACATGTGAGGTAGAGGAAAATTATACTGACTATTTCATTAATCCTTTCCTATTCTGCTTCCAAGATTTAAGAATCACATCTGTGTTCACTTTTGGTCTTCATTGATACCATTTTATAGGATAATTTTTAATCTTAATAATATTAAAATAATATTCAAATTTTATTTTTTTAATTTTTCAATTAGCATTAAGAAACAGCATGTTTCCTTAGAGCACTTTTTACATAAACTTAGCTTTGGTTCCTCCCATCACCATCTTGCTCCTCTTCCCCATTTACCTGGCCTCTGCCTTCCTGCACTGCTTATCCCTGTATCTGCCAGGCCTGCCTATTTTATATTACAAATATCTAGCACCTTCCACCCTCATCTCTATAATTTTATTTGACTATAGTGATGCATATTTTTCTTAAAATATCTCTTACATTCAAAGAGACTGAACTTTTTCCATACCTGGATACCAAGTTAATAATGGCCTTAGATTATTTAAGACTGTGTATTTAACCTGCTATCCTACTATGCACTCAGCCAGTTTAAATTTAGCCTGCTCTTAAAAGAAAAATGTTATCAACTTCTATACTTAGATTTCCCATTTAATCAAGTTTTATAACCTATACTAAATGCATACTTTTAATTTTGTTATATATTCCTTCTCATCCCTGATACAAAATAATGTATGTGTGTATGTATGTGTTATGTTAACATTTACTGAAAGCAGCCAACATATTGATAGCAACATTAAAACAAATACTGGATAATTTCTCAAAGCAACATTTGAATATACGTTGATAGTATCTTTTTGCAATGTTAAGTGCTATTTGGAGTCAGTTGAGGTCAGTAAAGTAATGCCATACCTTCTAAAACTCTGATAAAGATTTCTGAAAATTTTTCTTCCCCATACCACGTTTTCTGTGCTGTTCAACAAATACAAAGCAAAGTCCTTTGTTAGGGACAGGGACATACACACACACACACACACACAAACACACACACTCTCACACACACACATTGGAAAAAATATAGATAGACTAATAACCACAAACAGAAGACAGGAGATAGACAGAAGGAACAGAGAGTGAAGCAGAGAATTGAAATTTGGACTCTCTCTTGGATGTTGCTTTGTTTTAATTCCTGAATGCAAAGTCAATCCACTCTCTAATGCTAGCTTTAATGCCTTAATCAATGCATTTGTCTATACTGTGAATAAAACACAAGGTTTTGTCCTACCACTGAGATATATCCCTAGCCCCAAGATTTCTTATTTATTCATTCAAAGAAAACGGGACAAGGAAAGAAATGCTTTTGATCATCAGGCTGATGAATAGGAAGGACTGTGAAGGAATCAGCCTGTATAAAAGGCGCTCTCAGACAGTTCTTCATTTCAAATGATAGTAATCCAAGTACAGTGGCACATATCCCTCACCCCAGCACTCAAGAGTTCCAAAGAAGAAAAACAGCAAGTCCAAAACCAGCCTGGGCCTAAATAGTGAGACTATGTCCAAAAAAAAGAAATAAAATAAATAATGATATAAAACTCTCCATATACATCTGAGCATATAGATGTATTTTTAACCCATGACTTATTATCCACAAGTGTCTTTTGCAATAATTTTAATTTCAATTAAAAGAGGTTTTTAAATATGTATTTAATTTTTAATATTATAACATAATTACATAATTCCAAAACCTCTGATATACCGCTCCTTACTCTCTTTCAAGTTCATGGCTTTGTTTTTCTTAATCGTTGTTTCATCCATATGTGGATATGGATATGTGTATAGTTTCCTGAATATAATCTGATCAATCTGAAAAATGTTACTTGTATGGATATGTTTTCAGAGTTGACTATTTGGTATTGGATAACTAATTGGTGTACTCTGCCCCAAAGAAAAATATTTCTCCCATTCTCAGCATTCATTAGTTGATAATAACTCTTTGTGTTGATGCCTCATGGGCTTTCCCCTGTCCACTTTAACAGTTCATTGTTATTGTTCTTATTTAGTTCATGTTTAGACAGTTATGCTACTGAAACTTCATGTGTGTAGCTTCTAACAGTACTAAGAGATACAGCTTCACAGAAAACTCCCTGGTACTTCATCTTTTACAATCTTTCTGCACACTCTTTTACACTATTTAGGTGTGTTTTGAAGATGTGTCCATTGGGACTAGGCTCCACAACTCTGCATTTTTCTTGGTTGTGGTTTTCTGTAATGACCAGTCTCTGTCTATTGCAAAGAGAAGTGTCTTTGATAAGGGGTTAGGACTACACTTGCCTGTGGGTATAAGGATAAATATTTAATGTGTAGTTAGAGATCATGATGATTGGTAAAATAGCGGAGGTAGGTTCTCTTCAAAGATCCATGACTATACTGACCATACATTGTAGGCTAGGTTTCCAGTACCGGCCATGGTTTCCCTCTTCTTGAGTAGGTCTTAAGTCCAAGTAGAAAGCTGTTGGGAACCAACAAGGTATGTATGTCCTTGCCATACCCTTAGAGCTTATCATGCCATGCTGGCCATTGTTGTGGCTCATAGGCATCAAAGTTTGTAGGACTGTTGCCCATTTCTCTCCTTTGGAAGGTTTTATGTAGTCCTCAGGGAGGAGGATTTCAGATCAGTTTCAACTCAGGGGCCCATCGGTACTGTCTGAAATGCATGGTTTCTTCAGCAATACTTACAATCCACTTATTGGGGAAAACCAAGGGCAATTGCAATAGGCTATATGTTTTGGAAATCTCTTGGACAGCCCTGACAACTACTCAAACAAGGACTTCTTATACCTGGTACTGGGGCAATAGTCTTTGGTTCTTGGAGGGAGCATTGTCATCCCAGGTAAGAAAATTTCATTTAACGAAATCTCCGTGTGTGTGTGTGTGTGTGTGTGTGTGTGTGTGTGTGTGTAAAAGAGAGAGAGAGAGAGAGAGAGAGAGAGAGAGAGAGAGAGAGAGAGAGAGAAACTTACTTGTACTGTAAATTCTTTAGGTAGATAATAGTATGATTCCTTATGTTTTTTCAGATATCATTACTACTATTTTACTTTCCTCCCTCCTTCTGTTTTTACTTTTACCTCTCTCTAATTAAATCCCCCATTTTCCATTTTCCCAAACAGATTACTTGTACAATGCTATTTCTCTCTCTATTGCTCCCCAACCCCTATGTCCCACTCCAAAAGTGGTCCAATTTTATTTTCTTTGTTTCTGCAGTTACTCCAGAATGAAAGACTTTTAAATATTTTAAAGATTACAAACTGATCAATAAAAATAAAATGATAGATTGATAGATAGATAGATAGATAGATAGATAGATAGATAGATAGACATTTATTTTGACTTGGTAACCAAAATGGAGTATCATGCTTCATGTGCTACCATGTAATCTATGTTTTTAAATCTACATAATAGAAAATTTCCATGTGTACCTACTGAGCTCTTTAAGATCTGCTATTTATATCTTTCCCCAGGACATCTGCTGCTCTATTCTCCTTTTTCCTTTCTCGCCTGATCTTCATTTCTAGGACATGAGAGGAGCACTTCTCAAAAGGGACATTTTGTGTATTACAAAACATTGGAGCACGATGATGAGTTCTCAGGAACCGCTGACCCTCCCTAACCTCATCTCTATCTGACTATGCATCATCCATCAAGACCCTTTCTTCTGGCTCTGATGCCATTATGAGCCTAAATAAATTCAAAGGACAATTGGATTCTTGATAGTACTCCTCTTTCATGATAAGCTAAGTAAACTAGGCTATTCCTGTATCATCGAATTATAAAAGACATGGGCTTTATGTTCTAGCCGGCCCAGTGAACATTCATACCTACTAAGCGACAGATACAAATAGATTAGAGCATTTAGGACTAAAACAGCATAAGCTGATTCACTTCTGAAAGTTATTTGTCAATTTCAGTTGTAGGAAGAGTGGTGGGAAGGAAAACATGGGGGAAGATCCAGAGCTTGTTACTGCCCACGCTGATGAGCAAAGAGGCTCTGGGTCACTGCCTAAGGACTAAGCTCAGTGGGAAAATAAACACGGACACCTAAATGCATTGGCAGACACCCATTAAAATTCCTGAAGGCATGAGTCTAATGTCTAGAAAAGGACCTCTTCAGGATTTCACCAGACGAGACTAAAAGATGAGGTGTCTAACTGCTAAAATGACTTTCTGTATTGTTCGTTACCACTCGCCTGTCATTATCATCTGGAAAAACAAAAAACAAAACAAAAAAAGACAGGCTTATGAAGGAAAGGACAGAACTCTCTAACACAAGCAGATCATTTCAGGGCTGTTGTAGAAGAAAGGAGGAGACTCAATCAGAGGGAGACAGTTAATACAAGAGACCACTATGCAACCTTTAAAACGATGTTTTCACTACCTGCTCATAAATCCCATCATTGTTCAGAATCCCAGGTTAAGGTAGAAACACCAACAATACATTAGCACAGGTCAGATGATAGCATTTTCTAAAAGAGGAAATACATATTTACATCTGCATGAGAAGATTCATATCTTGATAATGATGTATCAAGCACTTTTCTTGCATACATTTAGAATTTTTAACTCTATGTCAAATAAATGATAGAAATTCTTCAAAGCAAATTCCTTTATATTCTATGACATTTTCTTTTTCCCAGAGCCTTTTCCTAAGCACTAGGTATTATTTCTTCCTGTCCTCCTGAGGCCACATTCCTTTGCTTTATTGATAGCCCATCTAGCTGGCTTTTATCATGCCTATTGCTCTTTTTCTTCCTCCAAGTCTTTGACGTAGAAGAGTGTTGGACCTCATGTATTCTGTTGTCTAACCCTTACCAGGATAGATGCGTGTAAGTTAATAAATCCCCTGTGTCTAAATCAGGGTTCAACAAAACCTCACCACTGCTTGTCTCTGTGAGATAACTTTATTAGAGCTGCATGCACACTTATTTCCACATTTCTAGAGCTGCTTTCACACTGTAGTGGCAGAATTGGCCTAAAAAGGCTAAAGTATTTAGATAGTATTGTATGTGTGTGTGTGTGCAGGTACACACACGTCTGTGTATTGAGGCTAAAGGAGTGGCTCGTGTTCTCCATCACTCTGCACCATATTCCTCTCAGACAGGCTATCTCACTGAGTCTGAGGCACTTGTTCTCTGGTAAGGCAGAAAGCTAGCCCCCAGGAACCTTATGTATCTACCCCCCCCCCCCAGTGCTAGGGCTATAGGCATGCACAGCCTACACAAAGCTTTTATATGGACTCTGGGTGCTGGGAACCAAAATCTTGCCATTAAGCCTAGCAAGTACTCTTAACCACTGAGCCATACCACCACACCCTAGAATGATCCCTGACCCCCCCCCCAAAAAAAAGTCGAAAAATAAAGAAATATAGAAGCAAAGAAAACCAACCTCAAAGCCTAAAGATGAGCAACCCCCATAATTCTCTAACTTGACATCATAATGGTTTCATTATGGCTGGCTCTTACCACATACCCATATGCAAGTAACACCTCCCAAACTAGCTCCCATCGGAGATGCAAGATAGCGACAGTGGCTTCCAGCATCATATTCTCAACCATGCAATGTCTGGGGATAAAAAGGAGAAGATCCCTTCTGATGAGCATCCTCTCAAGAGATGAGAAACTCCCTGTGGGGAAAGCATGTTGGCTTACCCACCTCGCTGGTCTATTTTGTCAGGTGACAGTACATGTTTGTCCCTACACTAGACACTCCCAATGGAATGGCATTTCCCTCTGCCTAATCTAATCTAGTTCACACATAGAAGCTTATCATAGAGTTCTAACAGATAGAGTATGTTTTAGATACTGGATTTAATCTTGTGTAACATAGTGTCTAAATTAATAGTCACCCACACAAAAAGGTGAGCTCCCCTATTCTTTTGTATTGTGAAAAGGCTAAAAACAGTTCAGAATTTATTCAAAGGTTTAAGGATACAATGGCCAAGAGAGGTGTGAGCAATACCCTGAGCCTTTCCTTGACTGTTTCTCACCAGATGTGACTTGCCACTCGAGCTCCTGTGTCCACGGTTCATACAGAAACAAGAAGTATGCACGTTAAATGACCCTATTAACATCTTACAACTTACCTAGAGTCTCATAAGTTGATTATCTTTTATCTCCTCAGTCAGAATTGTGCCATACGGTCCCTATTTGCTAAAGGCTGAGAAACAGTCTTTAAGCTGGATCCTTTTCCTCCTCACAATCGATTAATATTTGCATGAATAAGTGAAAATTGGTACCAGAACTGGTCCATGAAGAATGTTGGGTAAGAATCCACAACATCTATTATATACGCAGTGAATAAAAGCCTCTTTGAAAACCAATAAATAATGTTTTACACTTATAAGTAATGGCAATTTTTCAACCTAACTTCGCACATTCTCCAGTCTAGACAAGAATGAAAACTAAACAAAATCTTACTTCTCTTTATTTTAAAACAGAGTCTTGACTGCCTGGGGGATTAACTTCCCCTTGTACTCTGCATTATCTTCCGTTAATGATTCTCTGAAGGAAGAAAAGCCCTTTCCTTCAGATCCTGTCTGTCCCACCTCCTGGATGTCCTGTTTCTTAATTCACATTTGGGATGAAAGGTGTCTCCTGAAAAAAATGTTTCCTTCACACCACAAAGAAAATATCACACCTGAATTTCTACGCATGCCATCAGAAAAACATTTTAAAATCCTCTTTCAATTTCATTCATTCAATCTGACAAGTTAATGTCAATATGGTTTTTTAAATATTTAATAATTTCATGAGACATCTCCCTTTATTATAACTCTGTGGCCAGAATCCCCAGGCTAGTCCATCAATCCCAGTACTTGGAACAAACAGAGGCAGTTAATTTGTGGACAGACATTAAGTCTGATCTCTAAGACAGTTTCCTGAAGGACAAATGAGGCTTTCAGCTGATGGGCATGCTCTCTCCTGTCCTTGCTCTTCAACAGTCAGGCCAACCTCCTTCAAGTAGCCCCATTCGAGCCCCTCCTGCACCTGCCTAACCCTCTGAGCCCCTCCTGCACCCGCCTAACTCTCTGAGGCCCTCCTGCACGCACCCACACAGTCCTAACTGAATCAAGGCCTGTGTCTCTTAATCATCATCAAGGAGACAAAAAGTTATTGCTTTGGAGCATCAAGGCACAATTTCACAGTCCATTTGCACGAGAACTCAGAGGGTCGCTAATGTGCTGTTTGCTTTTTAGCAAGCATCTCTGCAGTCAACACAGAAATGTGTTTTGGCGAGCCTCCCAGGGCACAGGATCTATTTATGAGAGCCTGTCTTAAAACGCCTACGTGCAACATTACAGTGCTCATTGCCATCTGCAAACTAAATTTGGCTCAGAGACACTCGAGTCAGACCAGGAGAGCTTTTATACGCGGGAAAGGTGAGAGAAGATGTCTTACATCATCGATTTCAAGCCTTGCTGACCTTCACCAGTCCCACTTGCCAGGCACCGACAGGATTCACCACCACCTCCTCTAAACTACAGCATAAACTCATTTGACTTAGTCCATGAAGACTGAAGCCCCATCCAGCTCTGCTTTGCAATTCCAGTCCATCGAGAATCCAGACTTCCCTATGTGTCTCCCTTCTCTGCTGTGCATCAGAAAGCAGTCTGTAGCATATGACCAGTGCAAAGCAGCAAGAAATCAACTGGAACTCCATTATCACTGTGAGGTCAGTATCCTGCACTATACTTTTCTGACGTTTGAGCACTTGGCTATTTCAAGATAACGAGAATAGTATCTTATGAAAGACACTCTTCATTCATTCTCTAATTACAAGGGTGCTCTGGGTGCCAAAATCAAGAAAGAATTCTTTCTCTAGGGAAACTTACCAAACTCAGTACAATAAATGTTTGTGTATAGTGTGTGTGTGTGTGTGTGTGTGTACTCACGGGATGTGTGTGTGTGGGGGGGGAGATATTGTGGCAGTACACAAACAGGATATACAGAAATATACATACAGGGAGACAGAAATTAGAAGCTACTTTCTGGATAGAAATTAAACAATGACGTGAATAGTGAAAGATGATTCTGGAAGCCATGAAAACAAAGGAAGGCTACAGCCAAAGAACTCACAAGAGCAAAAGTACAGAAGCGAGAGACGTAAGGGAAGGGAAGCTGGCCGTTCTGAACCAGATTGAACACACAAGGCCAGAAGAGAAATGAAGCGAAGCCAGAGAGACAAGCTAGGGCCTGGCATGGAAGGCCATGTACACCACGCCAAGGAACATATATTTTATTCCACTCAGGGGAGCAGTTGGAGGGGTTTCAGCAGGGGAACTACATGATAAGATTTATGCTTGTGTAGGTCACTATGGTACCTGAGCTGAGGGTGAATTTAAAAGGGAAAAGGCAGAAGCAGGTGGCAGCTGAGCAGCCGTGGCACTGAAGCAGAAAAGAGGCTGTGAGAGCAACCGTCATTGATGCAACGGGAGGAGATGGATTCAAAGAAATTGGCAAATTGGTGAGTATGGAGCAAAAACAAAGTTATGATGACACCCACCTTTGTGACTGCAGTGCCTTTGGAATTAAATGTATGCAGGAGATGATGTATCTGCTTCATTCACATAGATTTTGAGGAGATGCTCATGGGAGAATGTTCAGTGCACATGTCCAGGAAATGCTTGGCAATGGCAATGCACAGCTAAGGGACAAGGTCAAGACAAGAAACAGTGTGCCTACTGAGTCATTAACCTAAACGCACTGGAGATGGACTGGAAATAGAAATTATACAGAAGAAAGAAAGAAAGAAAGAAAGAAAGAAAGAAAGAAAGAAAGAGGAGAGAAACAGGCAGGAAAGAGAATGAAGGGAAAGCAATGCAGAGGAGGTCGGGGTGTTGAGAATGTCAGGCATAAGAACCTTGTTGAAAAATAAGCAAGGTGTGTGTGTGTGTGTGTGTGTGTGTGTGTGTGTGTGTGTGTTAACTCTTCTCTCAAGCACAAAACAAAAACCACACCTCAGGGTTTTTAAGTTTTAAAGTCACAGAGAAGAGAATAGCAGATAGCAGAAAAACAAGCATTGTTTGGAGAATTGTGGCAGAGATGGAAAAGTACTGGTGTCTTAACCGACTAGAGGAAGCTGAGCACATAATTTATGAGGACTTGGAATGAGAAGGAAGAATTCAGGGGAAAAAATCCTATTTACATTTAAATATTCATTGGAGGGTGAGACCCACGGGGCTCCACCTGTGTGTGGGCTGCCAGTGAAAGAAGTTTGACGATTTGGAGAAAGAAAAGTAGAAATGATTCTCCCAGCTGCTCACTGCACTGCCCTACCACATCAGAGAGCTGGATTCTTAATCTCCAGAGAAATTACATACAATAAGTTCTGGTCTCCTAGACACAGGTACAACATGAGCAATGGTAGTCTCACTAAAATTGGGTGAGGCAGAGGTTCCCCACTTCCACCTCTGCCTGTCTTCAAAACCAGGACTTCTCACTTTTATGAATGTGCATACACATGTGTTGAACAGAGGCTGCTGCTTGTTCGTTCCCAGGCACTCAGACCCAAAATAACCATACAGAAACCATATTATTTGCAATACTGTTTGGTCAATATCTTAAGCGCATTTCTAGCTTACACTTATATCTTAAATTAGCCCATTTCTATTATTCTGTGTATCGTCATATGGCTGTGGCTTACCAGGTAAAGTTCTGATGACTCTGTCTCTAGTGGAGACTACATGGCTTCTCTGACTCTGCCTTCCTTCCCCCAGCATTCAGTTTAGTTTTCCCCACCTACCTCTTTTTTGCCCTATCACAGGCCAAAACAGCTTCTTTATTCATTAACCAAAAAAGCAACACATGTACAGAAGGACTTCCCATACCACAATGTCCAAGTGTGTGTGCATAGGCATACACACACACACACACACACACACACACACACGCACGCACCTCATCTCCAAAGTACTGGTTCCATCCAGCTTCTAGTACAACTCAACTTCAGGTACTCTGAGCCTATGAAGATTTCACCCTTGAATCCTGGCACCTAAAACCAAGTTAGCCATCTTTCCATAGATCCACATATTCTCTGTAGAAAATTAAAAACAATCCCACTTTTAAAAAGGAAGAAAAATAACGTGTCATTCACTGGACTCCTGCTGAATGGGAAGAGTAAAGACACCTTCACTGGAGGTGAGAGGTACCCTTGATTATATTCTTATTACTCTTGCCCATTATCTCTGTGGCAACATCAAAAAGAGCATGCCCTTTGTGGCTACTCAACTTCCTGGGCTCATTTTTGTCCTGTGTAACTTTGAGTCCCAAAAGTATGTGTTAAGAATTGAACAAGCATCAGCTGTTCAGTGTGGGTTGATACTTCCTTCACAAAGCATTCCAATGTCTTAGGAGACTGAAAGTTTGTTGCCAGCACCCTTGTCGGATACTACATCAGCATTCTTTCCTGAATGCGATTTCTAAGCTGGTGCTGATTTATAATTTACCTTCATTGCCCTTCAGTTCTCCCTCTTAGGTATATAAGAAGCCTACCTGAACCTAGCTAGGATTATAAATTAGGAAGGAGCACTGCATGTGTATAATCTTTCTAGAGAGCTTAATCATCGTGGACCTATATCCCCTGAAACTTGCTTAGTCTTGTCTCTCATTATTTAGCATCTAGAAATAGTTGTCTCTTGCAGTTGGATATCTGAGTTCTTTCTGGGCTGTTCATTGTGCTCACAAGTCAGCTGCTTCCTTGAGTTCCTTCTGATGCCAGTCCTTTGCTCTTAGGACCCTGCTAAGCATAGCCCTTAACAGTCACTATACACTACCACACCATCTCACATTCTTTCCCTAGAAGTACACATTTAGTAACAGTAAATCTGCCTCTAAAGGCATCACAGAAAATGTCCCAAGCATGCGGTTTCTACTTCATCATACAGAAGCCATCATGCCTGCATCTAAATCAGCTTTCTTGTTTCCCAACACCTAAATAATAATGAGAACCACTGAGTTTAGATTTCTCTTATGGAAGCATATCAGACTCAAAAAAAGTCTCAGTGGCTTTAAACAAAGTCCAAACTAATGTTCTTGATTGATGAGCAGGCCTTGTTTTCAATGACGTAGGGATGTGTCTTCCTTCCATTTGTAGTTCCATTCAGGTGAGAGATGGGAAGAAACAGTCAAAGAGTAAGGGTATGGTGTGGAACAATTCTGTATTCTGTCAATTATGTTTCAAATAAATGCTGATTGGCCAGCAACCATGCAGTATAGGTGGGACAACCAGACAGGAAGTAGAGGCAGAACAAAGAGAACAGGAGTATTCTGGGAAGGAGGAAGCCCATTCCTCCACAGTCCTGTCCAGGCACCGAAGAAGGAAGATGTGACCTGCCCCGCCAAAACCAATACCAAGCCATGTGTCTAACATAGATAAGAATAATGGGTTAATATAAGTTATAAGAGTTAATAAGAAGCCTGAGCTAATGGACCAATCAGTTTATAACTAATACAGACTCTCTGTGTGATTCTTTGGGGCATGGTGGGAGGACAGAAACTAGGCAGGACAGAAAACTCAGTCAACAGAATGGCACCCAATGTGGGGCAACTGTATCAACATAAAACCTGTAATTCTAGAGAGAAAAGAATAGAGTAAAGCATGGCTTCTTGGCAGCAGCATTTTCACTGATCTGCTCTGCTTGCTAGAGGCAAGTGCTCTCATTTAAGAGAGGCTTCCTGACTCAGCTTTAGCTGCAAAACCCTGCAGCTCTTTAAGAGGTCCTACCACAAAACACTTAAATGGTGTTGATGAAAAGCTGACTGCATGCTTTTTGGTTTTCAGCAATAGCAAGAAAAAAGCTGTGCCATTTTTAAATGCCAGCTTTATGAGGCATCCTGCTGTGCAAACTCTGACTGTTTGAGGCAGAAGGTCCGACTATGGAGCATTTGAATGTGGTTTGTGAGCACACTGCTGCAGCTTACTTGCTGGCAGAGACTTGAAACACCATACAGTTGTGGCAATAAACATGGCTCCAGCTGGTACCTCCATCATGAGCCTGGAATTTCATAAAGCTTAGGAATGGGCTGGATTCATCTGTCAAAGCCACAGCTTTAATCCTCTCCATATTGCTTAGTAAATTAAAGACTCATATGCTCAGAAAAAGAGAGAGAAAGAGATACAGTAAAGAGAGAGTCAACAATGAAGAAAACCTCTAAATGGTTTACGGTAAGCTAAAAATATATGCAAGCTAAAGGTTAAAGTACTTAAAATAAATAAGAAAGAAAGAAAAGGTGTGGGGGGACACACTTTTAATCCCAACACTTGGTAGACAGAGGCAGGCAGACCTCTGTAAGTTCAAGGCATGGTGGACTTTAATCCCAAAGCTTGAGAGACAGAGGCAGATAGACCTCTGTGAATTCAAGGTGTGGTAGTGCACACCTTTAATCCTAGCAGCTAGGAGGCAGAGGCAGGTGGATATTTGTGAGTTCAAAGACAGCCTGGTATACAGAGAGAGTTCCAGGACAGCCAAATATATACAGAGAACCTGTCTCAAAAAGTAAAAGTAAAAAGAAAGAGGTAAAAGTAAAGCCACATAAAGATGGAAAATACGTAGAGAATCTGGATAGTGTATGTTATTGTGCTCTCTTTGAATTGTTTGATTGCTGAGGAAAGAGCAACAGCTGCTAAAAGGTATTTGCTTATAAATGCTGCTAAATTAATCCAAGATAGATATTTTGAAAATACCTTGACTTCAAAATTGAAGTCAAAAGGTATGTTACTTTGGAGGAAAGATTTTGTTTTTGTTTCCACAGGAAATGGGAGGCTGTGGATTCATTCTGAGTTAAGAAAAATCAGGTTTGATTAAGGAAGACCACCTGAGAAATCTCTGGTAGCAACAGATGGTTCAGATGTCTGAGTTCTACATCCAGAACAGATTCAAGCCTGCTGCCTGAGATGATCAAGACTCACAGGATACTCCAGTCAGGACATGATCACAATTCAAAATTTTCTTTAGGTCCCCATAAGATTACAGCATCCCCAACCAGCAGAAAGTAGCCTGGAATACCATGCCCACATTCCCAAAAAATTGTGTGGAGGGAAATGGTGTGGGACATTTATATATTCTGTCAATTATGTTTTAAATAAATGCTGATTGGCCAGTAGCCAGGCAGGAAGTATAAGTGGGACAACTAGACAGGAAATAGAGGTAGGGCAAGGAGAACAGGAGTATTCTGGGAAGGAGGAAGCCCATTCCTCCATAGTCCTATCCAGACACCAAAGAAGGAAGATGTGACCTGCCTCACTGAAAAAGGTACCAAGCTATGTGGCTAACATAGATAAGAATAATGGGTTACTATAAGTTATAAGAGTTAATAAGAAGCCTGAGCTAATGGGCCAATCAGTTTATAACTAATGCAGACTCTCTGTGTGATTCTTTGGGACCTGTTGGGAGGACAAAAAGCAGGCAGGACAGAAAAGTCAGTCTACAAGGGTAGGTATCTATGTGCCTGGAAATGATGTCAGTCCTCAGTGCTCTTTGTGTGAAACCAATCAAATGGTTATACCAAATGCAAAGAAAGATAGGGCATGCAGTCTAGCTCAGACCTCTGAGCAAGAAGAAACCAGTTCCCTAAGCAGGTGTTCAACACTGAAATGTCAAAGCTCTAAATGGGTATTTAGAATCTACTGAGGCCATAGAGGAAAGAATGTATATAAAAGAAGAACCTGAGAACTGAACCTTGGGCCACCAGGAAGAATCTTCAGATTATACCAGAAAAAGACAAAGGTGAGTTAGTAGCAAAAACATGAGGATGGACTCTCAGAAGCAAATGCTAAAAAACATTTCGAGGAAAATAGAGACCAACAACTGCCGATGCCTTAGGCAGAGCAGAGAAAATGAGGACTGAGGAATGAGCTCTGATTGGATAACATGGAAATCCCTGCTAGTGGCAATCATTTCAGCCACCAGATCTGTGATGATGGTGCACTGGAGAGAGGAGACAATGAGAAGTCTCTCTGAGACAGATTATATAATATATAAAACAGTACCCAAATGATTAAAAGATAGGTGCTGTCTTTTCAATATTTATTTATTTATTTATATATTTAAAAGGCGGGATGCTATGGAGAAATTGGAGGTACCTGACCCAAACTTGGTAGGCTGAGGGATATCCTGGGTATAGGAAGAACTTCTAGAAAGAATGGAGCTTCTCTCACATCCTGAAGAACATATGGGGGTCATCCCTTACTGGGTCTGGAGAACTAGAAGAATAGTCCAAACAGAGTCAAAAGCAGAAACAGTACTGAAATCCCAATGCTTGGTTTGGTCTGTTTGGAGACACTTTCATAGTTGTGCATAGATTTCTCATTCATTCCACTCTCTCATTTTCTCTCATTATCTCTCTATCTCTCTTCCTTCCTTCCCTTCCTATGTTCCCCCACCCTCGAGTATGCTCGTATGTGTGTACATGCACACACACCTACACGAAGTTGAGTGTCTTTCCTTGCTCATTCTCATCTTTCCTTATCTTTCAAACCAGAGTCTCTCTCTGAACCTTAAGTTATGATTGGCCTGGCTCACTTGCTAGTGAGCTTCAGGGGTCTGCCTGTCTCCACCCTCACCCAAGGCTGAGATTATAGTCACATGCTGTGCTTTTAAGTAGATTTGAGGAATCTAAACTCAAGTCCTTCTGCTTACCTGGTGGACCTTTTACCAACTAGGTCATTTCTTCAGTCCCCGAGCACAGCTTTAACATGAGTGGGAATAATGACAATAGAGATGCAGGAGTGACGGACAAGAGCCAAATCTTAGAGAGCACTATAGATCAAGGAAAGGAGATTAGCCGTTACTCAGGCCAACAGGTCACTACTGAAAGCTGTTTGCTGAGTCTTCTTTAGATTGTAATTTTAGAAAACTCACTCTGGCTGCAGTTTGAAGAATGAATAAAGAGCACAAAATAGTGTAGGCAGGATTCATTAAGAGGCAGCTTGGGGAACAATGTTGAGATAATGCCAATGAGAATGTAAGTGTAGAAGATGGACTGAAGTGATGTCAACCATAACTGTTTCCTGAATGGCTGCATTGGGTGTTAATGTGTTTGTCACTCATAGCAATCACATGGAGTATAGATGAGGACACTGAGGCAAATGTTAAGTGAGAAACTAAAATCCAGTCTGAGGCATTTGATCAAAGCCTGGATTCACAACGACACTCTCACTCACAGTTGAGCTACTGGGGTAAGAGGTAATGCAAAAGGGAAAGGCACACTTGTGTCCTAGAGCCTCCACTGAAAACTTGTGCCCCGGAAACTCTGGCCAGTCATTCAGCTCATCACTCTGTTTCTTGGGTGAGATTAACTGTTACATATAGCAATGAGATGATGAGGCAGAAGAATAACATAAATGTGTATTTATAAGAATGATTACCAACCATGGTGCCAAAAAAAAAAGTGTCAAAAGTCAGCCATTAGAGAGTGCTCACTAGAACTGGATCCCATTCCAAATCTGGGATGAGACAAAATGTAGTCGACGTTGATATTAATACCATTTTGATAGATAGATAGATAGATAGATAGAAACATAGATACATAGAGACATAGATACATAGATACATAGGTGGTTACTTACATACATACTTCCTTGCATGCCTACATACATGTTTGATAGACAATGAAACACAGAGATAGATGAGCAAACAAATGAGACATATAGGTAGATACAACAATGGCTATCTCTGAACTACAAACATGTTTTTAAATATTTCTTCATTTTATTTTTTCATCGAAGTGACAATTATATTTACTTTCTTAAATAGAAAATAATCTACAGATTGACTGAAGATGTGACAAAAAAGACTAAGGCAACCATTGAAATTACGGAGCAGGAGAGTGTCCTGAGGGTAATAACTGATATCTTCAAGGGTGAAAAGATGGTGGTGCCACTGAATAACATGGCATTAAAGAGAAAGGACATTGAAGGCCCAATCCAGTCATATGCTTTTGTTGTAATTGCTGTTGTTGATGATGATGACTACAATGATATCAATGACAATATGATGACAACAATGAAAAATGAGAGAAAAGTTCAAGGACAGTTTGTGACATGAGGAAACTAATTGTCAGGGGAAAGGCATGCTGTATGGAAATAGACAGGCATCAGATACATCAGTAAAGACCTGGATTAATAAGAAATCGGGAAGAAAGAATGAACTGAACATACCTACCTGTCCATAATCACAATCTTGGGATTTATATAAATCTCCAGACCCATCTTAGACACTCTGAAAGTCTGTCTCTCCAAATAACAATCCATCAATTAGCAACTATGCCTACACCAGGAAAGATTGTGTCATCATTTCCTCTTTCAATGCACACTACAAAGTTCCACAACCCGATCTCTCAGCAACCTCTGCAGTGATGCACTGAGACCATTTATCAAGCTAATATTCAAAGCTTATGGCATTCCTTAAAAGTGCCTTAAAAGAGCTGCTGGTGGTGTCTCATTCCCTTAATCTCAGCATTTGGGAGGCAGAGGCAAGGAGACTTCTGTGTGTTCGAGACCAGCCTGGTCTATAAGAGCTATTTCCATGACAGGCACCAAAGCTGTACAGAGAAACCCTGTCTTGAAAAAAAAAAGCCTTCATTAAAAGAGAGAAAAATAGAAATAAAAACAGATACAAGTTGACAGTATATTTCATAATTTAAAACCTATGATGTTTTTCTTAATTAAAGAAGTAAAAGATTAACTAAAAAAAGTACCAACTTGAGATTTTGTCCCTGCTACTAATTCTAAAGGCCCATGTATACACATCTATTGCTTTGCTTTGCTCTCTGGCCTCAGATAAAATATAAAAGAACAAAAGGAAGGGAAGGGAGTCAATGAAGGGAGGAAGGAAGGGAAGAAGGGAGGGAGGGAGGGAGGAAGGGAGGGACGGAGGGAGGGAGGGATGGAGGGACAGAGGGGAAAGGAAGAAGGGTGGGAGGGAAGGGGGAAGGAAGGAAAGCAGGCCATCTTGATACCTAGATACCTATCAGGTAACCAACAACACTGGAGGAAGGTGGAGTTGATGGGCACAGTCTTTCCTATCACCACAAGCACACATTGTTATCACTATAGTGTACAGATCCTCATCATCAACACCTGTATAGTGCTTATCATGTGTCAGGATCAGAAGTTCAAGGTCATCTTCAGCTGCATAGTGGGTTTGAGGCCAGACTGGGCTATAAAAGAACTTGATTTAAAAAGAAGAACTATGAGAAAAGGAATACAATTCTCTTATTACAAGTGTGACAAAGATTTGTACAATTAAGTTATCAAAGACAATGTTGTTGCCAAGTATCAGACCAGGATTCCAATTCACCCAGCTGACTCAGAGCTCATGTTCCTAACATCACAACACAAGATCAGCTACAATAAACATCTTTGCATCTGCAAAATGTACGTTCCATCTGCTGTGCAAAAAGTTCATTCAAAATGGAATCAGAAGAAGTGCAGCACTAATCTCACATGCACCACTTATACAAAAGAAGAAACTTCATCTCCCTGCTCCCACCACACAGGACTGCTGCACAAATCTATGGAACCTTCAAAGGAGAGAGGGCAAAGCCAGGGAAACCGCACTTAGTAAAAGATCGGTTAATAGTATAAGCAATCTTCACAGTGCTTAGAACAAGCTATAATTTAAGGAGAGACTGACAGCAAAGGCTGTTGAAATGTATTTATGATTCCCACACATCAATGGCAATAGTACATGTGTTTATTTCAGTCCATTTCCCCAGTTCTCCTATTACAAAATTTCCTGAGCCAGGGAGAAAGCTGTCTGCTTCTTTATGCTCTCTCTGCATTAGACAGAAAAATGATGCCCAGTCTCCATAGTACTCAAAGGGAAGAAGAAAGCAAAGAATATCTGTAGTGAACTGTAAGTTACAAACTGCTTCTAGCAACCCTGGTCTTCAGAGATTCATTTTCTGGATATTAATTTCCCAAGGACGGAGAGTTCACTTTTCTCTCAGTGGCTCATCACATGAACATGTGTTTTTGTGTGACATCTTATTGGGGTTATGTTATTAGGATTTGTACTATGTGTACCAGGTCTATCTAATCCTTCATGACAGAGTTTCCGTGAAAGACACATGACCATTTCTTAAGGTGCAGTCTGTCACATGATTTATTGTGTCCTGTGTGTTACCACAATGTTTAAGGTGATTACTAAGTCACACGTGAATTCAGCTTTAACCCTTTATTACATGATAGATGTCATATTAAGCAATTTAGGGACCTGGAGAGATGGCTCAGGAGTCAAGACAACTTACAGACCTTGCAGAGGACCCAAGTTTCCTTCCTAGCACCCAGGTGTCTTACCACCATGTGTAACTGCAGTTCCAGGGAATTTGATACCTCCTATGGCCTCCACGCCATACACCTACACAAATACACAAATGAAAATAAAAGTAACCTTTAAATAAATAAAAAAGGCCGGACGGTGGTGGCGCACGCCTTTAATCCCAGCACTCGGGAGGCAGAGGCAGGCGGATCTCTGTGAGTTCGAGACCAGCCTGGTCTACAGAGCGAGTTCCAGGACAGGCTCCAAAGCCACAGAGAAACCCTGTCTTGAAAAACCAAAAAATAAAAATAAAAATAAAATAAATAAATATATAAATAAATAAATAAATAAATAAATAAACAAGTTACTTAGGGGAAATATTTAAACTTATTATAAGTACTTTCGCAGATTATTGTCAGGCCCTTAATGGAAGAAATTCAATATTATTTGTACCTCCTACCCCTAATCTCACCAAAATTCTTGAAGTCCCTAGTGGTATTTTCAGTAAAAACAAAAAAAAAAATAGCTGCTTCATGTTACTGGAAAGAACCTCAAGATGTACATAGAGGAGCGACGCCCAGGAGTGCCTATTATGGAGGAGATAGCCCTGAAGTAACAATGGCACACTTCCATATTCTAAATTAGCAGCAGGCCAGTTTGCTAATATAGGGTGACTAGGGCAACAAAATCCTTGATGCCACAACAAGAACAGAAAAAATAAATTTATTCTTCTATATATACAATCTTCTCTATTCAACATAAAAACATGACCCTGTTAGTTCGAACCAAACCAATGGTTTGTAATATTTTTTATCATTTATAAAATTAATGTTCAGGTAAGCAACTAAATTTCTAATCTTGAGTTCAAACATCTGTAAACTCACTCCTATAAACCTCGGTGACCCTGAGTAGTTGAATGTAGGAAACAGACAAATCTAAATCGATCTCTGAGTGACCTCCCTACATCATGAAGTCTGCAAGTGTGACTGGCTAAACGTCATTCTCCTTCCAGATTCCTCCAGAAGTAAGCTTGGGAACAGCCCCACATGCGTGAGATGATCCAGTTTCCCACAATCACTTGTCAGCATCTATCTAATTTCATTTAATTGGGTTATGTGCATGCATATATAGACATTGGTGTCTTCTATCACTTTTTACCTTCATTTTTGAGAAATGGTCTCTTTCTCTAGACCCAGAGCTCCTTAATTGACTGTATTAGCAAGTTCTGGGGATCACTTTGTCTCTGCCTCCCCAGCACTGAGGTTACAGGCACATGTTACTACACGCAGCTTTTCACATGGGTGCTGGAGGTTCTAAACCAAGTTCTCATGCTAGCACAGCAAGCACATTACTGACTGAATCATTTCCCCAGCCCTCTTTATAACTTTCATCTCTTGAGCATACAGGCACTTTGTCCTGTGTCTTTACTGTTATACGACCTTCAGATCTCTTAAGCTAAATATCAGTGTTTATTCAGTCACACAATCTCATTGGGTCTTCTTAACAAGCATATGAAATTATGAATACAAAGTTCATATACTCAATTAAGTCTCAGTCTTTTAATACAGAAGTTCTTCCATGGGTGCCTCAACTGAAGAAAATAGTTGAATACCATCCAAATCACACTGTAATTGGCACGGCAATATCCATGAATATCAAGAAAAATGATACATGGTTAACTTTTAATTATCCACACTAATGAAGGGGAACAGTGGCATGGTTAATCCAAAAGAGTTTACAATTTGATAATAGTTTCTATTAGGACTTGAAATTCATTATGTGACTTTCTTCCAAGATTTTCCCCTTTGATTATGCTTTCCATAAAGAATGATTAAGGCAAAAAAGTTCATTTCCATCTTAAAGTTTTAAAGTTTATAAACTTCAGTCTCCATCATGGCTTGCAGAACTGAAATATGTTTTCCACTAACGTTTATGAAACTGCTATAACTTTGCATGACCTCATCTTGAGCTTCCTATGGATGACTAAGTTTTAATGCTATGCTCTCTCAAAACTAAATGCACAAGGGTTAGTCATATGGTTTCTTTTTGTGTATGTGTATATGTGCATATGTGCATGTGTGTATGCATATGGATTTGTGCAGAGGTGTGCACAGAAACCAATGGTTTGCATTCCTCAGACACCGGTCATCTTGTTTTTCATGTCAGGATTTCCCATTGACTCATTGTTTGCCAACTGGGATAGGCAGGTTCCCTGGCACTTCTTGGGAATCCATCTGTTTCCTCACCCCCAGCAATATTATTACACACCACCATGACTAGCTGTTTTTCATGGTTTCTAAAGGTCCTCATGCTTGATTGGCAAGCACCTTACTCACTGACTTACTTCCCCAGTCCTAGTTCATGCCCTCAGAGTTCTTCCTCTCTCTTCTTTCTAACTTACTCTCTTTAATTCTGCATTGCTCATCCAGGTATTGGTTGAAACATTTAAGGGCCTAAATTAGTTAGCCATTCCCATAATAATAAGTAATACAGAGTAATGAACTATCACTAAACTCTGTGACTTAAAACAACTTGCTGGCTCAGAGGTCTTAAACCTGGCTGAACTCAGGCCTTCAATTTTGGTTCTTGTAGTGATATTTCATTGGTATTTTAATAAATAAATGACAAGTAGAACACAAAAGAATTTGACTACCAAACATTGTAAAGGAGGGACAGCCCTTTAGAATATCCTGCTTCACAGAAAAGTCTGGTGATATGCTAGGCCTGTAGGCCAAAGATGGGAGCCCCAATATTGCAGAGAAACTTTGGGTGTCTCTCCAGGAAGCCAGCTATTTCTGTCATTTCTCACATTTTTTTGAAAGTTGTTTGATTATTTTTCCTGCTTACTCAGTTAACGATATATCCTTCTTAGGTCTCTGAGGGAGTTGAAGACTATATATCTATAATTATAGCTTTCCTTTTTACCAGACACTGAAAGCAAGTTATGATAGAAAGTAAATTAGGTACAAGACTTTGGACTCACCAAGATAGGGTAGATATGGAGTGTTTTCTCTAATTTGTCAAATGCAAATGAACCGAACATTGTTGATGCATTTATTGCCTGTATTCGTTATATATAGTTATCATACTTATTGTATATAGTTTTCTTATATTAGTTATAGCCTTTTTATTTTAGACAGAAAAGGAGAAATGTAATGATATTTTATTTGTATTTTAATAATTAAATCTTGCCTAAAAGTAAGAGAAAGGCAGGCACACTAGTCAGAAATATTTGCCAGGCAGTAGTAACACACAACTTTAATCCCAGCAGCCACACTAGTTAGCCATAGAGGCCTGGCAGTTGTGATACATGTCTTTAATCCCAGCACTAGAGAGGAATATAAGGTGGGATGAGACAGGAAATCACTCTCTTTTCTAAAGATTGAGGTAAGAGCTCTCTAGTGGCTTGGCTGCTTTGTTTTTCTGATCTTTAGATTGAACCCAAATATCTGTCTCTGGGTTTTTATTACTCATGCTACAGGTTCTTGTCTGCTCCTTGTGTGCCCTGGTTATTTTGGATCACTGCCTCCAGGAACTCACAAGAGCACAGGATAAGATAAATCATCCATGTATACAAAGGTCTCTGCTTTCATTTCACTCATATTCTAGTGACTACAGGGGTCACCCTGCCAAGCCTGAAGTCCATGGAGCCAAGAAAGTACACTCCACCTAAGGAGGGAAGAAGAAAAGTACATTTCTTCTGAAAAACAATCTAGTCTACCACTCGGTATGCATTACACTCCTCAGCAGGTTCTGGAAATACTAAACTGAATTAAGTCTTAATTGATTTCTGTCCTCGCATGAGGAGAAAAAAAAATCACTCTAAAACTGCTAAGTAAGGAAACATCAAAATACTATGTGGGAAGGGCAAGCAAAGCAATCTATTACATTTTTGTGCTTAAAGAATCAGCAGAAGTTCTACATTTGAGTATTCTAGGAGGACCTTGGAAATAAATGAGTTTCCAGGGAATGGATGGGCAACTACAACAGCAAATTCTTCAGTGGGTGACAGATCACGGGGCCTGACTGCAGCCTAGTCCATGCGAGTGCAGCTGAGGCAGCCAGCCTAATAAGCTAAGCTCAGGTCACGAGGTGTTTTATGGGACAGCATGTTAAGAAAATTTACAAATAGTCATGGCAGATTTCAAATAGGACAAGTGAGAGATATTCCCCACATCCCCAGAGCTTCATCTGGAAAAGACCCCATGGCAGAATGGAGGAAGACAGCGATAGGAGGCAGGAAGGTCAGTTAAGGACCGTGTGTGGTTCCATGTATACTTTGGGTACCACAATTAGACCCTGAACACGAACAGGAACAGAAGCAAAGAAGGAAAGAAAATAGATTTGAGCAACATTTTAGATATGGAAAAGAAAATGATTGGGTGAAAGACAGGTAAGAAGGGACCTGGAATTTGTATTCTAAGATGGTACACCTAGTTGAACAGTTAAGCCGTTCTTCTTTCTGCCTTCCAGAGCACTCTGCATGGCTGCCCTCTCATGTCTCCCCAGGAAACTATGAATTTTGCCTCTTAGCCTAATTGAAAGCCCAAGGGCAGCAAAAACAGAGGAGTGGCTGAAGCAAAGGAAGTCATTTGATGAGAAAAGATTGATACAGCCCCTTCCATAATCAGAGGCGCACAGGTGAATAGATTTAGCGGCTTCTTTACCGAGTGCCTTTAATCACCTAACTCAAATCAATAGTCTCTTGGAGGAACATAAATTAATTCTCCAAACAAACAGCCAGTGACTGAGGAGAGATGCCTGGAGTGTTTGCACACTCCAGTTCCCCTGTGATTTGCGAGTGGGGAGGGAAGAAAAGGCCACCATAAACTCAGAGGCAGACCTGAATTTAGGAATGCAAAGCTGGGGTCAGAGAGCTGGTCCCAGAACAGAGAGTGTGAGATGCAGCTTTACTCTGGCTACCAGAATTCTTTTGTTGACTAGAACGGTTCTATTACTTCATTCCGAATGCACCCCATCTTCCCACAAACACAGGAAGTTTCTAAAACTGCTAGTTCCCAGCGGAACCTAATGTAAGAGACTAGTGCTGGCCCTGCTTGTCAAATCTGCTTCCCTGGTCATGTGATTGAGTCATTGCCCCACTGTTAGAACAATTTCTGTATCTGTGCAAATGAAAATCAATGTCCCTTTCCCTGCTTGGAGTGATTCACTTACCCTCCCCTCAGGTATGCTCCAAAGCAGATTGCATCTTCCCTCATCCAACAGGTTGCTAGACCAAGCTACTGACTTCACTGAAGACTAACACAGAATTGCTTGCAAACGCCTTCCAAACATACAGTATGCAGAAGCGAAGGGTGCTTACAGCAAAGGCTAGCATGGTGCTAACTTCTTACCTTCAGTCTTTCTCTTCCTATTTCCCTTGACAAGAAAAGCTGGGCCAAAATTCTAAGGATCAACCATCCATGCTGAGAACAGGCCAGGGGTTAACAATAGCCTTTCTAAACGATCCCAGTTGTTGTTCTAAATAATGGCAGCCATTATCAGCGTTATTAATAAGGGCTATTCCACCCAACTGCTGTGTATGTCCTGCTTAAATGTGAGCCAGAGAGGTCAGCACATGAAGGATGAGACTAGGGGTTTTTGTTTTCTTTTCTTTACTTTACTTTTCAGAATGACCTCGGGGCAATTTCTTAGAGATTCAACCAGCAGTAGAAATAGACATACACGTTTGTTTTTTTTTTTTTTTCTGCTTAGGGCTCCTTCCAGATTAGTCTTCATTTCTACAGCCTACAACACCCCCACCCCTAGCCTCTGATTGAGAATTAATATGCAAATCCCCTAATTATATGGGCAAGAATTTTACAGGTCTCCTTTGGAGTGGTAGGTGATTTCCCAGGTTCCTGCCTTCCTCAGCTTCAACTTCAGGATTGTCATGGAAACCATTAGTGTCACTAAATTAACTAGCCCTCAGAATTATCCAAGAGAAAATGTATATTGATCTGACTCAGTGACGTGAGAACAGAACCACTTTCTCTGATGATTAACCTTTTCAGAAACCTCTCAGACTACTCAAACTCTTAGCTGGCAGGGGTAAAAAGCACTGCAGAGTCATTAAAATGTCCCAGAACCACAGTCTCTCTACCATTATCTCCTCCAAAATAATAAAATTACTCAGGCAGTGAGCCTCCTTTAGAGTTGCTTAGGTCAAAATCCATACATGTGCAAAGAAATGTAACGGTCCCTGACCCTTAGTCAATAGACAAAAATTGTGATTATTTCTAAAGCATGCTGTAAAGTGCTCTTCAAGTACATTATTTTATTAACACACAACTATGAGCAGGAGGTGGGATCTTTATGCCCAATTTACAAGAAAAGATACTAATACAAAGATTTATGAAAACAAACTGCATACAACAGACACACAGAGAGAATTTAGTGTCTGTACTGTCTAGTAAAACTAGGTTCAAATTCTCTGTTTACTGTGTGCTAGTGGGCACATTCCTTTACATTCACAGAACCTCTGTATGTTCATCAAAAAATGGGAGCAATAAAACATATTCTAGATGAAATAAGGCCCTGTTGATCAGCATACGGGACCCGTCATCAGAAGGCAGGCTGAAAATGACAGCTAAGCACTGGGACAACATAGCTCACCTGGAAGCGGCCTCATCAAAGTGATGCAATTTTTCTTTCCAATGAGGTTATTGATTCCCTTTAAGGAGACTCTCAGCGGGATAAATGGCCCTTCATTATTTCCCTGGCAGACTTGTGCATCTGGGACGTTCCAAGCAAACCTGACTGACCACATCTGTGCATCCCAAACATCAATAGACATTGCTCTGCAAAGTCAGAAAATTACCATGTGAATTAAAGTCGACCATTGCTCAGACTGACTCCCTCCGCAGATCCTTGCCTTGTTATTCTGGAGTGGAGACGGCAGGATGATTAGGGTCTTCCATTTTTCTTCCAGAGGCCATTCAGGTCACCAAGCTAGGCACAGTCAGAGAATGAACCACAGTGGGGGAAAAGACAGTGTCCTCCCTTCAGTCATCAGCTCTCCATACAGACCTGAAATGATGCCTTAAAATCTGTATCTATTTATGCCACTTTATATGTGGGATACTCCAACCTCACCATTTCCAGGAGGTAAAATATCCCCCTGACTGTCCCCACACCCATCTTCTTCACCTCTGTTGTTCTCTGTCTACAACCTATTCTTAGTTCACTGAGATTCTGTCACCTCCATTATATCCAGATTAGACCTCAGGTATTTTCTACATCACCATTTTAAGTTCATCATGCCATTTTCTGCCATTCTGGGTACATGTCGACCATTTTTTCCCTTACCTTTCTCACTTTTCTTTCCATGCCATGCTATTTTTAGTTCACCTCTTAATCATGCCAAGTCAACAACCAAACCAGAACAATTTAGGGTTTGTTTCACTCGTGTGTGTGTGTGTGTGTGTGTGTGTGTGTGTGTGTGGTGTGGTGTGTGACTAGTTTTGCCCTGCCCTGCTTTAGGTACTGATCACTGCCCAGCAATATTGACATCTGTGAGTTTTCTTACTTAGCTCTGCGAGAAGACCATGTTCTGCACTGGAGAACGGCCCGCAGTGCCTGAGCTCACTCATTCAAATCATCCTTCAACATCAGCACAGCCAAAAACAGCCAAACCACCAGGGCAGCTAAGCATGGACTGAGAATCCGAATCAAGATGAGAAGAACGGTGTGCCTGCTTCGCTTCTGCATCATGAGGAGCAATCCCTCTGGCTGCGAAAGTCTGTGCTGTTTTCATTCCTTGGCACCTCAGAAAAGCAAGTGGGGAACAGAGTTAATAGTGTGAGCCCAAGAGATAAACTACTCTGGTGTGAGCTGTGTCCTTATCACGTATGAGACACGTAACCTGGAGCACATTGTTTTACCTCTGTGTACCTCAGTTTCCTCATTTGTAAAATAGGGATAATAGTCCTTGACTTACAACATAGTCAATCACTTTATTTGTAATACTAAGGTTGATGTATTATTAGTGCTAATTACATAATATATATTAGATATAATTATATATAACTATAATATGTTATATATAAATGCAATATATACATATCCTATTACCTGGCACAAAATAAACACTACATAAATGCTTGCTGAATAAAATGGTTGGGGCTACATTTCTGGTATAAGAGGTCACTCCACAACAGCTATCAAAATCTGAAACTTTAGAGATTTGATTTTTAGGATAACAAAGTAAGCATCATTTACTGTTTCCAAAAGAAAAAAAATCCAACTTATTTCTTTGTAGTAGAAATGGAAAATACCACCATTAACCTTCCTCAGACAGCCCTGATGAAGGTCAGAAGCATTTGTCTCAGGGAGAAAAATTGTACAAAGCGACGAAACACTGGCCTCAGAGTATTCTGCTTTATCCTTCCTCCCCTCCTCAGAGCACAGATCTGAAGGAGGAAGTATGAATGCCACCATGGACCACTTTTAATAACCAGAGCTTAATTTCCTTTTTATCTGAAATGACCTCTTGTTTATATGAGAATTACTAACCATCACCAACTGTGGAAAAACTGCCACACAAGCAAACCCCAAGCAGTATCACAGGAGGACAATTCTTTTCCAATAGCTCCACGGGAGACTAAAGAAAAGAAAGCTAACACAGTCTGCTACCGTGCTTGCTTACCCTATTTGCTGGGCACAACAGAGCAACTGACCATTCACCAGGACTGGCAGAGAGAAGAGGTGTGCACAGGCTTCCTGGCTTAGAAACCATTATTTTGATTGAAGAACTTGTGTGATGTGATCACTGCTCTTGACGCCCAGTTTTTCCAGTGAGAACGTGGAAGCCAAGCCTTACTGAGCCCGTTCTGTTGTCGTATGTGATACCTCACACACAGGAGAGCCCACTTCCTACTCTCTGCTATCTGCAACATAAGAAACTAATCCTTATGTCCAGTCACATGATACTTATCACAAATGGAAACTGTACTCAAGGTCCTTCCTACGTTGGGTATGTTCTCAAGACTTTTCCCACTGTATTCTAGTGAACGTTGTTACAAATGGCAGAAACTGTCATACATTTTTAAAAGGAACTTCTGAAAGGTTCCAGGAATTCACACATTAAAAAAAATTATTGATGACTACAGTGGTATATTATTTGTATTTGTATTTATTAAAAATAAATCTTGCCTGAAGACCAGAGGCAAAACTTAAGCCACTAGAGGTCACGTAGTGGTGACACACACCTGCAATCTCAGGATTTGGGGGTCAGAGGCAGATGAATCTCTGTGAGTACAAGGCTACCCTGGGCAACACAAGATCAGTGCAGAAACAAGTCCAGATGGTGGTGGCCTACACCTTCAATTCCAGTACCAGTGAGTCATGCCTTTAATTCCAGCACTAGAGGGAATATAAAATGGGAGGAAAGAGGGGTTTAGTCTGCTTATTTTGGAATCGCCCAGCCTTGGTAGGGGTAAGTCTCTAGTGGAATGCCACAGAGCTAGAGAGCAGGAGCACGGCAGGAAGCATACCACACGGGACTGGAAGAGACAGTTCAGCGATTAGGAGCACACTCTGCCTTTCCAGAAACCAAGGTTCAGTTCCCAGCACTCACACCAGGCAGCTCACAGCTACCTGTGGCTTTAGTTCCAGGGAACCTGATACCTCTTTTCGCAGCCAGGGGCCCCTACACTCAGCTGTGCATGCACGCACACACACAAACACACATACACACACACACACACACACACACAGACACACAGACACACACACACACACACGGGTGAGGGCAGGGGGAAAAATACATACAAGTTTAAAATAATGAAAATAAATCTTAAAAATAACATCTTGTGTCACAGCTTGTCCACATGTTGAACCTAAACTCTAAGTCTTCCTCAACCAAAGTTCTCTTGCTTAGGTAATAATATCCCTGGATTAATGGTGTATAAAATATACACCATAACAACGTAAAGAATCTTCTCTCCTTTGTTTCCGGATAAACTGGGGGTGAATCTCAAAAGTAACACTCTAATAAGATGGGAGCATACGCTCCACCCAGAAAGTAGAGCACTATAGAGAGGAAGGGGAGTACAAGAAGTCTATTTCTGCATACAGGAATGAGAAACAAATGACCAGTCACCCGACTAAAAGATGAGCAAAAAGAGTAACAGCACAAGCAGAGACAGAAGGATGATCAACGACCCACTGACAAGCATTGTTCTTCCAGTGGAACCACACTCTTTCAGTAAACACTCATTGTCTCCCCGTAATTTCTGTTCACTGAGAAAACAATAGTCTAAGGCTATAACAATAGTCATCTAAGGGATGACCCACGCCCTCAAAGAGATAAGTAATTACAGGCAATTTTCCACAGAATCACTTGCAATTAAGCACATGTCCAGAGTACCTGATCTGTTCTTCTAGAATGAATAAGCACCATGATCTTAAGACTGAAGCACAAGGAAAGAAAATAGCAAGTGCGTCCCTTTGCCCCAAAACAACCCCTCTGTGCCCATCTCTTACTAGTTTTACACAGATGGAATCATCTTCATTTGCTGAACTGGGTCTAATGAAACCCCAGGCATGACTGCTTCCTTCCAGTCTCAGGTCAAGAGTTAGATTAGCTGGTTTCACCTCAATTTAAGGGGAAGCCCAGGTCAGGCCCAGATAAATTCTACACCAAGTTATATGCAGCTTCTTCCCATTTCTTTCTCTATCTTCTCTGCATCTCCTTGGGTACCGTGGGTGCTTTGGCTATGTGCATTCAATTCTGGAATCTTCACCCTACTGACTTGTACCTATGCCCAAGATAGTCTAACATCCATTGCTAACAGAAGTAAGAAAATGGAATTGGCTTATAATACTCATATTATACAATTAAGTCTTCATAGAGATGGCTATAACTCCTAGAAGCAACATTCTTTAAGCAAGCAACAAACATTTTTCAAATACAGGCCCTGTTCTACTCTGCTTTCTGTTACTGGGATAAAACATTGACCAAACAAACTTTGGGAAGAGAGGATTTAATTCAGTCTACAGATTATACTGCATCCTTAAGGAAAGTCAGAATAGGAGCTCAAGAAAGGAACTAGAGTAGAGGTCACAGAGGGATTCTACTGCCTTTTAGGTTCAGAGTCAAGCAGGCCCACCTACAAAGAATGGCACCACTGAAACTATGCTGGGTCATCCCATGCCAAATAGCAATCGGGAAAATGTTCCCAAGACACACTCACAGGCCAATCTGATGGAAGCAATCCCTCAACTGAGGGTTCCTCTTCACATTATGATGAGCCATCACAGGCTCCTAGAAGGGGGTCTGTGTTAGACCTCTTCCACGCATGCCTCAAATATACTCTCAGTCTTTCTCTGCCCTAAGCTATTCTACACATACACAAGATCAACCTGAATGAACTTAGGTAGAGAATGCATTTGATCTTTGGTTAGCTACTGACAGAAAAACAGCTGGAAAGTTTGATCAAGATAGTCATCTTCCTGCCATCTTTTTTCTGCCTGATTTGCTAACCTTTTATAATGATTGCCTACAGTCACTCTCTGGGTTCTGGAAATCTCCTCCTCCACTGTCCCTTTCAGTCTTAAGAGTAAGAAGTCAGTTTCTATAGCTCAATGTTTATCAGCTTCCCACTACTGACACACTGGGCAGTTTTAGGAAGCTATCCAGTATAAGATAGGACACTTGGCAGTCTGGATCTCTGCCCACCCAGGGACCCACCATTCCCTACCCCTAAATGTGAGAAACTAAAATGTCACCAGGCATTTCCAAATGTCTCCTGGTGGCCTGACTTACTTCATGTTGAGAGAGACTACTCTAATTCTTCAGCATTTTTCAAATGCATAGCACCTGCTTCACACAGCACACCTAGGGTTTGTCTAAACCATCACATGAGTTTCCCACACTCTGATGTCAAACTTAAGGATGGTCTCCATGAGAACTGAGATGGCCTTCCACTCAGTCCACATCATCCATCCTTCTACTGCTCTGTGAATAGTAAGTATTTGTCTGGTGATTGAATTGCTGATAATAATGTAACCTCCAAGTAACAGGACCCTGTTGAGAAAGGAAGAACTGCTATCATGAGGATCAAGGCCCTGGATTATACAATTTTTTCATGTGTATTGGTAAACTGCGATTATAGGCCCCTATCTTATATACCTCTACTTATATTAATAATTTGAACTTTAAAAAAATTAACTTCTGGCCCCCCAAAATAGTCATGAGCCAGAAAAGGAGAAAGTCTAATTCTAGAACATGGAAATTGAACTGGAGTTCAGAGTAATATCATATGGATTTTCTGAAAGAATTATCTGTCAAAAAATGAAATCAACTTTATCAGAGATGGGTGATGTGGGATTCCCCTCTGTGTGTTGTGATTACCATTAATGAATAAAGAAACTGCCTTGGCCTGTTGATAGGGTAGAACTTAGGTAGGTGGGGAAGGAGATGCTGAATGCTGGGAGAAAGAAGGGTGGAGTCAGGGAGACGCCATGGATCCATCTGCCACCAGAGACATACTCACACTTTGCTGGTAGGCCACGACCTTGTGGTAATACAGATTAATGGAGATGGGTTAAATTAAGATGTAAGAGTTAGCCAATAAGACATTAGCGCTAATGGGCCAAGCAGTGTTTTAATTAATATAGTTTCTGTGTGGTTACCTCGTTTCTGGGCGGCCGGGATGAATACACACCCTCTCCATGCAATAGATGGGTTCCTCTAACACATGGTTTTTGTCCACTTTTATATACCAGTTATCAAAGGCCACATAACAAATTACTCCCAAAACAAAACAGATAAGATAGCATGTATCTTATTATGTCATAGTTTAAGTTAACCAAAAATCTGGAATGATTCTCTACTTCAGGGCTTCTGACAAGCTGCTGTTTTGTTTCATTAACAGCAGCCACTACTCTGGAATAGAGCAACCCAGCCTTTCCTATATAAATACTTATGGCTGCATATCTCTCTCTCTCTCTCTCTATCTCTCTCTCTCTCTCTCTCTCTCTCTCTCTCTCACACACACACACACACACACACACACACACACACACACACCTGGAATCAACCCTGTCTTGAACAAGTAGCACATCATATACCTGTCCCCCATCCTCCACACCCTAATAACGAGTTTCCATCATTTCCTGCCAGGGCTTTGCATGGTCCTACACTCTCTGCTCCATGAACCATCTTTGGGCTTCCTGTGTTTCTCAGTTTTGCCTTATTACTAACATCAGTGCCTCATTTGGTCAGGCAGAACTAACCAACCTGAATTCAAGTTCTATCACATCCTGTATTTTATCCGTTTTGTATGTAACAGCCAGACAGTGGAATTCTCAGCAAAGCAGCTCCATGAAGCATAGAGAACAACTGGAAAGCTTTGGAGCAAAGCAGCAGAGATGGGCTTCTTGCCTCACTACTCTTTCACCCCTGGAATCTCACTGCCATCTTTTCCTTGATGTGCCCTTGTTGTTTCTCCTTTTGGGAGCCAAATTATAGGTTCATAAAACAGCAGGAGTGTGGAGGAAATTGCTTAAATACAGTAACTATTAAAACCACAAACTTCTGTGCTAATTAAATTGTCTTATTCTACAAGTTTCATAACAGAAGGCAAGTAAAATTCCAGTCTCCCCTCCTTGGCAAAAGGAAGTAACTGCTTCAGGGAGTCACACAGTCAACTATAAAGCCAACCCTGGCCCAGAAAAAAGAGGAGGCTGGCCAGGCCTCCTTCTCCAGAGAGGCCTCTTCGCTCACTTGGTTAAAGATTACCTGGAGTTGGTAAACAGAAACCAAACAAAGGCCACTGAGCTGGCACTGATTTCTGAACACAGTCATGAGTTCACCTTACAAGTCAAAAGAACTGTGAGAGAAATTGGTTGATAATGTTTGGGTATTTGGCATCTACCACGTACCATGTCCTCCCCTTGTGAGGGGGCAATGACAGTAGAACTCATCTCTGGGTATTCCTTCTTTTAAAAAAAACAGGACAAATGGGGAAGCACACAAAATGTGATTTTTTTTTTAAATCAGAAAGACTGGTGACAAAAGTTCTCTGGCCAAACTGCCAAACTGCACTGGTCAACCACTTAAAAGGCTGTGTGTCTGTGAATAAGTTGCTTAGTCTCTCTGTGTCTCAAGACCCTAGAACATAAGATAGGACTCCTACTAATGATAATAGGTACTTGTGATGGTTGGATGAGGATTAAATGAACTAATGGGAAAGAATTGCTTAATACAAGGCCTAGCATACATCTCTGAGTAGACAACATTGGGTGCATAGCTACAAACATTACCTCTAAATAGTGCAGTCTACTGTTTCAATTCTAGTCTTGAATCGACCTCTAATCTGAGGGCATTTCCTCTTTATATGTTCTAATGTATTCATTTGTCAATCTGGTGAAAAGACAGGAGCATGGAAACATTTCTAAAGATCCCTCAAACACTAAGATAGGAGCCATTCTAGCTGTACTGTTCTGTGTGGCTTATTATGCACAGTGTAGCACAGAACAGATCATGAAGGGAAGCGATCTTCATTTAAATTTTTATTGAGCACCTAATAGTTACCAGGCTTTGTCCTAAGCATTTGCCAGGGTCTATAAAATAAAAATAATGATTAGCAGCAAAGCATATTAAGAGAGATTTCCTCATAGTATTGGCCATCACCAATTCTAGATCCAGAGACTTGCAAAGTACAGCAGACACAATAGGAATTGTTAGCAATTACGCTGAGGTTGTGAAAGAGGGATCTTCTGGAAGACCATTTAAAAGGGAGCACTGTGCTCAGGAAAATGGGCCCTGGGGTTTTGTTTTTTGTTTGTTTTGATGAACCAGTGAGTTTTATCAGGGTTACCCTACAGGAATATGGGTGAGGAGTTCCTTACAGGAGCAGAATGACTCAAAGACAGCTGCATCACCATAGCCCACCCCATACCATGACAGCTCACAAAAGCTGGGAACCTGGAGCACACTGCACAGCCTACAGGCAGCTCAACAGACTGGAGTTTGTCCTTTCAAGATAATCACATAGTCTAAACCCTTCCCAGGCAACTCACCTGATTTCTTCTTCTTCCAGGTGGCTGCTCTGGTCTCAAGAGTCTTTTTGTAGCTTGCTAGTTTATCCTTGGGAAGGAGGAGCCTGGAGAATCTAGTCAGTTTTAAGGACTCCCTGAAGCTGTTTTGAGTCATTTCTCTTCTGGCTTAAGGAGTTTGCCTACAGGATGGAATGTTTCAGTTCCCTAGAAAACTCCCACATAATACTCCACCCCTTCTTGCAGCTCTTATATCTTCCTATCCCATCTTCTACAATGATCCCTGAACTCTGAAGTGGTTGGCTATATGTCTGCCTTTAACTGAGAATTAGGCCACCATGCCACAATAGTCCCTTGTTGTCAGGAGCAACATCGGTGGTGTTAGGAGCTGAGACTGACAGCAACGGTGACCTATGGGCATGAACGTACACATTCTGAAGACAGTTTAGGCAGTCACATCACATCCTCCTAATAAAACAATATACATTGCTTCCCCACTGAGACCTATGACCTCCCCAACTGCAAGTTTTTGTCCCAACTTACAGTATAAGAAGTGACCTCCCTCTTATGGACTGGGCTTTAAATCCAGCCAGAAGGATGTTGGTCTTACACGTAACAGCAGAGTCATTATTACAGGCACATCCTGCCTGGCATTTTGGTATTTCAGTATGCAGGGTTCAGAGCCAAACTGGAATGTTGGTGACAGCTCTCTACCAGCAACCTGCATGGTCTCCTCTAGCACTACAAAAGCCAGCCTGCGGGGTAGGAGTTTCTAGCTCAGTAGTAGCTAAATTTCTGTGTCCTGCAGTCAAGGCATGCAGTGTTTTTAGCAATAAGATCTTACCTTCTAGTTCAGACATTCAACAAAGAGCAACAACATAGCCTTAATGGGTTGTAGATGAAAGGACTGGGATAGGCACAAGACACCCAAGACCAAGTTCTCAGCACAAAGGAGATTGATTTACCCTGAAGGGTAAAAAGACATAGAATGAAAAACAGAGAAAGAGACAGGAGATAGAGGACAAGGGAAAAGGGGAAGGGAACCAGGGAAAGAGGGCGGGAGTATTTGTCCCAGAGAAACAAAGGGCTGCCTCTGGATAGAGAGGAAACAGACGTGGCCCTTAGGTAGATGACAGTTTATGAAGGTAAAGGGGGAACCCCGTGTGAAGATGAGATGTTTAATTTTGGTTGAGCATGTTAATTAAGGCAGCCAAAATGTGGCTTTTGATTGTTGAACTTCAATACTTTGATACCCGAATATTTGGTAGTCAATCTCAGGAAGAGCAAGGGGACAAATAGGGGAATAGACCTTGGTGGCTAGCTTTAAGAAAGTAATCTAATAGTTTTGACAAGGAAGAGGGAAGGGGGAAGGGCAAAGTCTTCCAGAGTCATGTCTGTTAGACTGGGGCCTTCTAGAACAGTCCAATGGGGATTGGGGGTTTCTATAGACAATGACTCAAAAGGAGGTAGCCCACCCCTGACACTGAGGTTTATGCTTAATAATATTATTGCTCTGGGAGCATCCTTTTCTA
Organism: Microtus oregoni; assembly: GCF_018167655.1. Taxonomy (NCBI): domain Eukaryota; kingdom Metazoa; phylum Chordata; class Mammalia; order Rodentia; family Cricetidae; genus Microtus; species Microtus oregoni. Next base: position 2,504,578 of record NW_024543975.1, on the reverse strand, counting down.
CCCATGTAGTATGCCCTTTTCCTGTTCTTTTTGATTAACTCAGCCCCAGCTAGGATATAAGGTAGGTGGAAGTACCATTGTACCCAGGTGTCTCTCCAAATCTGCAAACCACTCAAAAGCAGAGGGAAAGAGAGGAAAGTGTGGGCTTAAACTTTGTTTTTCTCAAGAAAACAGAATAAGTTGTCATGGTAGATTGGCTAGCTGAGTTTTTCAGTGTCCTCTGAGATATAGGAACAAGGGGAATCCCAGTACTTTGCCTAGGGTGATGTGGCCAGGGGACTCTGCCTCTGACTGAAGTCTCCTGAACAAGGAGATAATCAGGAATTTGGAGTAGCTGCAGTGTCCTTACATCTCAAAGGTGTTGTCTTAGTTAGAGTTTGTATTGTTATGAAGAAACACCATGACCATGGCAACTCTTATAAAGAAAAACGTCTAATTTGAGTGGCTCAGTCCATTAGTCCATTATTATCTATCATCATGTCCGGGAGCATGGTGGCATGCAGGCCGATCAGGTGCTAGAGCTAAGAGTGCCACTTCTTTCAGGCAACAGAAAGTCCACTAAGACACTGGGTAGTATCCTGAGCATAGGAAACCTCAAAGCCCACCCCCCCAGGGACACACTCCCTCCAACAAGGCCATACACACTCCAACCAAGCCACACCTCTTAATAGTGCACTCCCTGTGAAGTTATGGAGACCAATTATATTCAAACTACCACAGGTGTGCTTAGTGGTAAGGCTTTGCCTCTAAGTGTTAGCTAATTCTGAGAGAAAGCCTCTCTCCCTGGGATCGCTGGGCTCTGAGATACCATGATGCTAAGATACTAAGATATTGTAAGTAAAAATAGGAAGAGTATGCACTCTTAGATCAGGAAGAAGACCAAGAAAATGACTATTAGAAGCTCAAGACAGAAACACAAGAAGAGGAGCACCCAAAACAGAGGTGTGCATTTAGAGCTGTGACTTGGTCTGTGGTGGACCAGCATAAAAAAAGAAAACATATAAAACACATACCCCAGCTGTCTTGGTTCCTCCCCCAAATGTCTTCTTAGAGCTCCCCATTGACAGAACCCCATTGAATCCAAAAGATAAGAGAGACTCTTGCTGTAGACCATGCAGAACACATGGTGAAGATATGAGACATGAGAAGGGACTAAAAGAAGCTATTGTCACACATAGGAAGCTAACATCCAACTCAATACTACAGCTTTACCAGATGAGGCTGCAATCACTGGCTAAGGGAAAAAGAGAAACTAGGCTGAACATTCCCTGGAGGCAGAACAGGCAAAAACAATGATGGAGTTTATTTCCCTACTCAATCCCTTCGCTTCTGCCTTCATTTCAACACAAATGTGGGACAGCACGGCGAGATACAGGTATCATTTAATTTATCGCCTTTCTACAGAAACCATCCATGGGCACAGCCTTCAGGCACTCCAGGATATTTAAAGGCTATTGTGTTCCAAGAACTGCTGACCTCATCTCTGTTGCCAGGAAACCTGCTGCAGACTGGAGTATCTGTGAACACTCTTGTCACTGCTGTCCCCAGATGATCTAGGAAGAAGCAGAGGGTTGATGCTGATGCTGGCACCATGGTCAGAATGGAGTGATCAGCATTCACCTGAACTGAGAGCAGAAGCCAGCTCTGCTTCAGCAGTTCAGATAGAGGTCTGCAGGGCAAACTCACAGCAAGGGGTCAGACAGCATGGACAGTGCATTGAATAATCTTCCCCGGAGCATATATACAGGCTCTGCCCTTCACAGAATTCACAGTGAACCAAGAGGTGACTAAATCAACCAACATCAATGCAGAACATAAACTTAATCCTAGAACTCAAGTCTAGGCTGTGCAGGGGTTTATGGGAGCAGGCAGAAGGGACTGACCAGGCAAGGTCATGATGTAAATGTTTTTCTTAGAGAATAGAAGGAAAATAATCATACAGTTTATATCTAAAACACAGACATACGTGTGGTAGATAAGCATGTAACACATTTGTAGCATTAAGATTTCATGGTAAGAGGGACATTTAGGAAAAAAACATAAAAGTTTCTTATTTTTTATTATCGCACCAAGGTAACCTCAAGTCAGGCTGAGCATATACACCCATTCATTGCTGTTGTTTGCTTTGTCTTGTTTTTAAGATGCTAATTTCGGGGACTCTGTAGGCGTTTCTGTCCCACCAGTTGCTCCCCAAATAACCACAACATATACAATAGTACTTGTAAATGCTCAGCTGATAGCTTAAGCTTGGTTTTTAGCTAGCTCTTACAACTTCAATAACCATTTCTATGAATCTATTGCTGCTCCAAGGCTCATTTACCTCGTGTACATTCTTCCCATCCTGTCTGCTTTGTGACTCATGGCTTCTCCTCTGACTCTGCCCTTCTTCTTCCTAGCATTCTCTCTGCCCCGAAAATACTGCCTGGCCATCAATCAAACAGCTTGAACCAATGAGAGTAATACTTAGAATGAGCACGTCTCTGTCTCTCTGTTTGTGAGTGTGTGTGTATGTGTGTGTGCGTGCGCGCAGATGCACATGTATGTGCATTAAAAGGTCAGAGGACAACCTCAGCAATTGTTACTCAAAATTCAGTTGTCTTGGGACTATGCGTAGGCTAGGCTGACTGACCAGTAGTCTCTGGTGATAGAACTGCATCTACCGTCTCAGTGTTGGTATTATAAGCACATTCTACTATGCCTAGATTTTGAAATATGTGTTCTGGGAATCTCTTTCAGGTCCTTGTGCTTGTAAAGGAAGCAATTTACTGAATGAACTATTACTGCAGTTCTGTCCTTCTATGGTTTATTCTGACTCTCTGTGCCTAATTTTGCCATCTGAAAAGAGAAACTAAAATCTGTACCATCTCCTAGATATTCCAGTTAAACTAAATTGCCTTAAAATATCAGAATTGCCTTTTAATAAAGATATTCAATAAGCATGTGCTGTTATTATTAATTCATTTAATATATAATCCCACCTATGGATACAGATAATGCAGCCCCAACCCTTAAGAGGCATTGTGAGATATGATCTCGGGGGAAGGACAAGAGTTTGGACTTTGCAAGCAACCTATACTTTGTACCCTAGATTTGCTAGCTAGCAGTAAATCATTTAAGCATCCAACCTTAGGAGTTCTTCTGTAAAGTGGGAAGGAACGATGCCTTTATATTTATAGAGTGCGTACTTTGGGCCAAGCAGAAAGATCTAGAAGATGGTGTCAAAAGAAATAAGCTTCATCTCTTCAGTAATTTGTATTCTAAAACAATATATAGACAATAAACGTGTAATTGAACGTACATGTCACATGATTTGGCAAGGTGAGCTGATGGCCCATGGGCTTTAGAATAGTAGGAAGGAGCGTCATTAGTGTTGCTGGGAAGGAATCTTTGAGGAAGTAACATTGAGTTTAGGCTTGAATGGAATTAAGGAGTGAATGCTGCAATAACCTGTGGAAATAGTATTCTTTGAAAATATGTAAAATACCTGCAGACAGGGGCATGCTCAGCCTGCTGGAGACTGGCTCAACTACATAAACAAGAATGCACTGGAAGATGGAGTCAGAAAACAAGCCAAAGGTGAGGGTTTGCTCCTAGGCATAACAACGGTTGAACAAAAGGAACCACTAAGATTTGTTTAAAGCCCTGACTGCTGCAGAGAAAATGGACACAAGTGTAGATAGTAGGCAGATGGAACCATGAAGGGGCCACTGATGTCAGTTATGCACTTAGTCAGAACTGCCCAGTACAGTACAGCCTATAATCTGACCTCCATAAGTCTGCCTGAAAACAAAACACTAGGAAGAACTTCATCTACCTCTTGCTTTCCAAAACAAACTTTTCAAAGATCTTATTTTTAATTGTGTGTGTGTGCCTGTGTGTGTGTGTGTGTGTGTGTGTGTGTGTGTGTGTGTGTGTGTGATTATATGCACCTTAGTGCAGATGCCTTCAGAGACCAGAAGAGGGCTTCATATCCCCTGGAGCTGGAGTTCCAGGACGTTGTGAGCTGTCCTACATGGGGGCAGGAACACAGGTCCTCTGGAAGAACAGTATTGGATACCGTCTTACCCTCTAAGCCATTTTCAGCCCCTGGTTTTTAAAGTGAATTTTATTTGTTAATGTTGAGGCTGAATCCTGGACCAAATAAAGTAATGGTTTCACTTAGTGTAATACCTTTAAAGTAGCATTTTCTCCAATGCCGGAGTGACACCAGAAACAACAGTAACACCAGTTTTTCTGATTTGTTTTTTCTTTTTCTTCAGGAAAGACTTTTCTTAACCTGCATCAGTATCTGACACACTAGTAGTCTATGCCATTTGAAACAAAACAAAACAACAAAAAAAAATGTGTCCTGAAATGGCATTAAATTAAAAGGGATCTAGTAGGTCAAGAAAATATTAGGAAATTAAAGCGTACAATGTCTCATAAGATAGTTTCATATCCCAGTGTCTGGAATGCAGAGCAAAATATATCTGGTGAAACAGTGAATGAACAAATAAATAAATACATGGACAATCCCAGAAGAAGTCACACAGTAGTGTCAAGAAGCCTAAAGTGCTCCTGTTAATTTGCTATGTGAAGCCATTCATCCTTAATTGGTAGCTCAAAGTCACTCCTTGACTGCCTTTTCTGGAGCACAGGGAATCCAAGTTACAGCTGCAGGTGTACGACCAACACTTGACTATACCATCTTTTAAGTTAATTTTGACCAAGATAGTTCTTAGGTGAGGAAAAAATGCTGACTTGGTTAGTTGAGGAGCATGTAAATAGAATTCTATGTCCAGGATGCTTCTGAGGCAGGGAAAGCAACCCAGCTGGGACAGTGCTTCCTTAGCATTTATGAAGCCCTGGGTTCAAAACACTAGCCCTGAAAAAAAAAAAAAAGGGGGGAATCGTGGGACACTCCATAATCTCAGCAAGTGAAAGGCATGGACAAAAAAGGTCCGAAGCTGAAGGTCATCCTCAAGTTCTAGGCCAGCATGGAATGCATTAGACCCTGTCACACACACACACACACACACACACACACACACACAGTAAACAAACAAAAAATGTTAAAACATAAAGGGGGTTCTTACGTTGTTTTCATCAAGTCTATTCAATTAAATGCCTTCCTAGTCCCTTACATATATAAAAGTCAGTGACTTCCACATAAAACCATTGCTTTGGAACGTGATAGGCTACTAGAAGAAGATTCCCTTCTCACCCTGGCCCTACCATTCATGAGGAGTCAATTCCATGCAAATTAACCCGGGCCACAGCAGAAAGCCCAGTGAATCAGCAGAGTTTGGTGGGAAAGACCCCTGAAGCATGCCTATTACACTTAATATGTAGTCATCTCAGCTGTCCCTTCACAGATGATGGGACAGGAGGGACGAGAGAGAGCCTCTCACCCATCGGTGGTAGGCAGCACAGCTAACAATCTTGGAATGCACACATCTCTGAGAGACAAATCTTTGGCAACTCCTTCATCTGGAACTAGATTAATTAACAAGAATTAGGTAACTGAAGAGGTCCCAGACGAACACCACTGTCCTTATAATTTACAGCTTACCTTAGGCTCCTGTCTCTGCCCTCCTTTGTCACTGAAGCCAGGGACAGAAAGCCTTCCCTGGCCTACATTCAATGAGAAATGAAAAAAAATTCCACTTTCACTGTATATCACTTTCATCTTTCATCTTCATTATCACCACCAAAAGTACAGAAATCATTATCTTTACGATGATGAACGTCCAATTAGCATTTCCCATATAAATTTCATATTACAAAGGAGGTTGCAATGGATAATGTGAATGTTAATAGCCCTTTTTCTGAGCTGAAAAATAGAGGTGCTTAACAAAAAGAAATTAAATCCGAGCCATTTTCAAATGAATGAAGAACTTTAATTACTTGATGGGAAAAGAGGGGAGACAAACAAAAAAATTTAATGGTCATATTCTTAAATAGTTTCTCTTTCCACCATGCTGCGCAAGCTCTCCAGACAGCTAAATGTTTGTCTTATTGTGTTCAATGGGTTTTAAACTGCTAAGAATATTGTTAGATGTCATTTTTCCATTATCAATGCTATTCTATAAGAGAGAAACATATTCCAAATAAACATTCTGTCCGCCCTATGACATTGTAATTGTTCCCCTTCCACCATGGTTCTTCTCGTACACACACGCACACACACACGTGGACCTTATAGGTGGTGTCATTTCTGCTGCCTTGTTTAACAGTATAAGATTCTATGATTTATTCAAGCCAAATCCTGGAATTGCCCAATCAGATGATGCTAACCCAGGTGCTAAGCAAACTAAGTCATTGAACACTGGTGTTCTGAAATTCTATAGTCTTAGACTCAAAGTAGGCTTTGCTGTCTATTACATATGTCATATGTGTATGTGAGTGTGTGCGCATCTGTGTGTGTGTGTGTGTGTGTGTGTGTATATATAAGAATAATTACAGGAAGAATAATAAATGAACATCAGAGAGAAGTGACCTCAATTCTGACTGTAGATGGTATGGGTAAATTATTAATTTGCAGGTAAAAGTAATTAATTCAGTAAACACACCTTGACCACCCAGATATATACCAAACAGAGATATAAAGATTTATTTTTTCAGAGATGAGAATCAACCTTCTAAAAATCAGTGGAAAGATTCTTCTGTTGAAAATTCTCTGTTTAGTTGTGTACCCATTTTTTAATTGGATTATTTGGAATTTTGATGTCTAATTTCATAAAGTTTTTATACATTTTGGAGATCAGTCTTCTGTTCAATGTGGTATTGGTGAAGATCTTTTCCCATTTACTAGACTGCCTTTTTGTCTTATTGACTGTGTTCTTTGCATTGCAGAAGCTTCTTAGTTTCAGGGGGTCCCATTTATTAGTTGTTGCTCTCAGTATCTGTGCTACTGGTGCTATATTTAGGAAGTGGTCTCCAGTGCCCATTCATTAAAGGCTACCGCCCACTTTTTATTCTATCAGGTTCAGTGTGGTCAGATTTATATTGAGGTCTTCAAACCATTTGGACTTGAGTTTTGTGCATGGGAGTAGATATGGATCTATTTGCATTGCGTTCTTCTACATGTTGACATCCAGATATTCCAGCACCATTTGTTGAAGATTCTTTCTTTTTTCCATTGTATAATTTTAGCTTCTTTGTCAAAAATCAGGTGTTCATAGGTGTGTGGATTAATATCCGGGTCTTTGATTTGATTTCATTGGTCAACCTCTCTGTTTTTATGCCAATAACAAGCTGTTTTCATTACCATAGTTCTATAATAGAGTTTAATATCAGGGATGGTAATGCCTCTGGACGTTCAAAATCTGTTCCTTTATGTGGAAAATTGAACTGATAATATTGCTGAAATCCCTCAGAAAGATTAAGTTGATGATGTAAGCTAATGACTAACATTTCTTGGTACATATAAGTTCATGTGTCAAGGGTGAGCATGGTGGAGCCTGTTTCAAATCCTGGTACTTAATCCATCATTCTATTTGCAGACATTGATTGTACATGAAAAGGCTAAGCCTCAAACCTTTCTGTACTCAGTAAAGCTTTGATCTCCACACATCCTGCCTCTGCTGCCTCCAGCTCCTTCTACCCCAGAGATATATTGCAATATTTTGTTCAGTCCCGTCCATTTCTTATACCATTATGAACTTATAGTTATCAATCCTTAGTTATAATCTTGGAATCAAGGGAGACATTTATCTACTTATATTATAATTTGGGCTTGGAAGATGGTTCTATGCATAAGGTACTTACTGTGCAAGTTTGAGCACCAGAGTTCAGATCTCAGAATACACATAAAGTATAAAGCTATATAGCATATGTCTATATATTCCATTGCTCCTATGCTTCTCACTATAGGAGATGGGGACAGACTCGGGAAAATCCCTGGAAGCTTGAAGGTCTGATAGTCTGGTATATGCAACAGGGAACAAGAAACTAATTGAATAAGGATGCAAACAAGGACAGATACTTGAGCGTGATCTCTAGTTGTGCACATGCATGTGCACACACACGCACACATACATACACACATACATTATACATACAAAGGATGTTTTAAAAATCATCAGAATTTAATACATTGAAGTATAACTCTCCATTAGACATCTATTCTTTCTGCCTAGTCCATAATTCCCTGAGCCCTGACCAATAACAATTTGAGAGTCGTGCTTGAAAACTGGATGATGTTAATCAACATATTGGGGACAAAGCAGTATTACCAACATTAAATTGCTTTTCATATGACACCTATCCAGGATCTCTTTGCTGTACTCTCAAGCTGTAAGAATTCTTAGTTATCCTGGCTAAAGTCTATGCTCCCCAAGGCGAAGCTTCTAAAGAACTGGGGGGGGGGGGGCGATTGTTAAAATTTCCCACTCAGGAAAAACATGTTGACTGATGGTAGGGGAGTAAGCAGAAGAAGAAAGCCAGGAGATGGAAGGGTCTGGTTGGCTACATTTTAGGAAATCTGTTCCCCAAAATAGCCCAGCAATCTCTGAAAATGGAAAACACAGACACAATGGAGTAAGACTGAGCTGCATTACACTGTATCCACTGTCCTATGGAGTCAGAACCTGTCTCTTCATACTCATTAAAAGTGATCAATATTCTATAATGGAACCATCAATTGTTATATTTCTGACACAAACAACCAACGCGCTAAGTCTGAATTAAGAAGCAGGTTCCATTTTCAGACACTGACGTGAAGCTCGTACCTGACAGTACAGGGGAGAGTTAATTTCCCACGGGAAGCAGGCACCAGACAGCATTATGAGCCTTTTTTTCCACAATCACATTTACACCCCCTTCCCAGGTCCTCACCATTGCTCTTCATGAGTCCAATTCTTGTTCATTTTCTCTTTAAACAACTGACAGAGAGCTGTATTCTGTTTCCTTTATCTCCAGGTTATAGCTAATATAAATAAATGCTTTCTCACCTGTAGACATCAGACAAAGGTTTGTCATTTTGTGGCTTTCAAAATATACCACAAACTCCTAGGACTTCTAAGTACAGAGAAACAATCACATAATTTAACTATTTCTCTTCCCTTAACTCTAAAAACAATAGCAAAAAAGCCAAGAAATGTAAATTCATAAGGATAAAGAGAATGAAAGAGGGAATGCCAGTAAACATAATTTTGCAATAAATTTTTGGAAATGGAAACTGTAGGAGGTAGCACACACTCATAAAGAAAAAAAAAAAGACACTGTTAGCCAGGTGGTGGTGTCACGTTTTTAATCCCAGCACTCAGGAGGCAGAGGGAGGCGGATCTCTGTGAGTTCGAGGCCAGCCTGGTATACAAGAACTAGTTCCAGGATAGGCTTCAAAGCTACAGAGAAACCATGTCTCAAAAAAACAAAAAACAAAAAAAAAATTATTTCTTCATTTTTTTTATTTTAACTGAAGCCCAGAAAGGCTCAAGTCACAGGTGTAATAGATGTTAAGCAATCACAGGTTTCACATAAATATTGGACATGCTGAAGGGCGTTTATGGGTTCTTCATCCATTGACAAACACCTGGAGGAAAAATTTAAAAGGAGAAAGGAATCATGGGCCCCATGTTTCAGAGCTTCAGTCTGTAGCCAGCTGCAGGTGCATCATGAAAAGCAAGGCTGTTCGAACAAAGTTGTTCTCCTCCAGGAGACCCAGGTGAAGAGAAATCAGCCCTTCACCTGGAAGCCTTTCTCCTTCCTCACCTTTGTTCTACATGAATACCCAATCTATGGAATAGATGCAAGTTAGATTTCCTCCCCTTAGTTTGTCATTTCTGGAAATGCCCTAAAGGAAATGCCCAAAGGTGTACTTTATTCAGCAGGTAGGCATTTCTCACCCCAATTTAAACATCAAGATTAACCATCCCAGGAAGCTTCAAAAAAGTAGAGTCCATCACGCCAAAACACACAGAGAGACTTAGACAGAGACATAGATGAAAGGAGAGAGACAGAGAGATAGAGAGAAGCTGGAGTGTCATACTAAAGGACACACAATGTCCAGAATAGTAAATTTAAAAATGGTCCAATGCACATCACTGTGAAACTCCAGGAATTCAGGCATATGGAAAATATTCTCCAAATTTTCAATCAGAATTATTTCAGAAAAGATAAATCAGAAGCCATCATATTCCCAACAGCACAGGACAACGATAACCAAGAGTCAAATTAAGATCCTCGAGGTGATGTCTATTTTTACAAGCAGTGAATCTTACAGAATTCATGGGAATTATTCCTTTCATGAAGAATCTTTTATAGACTAGTATTCAGAGATAAAAATGATTAAAATTAAATGGACATAAAACTAAAGATAAACATAAAAGTGTAGCTACCTTTGAAACTAAGACAAAGTGAAGATTATAAGGGCGATAGACAGTGGTATCAGTGCTGTTATGATGCAGTCTATTTGAAAAGTAGACTAAGGTCTGACTGCCTTGAGTCAACTGAGAATGAGAGGACACTACTTCCGATCAATACTTCTGATATAAAGAGAAGTGGAAATGATGTGCGATCCCCCTCTGTATGCTGTGATTACTATTAATGAATAAAGAAATTGGCTTGGCCTGATAGGGTAGAACAGAGCTAAGAAGAGAAAACTAAACTGAATGTTGGGAGAAGGAAGACAGAGTCAGGGAAAAGCCATGTAGCCTCACCAGAGACAGATGCCAGAGCTTTTCCCAGTAAGCCACAGCCATGTGGCATTACATAGATTACTAGAAATGAGTTAAATTAAGATATAATTGTTAGCCAATAAGACTCTAGAGCTAATGGGCCAAGCAGTATTTTAAATAGTATTGTTTTGCTGTGATTATTTTGGGTCTGAGCAGCTGTGCAGCCAGGTAACAAACAAGTAGCCTCCCTGCAAAAAAAAATTTGGCACACCAACATGGTGGACTAAGTCCACATAAAACCTGAGAGGACTTGGAAAGAAATTCTAAACACAAAAATACAGAGTTTAACACAGCTTCTTGCTGTTTCCTGGCAGTGTACTGCAGCTCCATTAAGAAAGGTTTTCCTGACTCGTAAGTAGCAGAAAAAAAAAGCTGTGCAGCTTTGAAATGCTGGCTTTCTGGGCCTTGTTGCCAGTATTACCTCTGGTTCTTTCAGGAGGCTGAGCATTTAAATGGGGATTGTAAGCAGCATGTTACAAACTGCTTAATGGCTCGACATAGACTGACTGCATACTTGGAAATGGGGCAATATGCATAGTTTGCAGAGGCAATGAATGGACTTCCACCATGCTGGACTATGTGGAACAAGCAGAATGTACTGTAAATACCTCAATAATGCTGCAGCTTAACTTCATAAGGAGCGCTTAGCATTTTAAGAAGCAGTCCTGGTCGGAAAATAATTATAAATACACAATAAAGACAAATTCAGATGGAAAAGACCTCTAAATGGGTCACAGTGTTGAATAAAAGCTATGTAAAGATGGAATATGCAAAGAGAGGCTGGATTATGTATATTATTGTATTTTGACTATGAAGGACCAAAGTACCGAGAGACATTTCATTGTATGGGCTACTAAGCTAAACCAGCATATATGTTCTAAAAGAATCATGACTTCAAATTTGGGTCTAAGGATATGTTACTTTGGAATAAAGGTTCTTCTTTTGTTTCCACAGAGGATGAAAACCTGTGAATTCATTCCAGGTTAATGTGCTTTGGTGGACCAAGATCCCTGAAAGGTTGTTGTGAACATTCTCAAAAATTACTTTGTCCAACAAAAAGCAGAAAGTAGTATAGAAAGAACTATGCCCATATTCCCAAATATTGTCTATAAATATTTATTTACATTTAAAGGGGAATATGCTTTAGAGATTTGCATTGCTATAGATCTTGGTTTATTGATACAAATTTAAGGTCAATTTTGTTATAATATATATATATATATATATTTCTGCTCTTGATTAAGATATTTGCTTGTACAGTTCATTTAAAAATGTAATGTATAATTAAGAAATATAGGTTAATAGGTAATCATCTGTAATAGTCAATCTTGTAGTCATACAAGTTAGGTTTTCCAGATATATAGAGGTATATTTCAGTTAAATAGGCACTCTTCAAATCTTTCAAAGACCTTCAGAATATGTTTTTGTTTGTTTGTTTGTTTTTTGTTTTGTTTGTTTTTTGGGGTTTTTTTTGTTTTGTTTTGTTTTTCGAGACAGGGTTTCTCTGTGGCTTTGGAGCCTGTTCTGGAACTAGCTCTGTAGACCAGGCTGGTCAGAATATGGTATTTTATTTATTTTTTTTTTAATTTATTTATTTATTAAAGATTTCTGCCTCCTCCCCGCCACCGCCTCCCATTTCCCTCCCCCTCTCCCAATCAAGTCCCCCTCCCTCATCAACTCGAAGAGCAATCAGGGTTCCCTAACCTGTGGGAAGTCCAAGGACCATCCACCTCCATCCAGGTTTAGTAAGGTGAGCATCCAAATTGCCTAGGCTCCCCCAAAGCCAGTACGTGCAGTAGGATCAAAAACCCATTGCCATTGTTCTTGAGTTCTCAGTAGTCCTCATTGTCCGCTATGTTCAGCAAGTCCGGTTTTATCCCATGCTTTTTCAGAGGATGCCTATATGTTTGTCTTTGGATTCACCTTCTTATTTAGCTTCTCTAGGATCACGAATTATAAGCTCAATGTCCTTTATTTATGGCTAGAAACCAAATATGAGTGAGTACATCCCATGTTCCTCTTTTTGGGTCTGGCTTACCTCACTCAGGATAGTGTTTTCTATTTCCATCCATTTGGATGCAAAATTCAAGAAGTCCTTGTTTTTTACTATTGAGTAGTACTCTAATATGTATATATTCCATACTTTCTTCATCCATTCTTCCATTGAAGGGCATCTCGGTTGTTTCCAGGTTCTGGCTATTACAAACAATGCTGCTATGAACATAGTTGAGCATATACTTTTGTTGTATGATAGGGCCTCCCATAAGGATCCTCTTTGATGCCCATCTTCCTCTTGAATTAGCTTGGTGCTACCAGGAGCAGATGTGCCTCACTGTCATGAAAAGTCCTAACTTCTTAAAACATTTGTCTCTGTCAATTCTAGAGTTTTGGAAGTTGCTAACAATGCACTTCCAGCTTACTTAGGTAATATTATATCCTTCTGAAGTCTTTGATGAAGTTGAAGAATTTATAGTTATAGTTTTCCTCAGTTATGATAAGAGATAAAGTAGATATAAATGTTATAACTGTAATTATTGCTTGATAGCTATTTTGTTGTATGCAATTTTACTATGTTGAAGTAAAAACCTTCTTTTTATTTAAACAGAAAATGGGAGGTGATGTGAGATTCCCCTCTGTATGCTGTGATTACCATTAATGAATAAAGAAACTGGCTTGGTCTGATAAGGTAGAACAGAGCTAGGAGGGGGAAACTAAACTGTATGCTGAGAAAAGGAGGACAGAGTCAGGGAGAAGCCATGTAGCCCCACCAGAGACAGACACCAGAACTTTACCTGGTAAACCACAGGCACATGGCAATATACAGATTACTAGAATGGGTTAAATTAAGATATAAGTGTTAGCCAATAAGAAGCTAGAGCTAATGGGCCAAGCAGTGTTTTAAATAATATAGTTTCTGTGTGATTATTTTGGGTTTGAGCTGCCACATAGCTGGGAACTAACTAGCAGCCTCCTTACAACATGGAAAGAAAAGGTTAATCACTATTTCTAATATTTCTTATAGGTGAGGACCAATTTTTAAAAGAAGAAAAAATACAAATTATATCACTACAAAACTTGTCAATAAAGTGAGGAGCTAGACATGCCAGGAGACAGCCACACAAGCACGGTGACCTAAGTTTGGATTCCCAGTGCCCAAGTAAAAAGCCACTCGCAGAACTAGTGGCCGGCTGTTTTGCTTTTTAGATCTTCAGGTTGAACCCCAATTTCTGACCCTGAGTTTTTATTATTCGTGCTTCAGAGGGGAAATTCATATTCAAAAAAAAAGAATAAGTTTGAGAAAAACAGGATTTGAAAGAAGTGTTCTTGCATTGTGTCAGATATTATTTAGCAGCCTTTGTAACAGTGAAAACATTTTATACAATTATAAAGCAAAATCAAAGTAATTCCTAAAATTCAAAGTTAAAGGAAACAATGCTAAGATGGAGAGTTAGTGATGTAATTACGAAGAAAGGATAACTTCAAGTGGCCTTGAATGATAATAACTTAATTCTCTCCCATAGAGAAATGCAAAAATGACAAAATTTTTCAAAATAATTTTGAGTTGTCATATTATTAGGTTTGTAACAGGCCTTAGCATAACTGATGCCGTGATGGAAGTATAATTTTTAGGCCTTTAAACTCAGCATGTAGATAAAACACCTACCAAAAACAAAGACTTAATCCATTGACGTTCACAGTTCTAGTGAAGTCTTTTTATGCACTAATCATGTTTTTGGCTAACTGTTCTTGCTAAGTGAGATGTGTCAACCCAGTACATGGGTTTTGTGCATAAAATCTCACCCTGAGAAAGGCTTGAGGATACACTGGAATCCTAAACACCCAAGTGGCAGGCTGGTTAATCAAGCCTTTCTGGCTTGAATCCATGTCTGAGCAGTCCTCTCTGTTGGATACCCCACAACAGCTGATGCTATGCTGCCATTCTGAAGCTGATTTATGTGAAATATGGTATAAAGCAAACTATTCATTTGCTTGGTTATATTAAGTACTAGGATTTTCATCATGGATTAAACTATACAGATATAATACTGGTAAGATTAAATAAACTCTCTGTAATTCTAAGTACAAATTGAAATAATTAATGTAAGTCTGTGAATTAGTTTTCTAACATGCACACATATTATATATACATATACATGTGTGTGTGTATATTTTTATATATATACCCACATTTCTGCAAATGTTTAGAAAAAATAACTTAATCTGTCATAGTAATTACTTCTAATAGCCACACTGTTCTGCTAATAACTAAGAATACTACATTGAACCAGGAATCCCACAAGAAGCCAGGGTCTATGGAGAAATGGCTGAGTCTAGATCTAGGGCATATTTATGTCTTATCACTAACACTGTTAAAATTCAGGGATGTTGTCCAAGGGGCTAAGAAAACAAATTGAAAAGACTTCCACTGACCAAATATGGAAACACTGAACATCAACAAAGATCATAACTGTAACTATTTTAAACACAAGCGTACATTTAAATACACAAAGTGGTAATTATATGCTAAAAATTTCCTAACTAAATATTGGATAAGAATACAGAACTAATTCATTATTTAAAAATCTAGTAAAAGAACAAGGAAAGTTAAGTAAGTATAAATAAGTTAAGAAATCTGGAAGCAGAACATAGAACCAAGATATAGATAATACAAGATTACCATGTCCAAAATCCAGTGATACTGGTAAATACAATCTATGGTAAAGTAATCATCTCAGGTCTGTGCATTTTATCACTGGAAGCCCCACACCCCCTCAGTCCCAAGAAACCGGGACAATAGGTCCACCACCTAGGGGAACCTCCCAATGCCAAAATCCCACACAAAAAGCAGAAGATAGGTTATAGTAAAAAAATATCCTAGCCTTTCTTGAAACCCTCTGTTAATTTAGAGAGGTTATGTGTCCCAGGTTGTAATTGGTCCACAATGGTCTCCTGTGTCCCATAGCCATAACAATAGTTTCTAATTACAAAGACCTGTGCATTATATAAGCAGTTTACAAATAATTTCCTATTAAATACTCATGATAACCACAAGAAATTAGTACTATTTTTATTTCCATTAAAGAAGGGAAAGCTGAAGTGCCCATGGGTTAACTTATTTTCCCAGGGTGGACTCAGATCCTATAAGCAGCCAAGCTTGAATTAGAATCTAGGTCTGCCTGACCCTGAAGTCTTCCCTCTTCATCATTACAGCAGATGGCCTCTCGCTTACTCTCGCCATCAGCAACTTTTCCAGTCATCACTAACAAAGAATTAAACACAGCTCTTAAAATACTCCTCGATCCTCCCCAAGTCCAAGAAATGTTTGGAAAAAAATCTAATGCAGATGATATCTCAAGAATATCTTGAAGCTACCATATCTTAGTTTAGACAAGTCAATATCAATTTACCATTGTGTTGTGAATGAAGCAAAGCACAGATCTCAAACAGTGCTCATCTTTCAAAGACTAAGGGTTGTATAAAAGAACACCAAAGTTTCTACTCCATACAGGCAGATAACTATGGAACTTCAGATTTCTCAATAGAAAATCACAAAGCTGACAAGTGAGAATCAGCAATGATGTAAGCACCACATCCTCCATACTGACTGGTTAATAAATCAGGATTGACAAGTTTCTGCGGTTACTGAGGCAGGAAGGTGAAGGGGTTGATGCCTTTTCCCTGTTGTTAACTGATAGTCAGAGTTCCAGGTTCTAAAGTATAGCCTTTAAAGAACTCAGTAACATTCATCCATCACAATGGCAAAAAAAAAAAAAAAAGACCATTGGCACTGAAGAAATACAGTCTCTTATCCTTTGAGTGACTCACAGCAGTGCATGCATCCATAACTAAAAAGGGCTGGGATAAGTTATTAGGGAGAATCTATTCATCCAGAAAATGTGTAGGAGTCTACAGAGTTCAATTCAAAAACAACTCTGAGATCATGTCCTAGCTCTTCCAGTTAGAATTAGTAACATAGTTATTACCGTTGCTAACAAATGTGTGTGGAATATCACGATAAGTATTTGACCTATGCTATTAGCAACTTTACCCAGATGGTGAGCGATTCTCACCTTGTCTGTCTGATCTATTGTCCACAAGTAAATTCCTGGGATCTGCCATCACCTCCTGAGGATGAATTTGTACCTCATTATCTCTCCCAAAGTCCCCTTCATTTTCACACAGTGTGTTTATTAGATCTGGGAATTCAGGAAGTGCTGTAGACTCTCACTGCAGGGTATGGACAAACGCAATTCCCTCCCTGAGTTGTTGAGAGATTTCCATCAAAAGATGGTCCAACTCAAGGTTTCTCTTGTAGTAGAATCTTAGTTTCTTTCTTTTTGGTGTGTGTGTGTGTGTGTGTGTGTGTGTGTGTGTGTGTATGTGTGTGTGTGTGTGTGTGTGATGTTTGTGCATGTATGAATGTGTGCACATTTCTCTGTGTGAGTGCATGTGTGTTTGGAGAGGTAAAAGGACAACTTTAGCTGTCATCCTCATCTTCCATCTTGCTTGAGGCATGTCTCTTTGTTGTCTAATGCATATGGCAGACCAGGAGGCTCAGGAGTTCTGTCTCTGCACCCATCTCCCCATAAGAGCACTAGACTTAGACATGTATTATACTTGTGTACTGTAGAACACTTCACACAGGTTCTGAGGATCTAAGCATGACTTCCATGCTTGTGTGGTGAGTGTTTTACTGAGCCATCTCCCCAGCACCCCAGAAAGAGCCCAAATATGGGCTCCTGAAGTGTGTAACTGTGCCAGTGCCAACAATCTAAAGAATGACATAGCCAAGCACAAGCCCAACCTTACAGTGCTCCCACTCTCAGGTGTTCCACTGGGCAAGCCTCAACATCTACATTAGAAAATCATTGTGGGATAAATGACAGAATTTGACTCAATGGGGGAATGTCACTTGTTGATAAGTCTTTAACATGTTTAATGCTTTCCCTTCCTCAATTTCCGACTTCTAAAGAAAAAACATCATTCCAAAATACCTTGCTCTAAGACTTACTCTCAGTCAACAGAAATATACCCGGCTTTTTGTTGACCTCAATGACTCTGTCAGCTGCCTCTTGAGAGCAAAGCACATACTGCTTGGGTTTATAAGTGAAGTTCACCAAAGATACCACAACCTCCTGCTGAAGGAGCATGTCAACAATACCGTGTAGAATCCCATGTGAGAATGACGACATGACCTTATTATATGCACCAATGTTAGCTCGATGGTAAAATGAAACAGTAGGGTGAGCTAGTTCCTAAGCTTTTTTCTCAAATCTAGAAACACTGTAATGTATTATGAATGGGGAAACATCCCAGTCTATAAAGTGCTTGCCTTGTAATCATGGGGACCTGAATTTGATTCCCTAGAACTCATACTGTGGAAAAAAAGAGAAAAGTCAGGCAAGGTAGTACAGGCTCATAATACAGCCCTCTAAGTCAAGAGGCAGGACCACAGGCTAGCCATTCTCACCTATTTGGCAAGTTACAGATTAGTAAGAGAAGCTGTCTCAAAACACAAGGTAAACAGTATCCTGGCTTCTGTCTCCACATGCACGCGTACACACACATGCATGCACAGATACACTTGAATACATACACATAGTATATGTATGTTGTAAATGTATTGAACAAGGAGGGAGTTTTTCTTTTCTCTTCTTAACTTCCCAAACTCTGTGTCATTCTGATTCCCATTGTGACTGTAATCCCTCAATTCATCTTCTCCTAAAGGTAGCATTGAGACAGAGTCTGTCACTATTCATTGTGAAGATAAGGTCACCACCTACTTGTTAATAATTGTTAAAATGGCAAAAACTGCTTTCTTCATAAACTTGAATGTGATTACAGCAATTAAAATACCATCACTCTTACCGCTAGCTTTTTGGTGCATTTTGCTGAGTAGCAGAAAGGTGGAGTTATGATCTTTCCACTGGAAATTGTTCAGATGGGAGTTATTCAATGTAGGTGTCACGCTAGAAAATTACTGATCTGTTGGGTCAGCAGCTTTGAGGGAAAAGTGAAAAAGATGTCTACCCTGAGCCAGAAAATCAGGATATATACCTATCATGGTTTGTTATATCACATGCTGTTCTGCTAATTATGGCACAATTATAATTCAGTTAACGACTATTGGGGCTGTGTGTGTCCTGCTTCAAGTATTGTGCACACACCGCCCTTCTCTTCATATTCATAGTGTTTGGTTGTTTTCCTCCAACTGTTGATGAAATATCATTTAATTATCACATTTACATCTCATACACCTAGAAAGGGAGATTCTATTGCCTGTGGCTTTCTAAAACAATGATAAATAATCTTCAATGCCTGCTAAAGTTGTTATTGCTAAGACGCACATCTCTGTTCGCTAATTCTCATCCAAATATTCATTGTCCCTACAATAATTACATGGAAGAATTAAACAAGTGTGCTGCCTTTTGGAAACGTGGAATACAGTCTTGAAAATACAATATTTCATCAATACCAAACCATCTACTATAGAAAAAAAACAGTAACACACAATGGCTGAAGCTTTTTTCTCTTCAGTCAGCAGTCTGCACTGGTTTCTGGATTTGGCTTCAGACATCTTTGCTACTGAGAAGTAAGGAAGGAGGATGGTGACGGCTGTTATTACCGGCTGGTTTTGGACTGGGGTGGTTGACTATGGATGTCACAACGTCAGGGTTGTGGTGTGGAACATGGTGAGAGTGGTGGTTGATTTTTTAAAAATAGAGAACAAAAAGAGGCATAAAGGGCTGAGGAGAGAGCTCTGCCAGCAAAAGCCTTGCTGCACAAATATGAAGGCATGAGCTGAGACCCGGCACCCTCATCAAAGCTGGGCAGGGACGACTCTGTGTGTCGGAGCACTTGGTGTGCAACTTGCTGAGCTGGGGACAGTAACAACAAGGAAATCAGAGAAGGCTGGACATGTCCATAACCTCAGCACTGTCGGGTAGAAAGAAGTGGGTACTGGAAGTCTGTGGCCATACAGCCTAGACAAAATGGTGAGCTCAGGGGTGGAGAGTCTCAAAGTGGGAAACCCTTGTGTGCAGTGTGACAGCGGTAGTGTAGGATACCTGATACTCTTCTCTGATCTATGTGGGTGTGAAAAGAGGAACCTGTGTGTACACATACACACACACACACACACACACACACACACACACACACAATACCAGCAGTGCTGAAGAAGTAAGCTTGGTCTTACTGCCCTTGCCAGACAGCCAGGCTTAATCAGAGTGTTGGGACCCTGAGAAATTCTGTCACAATAAACAAGGTAGATGGTTTCTGAGGAATGACACTTGATGTTGACTTCTGACTCCACACATATCTTCATTCACATACATGTGACTGCACACACACACAAACATGCCAACACACACAAAGAAGGGAGGAACACGTACAACATGCTGCCAAGTACCTACCAAGAAGAGACTCATTTCATCTGAGACTATTAAAGCAAATCTTATGAGAAAGGAAGGATATCAACTTGACCTAGAAGTTAAGGATATGTGTGAGAAGACCAGAGAATGGGCGAGAAAAACACATAAGTAAAAACAAGCAAACAGAAATATAAGGTGCATGCCCTAGGAACACAAAGAGCGCAACCTAAGTAAAAGACAGATACAGAAACTGTAAAGGTTGTAGAGAATCTTGAACTTCAAATAAGATTAGAGATTTACATTGTAGTTAGTGTGGGCACTCACAAGAAGCCTAGCAGTTGTCCTGAAGAGACAGTAATCTTTACAAGAAAGGCTAAGGTCCCAAAACAGGGTGGTAGTTTAATAAATTTCTATTACTATTATCACAGAAAAATCAATAACTCTACAGCATATTCCATTCTGGATTCATGCCTGCTAACTGTCAACCATGGAGAAATGACTTCTGGCAAGTAGAAACAGAAGTTGAGGGGAAATGTGTTTATTGATGCTTTAATTTATTGCTGCTCAGGGGCTGGAAAGAGAAAGCAAGCTTAAAGGAAAATGGCAAGGGCGGGAACAGGCCCAGATCATTTTAGGAAATAGAGAAATATCAAGACACAATATCAAGTTACTACTGAAGCAAGCGCTTCAAGGATTTAGAAATTGAAAGAGATTCATGAAACCAATCCCAGGGTCACCAAATCTGGGTTCCCATGAGCAGCTACCCAGTTTTTCACACTGCACCTAATTAAATACAAATGCTTATAAAGCAAGAAGCTGAGAAGAGATTTTCTCAAACACTTCACTTATAGGCAATTCTCCTTGCCCTAGCCAGGGATTTCAGCTACCAAACAACAGAAGGCAAACTTCCACAGGCAGCACACAAGCTGTAGTTCCCAGGGATTCATATGTAAGCAAAGCCTACTGCTCAAATCATGACTCATGACTCCCATTTCCCCCATCATTCTGCTCTACTTCCTTCTGGGTTGGCTGTCTTTCTGGGAATATTTTCTTAATAAACTAAAGAACGGGCAAAATAATTACAGTTTCATTTCACGCAGAGACCAGCAAGCAGAGAACAAGGCCAGAACCAGAAGTCAGGCTAAACACCAAATACCACCTAGACATACTTCTGCCAGGTAGACCGCACCCATTAAAGTCTCCAACAGTGCTACCATCTGGGGAACACAAGTTTAGAATGAGTCTGTGGAGATTTTTCAGGCTCCCTGTGAACTGCTTCCACTTCTTACATATACTCTCATCTCCAGCACCCATCTATTCCAGATGATTTTCCCATGTGCATTTATTATGAAAACATGAGAGAAATATGTTGTTGATGGCAGCCAATGGGGTGCTGGAAATAATATAATAAAGCTAAATTGTTAGATGTTCAACACAAGAGGCAATTTCTCATGAAACAGAACAAGATGGCTTAGCTCTGAGAACATGGGTCATTTGTGAACTAAGAACTCTTTCATCTGGGGATTTCATTGACCCCTAAGGTCTTGGGATCCTCCCATTCCAACTATAATTTGGGTGCCAGGAACAGAATCACTCACATGAGGTGTACCAGAGCTACAGTCTCACTTAGCAACCATCACCAACCTAGCAATGCAATCATACAGTCCCACACAACTGCAAAGAATGTGCTTTAGAAAAAAAGAGAAAGAGTAATTTTGTGAGTAACTGTAAACAATCAGTGTCTGGTATAAAATACGTGTTATTACTCCCGACTCTTCCTACTGTCTTTTCAAACTTTTGCTTCGTTGCTGTGGATTTCGATACTGACAGCTCTTCTACCATGCTAGCTAAGATCACCTGCAGATGTGCGGCTAACCTCACACATCCAGTGATATAGAAGCCGTGTTATGGGCATGAAGTGAAGTGCCGATGGCTGTGACTGTGTACGTCAGTTAGGGACCACACATCAGGCTGCTGCGTTGAGGCTATGAAGGAAGTGGAGGGTCATAAGGGTCACACACAATCTTCAAGTGCCCAGTGACCTAGCATCGCTCTTTCACACAACAACATCTTATAAATACAGTGATTACAATTAATCATTTGAATTCGTTTTGTTATGGATTAGACGTTCATGGAGCTCTTATATGCGTGGAGAAAGCAATGAAGGAGAATGCGGAGGGAGCAAGAGTCAGTGCTTGGAAGCTGCTGTTTGTGTAGGTTTCAGCCATCCAGCAGTTGCTAACTTCACCTTTCACAGAAGTTAGATGAATCCTGACTGATGGTCTTGCTTAGAGAAGAACGCAATTGCTCTGGCTTTGCTCAAACTCTTAGTCCATTTTCCTTTAAGATGCTTCAGTGAACAGTTTCAAGTTGCTAAGAAAGCATGGAAACCTCTTGGACAAATTCAAGTAAAAAGGGACTTGGAGGTTAATAGTTCACCATGTCCCACCTGGGAAGAGATATGTAAACATACCTCAGCAGCAACAAAGCTGAAAGAGCCCCAGAAAGCAGCGACTCCTTCCATCAGGCCCTCAATTCTCAACCTCTTTGTTCCTCTCTTGAAGCCTCCTTATTCGCCTTCCTCACCCAGCCACACCCCAGCCCCTTTCCCTCAGTGTTTTGGCAGGCATATTTCCCATCATGGCTACCTCAGCCTAGATAGATAATCTCTGTTCTTTAAATTCAAATGCTCTTGGTAAATCTCTCCTCACTTTTATTCAATTTTTCACAGAGAAAAATCCCTTCCTTCCAATATCCAGGAGGATAGCTATATGTTTTTCTTTGGGTTCACCTTCTTATTTAGCTTCTCTAGGATCGCAAATTATAGGCTCAATGTCCTTTATTTATGGCTAAAAACCAATTATGAGTGAGTACATCCCATGTTCATCTTTTTGGGTCTGGGTTACCTCATAAAACCGGACTCTCTGAACATGGTGGACAATGAGGACTGCTGAGAAGTCAAAGACAATGGCACTGGGTTTTGATCCTACTGTATGTACTGGTTTTGTGGGAGCCTAGCCTGTTTGGATGCTCACCTTCCTGGACCTGGATGGAAGGGGGAGGACCTTGGACTTCCCACAGGGCAGAGAACCCTGACTGCTCTTCAGACTGGGGAGGGAGGGGGAGGGGGTGGGGAGGGGAGGAGGGGGGAAAGGGAGGCGGGGAGGAGGCAGAAATTTTTAATAAAAAAAAATAAAATAAATCCCTTCCTATAACTTCAGCTTTTCAAGTCCTATCCCAATCATAAGGCATTATCTGGGATGTACATCCCCTAACCTGAGCTTCCAAATGCTAGTTGAAACCACTGTGGCTAAGGGGGATGTTCTATACTTCAGATTCCAAAATAAATAAATAAATAAACTTCTTTTCTTCAAGTTCTATCCCACTGAGACCAGGAGAAGTTATAAAACATCCCCAGGCTAGCTTGTCTGCTTTATTCCTGATATACCAGATAGGAAATCAAGGCAGGATTTCGCACTTACCTCACCTCTGAATTTACTTATTTGACTGCACAGACGGCAGAGGTCAGAGAAAGTATAGGCTTAATTAAGAGCAGGTTCTCTCTGAGCACTTAGCACTGGTGAACACAGTAAGGACTGCTTGACCCCATGAAGACAATGACTCCAAGACAGAGCGATAGAGCAGAATCTGGCTCTAGGAGACTGAGAGGTCCCACTTGAATCTTGGAACAACCTTATTTGTCATTTATTATCCCAAGAAAAGGGTCAAGGAAGGAAGCGGGAAATGACAAAAAGTTCCTCGTAGTCCTTCAGGCAGGGGCACACTGACGTGTGTTTCCCTTCCTGTGAGAGGAGTTGGAAATGTGGAGGAAGGAAAGAGAGGGATCTCCTCTACTTGTTGACCGTAGACCATATATAGGTATACGCTGCCTGAGCTTGGTTCCTATCAGTTCCCAACAACTACCACAATAAATAATAATTTCTCACTATTTGCTCAAAGAATTCCAGAAGGTTTTTAATATGCAGAGCCTCAACAAGTCACCTTGAATCTGAAGAAGGCTGAAACAACACACACACACACACACACAGAGAGAGAGAGAGAGAGAGAGAGAGAGAGAGAGAGAGAGAGAGATTGAGGATCCTCCTCTCCACGCTTGGAGAAAAGATGGTAAAGTCATTCATTAATTTGCTTATTTGTATTTCCTGAATGAATATTATTATGTCTTTATGGTAAATCAAAAGTTCTCTCATCTACAGTTAAAGACATCACAGTTTGGTTCCAGGATGTGAAGAGATCAATTTTGAACTGACAAGGCTCTCCCTCCCTAAAGGCTAGCTTTAATAGTTGCTAAGAGGAAAATGACTTTAGTGGCCTTATCCAGCACGGACCCTGCATGCTGCAATACTGACCTGCAAAGCAAGATATACCCCCTCTGGTACAATAGTGCTGAGACTGTTTATGGAGATAACAAACCTCTTTCTTGATTAGATTTGGGGACTACTCTACAGGGGGAGTTTGTCTGATGCTATAAACAAGGGCAAAACCCATGGCTGGAAAGATCATAGCCTTAGAGGGGAACTTCTTGGCTTGGCTTTGCGGAATGGTCATGTTGCTAATTGGACTCAGTGGGCTAATTAATTGCTTAATTAAAAAGGAGGGAATGATGTTAGAAGGGATATGTAACAAGGAGGGGAGTCGAGGAGAGGAGTAAAAGTGCACACAATTATGATACATTGTATACATGTGTGAAATTTTCAAAATCATTTTAAAATAATAATAATAAGATGAAATTTGATTTACAGAATAAGATCTTTCAAGCCATGTACTTTGGTATACTGAATGATATACACACGTGAATAGCACACACGCACTCTGAAAAAGAAAAGGGACAAATAGCCGCTAGTTTGCCAGCTTCTCCCCATCCCTCTAACCTTTCTGCATTGGAAAGCCCACCCCGTTAAATTCTTCCCAAAGTATGGTCATTCTCCAAGTGATATAAAAATTAACCTTATGAGGGGACCGGGGAGACAGTTCAGAGCATTAACTGTTCTTCCAAAGGTCCTGAGTTCAATTCCCAGCTACCACATGGTGGCTCACAACCATCTGTAATGAGATCTGGTGCCCTCTTCTGGCCTGCAGGGACACATGCAGACTAGAACACTGTATAATAAATAAATAAATAGCTCCCTTAACTAAGAATTGTGGTTCCGTGCTCCCCTGTCCAACCTTCCTTTATCCCAATCCTCCTGTTTCATCAAGGCCCCCCCTCCTTCCCTTCTAACTTTTCTCTCCCCATCTCCCCTTACCCCATCCCACCCCACCCCCAAGATCCCAATTTTCTCCCCGGCAATTTTGTCTACTTCCCTTAGCCAAGAGGATAACTATATGTTTTTCCTTGGGTTCACCTTCTTACTTAGTTAAGGGAGCCACTTTAGGGTTGGCAAGAGACCTGACCCTAGAGGGGCTCCCAGGTGCCCAAGCCGAGGTCCCCAGTTAGTTCCTTGGGCAGCTGAGGATAGGGAACCTGAAATGACCCTATCCTAGAGCAATAATGACGAATATCTTGCATATCATCATAGAACCTTCATCTGGTGATGGATGGAGATAGAGACAGAGACCCACACTGGAGCACTGGACTGAGCTCCCAAGGTCCCAATGAGGAGCAGAAGGAGCGAGAACATGAGCAAAGAAGTCGGGACCACGAGGGGAGCACCCACCCACTGAGACAGTGGAGCTGATCTATTGGGAGCTCACCAAGGCCAGCTGGACTGTGACTGAAAAAGCATGGGATAAAACTGGACTCTCTGAACATGGCGAACAATGAGGGTTGATGAGACGCAAAGGACAATGGCACGGGGTTTTGATCCTGCTTAATGTGCTGGCTTTGTGGGAGCATAGCCGGTTTGGATGTTCACCTTCCTAGATATGGACGGAGGGGGGAGGACCTAGGGCTTACCACAGGGCAGAAAACCCTGAGGGCTCTTTGGACTGGAGAGAGAGGGGGAAAGGAGTGGGGGGAAGGGGGAGAAGGGTGGGAGGAGGGGGAGGGAAATGGGAGGCTGGGAGGAGGTGGTAACTTTTTTTTTTATCCTTTTCTCAATTAAAAAAAGATAAAAATAAATAAATAAATAAATAGCTTTTAAAATTGAACTTGTGTTTTTTATGTCATCAATTTTAGGTAGATCCCAAGTCTGCAGCTCTAACTAAAGCCTGCCCATTGAACCTGGGCCAAGAACACTGCGTTCTTAGACTGACCTCTCCATTCAAGTGTCTATAAACCAATGCGGCCCAAACCTAAGTGTCTAATCTTTCTCTAATTGTTCTAGTTCCATAAACTTTTCCACTTAGTAGTGGCAACACCATCTTTCAAGGACCTCATTCCAAAATCTTGTGTTGTCTCTATAATTTCTTCCTTAACCACAAGTCAGAATATTATGTCATTAAGGTGTGTGTGTGTGTGTGTGTGTGTGTGTGTGTGTGTGTATGCCTTCAAGGTATATATAGATAAATATAGATATATATCCTTTGACTCACATCTGGATGGTAACTGCTTCCTTGCCAACACATCTCCCTAGTTTTGTCCTTGACCTTAAAGTATCTACTCTCCAGGTAACAACCAGAGGGCTCCTCTAGAACCAAGACTCAATTTGCTGCCTCTGACTCCAAATGATTGAGAGGCTTCCTGTCTCATCACCACTGGAATACAACTCTTTCCAGTGCGTACATAGTTCCTTGGGATATGAACTGCTTCCTTCACACCCCACACCACCCCTGCTTTGCTCTAACCATGCTAGACTTGGGGCTCCCTCAAAAGAGCTAAATAAATTTCTACTTCGGGTCCTTTGCATTTGCTATTTCCTCTTTCTGGAGCACTCTTGCCTAAGTTCTCATTATGATTGATTTCCTCCCTTCCTGGTGACATGTCATTTTCTGTGTAACCCTCCATGTGAAATAACAACTCCCAGTCAAATCTTTTATTCCTTTATGATTCTCATATTGCAGTTTTTCCATATAACATATTGAGATGCTTTTCTCTCCACAAACACACAAACTTTGTTCCTTTACTGGCATATACTCACTACCTAAAATAGTCTCTGGCAAAAAGCAATCTTTCAGTAAATAAATTTTTATGCCACGTGATCTATGCTTTGAAAAGTAGTAGCAAAATTTTGTTTAGGAAGAAAAGTGACATTGTTGGCAAAAATACTTTCATTGGTATTGATAATATTAATTTTAAATTAAATTTGTTTCATTGATAACTAAACACATTATATTATATATTTGTGAATGGAATTATATAATATTTTGCTAAGTCTTTGTGGTAGAAGATGCAGTGAAGAAGGAATGAGTAGAAACAAGAACCGAGAGAACGGAGAGGTGATCCATGAAATAATAAGAGGCATCGCTTTGGTCTTTGTGTGGCAAAGAGAACAGACAAGATACAGGGTAGCTAGAAAATGGGGTTGACAGGAGACAGTTAACTGGTGAATAAAACCTAGCATAAACATTGTATGATACCTCCTCCAACGTTGTTGTGCTGAACCTCCCAAGCTCCTTCTGTGTTCAAGTCTATTACATACTATTGCTTTAACAGCTAAGATTGTACTCGTACTTCTCAAATACAGATACTGATGTTTTTGTCTGGGACAACACAGGGCAAGAGAGAATGATGAAGTTTACAGGAGAAGCAGAACTGCAGGAAGCTCCAGCCTGAATATGCTCCCATCAACACAGCTGCTCCTACACTCAGGTCCCTGGTGCTCAGTCCTAGGAAGGGATTGATATTGCCAATGAATCTGAGTCGATTTTATCTGGACATCACAGATCAGAGGGTCTTCTGAGCTGGTGTTTGAGCTTTATGAAGATTTAAGTGAAAATAGAAAAAAAAAGAAATGGCTTTTTAAAATCCGGAATATGACCTTTGGGGCAAAGAGTAATGCTTCTATCGATAAAAACTAAAGCTATAATCATTATTTTTAAAAGAGTTTGTGAGTTTCTCTACATTCAAAGGAAGTCTTCATATGCTAAAAGTTTGGGAATCATAGTGAGGCACAATTCGTAACTTTTAAGTAAAATAATTAGATGATTACCTGGGCTATTAGCGTTTGCATCTTTTTATAAAACACAGTTATATAATACTTAACATTGATCAAACTATCTTGGGTGATGTTATTAACAATTCTTCTCCACTCCCTCCAACTACCCACTAGAACGTATTCCTTTCGAGGTGCAACACAAGCCTAATAGATTTATATTGAGCTTATGTGGTAGATATCCAATTAATATCCAGTTCTTAACAATGATGCGGACACCAAACACATTAGTACAAGACCATAAGCAAACATTTAGAAGGCTGAGACAGGAGTTGTGAATTTAAGCCCAGCTAGAGCTACTTTGTGATACCCTCTAGCCAAGAAAACAAACAAATAAATGAACTGGAAAGATTAGGGCTGTAGCTCTTTGATAACATACCTGCATTGCATGCAAAAAAGTCCTGAGTTCAAGCCCTAGCACTGGAGACAATTGTTTTTACAATAATCTATTTTAATACTTTTGAAGAGACAGCATGAAGTATCTAGCCAGCCACTTAGTAAACTAATATGCATTTCTGAAATATTGTATAAATCAAACAAAGCAGAAGGCTTATCATTCTCTTCTTTGTGTCCACTCACTCAAGGATAGTTTCCAGTGATTAAAGAGTTGGATGGATAGTTTTATGTGACAGATTGACTTAGGTAGGATACCTAAATGTTCAGACAACCATCCAGATGCTACTGTGAACACATTTTTTTAGACTGGGGAGACATTTGCAATCAGTAGAATTGGTTAAATATATCACCCACCACAATGTTGGAGGGCCTCATTCAATCTGTTGAAGATCTTAAGAATAAAGACTAAGACTGCATGAAGAAAAATAAGTCTGGCTCTATACTGTGACACAAAAACCTGAGTTTCTCACAGGAAAGTCTCTTCTATAGACATCAAGATCAAGATAGAAACGCTAGTTCTCAACAATATTTCCAAAGTGTTCACTACCCTAAAAAGTTTCAAACCAGCCAGCCCCACAATTACTTCATGCCCCAATGGATACATAGCTGAGTAATATATCTGAGTCTCCCCTATGTCTATGAGTAGTTGACTAACAAAAAATTAACTCTGTGGGTTTATTGGTTTGTTTGTGTATGTGTGGAATTTGTTTCATTTTTTTATATTTTTGTTTTGACATTTTTTGTCTTATTGCTTTTCTGTTTGTTTTTTGCTTTGATTTTCATCTATATGGTTTGTGCATTTGTTTTTGTTTGAAAGGGGGAACAGGAAGTTGGATGGGAAGCCTGATTTTGCCCGTACTTGGCACTGATGTGCAAATTCCCTGCTATCTGTAATATTCCTACAGGGAGTGTTTAGTTACCTAAGTCTAACACTCTTAACTGACTGCATCTATAAATCACCAAGCTCATCTTGTGTTTGACCATAGCAAATGCTGCCAGAACAGTTCCAGTGTCGTTTTGTTTTTGCTTTTGATCCCAGTTCTGGATACAATCTTCTGTAGCTCTAAATCTATAAGACACAAAGAAGTATTTGAACTGTTGCTTACAATCACTGATGGGGAAACTGGAGTATTACCATTGGCTAAGCCTGAGTCAAGTGGTCAGCCTCTTGCAGGATACAGGATGGGGATGGCAACCTTGGCACAAGCACTTAGATGAATTCATTCAAAAAGTTTCCCCAAGAAGATGACAGGAAGAGAAAAATGCTGTTCAAAACAAATAATTTTCCAAAAGGAGAAATATTTAATACAGCAAGAAAAAGGAAGAAGATAGAGAAGGAAGAAAGAGAGGAAAAGGAAGCTGAAAGAGGGCATGAACTAAGAGGAGAATGGACAGAGAGGATTAAGAGGAGGAAAGGAAGGAGGCATGGAGTAGGGGGATGATGGAAGAAGAGGAGTGAGAAGACAGAGAAGGAGGAAGATAAGAAAGAGAAGGAGGAAGAGAAGGTGAAACAATACTGAGAAGGGAGAGGATGGAGGAGAAAGAAGAAAAGGATGGGGGAAAGAGAATGAAGAGGGAGGAGATTGATGAGGGAGGTCAGGGAAGCAGGATTAATAATAAAGGTGTTTCTGTGTGTGGAATTGCAGTTCTGTGAGACTTTCTTAGTGGATTTCACTGTGAATACTCACAAGTTTGCCTCTCAGATATCTCCCAGAAAACAGCCTTCATAATATGTAAGAATAAATTAAGACTGTTTTAATGCAAACAGCTGTTCTAGAATGCAATAATGAAGAGATGCTTTGTCTATACAGATATACAAGGACCTGGGGACTGGGTGACAGCAGCCAGTGATATTATGAAAACAACTTGAGAACCATGCATCTTTCTGCTCTATCATCCCCAGTTTTAGCATAGGTTTTAAGCTCAGATGCATCTCACATTCAATCACAGTGACCCAGCAAAGGAAATCAACCTTCTATGCCTGCGGTTCTCTCAGACAAGGGAAATCTAGTTCAAAACTCCCTTCAGACTGCTTCACATCTCAGTAAACAAAATTGAGTTCACTGAGCTGGTGTGGGGAGTCCTTCTGTATATGTGTTGCTTCTATTAGTTAATGAATAAAACTGTTTTCAGCCAATGGCTTAGCAGAGTAAAGCCAGGTGGGAAATACAAACAGGGATGTAGAGAAATAGTAGGCAGAGTGAGTGAGAAGCCATCTAGCCACTGCTGGAGACAGATGCCTCCACTGGAGCCTGCCGAAACTGTGCTGGTAGGCCACAACCTCATTGTGATGCACAGATTAATAGAGATAGGTTAGTTTATGATATAAGATCTAGCTAAAAATGTAGAGCTCAACAAAAATCAATTAAAAAAAATAAAAGAGCTAGCTAGCAATACTCTTAAGCTATTGGGCAAAGAGTGTTTTAAATAATAAAGTTTCTGTGTGATTATTTCAAGTCACTGATATAGGTGGCTGGGAACAAACAAGTGGCATCTGCCAACAAATTGGCACCAACTAAGTCCACTTAAAACCTAAGAGTGTTTGGGAAGGAATTCTAAACATACAAAAAACAAAAAAACAAAAAAAAAAAACAAAGTAACACAGCTTCTTGCTCTGTTTGTTGGCAGTGTGCCACAGCCCCTTTAAGAGAGGTCTTCCTGATTGAGCAATAGCAAAAAAAGTGTGTTGTCAAAACAGTGACTTCCTGGTCTGTGCTGCCAGCATGAACTCTGCCTTTTTCAGGAGGGCCAGCATTTAAATGGGGTTGGTGAGCAGAGTGCTTCTTCTTAATGACAACATAGATCCACTGTATGCCTGAAAATGGGGTGATGAGCATGGTTTACAAAGGTGATGGATGGACCTGTGCCATGTTAAACTAGGTGGAGTCAAAAGGCAAGCAGCCTTAGTCCTAGCTATACTGCTTAGCATTTCAAAAAGTGGTCCTGGTTATAAAAGGACTACAGATATGCAATAAAGACAGATCCAGATTAAAAAGACCTCAAAATGGGTCACAGTGTGTTTCAAAAATGTACATAGACTTGGGAGAGAGGAAAAAAATGACTACAGAATTATAAAAAGAAATAGATAGTTTTTTAAAAATAAAACAAAGTTTTTATAGAGACAGAGTAAACTTGTAGAAAAAGTAATAGAGTAAGAAAAATAAACCAAGTAAAGATGGAATATATACAGAGAGTCTGGATTATGTATATTATTGTGTCTTCTTTGAATTTTTTGACTGTGAATAAGTTAAGTACAGAGACAGATTTCATTGTATGGGCTGCTAAGCTAAGCAAACATGTATTTTTAAAGGTATTTTGACTTCAAAATTTGGGTCTAAAGATTCATTGTTTTGGAGAAGGGGTTCTGCTTTTGTTTTCATGGAGGATGAGAACCTGTGGATTCCTTCCAGACTAATGTGATTTGATGGACCAAGACTTTCCAAAAGGTCACCATAAACACCACCAAAAATTACTTTGCCCAACAAAAAACAGGAAGCAGTTTGGAAAGAACTATGCCCAAATTCCCAAAATGATTGCTTATAAATGTTTGTTTACATTTAAAGGGGGATATGCTATAGATATGAATGTTTTGATTGGTATGGATCTTGGTCTATTGATATGAATTTTAGGACAATTTTGCTATATGTATATTTCTGCTCTTGATTAAGGTATTGTGTTTGTGCAGCTCATTTAAAATGTAATGTATAATTAAGAAATATAGGTTAAGCTGGGCGGTGATGGCGCACACCTTTAATCCCAGCACTCAGGAGGCAGAGGCAGGTGGATCTCTGTGAGTTCAAGGCCAGCCTGGTCTATAAGAGCTAGTTCCAGGACAGGAACCAAAAAAGCTATGGAGAAACCCTGTCTCGAAAATCAAAAAAAAAAAAAAGAAAGAAAGAAAAAGAAATATAGGTTAATAGAGAGTCATCTATGATATTCAAGCTTCTAGTCATATTAGTTAGATTTTCTAGATATATAGAGATATATTTCAGTTAGATAGATAAACTTCAACATTTTCAAAGACTTTCAGAATATGGAATTTAAAATGTTTTAAGGACTTAGACTTTTTATGATAATGAGACACATCTGTTCCTGACAGCACCAATTACTTCAAGAGGAAGATGCACATTGAAGAGTCTCCTTATGGAGTTTGTTAGCTGTTTTACTGGACTTGCAGGGCCCACTGAAAAATGACTGCTAAAGCTGCCTAACGAAGGTAAGACAGTCCCTTCAGGGTTCCTGCTTCATGAAAGTGTCTGACAGACATTCTGCAGGACACAGAAGAAAGCAACTAATTGACTTTGTCATTACCAGACAGAACAGATCTTCAATGATGAGTGCCCCTATATTACAAAAGAACTTTGGGTACTTTCTAGGCAGCGAAATGTCTCTGTCAATTCTAGAGTTTTGGAAGTTGCTTACAATGCACTTCCTGTTTACTTAGATAATATTGTATCCTTCTGGAGTCTTTGATGGAGTTAAATAATAATTATAGCTTTCCTTAGTTATGATAAGAGGTAGAGGAGATATAAATATTGTAACTGTAATTCTTGCTTGATACCTGTTTTGTTATATGTAATCTTACTATGTTAAAGTTAAAACCTTCCTTTTTATTTTAGACAGAAAGGGGGAGGTAATGTATGCTCTGAATATGTTTTATTGCAATTGGTTGCAATAAAAGCTGCTTTCAGCCAATGGTTTAACAGAGTAAAGCCAGGCTGAAAAAGATATATAGAGGCAGAGTCAGAGAGAGGTCATGTAGCCACCCACAGAAGACAGACACACTGGAACCTTGCTGGTAAGCCACAGCCACATGGAGATACACAGATTAATAGAAATGGGCTAATTTAAGATATGAGAGTTAATTAAAAATACGCTTAAGCTATTGGCCAGACAGTATTGCAAATAATATAGTTTCTGTGTGATTATTTCAAGTCAGGGCAGTTGGGAAATGAACTAGCGGCCTCTGCCAACATTGAGCCACCAATGGCAAGAAGAGGAACCATTGCCCTTGGAGGTAATATCAGCTTCTCTTGATACTTGTGTCTATACGGAAAAAGAATACTTTGCTTTAAACTTTGTGAAAGTTAAGATATATCATCAGCTTCATAGGATCTCAAATCACCTAAGAGACAAATCCATGGGCATATCTGTAAGAGAATTTTTTAGATTGGGTTGATTAAAATTGGAAGATCCACCATAAATATAAGTGGCACCATCATTTGGCTGAGGGCCAAATGGGTTTATAGCATAGACAGGACATTTCACAAAGCCCCACCCATATCTCAGAAGCTTCAGCAGCTGGAGTTAAGAGTCAATTTTCTTCAGGGATTGGGCTCATGTTAGGTTGCCCATGCTCTGGTGAATGACCCTCTGCCCATGCACATATAAAGAACATTGACTAAACTTGGTGAGCTAACAGAAGAGGACATGAAGCTGTTAGGGGGGCATGGCAGTTGTAAGCAAGCATCTAGGAGGACTTGGAAGGGAAGTGGGAACAGATATGATGAAAGTACTTTGTAAATATGTATGACTCTTTCAAATAATTGAAAATTAAGCTATTTTTAAAGAAATCCAAAAGGTCATTTGGATTTCTTTAAAAGGTCATTTAAAGTATCCTCTCACTCAAGGGTGTAAAAATAGTCTGATTAGTCAACCAGTCTGCTATAGTTTCTCTATTGCACTTGGCCCTTTACCAAAGCTTCTGTGGATCCACCTCTGTGGTTCTTCACTGCTCCGGTTTCCAGAATCACCACAGAGATGTTCAAGAAAGGCAAACTCTGGGCCCTTCAAAGCTAAGCTCAGCTAATGATGCCCCAAGTTGAGCTTTTGGTAGCTATAAGTCTATTGATATATACCTGTGGTCCTCAGAAGGACACTATCTTAGGGTATCTATGGCTGTGAAGAGACACCCTGACCACAGTAACTCTTTTAAAGAAAAACATTTAATTGGGGTGACTCACTAATTGTTCAGAAGTTTAGTCCATTACCATCATGACAGGAAGCAAGGCAGCATGCAGGCAGACTTGTTGGGGTAGAAGGAGCTGGAAATTCTTACATTTTGACCCATAAGCAACTGGAAGTGGTCTGAGACACTGGGCATGGCTTGAGACCTCTAAGCCCATGCCAACAATGACATACTTCCTCCAATAAGGTCACACCTACTCTACCAAAACCACACCTCTTAATAGAGCTACTCCCTGTGAACATATGGAGGCCAATTACGTTCAAACCACCACAAATAAAGACTTGGTGGTCCTACTTTTCCACCTGGCTCCAGGGTCACTAGCTTGCTCTTGATTCACCACCCTTTGACTCTTAGACCTGGAACCACACATCCATCTTCCTGTCAGTCTTAGTAAGCAAGATGTATATCTTTTAGGGCTCTAAAGCTTTTTTTCTTACATGCTCTGACACAAGAACACAGAGTTTCTCATCTCATTCCCCAAGAGTGACAGCCCACTTTCAAGGAAGGAAACTATACCATCCTAAGGAAACCTGGCCCTGGGGACTTGTTCCATCTAAGAGGGTATTCCCTAAATGATGCTAAAGAGATCACACCTATCCTCTGACTACGGATGACCTGACTTCTTTGACTCTGATGTGATCTTCCTAGAATCCAGATAAAAGAAAAGAAAAAAATTAATCTTTTATGAACTGCATGTCTATATCTCTAACTTTATTTCTCAAAATATCATATGCCATAATGTGAAAATATATCATTAATCACAGCACACTATTCTGACAGTAGTTGTAGCTCAGAAAGATGGATGAAACAGTTTAGCCTAGCTAACAAAATAAATAAATAAGCCCAATATAAGGAAACTAGGAAAATAAGCCCAATCTGCAACTTATGAGCTGTAATTTTGCTCATGTTATTTACCTTCTCTGAAAACTCATTTGCAAATTGAAGACCATGCATGTATATGTGTGGGGGGAGGTATTTATAACAATGACTTAGAGTAGACTAAATCTCAAAATGACGTAGACAAAATATCTGCATTAGCTCCAGGTACATATTACCAAGTGCTCAGTAAATTATGGCTATTAGGCCACTTAGTTAGTTATTATGTCTGTGTTAGTTATTGTTCTGATGCTATAAAAAATAGCTTAAGGTGGATAAATTGTAAAGAATGGAATTTATTAATCGTCATTCTAGAGGCTGTGTAGTCCAGCAAGACATTTGGTGTTAGAGATGGCTTGTCTCATCTTGTTAAACAATAGAAGGGAAATTTGGGACCAACAGCTCCCTCATACTTTTTAAAAGTCATTAATCTCATGTGTAGGATCTGTAGCCTCACAAGGGAATAACTTTGACAGACCCCACTTATTAATTATATGACATTGGTGACAACGTTTTAACATGAACTTTGGAGGTCACACAAACACAGCTACTGCATAGAGAATGCAATGAACCTGTGTGGTAGTAATTACAGTGCTCACTTTTCAGGTAAGATAGCTGAGGTCTAAAAAAAAAAGGAATGTGTGCTGTGGAAATTACTTTAACTATGTAAAAATGTGTCGCATTTGTTTATGTTACAGAGTATTACTTTAACTGTGTAAAGGTGTGTTTGTCTTGTTTATGCTGCATTTGTTTAATGATGTAAG
This sequence comes from Microtus oregoni, assembly GCF_018167655.1. NCBI lineage: Eukaryota > Metazoa > Chordata > Mammalia > Rodentia > Cricetidae > Microtus > Microtus oregoni. The sequence goes on along the minus strand of NW_024543975.1, from coordinate 2,468,488 downwards.
GATGTAATTTAATTATGTAAAAATGTGTTGTATTTGTTTCACTTTGCCTGCCTAAGGCACCTGATTGATCTAATAAAAATTTGACTAGCCAATAGCTAGGCAGGAGAGGGATAGGCTAGGTTGGAAGGCAGAGAGAGAGTAAATAGGAGGAGAAATCTAGATAGGGAAAGAAGAAAACAAGGGAGAAAGAGAGACACACACCTAAGGCCAGAAGCCAGGCAGTCACCAGCCAGACACTGGAGGAAGCAGGAAAGTAAGACATAGAGAAAGAAGAAATGTAAAAAGACCCAAGGCAAAAGGTAGATAATGAGAAAGAAGTTAATTTAAATCAAAAGAGCTAGCCAGAAAACCTAAGGTAGGCCAAGCATTTGTCACTAATAAGAATTCTCCATGTCATGATTTGGTAGCTAGTTGGTTACACAGAACAAAGCCTGGCACAGGGTGCATCTCCAGAATTATACATCTAGATAGCAGCAAACGGACTATTTGTACGCAACTGTCTACACCAGCCACATCACAGACCAAGTTTATGATCAGAAACTTCTAGCATCATTCATGTCCACTCTCAAGGACCTTCAGGTAAGGTGCTGCAGCCAGTCTTGGTGTCTCTCAATACGATGGCTTTGTTTCAGGCTACGAACTGTAGGTCTGTATCTCCCATTCCAGATCTCATCTTATGTAGATAACCATTACACAAAAGGGCAGGCTCAATAATCAGCATATTTCAAACCTCTGTCCCCATCTCTTATGCTGATGTGCCCCAAAACAAACCACATAATTAAACACAACACCAGGGTGCAAGATAAACCTGCTGCTAATACTGGTCTACCAAAGAATGAGAGGATATTCATGGAACTGTAATACAAACTCTGTACACAACCTCACTATTTCCATTAAGTTCTTGCCTACTGTCTCTCAATTGGTGACTAACCCTCCCCCCAAATTATGAAAGCACTCATTCACTATTAATGGGCATGAGATTTGCTTAGTCACCTGGCTTATAGCTCTTTCACGCCCCTGAGAACCCAGCTGGAGGTAAGATGTAAAGTTGATCACCCATCATACCATGCTCATCCCAGAGGCCAGGTTGTGCAGCTCCAATAAGCAACCTGCTGATCCTACAGTTCTGCCATGCTTCGCTCTGTTAAAACTTTATTGGGCACAGTATGTTAACTCAATTAATACTGAGACTGACACGGGCAGGTGTCACCAGAATTGCAACCAATTAATTTTTTTCCTTAATATCTTTTTAAATTACAAGCTACCAAGCTTAACATGAGCCACATCCCTTCACGCATTGTTTTAATTTAGTTCTGCCTTCCCCATTAGTGTCCATTGCCAGGGTCCCAGGAAGCCATCACCAGCATGCACAATTCTCTTCCAACAGTCGTGAAGTTTCCCTCCCCAGAGGAGCAAACTGAAAACACAAATCAGGCTGTTTAGTAGAATCTCATGTTGTTGGTAGACTTTTTAATTTTGTTTCTTCCTTATGAATCGAAAATGTGCTGACTCTATTTTTCACATAGCAATCCTGATTTAGAAAACCTAGACACAGAAGCAATCCAAAGCCAGCCTGAATTACCACCTAAAAATGTGTGAAAATGGATTCAAAACCACCCTAGTGTTTGCCCTGAAATAGCTTTTGTACTTGTCCTGTCAAGGTGCCCCAGACCCCAACTGGCCCACAATGCTTTGATATCCTCAGCTTAGAAAGTTAGCGGGTTACTTATTTTCCCAGAGGCTATTGGCTTGCCCATCTATAACCTTCAGAAAATAAAACCCATTGTATGTAACATTCGACATAGAAAAAGTGATCTCTTGATTGTAAGTTCCATTTTGCTTCCTATGTTGGCTCTTGGACTGCTTCTTGAAAGTAAGACTCCACGTGGTAAGGAGAGACTCTCCATATTAGATGCATAGTTGTCAAGGTGAAAATAGAATCACTGGGAAAATCAAAGGAGATACACTTGAAGATTTCTCCCACAAAGGAACTTTGCAACTTTTTCTCCTGAGATAGGAATTTGGAGATTATTGACAGAAAAGTAGCCACACAAATGAACTCAGATGCATTCATGGGACTCTCGGGAATGTCCTAGCCTCACTATTTCTTGTACCCTTGAACCAACACAACGGAACAAGCTCTCCATTGCTTCTGCCCATAAGACCTTTTGTATCCCTACTATCTTTGGGATTACTCTTGAAATCCTTCTGCCAGGAATAACCCATCTAAAACTCCTCATTCATCTCATAGAACACTCTATCACTGATCACAGCCCCATCTTATTTTAATTGTTAAATTGAAATGGGGTCTTTCTAAATTTCCCAGGATGGCCTTGAACTCCCTTTGAAACCCAGCAGCCCTTGACTTTCAATTTTTCTGCCTCAGACTCATTAGTAACTCAGATCACAGGCATATACCATCACATCCACCTTGGAAACTTTAATCTGACACTCATCACTTGGCTTCCTCAGATTCACTTTGAAGATCTAATACATTTGCTGTCCAAAGCACCAAAAGGCATTACACCAAGCTGCCTCACTGAATGATTTAGATACTGACTTGAGCTTGCCATGGCCCAGAACAGACCTCCTTCATTCTTTGTTTAAAAGCAGTTTTACTGTTCACTAGTAATTAAGTTGTATGAGTGTGGTGAGACAAAACGCATCGCTATGCAACAAATTACATGAAGCAGATTTATCACATGTGACTCTACAAAAAGGTACAAAGGAACTAGGATCTGTTGTGAGTGGAGCCCCACAGGCTATATAAGGATGCACAAGAAAAAAGAACTTTTAATTGTGCCCACATATGTCACAACTAAGGGAATCTCTGGCTATAGGTCTTGTGGGTCCTACTTATGAGCAAAACTTTGAAAGAGATCTCATTTCCAGGAGAGGGAGGCAAAGGCCATGGTCAGCCCTAGCTTACTGAAATGGTACACACACTTGCTGCAAGGAAATTGGGAAAGGCCTGAGCTATTTCAAGAAGGTCTTCCCTAACTCAGAATATGACATTTTTAGTCTTCTCCATAGTTCATAAAACTACAAACAAGAAAGGAAGGGAAGGTTGCTACCCCCAGATGGGCCTGTACTTTCCATGAGTGACAGGAAGCAAGTATCACAGCTTAGAGGTGCTCACTCCCAGAAACTCTTGCAACCTGAGTTTTCCCCTCTCTTACAAAGGCTGGCCTGGCCTTCAGCTTCTCCATGAGGCATTTTCCTGGAGCTCTCATAGGTACTCTCCAGCAAGGAACTTTCTAGAACCTCAACTCTTATTTTCCTTTCCCCTTCACCATATCACCCCATATGTATCACTTTAAGTCTATGGAGGGTTCAGATCTACCGACTAGGTGGTCTCTCTTTAAATGTTCTCCAGGAATCTGAGGGACAATCCAGGGAAATCTCCCCCATTATTCACTGTTTCCTTTGGAGTCTTTAAAGCCGCTAGACTGGCAGGTTTCAGGTCTTCTGCTAATACAGGGTCAGAGCTCTCTGCTGGGGAAGAAAGGAAATGGTCCATACCCAGTCCCAAAGGCTAACATTCTACTGCAACCTCAGACAAACCTTCCATAAGGGTTATTATAAGTCTCCCCACACTAAGCGTGGCCTCCACCCTGTCATGGCCAAACCCCCTAAGTTGCCATCTGGAGATAACGGCAGCTTTGGTTCATGGAAGCAGCCACTTCATAGAGAAGTTCTGCTTCTGGTTCCCAGCACTGAGCCCAAGAGATAATTCACACTGCATAATCTGAGCGCAGCTTAGCCTGTGCTCCTTTGGGCTCCTTTAGTGAAATTTTTTTGTTTGTTTGACTGGCTGGCTGGCTGACTGGAGTTTGAGACAGGGTATTGCTTTTCTACCACAGGTTGGCCTAGAAATTGGGGTCTGTAGTGAGGAGTGGCGGGCTGCTTCCTGCCTCCTGGCTAGCTTCACCAGAAATAATTACACGGAAACTGAATTCTTTTAAATACTGCCTGGCCCATTAGTTCCAGCCTCTTATTGGCTAACTCTCAAATCTTGATTAACCCATTTCTAATAATTTGTATAGCACCACGAGGTGTGGCTTACCAGAAAAGATCTTAACCTGCGTCTGTCTCGGAGAGGAGAGTCATGGCGACTGCCTGACTCGGCTTCTTTCTCCCAGAATTCTGTTCTGTCTACTCCACCCACCTAAGGGCTGGCCTATCAAAGACCAAGGCAGTTTCCTTGTTAATTAACCAATGAAAGCAACACATAGAAAGCAACACCTACATCAGAGGTCCTCTTATCTCTGCCTCTTACACGATTAGGTTACAGATATATTCCAGCACCCCCAGTTTTGTTGGGCCAATTCTTAAACAGAAGGCAAATTTAATGATTTGTCTGATAACCACTAAATATTTGTAGACTTGGAATGATATCAGTTCCAGTTTCAAGAATATTTCTGTAGTGAGCTTAGGAAAAATGAAACCTCACAGAGAAATAGCAATGTTTCCTCTAAGGAGATGTCTCAAGGAAACTGACAAGTGCTCCCATGCTCTATACTCAAAGTTCAACATGTCTGAGGATTGCACAAGTTATTGTTTAAACACAGGCCACCAGATCCTATTCCTGCAGATTCCAACTCCATAATGAAGGGCAGAGAATGGACTTTGGCAGGTAACATGATACTAGTCCTGCTCAAACCAAGGAGACTTTGAGAACATTTCTGTGATTCTAGACAATTAAAGGGGCAGAGAGTTGAGGAGCCTAAGGTGGCAAAGCTTGGTGCTATCTTTCTTTTCCTTCAACCAAAACAAGATTTTTTTGTTTGTTTGTTTGTTTGTTTTTTGCGCTTCACACATCTTAGCATGGTGTGAAATTTCATTTGGATCAAGGTTCCAGTAGTAAACGCAGTTTGAAAACAATTTCTCCAGCTTGTGTCAACATGTGGAATTGTACGGTAAAGACAGAGAAGAGGAGTGACTGAAGAAAGCACCCATTCATACAGCAAACTAAATAGTCACTGTTCTCCTTTAGACCTCTGTGCTACACTGAAAAACACCGTGACCAAAGGCACTTGTGGAAGAAAGAGTTTGTTTCATCACTTATAGCAATCAGGGCAGGAACTCATGCAGGGCAGAACCTGCAAGACGGCAGGAGTCCTGGAACAATGCTGCTTTCCTGACTTGCTTTCCGGCTCACAGTCAGCTGCCTGTCCTATCCAGTCCCGTATCATGTGCCTAAATACAGTACCACCAATCAATAAAATCCCCACAGGTCAATCTGAAGAAGGCACTTCTTCAACAGAGCTAGTCTCTTCCCAGGTAAATCTAGGTTGTGCCAAGTTGACAGAACTAATCAGTATAGTTACTACAAACTAAAACACCATGCTTGATTATGGACTGAAAAGGCAACAAACTATTCCAGGACCTTGGATATGTATAACAAGATAAACCTGCAAACAAATCATGATAAGTTGGTAAAGTGACAGATACACTAACTAGATTGATTTATTCTTTCTTTGGTGTAGATATGTATCAAAACACCACATTGAGCCTTGTAAATATATAAAGCTATTCCTTGGTACCCATGAAGAATTGGCTCATGACCTCTGAGGGTATCAAAGGTATCAAAATCCTTAGAAGTTCAATTATTTTCTACAGCATGGCATACCACAGCATTTAAATAATCTATGCACATCCTCCCATATACTTTAAATCACTCATACATAAATGTAATACGTAAGATTTTTAAAATATTTGTTACTTTATATAATTTAGTAAATAATGATAAGATATACTAATAATCCTGGTAATGTTTTATATAATGTATTATTTTCATAATAATATAAAACATAAAAATAATAATATGTTATTTCCTCAGTTGGTTGATTGCACAGAAAGGGAACCTACAATTATGAAAGACTGACTGTACAATTATTATTCATAAAGTGTATAAATAGCAAGTGAGTGTGACTAATGTCATGTAGCCGCTGTGATGAGCTTTTTTGTGTCAGAATATTTCACATGTGACTCACATGCCATACTCCTACCTGTTCCAGGGAAGGGTTCGCTCCTTCTAATAGGTTTCAGATTTGACATCTTTCATCCTTTTAAGAATGAGCCACACACAACTGATTAAAATCAGCATTCAGACTGAAAGCTGTGTGCTGTCCCTGATTCAGGTTTCAGCAGGAATATTTTACAGTTCCATCCATGTAGGTGTAAGAAAGAATCCAAAGGCAGGATAGTGTTTGACAGCATCTTGAAAGATGAATAAATGATATAAAGGTTTCAAAGAGGGTGGAAAAGCTGAAGACAGTGATGAGATTTACCAGAAGACAAAAAGTCATGAACCTCATTAAGATTATAAATTAGGAAAGTAAAAAGGGACCATGGGATGGGGGGCCCTAGAAACGAGAACAGCTGGAGAGATGTAAGTGATATGAAGGAGAAATGAAGAAATGAGGAGAGAGATTTTAATTGGGAAGTGAGAGGGAGATCAATGCCAAAGGAGAGGGAAAGATGAAAGATAAATAGCACTAAGGATGCTTGAAAACACCTTAAAGATACATTATTTTTATCTACCTAAAATTACATATAACAAATATAAAAATGTATACAAAAACAATGTAAACAGAGACTGCTTGTTTGCTTCCCAGCCAATACTGCTTGACCAATAGCTTAGGTATATTCCTACATATCTCTTATATTTTAAGTTAACCCATTTCTATTAATCTGTGTATTGCCATCAGGTTGTGACTTATCGGAAAAGTTCCGGTGGTGGCATCTTTACCTTTCTGCAGCTACATGGCATCTCCCTGGCTCTCCCTACTCTCTATATATCTCTGTTCAGATTTCCTGCCTGGCTTTATTCTGCCCTGCCGTAGCTGAAGCAGCTTCTTTATTAACCAATAGTAATAAAACATATTCATAGAATATATTCACCAATCCTTTTGTGTCTAAATAAAAAGAAAGGTTTTACTTTAACATCGTAAAAGTACATATAATAAAACAAGAATTATAGTTACAAGCCGGGCGATGGTGGCGCACGCCTTTAATCCCAGCACTTGGGAGGCAGAGGCAGGCGGATCTCTGTGAGTTCGAGACCAGCCTGGTCTACAAAGCTAGTTCCAGGACAGGCTCCAAAGCCACAGAGAAACCCTGTCTCGAAAAACCAAAAAAAAAAAAAATTATAGTTACAATACTTAACCCATTTACATTTAGAAAATTAAGGAAAATATTCCATCATCTATCCTATCTTCGTGAGCCCAATTTTATAGCTATTTTATATTTTATCAAAACTAGGGGAAACTATAATTATAACTATCTCTTCTACAACTCCATCAAAGACCTGAGAAGGATATAATATTACCTAAGGAAACAGGAACTGTACTGTAAGCAACTTCCAAAACTCTGGAATTTATAGAGACATCTCACTGCCTGGACAGTCACCCAAAGTTCTTCTGTAACATTGGGACGTTCATCTTCAGCCTACAGGCCCATAGTATCTGGCAGACTTTTCCATGAAGCAGGAAATTTGAAAAATTGCATTGCCTATATTATCAGTTTGTCAGTCACCTTGTTTTGTGTCCTGCAGAGGCAGTTTCTTCTGTGAAGCAGAAACCTGAAGGGCTGTACTGCCCTTTTCAGTCTGGCAAAGTTCACTTGTCAGTTTCCTGCGGGTCCTGCACGCCCAGTTTATACAGTATACCATAAAGCAGTTCAGGCAAGAGCAGTTTCTTGCCCAAATGGCTAGTCTTGTCACATTAAAGGCTAACTCCATAATGAGTTTCTTCAATTCCCATCAAACTCTCTTAAGTAATTGGAGCTGCCAGAAGCAGACATGTCTCATAGTCACGAAAAGTCTTAAGTTTTAAAACATTTTAAATGCCATATTCTGTAAGTCTTTGAAATGTTGAAGATTATCTATCTAATTGAAATACATCTTTGTATATCTAGAAACCTAACATGACTACAAGTTTGACTATTATAAATAACTACCTATTAATCTGTAACTTTTAATTATATATTACATTATTAAATGAGCTGTACAAACACAATACCTTAAATAAGAGCATAAATACATATACACAGTGTAACAAAATCGACCTTAAAGTTGTATCAATACACCAAGATCCATATCAATGCAAAGTATCTATTTCTATATAATAGCCCCCCTTTTGTTTTTTAGAAATTGACTGTGACCATTAATCACTTAAAATCACTGCCTTTAAATGAAAACAAACACTTATAAATAATCATTTTGGAAATTTGGTCATAGTTTTTTCTAAACTATTGCCTGCTGTTTGTTGGGTGAAGTATTTTTAGGGTTCACAGAGACCTTTAGGGTGTTATTGTTCCATTAAATCACATTATCCTGAAAGGAATCCACAGGTTCTTGTCTTCTGTGGAAACAAAAGTAGAACCTCTTTTTCAAAGCAACAAATCCTTAGAGTTAAATTTTAAAGTCAAGATACCTTTAAAATGTATATGCTGGTTTAGCTTAGCAGTCCATACAATGAAATATCTCTCTGTCCTTAGCTCTTTCACAGTCAAAAAATTAAAAAAAAACACACAACAATATACATAATCCAGAAGGCTCTCTGTGTATATTCCATCTTTACATAGCTTATTTTTCTTGACTCCTTTAATTTATGACGTCTGTACTCTGTTTCTTTAAATACTTTGTTTTATTTTTTAAATCTATTTTTTATAACTGTCAATACACTGTGTCTTTCTCTCCCAGGTCTACTTACATTTTTTAAACACATTATTTCTTGTTTAGAGGTCTTTTATGTCTGAATCTGTCCTACTGGGAATCTGAAATCCTTTTCTAACCAGGAGCACTGGTTTTTAATTGTTAAGTGGCTGTAGCTAGGACCAACTACATGTCTCTTCCTGTTTTCTCTGCCCAGTCCATCATGGTGGAGTCCATCTCTCTCTCTCTGAAAGTCATGCTCACTGCTCCAGCTCCAGGGACACAGATGGTCTTTGTCACCATTAAGCAATCTGTAACATGCTGCTCACAGACCCCATTTAAGTGCTCCATAATTGCACCAGCATGAACCAGGAAGCCAGCTCTAAAAGGAATCACACAGTTCTTGCTGCTAATGCTGAGTCAAGAAGCCTTCTCTTAAAGGAATCATGCCTCTGCTTGTCTCTAGCAAACATATCCCACTTGGAAACATGCTGCTACCAAGAAGCCGTGTTTTAACTCTGTTCTTTTGTGTCTAGGATTCCTTCCCAAGCTCTCTCAGGTTTTATGTGGATGTAGTTGTCCCACATTGGTGCACCATTTTGTAAGCAGAGACCGCTTGTTCATTTCCTGGCTTCCCAGACTCAAATATTCACACAGAAACTTTATTAATTATAACACTGCTTGGCTAATAGCTTAAGTGTATTCCTACTAGCTCTTATATCTTAAATTAATCCATTTCTATTCATCTTTGTATCACCATGAGGCTGTTGCTTACTAGAAAGGTTCTGGCAGTGGTGTCTTTCTTCTTCAGCAGCTACATGGCATCTCTGTGACTCCACCTACTTTCTCTGTAAATCTCTGTTTGGATTTTCTGCCTGGCTTTATTCTGCCCTGTCATAGGCCAAAGCAGATTCTTTATTAACCAATAGTAATAAAACATATCCATAGCATACAGAGGGGAATCCCATATCATAATAATATTTATGTCACTTGAATTTGTAATGCTCCCACCACCCAAGGCCTTTAGACCATCTAATAAGAGCCCCAGCACCAGGTAGGAGAAAAATCTTCTTCCGTTATTTGTCAGGAAAATGCAAGAGGCTCCCTAAACAATATAGGCTAATGCTATTGCCTTCAGTTGCCTTCTAGAGATTGAGTAAAAGTCTCTAATCCTATAGACAACATGTACTTTGGACACAGGATTCAGAAAATATGAAGTAAATCTGACCTGAAAGTATTGTCCCAGCTTTCTTAGTATCAGAGATGCTATGTTAGCTGCAAAAGGGGGACATTATCAATTGTCCTACCTAGCTGTGACATCCCGTAAAATACTACTAATGATGCAATAGCTTCACTTGTATATTGGCAGTAACCAACAGCTGTCTAATTGAACTTAAGACATGCTCAACAAGAGGGAAATCATGTCAACCTAATCAACTCTCGGGGACTAATGAGCTTATGGATCTTAGAGTAAAATCACTACCACCACTTTACTATATCAGTATAGTTACTGACTACATTCTAAATACTTATCTTTTTACCACAGTTAAGTGTAGCTCTCACCCTCTATCAAAGAAGCTTCCCTCTACAGCACGTGGAAATTATCACAGACAACCACCACTAAAGAAATTACCCAACCAAAGAGATACATCTACAATACAACCCCTGCACATAAGGCTCAAGACACATTGAAGAAGAGAAACTGAAAATATTTTTAAAAGCCTTTGTACCAGTAAGTCTAATGTGAGTGAGGTTGTGTCTCCTAGAAATGTCAAGAAAGATACACTCACAATATTACAACAATATGGCTGCCTAAACAAGACGCAAACGTTACAACACCAATATATGTAATAGCATGGAAGGGGTAAATATTACGGTTCCCCACCCTTAAACAAAGGTTTATAGGTTGAGAGAAAAGGAATTAGTCTTCATAGAGATGAGTACCCTAATAGGTCATATAATACCAAGTAGTCAATGTAGTATGAAGCAGCTAGTTCATTTCTTGACCACCCAGCAGCTCAGACCCAAAATAATAACATAGAAACTATATTATTTAAAATACTGCTTGGCCAATGACTCTAGCATATTTCTAGAAAGCTCTTGCACATTAAATTAACCCATTTCCATTATTTTATATTTTACCATGAGGTTTGTGGCCTACCAGCAAGGTTCCAGCAAATATCATTCTCCTCTGGCAGCTCTATGGCATCTCTTCAATTCCTCCTTCTTTCTCCCAGCATTCAGTTTAGTTTTCCCTGCCTAGCTCTACTCTACCCTATCACAGGCCAATGTAGATTCTTTATTCATTAACCAATAAAAGCAACACATATACAGAATGATTTCCTACATTAGGTCAACCCTGGAATCAGAAAATACAAGCAACACTAAAAAGACTCAGCAGGATGAATTTAAATAATGTGTGTGTGTGTGTGTGTGTGTGTGTGTGTGTGTATATATATATATATATATATATATATATATATATATATATAATATATGTGTGTGTGTGTGACATTAATAATCAAAGAAAAAGAAGCCATGAATTTGAGGAAGAGTAAGAGAATAACATTGGAGGGGTTGAAGGAAGGAAAAGAAAGAGATGAGTGATATAATTATATTTTAATTAATTTTTGTAAGATTAGGAAGTGGGCTGAGGAGATAGCTAATTTGGTAATGGATTTTCAAGCCCCAGAATCCATGCTTAAAAATGCCAGGCATGGTGGCATACAGTTCGAATCTCAGTGGTAGCAAGATAAAAATAAGCAGATCCCTGGGGCTTGTGGGCTAGTCTGTAGTCAGACTTTCTTTCCTGTCCACCAGTTTCCAAATAACCAACATAGATTCTTAATATTAATTATAAATGCTAAGCCAAGAGTTCCAAAAGTCCAGGTGAAGAATGGGAGGAGTGAGACTATGAGCAAAGAGGTCAAGACCATGATGGGGAAACTCCCTGAAACACTTCAACTGAGCTATGGGAACTCAGCAAAACAGGGAAGGCACCAGCATAGGAACAAACTAGGTCCTCTGAATGTGGGTGACAGATATATGGCTGGGCAGACTGCAGGACCACTGGCAGTGGCGTCAGGATTTATCCCTACTGCTTGTTCTGGATTTTTGGGAACCCATTCTCTTTGTATGGATACCTTGTTCAACCTAGATATAGGAAGGGAGGGCCTTGGACTTTCCCCCAAAGCAATGTGCCTTACCTTCTCTGACGAATGGATTTATAGATAGAGGAAATGGGAGGAGAGGAAGGAGTGGGAACTGGGATTGGTATGTAAAATTTAAAAAAAAAAAAGATAGTTTGTTTTCTTTTTAAAAAAAATAAAATAAATTATAAAAAAGATAATAAATAAATAAATGTTCAGCCAATAGCTCAGGATTTTTAGTAACTGGCTCTTACAACTTAAATTAACCAATTTCTATTAATCTATGTGCTTCCATGTGGGTCATGGCTTTACCTGTCCTCCAGCATGTCTTGTTCCCTCTGTGCCTTCTAGAGACTCTTCTGATCCTGCCCTTCTTCCCAGAATTCTCCTAGTCTGCTTTCCCACCCAATCTCTCCTGCCCAGCTATAGGCCAGTCAGCCCTTTATTAACCAATGAGAGTAATACATATTTACAGTGTACAAAGATTGTTTTACAGCACCAGGCAATGTAGCCTACTTGGTGAGTTCCGGGTCAGTAAGAAACCTTCATCTTTCAAGGCACATCATCCTTCTCTCTGGGAAGCCTTCACAGCATCTCTTGGCTCCATTAATGGTCTCTTACTCTAACTTCCTCCATGGTCCCACAGCCCTTTGTACTTACACTCCCAAGACCTCACTGCACCTGATCACGGACAGTCACCTTGAGGCTTCCTCTGTTTATAGGTTGAACAAAGCAAGAGAAGACATGAGTTTTGATATTAGCTAAAACTGATACAAATTCTAGTTTGTTCTGTTCTTACCTGAATAAGCTGGGTTAAATTAGTTAACCTCTATGGGTTTGATTTATCTCATTGATAAGTCAAGATAATGGAGACTATGGTGAAAGTCTGAATGAGATTGTGTTGAGCACTAACACATGCAGATATTATATAAAATAGAATAGAAATTTTCAAATGTTTACATAGCTGTTCAGTGAATGAAAGACCATTTCAACTCAAGCTACCATCCTCTCAGTTCTTCTGACAACCTAAGGCCTCAGAATTTCATCACAATATAATTTTTAAATCAAAATAACACCCAGTTAAAAACAGCATGATTTTGATAACCATACATTTATAGATGGTTAAGACAGCCTCCTAAACATCCCTATAGTTTTAAAAACTGATTCCAAAAGATATTGGCTTTCCAATAGGTATTTTTAAGTTATTATACTTCTTTAAAAATAACAAAACTAAGCTGGGCAGTGATGGTGCACACCTTTAATCCCAGCACTGGGGAGGCAGAGGCAGGCAGATCTCTGTGAGTTCAAGGTCTCCAAGAGTTAGTTCCAGGACAGGCTCCAAAGCTACAGAGAAACCCTGTCTTGAAAAAACAAACAAACAAAAAAAGAAGAAGAAAAAAATAACTAAACTGTCTTTAAATGGCTGACAAATTTTTACTAAATTAGATTCCAACCTCATGCAATTAAGCTTTGGTGAATAAAGCTTTATTACAATTACATTTCAAGTGCAGAAGTAAAATAAATAGGACATATGAACCTAGATGTCACTACGGAACACCAGAAAATACTTTTACCCAGGATAACTGGAGGATATTAGGGCTTAAAAGAAAAAGTGAGATGATTTCTGTCAACAGAAATACGTCTTCATCTATTTAGAGAAGGCAAACCAGGCTCTATCTGTAATCCAACACTTGGACAGCTGACACAAGGGGATTGCTTGGACAACAAGTTGGCCACAGACCTTGCTCTTGTTCATGTGATGCAGGCCTGCCAGGTGTGTAGAACGTAAGTGTTGTGAGATCATGGAGGCTTCTGTGCTGATTTCAAAAGACTGGGAAAGCCAGGAAATTAGCAGTAGGGTCAGAGTTCCTTTAGGCAACCTCTGAGAGGAAAATATGGAAAAGGGAAGTATAAGCTACAACAGAGACCCCACGATATTGGAGCTACCAAGAGCATGAAACATCTGCCAAAGGGAACCAAGGGCAATGAGAAGATCCAGTTTCAGAGAGAGTCCATGTGCAGTACATCAAAGATTCAGTACATAAATTGAGAAAAGCTGATTGAGGAGAGATTGAAACATTACAGGTCCAGAGACAAACTTCAAATTCTCTTGAAGTATTTTGCCCTCTGAATGTCCTTCCAAGATCATTGCCTACCTCTCTGTTTAACCTAACACCTGAGGCTATTAGGGAAATTATTTGGACTATATGAATAGACCCTTAGTTTCCACCAACCAAACACTGAAGAGCATCAGGGAGCATCTGAAGCCTGTGGCAGTTTCCTTCACTTTCCTCTAGCCCATCTATCTGATGTAGGTAGCATCTACCAATGTATTTAGAAATATTTCACTTTATGGTTTTCTTAATTATCCTACTATAAGATCTTTATGAGACTATACTTGGACCATGGAATTTGAGGAAATTGAAATCCGTGTCCCCCAGCCCATAATCACTCAAACTTGGCTCCAGAATAAAATATCTTTAGTGTTTGAGCTGTTTCTCCTATGACTGCTGCAAATTACATGGCTGAAGGGCTAGACAGCCAACCCCACTGGAGATCACACCATGCCATTATCTCTCTGAGAGGCTAAGCATGGAGTTGCAGGCTTTACTGTTTGCTTCATTCGAATTCAGACTTGCTTTGGTCCCACCCTTCTTTCTGTTCTTCTATTCCTCCACTTTAAAATTGAGATATTTACTCTATGTCGTTATATCTTGGAAACAAATAACTTTTTTTAACAAGGCCCACAACTAAGAATTTGCCTTGAGTCTCAAAAGAGACTTTGGGCTTAGAATTAAACTTAGTCTTAGTCTTAGAAAATATGTTGAATATTAACACTTTGAGGATTCTTGGAGATAGACTAAATGCATTTCTCATTGTGAGATGCCCATGAGCTTTGAGTCCCTATAGTTTCATATGTTATAGATTTTATATGAAATATTCTCCACAATCCCACATGTTGAACGTTCAATACCTAGCTAGTGGCACTATTCTGCTTTAATATAGAACTGCACTTTAACAAAGTAGTTAACAGCACCTGGCATAGAGCTGGTGAAGTGTACAGAAAGGGTTACATACAAAAATGAGGATCCAAAAGAATGAGCACAAGTCTAAGAACAGTGTTGGTGGTGTTGTCTGAATGGACACCTGAAGAATGGAGGAAAAAGTTAATCATTGAAGAAGTAAATAAGAAAAAAGACAACTCCAACCAAAACATGTGGAGAGACAAAAGTGTTATGAAATGTGTGTCTTACAGGATGACATATGTTAAGTAAACTTAATATACCACTGATATAAATTTTTGGGTGAGTACGGTATTCTTGGATTTCTAGGAGAGTTTGAAGAAAAGGTGTAGTGATATTATGAAGGGATGAAAATGTAAGTATAGCAGGGTGATTGTGGCACACACCTTTAATCCCAGCACTCAGAGGCAGAAGCAGGCAGATCTCTGTGATTTCGTTGTCAGCCTGGTCTACAAGAGCTAGTTCCAGGACAGGCTCCAAAGCCACAGAGAAACCCTATCTCGAAAGCCAAAAAAAAAAAAAAAGGAAAGGAAGGAAGGAAGAAGGAAGGAAAGAAGGAAGAAAGAAAGAGAAAGTGTAAGTATAAATGTACGAAAAAGCAAACAGAAGGGACAAGTAATCCCAGCTTTCCCCAATCTCAAGCTAAGAAGCCATCTTCTTCAAACAGACCTGAATTCTCAAGATTATAAAGAACAGCCATCACCACGCAATAGAAATTCTGCTGTCAGGTATACCCTGAGAAAACACTAACTCTTTTTATAATTTTGACGCTAGATTGGGTATAACCTTGGACGTGGTTTACTTTTGCTGTACATTGGCATTTAGAGTATTGACTCTGTCTCAGGAATTCAAATATTGCCCCATTGGTTATATCCCTGTGGTGGAGTAGCTTTTTCCGTAGGTGTCTGTAAGTTTGAAAGACTGCTAGCACAGGCCTTATGAGTCTTCATGGAGAGCTGTCCTTTAGTAAGATAAGCAATAAACATGCTTCAGTTTTTTTCTTTTGGGTTACATATTGAAAATGCATGAATGTGTGCATCCTTCCTGAAACATGCACATAATGTACTTTACACCTGGGAAAGAACAGTGTCTGAGGCTAAAATAGACAAGGCTTGAGTCCTAACCCTGTCAGTAGCTATCTATATGGCCTTGGCTATGACATCACCATAGCACATCCATGTGTATGTTAAACACTATCACTCAGTTATATCCTTTAATGGCAGAGGCAATGTTTTCTTTTCTTTACATCTTCACCAGCTCCCATTGTGACTGTCACTCATCAAATAAATGTTGAGTGTCTGAATGAAGTAAATCAATAACATTGGTGATATGTTTTCCTATTTACTGGTAAGTTAACCAAAGTAAAACAAATACAGCAATTATAAGAAGAAAGTATATCTAATCAAGGTGATGGTGTTTAGAATCAACAATAAATTCAATAAAAATTGATGAGGGGTTGGAGAGATGATCAATTGGTAAAATACTTGTCACACAAGCATAAGGACGTGAATTTGGATCCCTAGGACCCACGTAAGTGCCGGGAGTGGCAGCTGGCACCTGTAGTTCCAGTCCTGGGGATAGGAGGCAAGAGGATTTCTGTTTGAGTTCCAGGTTCAGTCCAGAGAGCATTTCAGGCAAAAAAAAAAAAAAAAGTGAAGAGCAATAGAGAAAGGCACCAGATATACATGGGCATGTGCACACAACACACACATACACACATGGGTACAAGTAACTAAGACTGTCTAAGTGAAAGCTTGAATTGCTAACAAGCGCTCCAATTCAGAGGTGCCTAAGTGTAGTAATAGGAGCGGCGGGGCTGCGTCCCCAGCACCCTGGCCGCCTGGCTAGCTTATGCCCAGAAATAACAACACACAAATTGTATTCATTTAAACACTGCATGGCCCATTAGCTCTAGCCCTTACTGGCTAATTCTGATATCCCGATCAACCCATCTCTAATAAATTGTGTAGCACCAGTCTTACCGGGAAAGATTCAGCATGTCTGACCTGGCGGCTTGCTTCATCGTGTGCGTCTGCCCAGGAGAGGGGAGCATGGCGTCTCTGAGCTCACTTCCTCTTCCTCCCAGCATTCTGTTCTGTTTACTCCACCCACCTATGTTCTAACCTATCAGGGCAAGCAGTTTCTTTATTTAATTAACCAATGACCTTCCTCCATCACCTAAGTTGCCTGAGAAGGGAGCAGCAAAAGCATTGCTGAACTTGCCCTTGGTTTCCTGACTGCCCTTCCTTAATCTCTTTGAACTATAGCCATGTGCATGCTCTGCTTTTGTTTTGTCTCTTTTAAAAGCAGTTGGATCTTCCCCTTTTCATCTATACCATTTTTCGAGTCTGATAATTTCATTTGATTTCATGTGCTGAGACCCTACCATGCTTACTGTACATGTGTTCAGTTTGTTTGCTGTCTGTTCCAACAGTTCCATTGGAACTATAAGCATAAGGACTATGAAGCGTCTTTGTAACAGCTCTCTTTTGAGGACATTGCATGTCTCGAGTGTGTAATTATCTTGGCTTGTGAGCTTGTGCTTGCCTGGAGGACTAGCCAGGGGGAAAAAGTATCAACAATAAAGTTACTCATCGTCCCAACATGCAGGGATTAAGGACAAGGCAAGCCATGAGTAGCAGAGAAGAAAACACCGACAGCGCCAGTTTGTTTCCTGCCATTTCCCCCAGACTACTAGTTTCGGGGGGATTGTGGGTAGTATTGAAAAGAATGCCCAAACACCCAGCATAGGTTGTCCCTCCCATGCCTGTTTTCATCAGCCTTCACTTCCAGGGCGTCCCAGCACTAGCTGAGCCAGGCCTGGATCATCAAAACAATGGGGAAATGAGTTTAGAGTTGGAGCCATAAAGATTTCCCCTAGCTGCTGTCTCTCCTGTGCCCACATCCTACACTCACCTTGGCCTTCTGTCTCCCGGAGCTCCCAATGCTATGTTGTTTCCTAGAATTTACCACCCTGGTTCCTAACTTCTATAGATTCTCTTATTCGATTAGTTAGTTTCTAGTTCACTTCATTTTAAAAACTAGAAGTCCACACCCTCAGTAGCTTCTTTCTCAGAGTTTCTTGCCTGCTCTCAGGAAACATTAGTCGTTCGGTAAGTTGAGATATCCTTTGCAAATTAGTGTCATGATTATCAAAGACTTCTGGTATTCCTGGCAATTCCAAATTCAGAAATGCATCCTAAGGATATAAGTTAATATACACAAGGAAGGACTAAGGTCCCCCACTGCAGCATCATTGCTAATGGAAAAGCTTTGGAAGCAACTGAGGATAAAGTCTGTAACTCACATGTAAAGCAACGCTATATAGTCTAAAAAAGATTAAAAATCCATATTTATGATAATAAATTGTATACTCTGTGATTATTGAATAGTTTTATGAAATAGTTTCATTTATACAAATGAGCGGAAGGGGAAGTCTGGACCACACATAGCAAAATGTTACTGGTGATTGTCTCTGGGTATTGGGATTTAATTACTGCTGCCTTTCTTCATTATGATTTTCAGTATTCTTTGACATTTAAACATGCACTTTTATTAGCTTTGTGAACAGAAAGAAACATAAGGCTATTTTCATTTTTGAAAATTAAAAAATAATAACTATTCCTCCAATCAAGAAACTGAAGGTCAAACCTCCCTGATGACTTAAGTCATCTTCCTCAAAACAGCAGGGGCTTCAGAATAATCTGCTGCAGACCTACAATAATAATTTGCCTATCTTATAACTTAATATCCATTGCAACCCTATGGCCTAATTAGATACGTATTGCTAATTCGCTAGAGCTGAAGGAAGACAAATTATCAGGAGGGAGAGGATTTCCCTTGAGCCTAGACAATTATAACCTATAGAAAGACCACCAGGGCAGAGAGCAATGCTTGCTGATCAACGATCCATCTTAAAGGCTTGGAGAGATTCACTGAAGCAGTGTTTATGCTGCAGTTTTCAATATATCTGAGCTGACCACTGAGTTATGTTAGGTAAGCAGGGAGCAGTGAACATAAATGTCAAGGTTGGGTACTGAAAGCAGAAACTGAAAGTTAGTCAAGTATTTTGATGTTTCAATGCTTTGTGATCTTGGGATTCCTAGTTTAAAGTCTGAATTTTTAATCTAAATGAGCTATGGCCACCCCTGGAGCAAAACAAATTTTGGTCTCAATGAGAGACGGATAAATAGCTATAGCTTCCAGAGCCATTAGGAAGGGATCAATACTTGGACAAAACACACTTTGGGAGTGGCTCAGCCTTCCTCTGTTGTCAATGTAAAAATGTATTTCTTTTTATTGGAAATTTCAACAACAACAAAAAAAAAATAAAGCATTTTTGCCAACTTCCCAAAGAAGGGTAGCTGAGAATAAGAAATGAAATAACTTCCCAGGGTGCTTTTCCAGCTATGTAAGGAGACTTGGAGGAACTGCTGCAGCTTTCCAAGTGGACTAAATGACCCAAGAAAAAATCATTATGCTGATGATTTCAGAGTCAATTTAGCAACTAGAAACTGAGAGGGAGCTTACATTTATTCTGCAGTCTTTGCCCGGCACTATGCTGGGCATTTTATGTGCATAATTTCACTTATTGCTCATGAAATAAAAAATAAGATAGGGAAATAATCACCAGAGCACAATGAAAGAAAAATGAGGGTCAAAGAGTACAAGGTAGCCCCTGAATCTTGGTAGTTTACTTTATGTTTGGATTTTGTCTTTTGTCTAGGTTTTGTGAGATTTTTAAAACATTATAATGATGAACAAACCTGGAGGAGAGAAATCTAAGCACAAATCTGAGAGGTGGAGACGCTAGAAGGACAAACTGCTGACCTGGTTCAATTCTCATACTACATTGACCTAAATATTTTGATACCACGGGAGCATTTCTAAGCCAGTGTGATATGACAGTCTCAGACCACCTGGACAAAGTTCAGTCCTTTAGCCCTGTTTACTCTACTCTGCTTATTCAAAGGCTATCAGTTCATCAGAAAGCATCCCTATACCATGTCAATATATGGCATCATGTGGCCCTTAAGGGTTTAAAGAATGCAAGCCATTTTGTGTACTAATCATTAGTAATGGTCTCCTCTGTGTCATATTTTTATTCTTTCAGCTGTCTTTTTCACTAACAACTACCACTGAGCTTTCCAAGGATTTTTCTTCAATTACTTTAAGGGCACATCTGCCTGAGATTTATTTTTCTAATGACTGTTTATCTACTTGTGAATTCCACATAAGACTCTCCTAATTTATCCCTTTTGAGGAGTCTTGGTTTCTTCTCCCTCGATTTTTTTATGTGTAGATTTTGAATCCTCTGAGTGCTAAATGGGTTTATTAAGTAAATTAGGCCATATTTAATATTTCCCCAGATTTAGTTAAATGTGACTTTCCAGCTAGTAAGCTCTGTCTTTGCTGTGGTAAAATTCCCTGACAGGCAACTTCACAGAGAAATGGTTTGTTTTAGCTCAAGGTTCAAAGGCATTGTCTATCATGATGGAGAAGTCAAGATAGCAGCAGATCACATCACGTGTGCAGTCGGGAACAGAGAGTGATGGATACATGCTGTCACTGGGTTCCCTTTCTTCACTTGTACAATTCTGGAGCCAAGTCAAAGAACAGCACTGCTGATCTTCCAACCTTAATATGGGTCAAATTGTTACTGAAAAAAAATTGACCTTAGAATGTATTTCTCTCTCTTTTAATAATCTACATGTACACATCCAGTCTGCTGTCTGTGTCATTATCAGGAGCCCCAGCTCATTCGGCATTTGTCCTTGGCATTTCCTAAGTTACCGTCATCATGTCTAAGTTCCATGGTAGGGCACCCCAATGACTTTCTTTCTGCAGAAACAGTTAAAAGGAAAGAGAAGCACACCCTTTCCCTTTAAGAATAAGATGGAAAATTTGTATGTGTCATGTCTATGTCTGCCCCACTGACCACGACTTAGCTGTATGGACATTAGGAAATGTCTTTACTTGAGGGAAGAGAGTATAGGAGGTTTTTCTCTATTTGTGTAGCTTTCATTGGTTGAATAAAGAAGCAGCCTTGGCCTTTTGATAGGGCAGCCCTTAAGTGGATGGAGTAGACAGAACAGAATTTTGGGAGGAAGAAGGCAGGCAGAGAGAGCCACCATGGAGTCACTAGAGTCAGACATGCTGAATCTTTCCGGGTAAGCCACGACCTCGTGATAACACACAGATTAACAGAAACGGGTTAAAACAAGATGTAAGAATTAGCCAAGAAGAGGCTACATATAATTTGCCAGGTAGTAATCTAATTAATACAATTTCCATATGGTTATTTCGGGGGCTTAAGCTAGCTGGACGGCAGGTTGCAGCCCGCCACTCCCCATTATACAGGAAGACAATACCAAGCTAAACTCCAGAGTTCTTTCATTAGAGAAATTAGCTGAATCAGAGAAGAAACAGGCTTTTCTACCAAGAAGACAGTTTATCCCAGAATGAGGGCCTGGAGTCCAAGAGCCTGGCTCAGGTTATGCATGAACCATCCATCATCAGGTGACCTTGGCAAAGGTACTTGACTCAGAAAGTTGCTGTTCCCTCTCACAGTACCAATTTCTTTAGATTATTGGCAGAATTGAAATGCTAATACAAGAATAGTTCTTAGTATAATTTTGGGTCCCCAGTAAGTACTTATTAACTTCAAAATTTTGACTAACACCGATAGGGAGTTCAGTCCACCACTAGATCCCTTTTCTAAGAAATATTTCTATGGCTCAGGTGTGACTTGAGTGTCCCTTCAAACCCTGTTATGATTAGAGACTTGATCTCCAGAGCAGAAATAGTGGACGATAATATGGACCTTAAAGAGGGAGACTTAGTAGGAGGTTCTTTGATCATTAGAGGTATGTCCTTACACGTATCCTTGAGCCTCCAAGACTGTGAGCCAAATAGATTTCTCTTTACAAAAGCAGATGCTTCGAGCATGCCATTGTTACCATGCAGAGTGAACTAATGCAGACTCTAGACATCTTAAAGGCAAAGGTGGCTCCTGTGTGCTCTCTTGGAGAAGGAGTGAATGTATCCTGTATTTGGGGTCTGTGGGTGCAAAGAAAGAGACTGTTTCATGCATGTCTTTCCTAACAGACTCTCTAGACAACCTCACTATCCCCACACATTGAGTGTTTAGAGAGATGTGCCCAGCCTTAAAAAATGAATGATGAAGCTCACATACTCCTAGCTGCCTTCAAATGAATCTTGGTTTAAAAAAAAAAATGACTGCATGTCTGGGCATGCTGTAATCAAAATCTCCAGGAATATGACACCAATGTTTTAATAAGTTCTCAGACAGTGCTGAGATACTACCAGGTGCTAGAGTCACTGCTGTGGCTGCTAGTAAAATTTTTTAATGCAATTGATAATATCAGCTGTATTTGTCCTTACTGTGTACCCAGCCCTGTTGTAAGTTGATTGAAACATATTTAGTTATCCAATCCTGATAATAACCTTGTGATTGTCTTCATTTTATTGACTAAAAAAACAGAGAGAGAAAGAGAGAGAGGCCACAGTAGACCAAGGATTTGAATGCAGTATTGCTCAGAGCACAAACACTAAACTTCACTGTCTGCTTTCATTTCTAGTGACAGAAATATGATGGATGGACTGGGGACCATTGGAGGGCATCCAGGGCTGCATTGTCACTACCTGAAACCTTAACCAACTTCCCACCATGTGCCCCACCAGCCCCTTGCTCATATACAAAAAAATGTAAGACACACAATTAAAAGTTTAGGTAAATGGGCACATTAAGACCATAACATTATAAGATAGATTTCCAAATGAGACAATATATGTGGTTCTGCGTCCAAGAATGTCAAACACCCAAAGTAGACGGAAACTGCATTGTACCACAGGTTTGATACTTCTGACCATAAAGTTAATTTTGTGTTTCCCGGAACAGATGCCCAGCTGGGTTTCCAGCTGTGCCAGAATCCTTGGGGCAGGTTGTGGGGCAGGGATGCAGAGATGATGTGAAGTCTTACTCAGAAAACTGTGAAGGGCTTTAGAGACTAGGTCACTCAGCCATGAAAGCACACACCCTCTGAACCCACCCAGCTCCTTCCCCAAAAATCCCTCATGCCCTTGAAGTCAATCTGGAGTTCTATGCTGCCTGAACGTTTTAGATGCCAATGAAAGAGACTACCACTTTATCTGTAAGCAGAGCTTAAAACATCCTGTCACTTGTCAGGTTGTGTATCGCTCCTCCTCACCAGGAAAATAACTTGTCTACCAGTGAGCAGTGAAGTCTAATTCTTTACCCTTGAATCTGAGTTGACAGTGTGACTTGCCCTAGCCACGAGGCCTGGTTTGCAGGATAGACAACTGAGTGACATGGCATTCTCAGCTACTTTCTTGGTCTGTTGGACCTAGAGATCACCAGTTATTTAAACCTGGAGTACCTTCTAGGGAGTCAGAGAGACCTAGAAAATGGCCTGTCAAGCTTCATGTTAAGTGAACCATCGCAGTTCAACCAGGTTAATTGTGAACACAGACCACGGACAGGAGATGAAGGCATAAGTCACAAAACAATCCCACACCAGTTCAGAATTATGGCTAATAAAAGAGTTATTTATTTAAGGGGAAAACCTACTGATTACTGTCCTAGACATCAGTCCTCTGAGTGAACAGGAATAGAGTGTAGCAGCCAGAAGTGATACCCAGAAGCAAGAGAGCAGGCACAGGATTACCATTGCTTTTTATAGTATACGAGACCACATCCAAGTGGGCTGGTATCTTAAAGGCTATTGGCTGAAGGAGCAGAATGTGCTCCCACAGCAATGAGATGCTATGTAGAGATCAGAAAATAGAAGTAGACCAGAAAAATGTCCCAGTTCATACACAAAGCTGTAGATGAGCACATGTAGGAATGAATGTTTTAAGACTCTTTATCTTGAAATAGTTTGTTATACAACTAATGTTAAGCAAAAAAAAAAAAAAAAAAAGGTAAAATGCTCAAAGAAGACTCTTTAGATGTAGACGTGCCTGGGTTCAAATCGTGTGTGTGTGTGTTCCTGTGTGTATGTGTGCCTGGTCTGTGTGTATGTGTGGTGTCTGCTGTATGGATGTAAGTGTGTAGGAATATAAGCTCATGTGTGTCAATCCATGAAGATGCTAGAACAGAGCATTGGTGCCCTCCTCCATTACTATCCACCGTTTTCCTTGAGACAGGGACTCTCATTAAACTAGAAACTCACACACAATTTGCTGACCAGCAAGATTTTGGATTCTTCCAGTCTCCATCCCTCAGTCCTGGGGTTACAGGCACACACAGTCATACCCATCTTTTCACATGAGTGCTGGAGATGTGACCTTGCATCTCCATGCTTGCAGAGTAAGAGCTCATGTTCACTGATGCGTCTCCCCAGCTCTCACCAGGGGTGTTGCTCTGTAAAGTGTTTTTCTTATTGGTTTCTTCATCAAAACAATTAGAAAAACAGCCATAGTTGTTGCTTGGCAGTTTCCAAAGAGCCAGGAAGGTCCTTGTGAAGAAATGCACTTTTTATAGAGTCGCTGTTATCTTTATTGTTTGCTAGGATGCTTGTGACTAGGATCTGTGTTGTGTGCTAAAACTGAGCTAGCTTATTTGCTGTGTTCCAGAGACAAAGAAATAAATCTTATACGATATTGGCTTGGAAAAGGAATCAATAAATATCTACAGGCATGAATTGCATTGTGTAGCAAATAATCACTGTCGAAAGACTTCCATGATTGCACATAATTTGTCATGCCTGGAAAACATCACTGGGTCCCTCTAATTCTCAGGGTTGGAGGAGAAAGTGGGAAAAGGGGGCAGGAAGCAGAAATAAACAAACAAAATGGGACATCCAGTGGCCACAGATCAGGCTGAGACATTCCTACAACGGAGGAGAAAGCCTGAACCAAAGGGGAAAAGCAACACGATCATTGGGGTTTTATGAAATAAAAATAAGAACCAAATAGCTCAGAGCTTCCGACTTTATAGAAACAATAGAAATTCTTAAATGAGTAACACCAGTTTGATCTGCTCTGATTATTGCCTAGCTTATAGACAAATTGAGATGTAATACCAATCAATTTGAATACTGATGGAGTTGAGAGTAGTAACCAACTACTTTCTGATTGGATATGAGGCCTGACTCATAGTGTGGAAATCATGCCTGTTACTATAAATGTAGTCAAAAATCCATGACTCAGGAGGTCATAGGCCCCAGGGGGAGAATATTGCTTTTCTAAATGATTATTTTGTCAAATTGCCTTCTGAATATTTATACTTATACCTATAGATTAGAGCTGATATCAAACCTAGCCAGAGAAGCTTCTTTTTCACTGTGGATCAGTTAATGCAGAAACTCATAACTAGTCAAAATGCTAAGAATAAGTAACTTTGACCACTCTGTCCTAGGTAGGAGATCTATAACATGTTCCTCACTGCAAGACTCAAGGACTATCTCAGCAGAGCTGGAAATAATGGAAGATCAGGAGATGGGAAAGAGTGCTATGATAGTAATTTGTTGAATATTTTTCTACACTAGGCACTCTGCTACAGGTTTTAAATCTGCTATTTTGAATAACCTATAAAAAAAGATATGAATGTAATCTTGAAAAGTGTCAGGCATTTGTCAACGCCACATGGATAACTGTAGCCGCTAAGTTGGGAATTAAAGCCCAGCTGATAACACTTATGAATTTTTATTGTTTATTATTTAGAGTATATGTGTCAGGCATGGTAGTGCATACCTTAGTGCTCTAGAAGTGAATGTAAGATTGGGAGTTTGAGGCTAGCCTGACCTAAAAGAGAATGCAGAAAAAATAAACACATAGTGCATTCAAAGTCAGTATTGTATGTTTGAAACCATAACTCTGGAGTAAAATGGTCTAATAACATGATGCTTTTGGACATCCACATCTAACCTACATGAGTTATACATTAGATATATTGTATGTGTAATCTTTTGTGTTAGATATCAAGGACTCAAATACCATAAGAACCCTAATGGTGCAGCATCTCCACTCTTCTCAAAGGAAACATGAAGCACAGATAGCATAGGAAACTTGCCCAAGTGAACAAGTAGAACTATGAATCAAACCTGGAAAACTGGTATCTGACTCTATTTCCTTGAGTGTTGTACCATACAGTCTGTAGTAAAATATGAACAGCATTCTAATTCTGGCCTTTTTGTTATATCATTATGAACCACCCCTCTGAAGGCTTCTGCAGCCTTGATACCCACCAAAGTTTAGGAGACAAAAAAAAACAAGTTATCCCCAGAATTCTTAAAAGCTCTTCTCGCCGGGCGGTGGTGGCGCACGCCTTTAATCCCAGCACTCGGGAGGCAGAGGCAGGCGGATCTCTGTGAGTTCGAGGCCAGCCTGGTCTACAAGAGCTAGTTCCAGGACAGGAACCAAAAGCTACGGAGAAACCCTGTCTCGAAAAATCAAAAAAAAAAAAGCTCTTCTCTAAACTAGTGGCAACATCAATTGCACCTCAAAATTCTTTCACTTTATCAAACATTCTACTATGGCAGAGCAGTGTGAGAGAAGCTGAACCCTGTAGATGCAAACGGCCAAAGCTCCACGCGCAGTGCTCACCCCACAGCCTCTTTGACTTATGCACTGGAATGGGTAGAAGTGTCTCCCAATCCACAAGCCCCCTCTGTAGAAGATATCACTGCTTCTGCCGTGATAAAGTCCCTTGAGATCCCCTTTATCAGCTTACCCTCCAGTATCTGCAATGCTTTACTGATAAAACCACTATTGATGACCAGCCGAGGCTTATCTTTGAGCTGCAAGAGCAAAGAGGGCTCCGTATGAGAGCAACTGCTAATACCAGCTCCTTTGCTGGATACAGATCTAAAAGGTCATTTGCCCAATGAATTCTGTAGTCTTCCATCAGTCTGACTCAGAGACTCACACTTAAAAAAATACCCTCATCTGGGTCTTTCTCTTCCCTGAATACCTTCTTACTGTCCTGTCTTTTCCTGAGAGTATATTCATAATAAATTACTTGGAAATTACTTTGTCTGTGAATCTACTTCTGGGAGAAGCTCACCTTGGGTCAAAATTTTGTTTTGTTTTGTCGTAATGAACTTGTAAGGCATTTTTCAATGCACATGGAAAGAGGGACGGGAGTCGGTGGCAATCTCTTAGCAAGTCTTGCACAGAGAAGTGATTGACAACTTTCTTTATGGAGATAGCAAGCATTTATCAGCTAGTGTCTTCAACTTCAGGACTCAGCAGATCCTCCAGAAAGAGGGAGACATTTTCCATTTAACTTCCGTTGGTGGATGCCTCCCCCAGTACTGTCCAGACTCTATGATAAGGATAAAGCACTTTCTTTTCTCCCTTTTATGCCAGTTTCTGAGTGGAGCTTTCTTCTTAGCTTTGACATATTTACTGGGGCTCTTACACCCCGGCTGACACAGAGATGAATTTAGCTCCATTTGGAAAACTGACAGGCAGAGAAAATGTTTATAATACAAAAATTAAACCCAAGACAGCAGCTGCTACCTGGAAGCCCGACAGCAACAATGAGCACGTTCTTCCACTGGTTCTCACAATAACGAGAGTCACATCCTGATTCTGCCTTTCTCTCTCACATTCATCCCCAGGGGTCAATAAAGTACATATCTGCAAGGTGAGTCACCACTTGGAGATCCTAGTGTCCCTCCACCTTGGAGCCATGGCACATAGAGAGCGCACAGGTGGCATTGCTGAGGCTGAAGGCACCTTCCTGGAGTTTTCTGCCATCTCAGATCTATCAGAAGGCTGACATGACGGGAAGGCTAGGTCAATAGCTCAACAGACCTACCATCTACTCTCAGGGAGCTGGTAGGAAGTACTGATCTATTGGGACAAAGTAAGAACGGAGACCTGAAGAGATGGTTCCACTGTTAAAAGCACTTGCTGCTCTTACAGATGGCCCACGCTTACTTCCCAGCACCCATATCATGTGGCTCTAGGGGAAGTGGATGCCTTTTCAAACTTCAGTATTTATGTGCACACACAAATAACTTTTTAAAAAAAATTAAATCTAAGAAAACATTTTGAGGAAAGGGGATTCTAGATATGCCAGAACCAATCTTGCAATACTCTGATTTTTATTAGTGGTATTGCTCCCATTAAAGCAACACAGTGGTGGAACACACAGAGAAGTCTATGATCAATGTCATACGCTGACTAACAGTTCAAGGCTTTTCTCTAGTTTGGTCATTGAAAGCATATCTTGGTATGTTTAAGACCACACTGATGTCAAGTAATCTTCCTTCCTCTGATTCTAAGTAGTTGACACTACAGCAATGCAGCACTGTGCCAAGTTCCAGCTCTTACGACTTCTGTAAATAATTCTGTTAATTTGTTGAGAATATTACACAATACGACTTGATGGCATCCATACTACTTTGCCAACTCCACCCTCCATCTCCCCCATCCCTTCGTCTTTTAATAAGCAATTAGTTAAATTTGTGTTGACCAAATGGAATATATAACAAACAGGGTTCACAACCATGAGATTGCTCTGAGTCTCTAGAAAGACCTCAACATTCTGAACAATATTGATAATGTGAAGGAATTACAGGAGGAAAAACAAGAGGTTAATGAAGGAGGAATATGATCACAGGGCATTATATACATATAGAAAATGTCACAGTGAAACCTATCATTTTATATAATTAATCTATGCTAATAAAAGGATGGACATGTAAAAGAATAATTATGGGAGTCTTAAAATTGAGCTAAATGTATTTTATGTTATGTCTGCGAGCATGGAATAATCATGGTGAAATGTTATGGTTAGAACATGGAATGTTCTCTGCAGGCTTGGCTGAACACTTGGACCCCAGTTGGTAAGAGTGCTTTTGAGTGTTGAGGATTCATTGGGACATAAGATGCAGCTGGTAGCAGATCCCTAGGGGAGGGGGCAGGCATTTGAGCTACTCATACTTTTTCTTCCATTGGTATTCAGTCACCATGTGGGCAGTGCCCACAACTGTAGTAATATGGGCGGCGGGGCTGCATCCCCAGCACCCCGGCTGCCTGGCTAGCTTATGCCCAAAATAACAACACACAAACTGTATTCATTTAATCACTGCTTGGCCCATTTCTATCTAACCTCTTCTAGGCTAATTCTCACATATTAATTTAGACCATTTCTAATCATCTGTGTAGTGCCCCTAGGTGCGCTTACCGGGAAGATTCTAGCCTATGTCCATCCTGGGTCCGAGCTTCATCGCGTGCGTCTGCCTGGGAGCTGGGAGCATGGCGTCTCTCTGAGGCGTCTGCTTCCGAGAGGAGAGCTGTGGAGTCTGAGCTCACTTCCTCTTCCTCCCAGCATTCTGTTCCGTTTACTCCTCCCACCTATCTTCTAACCAATGAGGGCCAAGCAGTTTCTTTTGATTTAACCAATGACCTTCCTCCATCACACAACATGCTCCACTGTCACAGTGTCACACACACACCTTCCCTGCTGTGATGGGCAGAAATCCCCCTGAAACCATGAGCAAAAACAGACCTTTCTTCCCAAATGTTGCTTCTGTCAGACTTCTCACTGTGGCAACAAGAAAGGAAACTAATGAAGCAGGGCGTAGTGGAACAACTAAACCAGGACTTCAGCTGCAGAGGCAGGCTAATCTCTGGGAGTTCAAGCCTACACTTGTTTACATGATGGTTTCTAAACCTGCTAGGGCTAGTGGAAATCT
Organism: Microtus oregoni; assembly: GCF_018167655.1. Lineage (NCBI taxonomy): Eukaryota > Metazoa > Chordata > Mammalia > Rodentia > Cricetidae > Microtus > Microtus oregoni. Next base: position 2,438,964 of record NW_024543975.1, on the reverse strand, counting down.
ATAAAAAATAAATAAAAAAAAACAGGAACTAATTCAGTCAGGCCATGTTTAACTGCTTCTTGTTCTGTGGTGAGTTCTACCTTAGACACGTGGCTGAGTGGCTTAGTTTTCCCAAGACCCAGTTTCCTCAGCAGCCAAAAACGATGACAGCAATATAAAACATTTCCCAAAGTTGGGGAAATGGTTGTGTGATCAAAAATGCAAGCATAGTGCCTTAAAGGGAAACCATTAGGGAAAAACCTTCATTTCCCACATTAGTCCCTGGATTTAATATTTTTAAATATCATATCAGTACATAACAATGCCACCCTCCTTCAAGCTATGTTTGCCAAGAATCAAATTTTCACCTAGCATGTGCTTTAGGGTACTTACCAGTTTGTTTCATTTCATCTGGCATCTGTTTTGTGTCCTTTACTAACTGGCTCAGGAAAGAACCATGAAAGAGGAATATCGCTCATCTGATAATTAAAACTCTTCTTCACACTAATTGTTAAGACTCAGTAAAAAAAAAAGCCATTATTTTTGCCTTGTAATAATTTAGTACCATCCTTCTTATCAGCATTATCTCATACTCCAGTAAAGCTATGGTGCTGACAGCAGATTTATGTTACTATAATAAAACATCTGACATAATTAACCTACAAGAGAACATCTGACATAACTAACCTACAAGAGAAAATGTTTATTTGGCTCGTGGTTTTGGAAAGTCCAGTCAGAAACTGTAAGAACCCCCAGATCTGGACCCCTGAGGTTGCGCAGGAAGGCAATCGTGGAGGGTATGCTGTGGAGCAAATTGCCCATGTCCGGATCCAGAAACCAAAGGCACGTGTAAGTCTAGGATCTCACTACCACTGTCCACTTCAAGGACGTGCCACAGTGACCTGAAGACCACCCAAAAAGCTCAAATCCTAAATATCAACAGCCTCTCCCTATGGTCTGAGTCTCCAACACACCAATCTTTATAGGACACTCAGCATCAAATGTGTTAGACACCAACAGGGTTAAACAGTTACACCAGAACTCAGAGGCTCATTCTGGTTTCTATCTGAACTCAGTCAGTGAACAGTGGTCCTCTAAACTCTTTGAAACATCGTTTCAATGTCTGCAAAGAAAGTTTGTAAAGTCCTTCCAATTCCATATGCCATAACCATCTAATTGCATTTTGCTTGAGGCAAAAAGGAAGTTTCAAGGAATCAAGTGGATGAATTTTTTTATTTCTAAGACTTGTCTCTCCTGGACCACAAGGAGAAGTTCAGACTGTCAGACCCTGTTTAGGACCTACAGAATTGAAGAATGGAGAAGAGGCCTAGAAATCCGTGCTTTTACAGAATCCAAGTGATCTTGACAAGTGCTCAAGTTTGAAAAGCACCAAAAAGACCGTAGCTGAGTGGGCCTGGACTCATGACTCCTTTCCCATCAGACTATGAGTCTTCAGAGAATGTCACATGCAGAGCAAGTAAGACAATGCAAGTCCAATAGAATAAGTCTAAATCCCAAGTGCTCTTCTGAAAACAGCATGTTCTAAGGTTGAGCATCCGGACTGTCTGGTGCTAGGCTACACTGAAGCATGCTGTGCTCTCGCTGATAGTCATCGGGACTTTCTATACCCTCAGCTAGAACCATTATCAGATGCCAGCTGGGGAGTCTGGAGCTTAGATATAGGCTCAGGAGAGGTACGGCGTTGGCTGTTTGCACCCATCTTCTTTTAAAATAGAGCACATCTGTTCCAACATGCATAAACACAAAGGTGTATTAGTTCCCTGCATTCCTTTACCCGTTCTTGCTATTTCTATCTCCTCACTGGCCTTCCCTCACTTAAAGCATGTGCCAACAGGCTAGTAACCCTGTTCTCAACATGTTTGGTGTTTATATAACCAGGCACAGAAGCATACACTAGCACACATATTTTGCTTTGCTCAAGTTTCTCCTGAATTCCTCCACATTAACAGACATAGGCAGGCAGGCAGTTTATACCACTAATGCCATTCCAGTATTTTCTTTTTTTGTGTACTAGATAACCTTCTTTCTCTTTCACTCTCAAAAAGAACATATTTTATCCATGCTTCTCAAAAGCTATACAGCAATCTGTCATCTGAATCTACAATCATATATCTGTTCAGTCCCCAAATAAATGGGTATTCACTTGGTTTTGAAGCTTTTATTACCAGGAGGTTAGCAGTAGCCAATATTTTCATATATGATTGCAGGGTAGAAATTTCAGTGGTTAAATACAGATTTCCTACTATAAAATCTCGGAATCAAATGCTGTCTTATTTTTAATTTAACATTGCACATGACTCTTCAAAGAGGACCATGGCATTTACAACCCCAGCACATTGCATGGGAATACCCAAACCCCACATATTATCCTCCCTGCTATCTTAACATTGAGAAACACAGCAGACTGCTGTTTTAACGATTTCCACGGCTGCTGCTGGGTTTGACTTTTTCATGTGTTCATTGGACATTTGAACTTGAATTCTGGATCATATAGCCAGCCGTCTTTTTCTGGTTTTGCTTTTACATCTTTTGTACTATTTTATGTATTTTCAAAGCTCTCCGTTTATTAAAATGGGAATCTTTTATCAGCATTACAGCTATGTTCTATAATGTTGCCAGTTGTCTATTGACAAATTGTTCATAGTTTTTTTTTTTTTGACACAGAGTTTTTTTGTGTAGTTTTAGTACCTACCCTGGAACTAGCTCTTGTAGACCAGGCTGGCCTTGAACTCACAGAGATTTGCCTGTCTCTGCCTCCTGCTGCTGGGATTAAAGGTGTGCACCACCACCACCCAGCTGTTCATAGAAATTTATATTATTTACTATACTTATTTATGTGTAGTCAAAGACTTAACATAGCCAACTCTAATGTGAACCTATAGCCTCCTAAATTTATAGAAATTTTACTTATTTTTGTTTTTATAAGAACTTCCTAGTGTGTGTACTTTTGTTAGGAATCTTTTTCCTTTGCTTTTTGAGTGGTTATTAATAAAATGGAGAAAGACCGATTGCAATACAGTGCCAGTTTAAGTGTCAGTAAGATTTCTACCATTGGCTTTGCATCAGCATGTTACCTTAATGAGGAAAACATTATCCAGTGAGCCTCTCAGATGGAATTTCTTTATCTTCCTATTGAGTATTTAATATTCTTGTCTAACTGCATTCACTCATTGAAACTACTCAATATTCTAAGACAATATTGAATAATAACATAGACAAAAACATTATTCCTATTTTTAATAGAAATTTTAATGGTACTTATCAAATCCTTTTTCAATGTATTAATAAAAGGACTTTTTTCTAGAATGTGTTCTACTGTTGAATAACTATTGGGTTTCTGGGAGGAAACCATCACTGATTGCTGTGTTTATTTTTAGAGATATGTCACTCTTCTCATTGCTAATATTTTATTCAGAATGTTTTCATTGCTTTTTAAAGTAGTTTTGGTTTCAAACTGCTTTTATGAAGTTGTGGTATCAAAATTCTTCTGTAACGGACACGATATGGCTGTGACACTCATGAGCTCACTTTGTGCTTGTCTGCATCTGCATAGGGACCACACAGGACTGAACCAGGAGACATTCTGTCGTAGATGGAGAAGGGGTTCATTGCTTCCCCCAACTCCATGTTGATAGGTTGGGGAAACCAGAGTCACATAAGACACCAAGATGAACCACCCTTGTGGGAACCAGCTCCTTTGAAGAAATGGAAATTGAATGTTCTGCTCTTCTCAAAATCATTTGACCCATATCTCAGCAGAGCAGCTTGACTGCAACATTCGGATATCTTAAGACCAGAAGTTCTCTCATAAAGAATATTTGTCTACAGCATTTCCTTTTCCCTCAGCCCACCCTGCTGCCCAACCAAAACCACCCTATAAAATCCCAAACTCCCTTTTGGGTGGGCTGTTCTCCTGGCATTTTGTGCCTCAAATAAAGCTTTGCCCTTTAGCCTCAGCATGGCTCTTGTGCTCTCGTTCACCTGATAAGCTTCACACACTTAGAGAGCCAATGAGAGTGGAGGGCTGTTGGCGGAAAGGAAGTCACTGCCTGCAGTGATGGAGCTAATGGTGAGTTACCCGCGCTCAGGTAGATAGTGTCATGCCTATGCACTTGAGAGTGATGCTGTGAAACCCAGTAACTCACAAAGAAAAAAAAAATTCTCCTCTTGCTCAAGACTTTCAAAATATTCCCAAAATTCTAAATCTCACAATTTAAAATACAGTACTATCCTTGTATCCTCTTCAATGCCTATAACCATGTTACTTCCACTGATTTCTACTTTGAGGAGTTTTTTTTTTCTTATTTGATTTTTCTTTGACAGACTTACTAGGGATTCGGGTGGTTCTTTTTAAATTAACATTTTAGAAAGCACATTTTTAATGTGCTTTCGCTTGCAGTAGAATTACACCACTTTCTCTCTTCCTGTTCTCCCTCCAGCCACTCCCAGCTGGCTTCTCCAGAAACTCTCATGCCCTACTCTCAAGCAGATAGTTTCTTTTACTTTATTATTGTACATACATACATCTATATGTATATAATGAGGGCTGTTGGGGTCCAGCCCCAAGGTCCTCTTCAGGGTTCAGATGGGAATCTACAGCAAAGCTAATGGTACTTAGATATCTGAGGGCGAATGAACTGTCTCACACGTGTGCTGTTACAAACATGTCCCTTTACTGTTCTGCCTCTATTCTAATTCTCCTCTCTTAATTCTAATTTCTCCTCATTTCTTCTCCTCTAGCCTAAAATCTCTCTTCTTATAGGAGGTTTGAAGCAACGAAAAAAATTACGAGGGTTACCTCTCATTGGTCAAAAGCACATTCCTAGAGTAAGCAATAAGGAACTGAGTCATTTACCATGGCAACACAAGGTTTCAGAATGAGACGGTCATCGGAGCCCAGTGGTGCAGTGCCCAGTGACAAACTTTGGGACATAGGTCTTTTGATGGCTAGACTTGGCAAGTGAAGAGTTGGCATGCTTTTCTTAGGGTGCTTTGTGTAACATCCTTAGTTAGACACCTGCAACTATGACCTTGTGCATAGCTGTAAAGTTTTAAATGTATGATGTATTTATAAAAAGTCTTTGGTCTAGTTTGAACTTGCTCTGAGGTAAAGGTAAGCAAATTGTGTGCAGTTAGTCTGAGCAAGAGGAACAAAGCAGGCTTTTAAGTGTCTACAGTCCTCATGGGACAATAGATCTAGTTAGGAAACATGTCCTAGTATATTTTCCAAATAGCAAAATTATACATATAAATGAAAAGTCATATTCCTGAACACCTACAGATTTATGTGCCCATAAGATTGAGAAAAGGGTCACGGAGACTACAATTGGTGAACCTAAAGAAGCTAAATAAGAAGGTGAACCCAAGGAAAAACATATAGTTATCCTCTTGGCTATGGGAAGGAGACAAAATTGCCGGGGAGAAAATTGGGATCTTGGGGGTGGGGTGGGATGGGGGTAAGGGGAGATGGGGAGAGAAAAGTTAGAAGAGGAGGATGGGGGGAACTTGGGGAAACAGGAGGATTGGGATAAATGAAGGTTGGATAGGGGAGCACGGAAGCACAGTTCTTAGTTAAGGGAGCCACCTTAGGGTTGGCAAGAGACTTGAACCTAGAGTGGCTCCCAGGAGCCCAAGGTGATGTCCCCAGTTAGTCCCTTGGGCAGCTGAGGATAGGGAACCTGAAATGACCCTATCCTATAGCAATACTGACGAATATCTTGCATATCACCATAGAACCTTCATCTGGTGATGGATGGAGATAGAGACAGAGGCCCACACTGGAGCACTGGACTGAGCTCCCAAGGTCCCAATGAGGAGCAGAAGGAGGGAGAAGATGAGCAAGGAAGGCAGGACCATGAGGGGTGCACCCACCCACTGAGACAGTGGGGCTGATCTATTGGGAGCTCACCAAGGCCAGCTGGACTGTGACTGAAAAAGCATGGGATAAAACCAGACTCTCTGAACATGGCGAACAATGAGGGCTGATGAGAAGCCAAGGACAATGGCACGGGGTTTTGATCCTACTTCATGTTCTGGCTTTGTGGGAGCCTAGCCAGTTTGGATGTTCACCTTCCTAGACATGGACGGAGGGGGGCAGACCTTGGACTTTCCACAGGGCAGGGAACTCTGACTGCTCTTTGGACTGGAGAGGGAGGGGGAGAGGAGTGGGGGAAGGGGGAGAAGGGTGGGAGGAGGGGGAGGGAAATGGGAGGCTGGGAGGAGGCGGATACTTTTTTTTCCTTTTCTCAATAAAAAAAAAGATTGAGATGTAATCATGATATTACATATACACATCACATGAGATTACACACAACAGTATAGGTATTAGGGAGACACCAAGCTGCTTTAGCAATCTGAGCAACATTTTCCAAAGCCAATGGTCCTGTAGTCTTTGCCTTGACAGAATTTACCTCCATTAGAGAATCATTCTTCTGGTGGGGTGACAGCTGAACACTAGTTGTCACCTGCCACAATTCTCACAGCCTCCGACATGCATACATACAAATATATATATAAATACAACCTGCTGTTGGATTTGTCATTTAGGGCTGACCTGTCCCAATTGGAAAATCAATAAGGGGAATTTAGGAAAGTCAAATTCTTCTTCACCCAGCAGTCAATAGTTTCCTGTAGTTCTTTGCCTAGGGATGGAACTCTGCGAAATTTTCCCCCTTCTATATTAACATGTATGTTGATATTGACCTTGTTCCAGTTATGTTTATGCAGCTATTTCTAGGAAAGACTAAATAAACTTCTTAAAAAATATATCCTGCATTTTTTTGTTTTATAATTAATAGTGATGTTTTATTTTTCCATTTTCTGGGTCCTCTGATAAACCTCATCAGTTTTTCTTTTCTTAAATTGTTTTTATTGAGCTATATATTTTTCTCCACTCCCCTCTTTTTCTTTCCCCTCCCCGTCTATCCTCTCTCATGATCCCCATGCTCCCAATTTACTCAGGAGATCTTGTCTTTTTCTACTTCCCACGTAGAGTAGATCCATGTATGTCTCTTGTGATTAGATTGTGAATTGTAGGCTGTTTTTTCTTTGTTTTATGTCTAAAAGCCACTTATGAGTGAGTACATATTATATTTGTCTTTCTGGGTCTGAGTTATCCCACTCAGTATTATTTTTTCTAGATCCATTCATTTGCCTGCAAATTTCAAGATGTCATTATTTTTTCCACTATGTAGTACTCCATTGTGTAAATGATCTCCAAAATAAACAAAGAACTCAAGAAACTGGTCATCAAAAGAACAAATAATCCAATAAAAAATGGGGTACAGACCCTAAACAAAGAACACTCAACCGATGAATCTGAAATAGTTGACAGACATCTAAGGAAATGTTCAACATCCTTAGTCATCACAAAAATGCAAATCAAAACAACTCTGAGATTCCATCTTACACCTGTAAAAATGGCCAAGATCAAAGACACTGATCACAACTTATGCTGGAGAGGTTGTGAAGTAAAGGGAACACACCTCCATTGCTGAAGGGAATACAAGCTGGTACAGTCACTTTGGATATTGGTATAACGATTTCTCAGGAAATTAGGAAACAACCTACCTCAAGACCTAGTAATACCACTTTTGGGTATATATCTAAAGCATGCTCAATCATGCCACAGGGACATGCACTCAACTATGTTAATAGCAGCATTGTTTGTCATAGCCAGAACCTGGAAACAACATAAATGCCCCTCTTTGGTTTTTCAATGTATAGTTCAGTACCACAGTATATACTCAAATGAAGGTAACTAAGGCAAATTTTTTTCCTTTAAGTGCAATGTCAAGCATTAATATGTGATAAATTATGTGTGCCATCCCAACAACTCTTGTGCCTTTGAATGATGTCTTTATTAGAAATGGTATCTTCTCAGATACAATAAAGTTAGGATGAGGTCATGCTGAATAAATGTTCTAGTTAAGTTTCTGCTACTGTGATAAAACACCATTACCAACAGCAACCTGGGGAGGAAAGAGAATATCTGGCTTACATGTCCCTATCATTGCCCATAACTGAGGGAAACAACTCAAGAACTGAATCAGCGCAGGCACCTGGAGGCCAGAACTTAATTAAGGAGAGACCACAGGGGAGTTTCACTTAATGGTTTGATCCTTTCATCTTGCTCAGTTTGTTTTTTTAGACACCCTGAGCCACCTGTACAGGAATGGCACCATCCACAATGGGCTGGGACTTCCATATTAATCATCAATCAAGAAAATGCCTCATGGCTTAGACACAGGCCAATTTGATAGTCTTTTTCTGAATTAAGATTCCTCTTCTCAGATCCCCTAGCTTGTGTCAATGTGGCAAAGGAAAAAAGGATAGGCCTTCACCGCTATGTCAAGTATTCTTTCTTCTGAGTGAAGAGAAACAGATACTGAAGAAAGATGAATGTGTGAAGAACACAGAGGTTGAGATGCTACTGCCATAATTTAAGAAAAGCTGGTGATATCAGAAGAGAGAAGAAAGCATCCTTCCTCAGATGTTTGGTGAAAACCTGGCTCTCCTACTCTTCTCCATACTAAAGTTAAACTCTCTAAAACTGAGAAAAAAAGCTGTTGCCTTAAGCCACAGTTTGTGATACTCTATTGTCTTAGTGTTGAGACGTTAAAGAGCTTTTTAGAATTAGATATTAAATCCAATCTCTTAGGAATCTGAGGTGGAACGGTTACCATGAGTTATGGTCATTCTGGTACACATAGTGAGTTCTAAACCACCTATATTTTGAACTGAGACCATATCTCAAGAAATAAGAATATCTCATATCTATAATCACTCAGATGACCATAATTTTGTTGTGTTTGTTGTGTTTTGAACCACAAACACAAAAAAAGTCATGAAAATTCAGAGGGAGAAGAAAGAAGTAAAGATTGACCAAGCAGCAGAAAAATAATAGGGGGTGAAAACCATAGTAAAAATGATGCATTGTATATGTATAACACTGTCAGGACCAAATTTAATGAATTTTTGAAGTTCTTCTAAATTATTAAGATGCATGGAAAAATAAGATCTTGATAATAACAGTTTTAAAACTATCGTACTGATTTATGCAATCACAAACTCTATATTTTGCTTCTGTTTGTTTTCTTTCTGAGTTAGCACAACACCCAACAATTATTGTTCTTATGATGCAATAAAAAAAATGTTTGTATTTGTGTCCAATAAAATGAATATGTGATCTCCTTTGCACTGCCTTTTAAGTATTCTGCAGTTATTATTTTTGTTTATATAATAGTCATCTAAGACTGCTTAGTAATAATATAAGAATATAAGAAATTAGGAAGATGTGTGGGGGTTAAACATTTAATCCCAACACTCAGGAAACAAAGGCACTTGGATCCCTGTGAATTCAAAAACAGACTGATCTATATATCAAGTTCTAGGACAGCCAGAGAAACATCGTGAGACCCTATCTCAAAAAAAGGAATCCCACAGAAAAGGTGAAGGAAGGATTGTAGGAAGCAGAAGGTCAAGGACACCACAAGAACCCAGCCAATGGAATCAACTAAGCAGGGTTCTTAGGGGCTGACAGAGACTGAAGAGACAAACACAGAGCCTGTATAGGTCTGAGCTAGGTCCTCTGCATAGACATTGTGGTTGTGCAGTTTAGTGCTCTTGTGGGACTCCTAACAGTGGGAGTGAGGAGTGTCTCTGACTTTTTTGCCTGTAAATTCCTTTTCCTCCTACTGATTTGTCTTGCCCAGCCTTGATCCAAGAGTTCTGCCTGCTCTTATTCTAATTTGTAATGCCATGTTCAGTTGATAACCCTAGGAGGCGCTCTCTCTCTCTCTCTCTCTCTCTCTCTCTCTCTCTCTCTCTCTTCAAAATAAAATAGAGGATGAATAGATCTGGAAGAGAGGAGAGGTGGAGGGGATGGGCGTGAGTGGGGAGAAACCGGGAGGCATGTGGGGAGGGGAAACTACAATCAAGATGTAATGTATGAGAGAAGAAGAAAAATAAAGAAAAATTAAGTAATTAAAGATTGTTTATTTTTATTTTCAATGTATTAAAACATGATTAAGAAGGTAAAAAATAAGACCTCTGCACATCTTTGATTTATAACTACTTTCTTTGTATCTCAATTTATTATCGGTTTTTATAAACACTCCACAAATATATTGCATACCTCATTAGATATATTTTTCATATGTATAAACTGAGCCTCAGTAAATGGCTATGTTCTTGAGTAGCCTTGATTGAATATACCTCTACATTTCTAAAAGACAAATTGTGAGTTCTTCCAATATTGCTTCATTTAACAAATCTCCCTGGCATATGTTAGCATTTCTTTATTGTATTGTTAGTGCTCTGACTTGATGTCTTATAAATCACACATTTTCTTCATGACAGGGAGCTTCTGCATGCTCACGACAGGTTCCACTAGTCTGCCCTCCAAAACATCTATATTTTCCTGTCCTTTGAATTGCTTTACACTATTTTCACAGTTGGAGGGAAACATCTTCACACTGTCTTTGAAGCCAGTAGTTTTCTCTCCATTTACCTTGAACACAGGATGCACTTTCTCTTCTAAATGATGCTGCCCTCAAGGGTCGCGGTGGTGCATACTTTTAATCCCAACACTCAGGAGTCAGAGGCAGGTGGATCTCTGTGAGTTCAAGGCCAGCCTGGTCTACAGGGAGAGTTCCAAAATAGTCAGGACTACTACACAGAGAAACTATGCTGTCCTCCAATCTCTTTGAGTGTACTTCTTACTCTTCTGTCCCAATTAGCTATCTCCTTCATAGACATATTGTAAATTTTGCCCTATGCTCTGCCTGCCTTTGTTATTTCTTGTGTTGACATGCTGCTTTGGGAATTTTCTTGTTGTTGTTGTTGTTGTTGTTTTTAATATAATTGGGACTCAGGTATTATTGGAACAAACACCCTAAATAGCATTTCATAACAGGAATAAACAAAGTGGTCCTCTGTAGGAAGCATCCCTGCATCTCAGTTGTCATGGAGACCCAGCACACATACATACACACACACACACACACACACACACACACACACACACAAAATGAATAGGGAGAAAAGGAGAGATAGAGGGTAGAGAATTAGTTCTTTCCAAAGTTCACAAATCTCTTTGAACCAAGTTTATTACGGTATTCCAGTTTTACAACCCCTGTCTCATGTGTCTATCACTGATATGCAGACCTTCATCCAGTCTCCAAAACACAAGCTCTGTACCAGTTCTCTCCAGTGAGACCCCAAAAACCTGAGGCCTTGTTTCTATTTACAAATCTTCTGTTCCCAAGTGATATTTCCAAAACTGGGGGGTAGATGTATTAAAGTTGATTGGCCCTGCCATCTTTCCAGACTCATACCCTAACATCAGCATCTTGCCAAACCTTGCATCCTCCACTCGAGAAAGCAAGTTCTGCTGAAAACTATAAACTTTGGAGTCAGACATCTTTGATGAAATCTTCCCCTTATAATTCCACCTCTGTGTATACTACATGGTCAGCTATTTCTCCAAGCCTAGCTTCTTCATTTATGAGATGATATTAACTTTGGAAAGCATTATATATTTATATTTAATTGTATATTCAATCATATGTATTATATTTATATTGGAATTGAAATTGTATATTTAAAGACATTTTCGCAATGTTCAGGACCTTTAGTTTTTCACAAACATTAGTCATTTTCCTCTGTAATTTGATTTCCAAGAAGTGAAAATTGACCAGTTGGCAGCTTTCTTACTTTACAATTTCATCAACTGTCTATTTCAATCACCATTGCTTACAAAGGTTCTTACTCGATCCATCATCTTGAAGTATCTAGGTTAACAGTCAATATTTTAGGTCTCTTTGGGCCTCCGCGCCTTCCTGCAGGGTGCCACTACGCATTGTAAACCATCAAAACCACATGTTACAATTGGGGAAGTTTCATCACTGACCTCAGTGAAATGAAAAAAGCCAAACTGGACATGAGTGGGCAGAAATCGGCTCTGACAACAAAGCTGAAGGCATTAAGAACATAATTACCCTTTTAAAGGTTATCACGTAATTGAATCTCTAATTTTACTTGAATGTAGATTAATTCACTCCACTAAGGTCTCCAAGAAAAAGCATTATCCCCAGAGCTCTACAGGAGAGGCCAAAAGGAAATTTTAATTGCAACAAATTACATGAAGAGATTCTACCTTATGAAAGGGGGAAATTTATGGCATAATTTTTATATAATTAAAGTAAAAGACATTAAAGACCTCTTAATAAAGGTCCTAAAATCCTTGCTTTGGAGAATGATACCAATGTCCCCATTTTTAGACTATCTGTTCTTCGGATATGTTAAAATCATGCATATATTAACCAGCCTGATTGTGACAATCTTCTCACAGTGTTGTAAAACATTCCATTGTACCCCTTAAATTCATATTTTTAATTTATAAGTTGTACCTTAACAACGCTAAAGTAGAGAGGCAGGCAATTATTGATACACGGGAATGTGCTACATTAGATTTAGAGAATTAAACTGACTAAAAACAACCAGCCTCAGACGGTTACGTGCTGAGTGACTCCACAGTAAACCACTTGAAATCATGAATTCATAGAACGTTACACAAGATAGTTGCCAGAGGATCAGTACAAGGAGTTTGGGGGAAAATGGGTGTGGCTGTGGAAGGGCATCAGAAAGACTCCTTGTGGTAATAAAATATCCATATCCTGTTAGTAATATTATTATCTTAATTTCCTGTGATAATTTTGTCTTATTAATTTACTATCTTCTGTTGCCACTAGGTAATTAATACAGAATATAAGATTTGCAGTACTTCTAAGACTTCTATCTTTTTCTTTACAATTACATGTGAATCTGAATCTACAATTACCTCCAAATAAGACACATAGAGGCTAAAGAAGTAGCTTAGCAGTCAGGAACATGTGTTCATCTTACAAAAGACCTGAATTCAGTTCCAAGTACCCACACTACATTGCTCTCAGCTCCTTGTAACTCCAGTTCCAGGGGTTTCCACACCTCTGGCCTGCTCAGGCACCTGCACTCATATGTACAGCAAGCACACAGACCTGTATACATTCACATAATTTAAAGTAAAAAGATTCTTTTAACAATAAAAGGTATGATTTTTAAAAACTGCCATCTCATTTTGTGTGACATTTCCTGGGAGTATATATATATATATATATATATATATATATATATATTCACCTCAGAGAGGATGCAGGCAACAGATCAAAGGAAAAATCCCACTCAAATCTAGACAGGGAATGGAGCAATGGGTGAAGAGTTACAGGAGCGTGGACAACTGTTGGCAGCTACACCACCCAAGAGTCCCTTTCCCCACAGCAGTGCTTACCACCAGGTTTTCCTCAGGTGCTGACTCCTGCAAGGGCTAGTAAGCCACCCTTGCCTGCTGGGTCATGGAAGGGGCTCTCCTTCCAGAGGATGTTAATGGGTCCAAGCTTGCAAGGATCCTGTAAGGATCATCACAGCTGCTTTGAACTCAAGAGGGCAGCCCTTCTGTTAGGTCATGCCATGGTAAAGTTCTGTAGCACCTCACCCTTTGTTCTGACTTTTAAATTTCTATGCTCCTCTTCCAAGATGTTTCCTGACCTTTGGAGAGGGTGATAGAGTTGCCTGATTATTTCATTCCATTTCTGACTGAACATTGGACCACTGTGCCCAGCAGCAATCATGTTTTCTCAGCACTTTGAATAGTCTCCACAGGAACCACATCCCAATGCAAAAGGACGCTTTAATGATCAAGACTAGGAGAAACAATAATCAACACCTGTGCGGAGGGAGCCCACACCGCTAGAACTGCGATTTTCCTTTAATAATCTGTAACTGATCTGAAAGTGTGCTTTAGCACTCTTTCAAGGTGCCTTCCTTCAAATCATTAACCCTTGTTCATGTTGATGTGTGTGAGTGTTGATGTGGGTGTGCTTGAGAGGGCGGAGAACAACTTGTGGGAGTTAGTTCTCCCTTTCTATGTGTATTTCCGGGGATCAAGCTCGGGTGCCAGGGTGGGCAGCAAACATCCTTACCAACTGAGCCACCTCATTGGCCCCGTTGAACATCATTTTCGCATTTACAGCCCCAGACTGTTGAGGATTTTTCTCAATCACTGTTGGTATCATCTGTGCTTATCAAACCGTAGAACTCATGAGAATTTCTCAGCTGTTTTCTTGCCACCTATGGATAATGCCTTCCCAGCCTCACCCTGCTAGTGCACTTTTATGCCTTCTAAATGCTTGTAAATCTAGAAAAGACTGAGGGCGTCACTGCACAAGCTATATATGGAAACTTCTTTACAGAAGACAAAGGCGAGTGGGCTCTCCAAAGGACGGCTACCACGCGTTTCAAGCAAGTACCAATTGGTCTTAAGACTCAACAGCTAAAGCTACGGCAATAAATAAATAAATCTGTCCACAAGATCCAATCAAACATGAAAAGGGCCTACACCTGGATCAATTGTTTGCTTAGAAGAGGAATGTTAATGCCATGTCACAAACAGGGGCATTTACTTTATTTAGCTCTGTAACACACGGTCATGTTCCATGTGTCATTGCTTTCTTTATTGACCATACCAGGTTGTTGAAAGGGCTTTGATGTAAACAAATAATCAACGCCTTTTGGAATTCTTGGATGGTTTATGTAATTTTGTCTTTACCCTGAATATCCAATATTTTTGTCATTTATTCCCTCTTTAGAGTTAGCAACCTTTCAGGCTCCACTTTACCCAACCATACATGATTGGCTGGGGTTTTTTGCTGTTTTCACAGCTTCTATTCCAATATGAAATTCTCCGTAGTATGCATGTCATGTCCCAGCAGGAAGCAACCACCAGTGTGTTTCCTGGCAGAGAGGAAATGCACACAATATATTCTCGGGCAATAAGTGCTGCCCACCTTTAAGACAAGCTTAGTCCTTTACATCCACAAGCGTCTGTCCCATCTCCATCTGCTGCTGCTCAGTGCTCCCGGTGCTTGGGTTAACTCACATGAATGAAGGAACACTCAGCTTCAATATCTACTAAGGCCATGTTGTAGACTGATATGTGGCCCCTAGTTGCCTTGTATGGTCGTTGTTTACAAGCAATCTTGGCCACTCCTTTAGAGAAACAGCTGTTTCCCACCAGCAGCAAGTTTCCTTCCTGCATAGTAGGGAGAACAATGGGGATGATGGGTTTGTCCCTCTTTTCTACTCCTTCATCCCTCTGATAAACTGTTGTTCAGGTTTTAAAGCTTCCAGAGACTCGCAAGCAGATTTTAGGAACTGCAGCTGAGTATAGGTCTTGCCTATGAGTGACCTGATTAACCCCTTCATCTGCTTTTGTCTTTTTCTCACCCCTCACCGGCCACTTTAACATCTTACAGACTCAATTTGCATACCAATCTAAACCATCAGGTCCCTAAGAGTGGCTCATGCTTTGCAAAAAAATCATGAGCTTCTTTGTGGATCCTCAAAGGCACCAAGCTCAAGATCCTTGCTAAATTAACTTCCTTTCTTAACTCCCCTTAGAAAAGCAGTCCAGTATAGTCAGGTGAACTGGGTATCAAACGCTACCTGCCACAATGCCCAATTTCCTCAGTACTGCCTGTCCTTTCTGTGTTGTCTTTCAGACCTCAGGGAGACTCAGCTGGCAATAACCAAATCTCCCTAGTGACTCCTATGAGTCATTCTGTCAAGGACTGATTTACTCCTGAGATTATTCAACCTTTGTCTTGAAAAGGAAAGAATTTCTATGTTACTCGGTTTCTCTGCCTTCACAGTAGACTGGACCCCCACTTCTTGTGAGCCAGACTGTGAAGGGCTCTTTCATTCCATGCTTTAAAACCTTTTCTAATTCAAGAAGTTTAAAGGTACAGTGTTCCCTGACTATCAGTTTTCTGTATTTGGGGCCATTACTAAGGCCCCTGTCAGCATCTGAATTATGGATTTTTTTTCTCCTTCCTCTGTATTAAATGTCCGTCCCAGCTGGGGGATATCTCATATCGCTTCTCTCACTCTCCACACAGTTAGCATTAACTTCTTCCCATGAGTTCCATGTTTTTCTTTCTGTTGTTGCTGCTGTTGTTTTTCTGGTTTGAGGTTTCATTTTGCTTTGATCAGAGAAGGGCCTATTTAGTCCAGACCCCCCTGTTTGGATTCTTTCACTTGATCCTCCCTACCAATGTTAAAGAAAGGCCAGTCAACTCCTCCATCTCATTCTCTTTTTTTCCCCCAGTTTTCCTACTAATTCATAGACTAATATGGCAAATAGCATCCATTTAATTTTCTCATTGTAATCCCCTCCTATGATGGTTAAGTTCTTCCTGGGTTAATTACTCAGCCTCAGTTTCATGAATTATCCCCCAGAGCACAGGCCGCACAACTGATGTCACAGTCTTCTTCCCATCCCATCCGACTTTTAAGGATACAGTACATCCTCTAAGGCATCAGCCATCTGGAATACATCACTCTACTCATGCGCTGGACCCATTTCGCATATCAGAGGAAGAAAGCCAACCTGGGGCCCACCCAGCACACACACAGATACTCTACTGATGGAGCAACCTCAGTAGCATATTTTACCACCTACAGCAGAACAAAACAATTGCTCTACAACAGGAAGGAAAGCCATTCCATACTTAACATGAGGGAGGAGGGCCATGTCAGGATGTCCCTTGTGGCCATTCCATATTGCATGGCAAAGGGTAACCGTATCAGGAAAGCTGCCATAGACATTTCATTCTGTTCTATACCATATAGGGGAGGATGGCCATATCAGGGAGACCCTTATAGATATTGCCTGACATTCCAGACCACATGGGAAAGGGTAGCCATATCAGGAAGGCCCTCATGGGTACCCCACCCCCACACCGCTTGTCTTCAGTTGCGTGCCTTATCACCCACAGCAGACACGATGCAGCTGCTCCTCTCAAACCTATCCTTGGTTTTTTCGTGTCCCTATTAGAATACCAAGTGTTTTATGACTCTACATGGAGAAGTAGACAAATATCGGTTGTTAGGAATAATTCCTAAAATGAGCCTCTCTGCCAACACAAATAATCCCAATCAGACTAAATCAGACCAAATTAAAAGATATCCAGGTTTAATTGGATATCTGCACTCTCGGGTGGCCCCCTGGGGAGGGAGATGGAAAGCTGACACAACCACCAAAGAGAAAGAGGGAAGACCATGTGTTGATTTTCTGGGGAGCAGTTTAAATAGCCTGTGGGAGTAGTCTTGATCTTTCCTAGGGAGGGGTCAAGGTTTGGCAGGATTCCAAAGATGGATGCAGGGGCTGGGATTACATTCCATACTCTTTGTGTAAGAAGTAACAGGGAGCTGAGGTGATGCTTATAACCAACATTTTAGGCTCTCTTTGGATAAAGGGGTGTTGGCTCAAGTCTGGCTACTTCCTGAAGGCATAGGGCGACATGGGAGAGGGGAGAGTTGGGAGTTGGTGCACATTCTCAGTGAGAGGTATGGCTGGAAGAAGCATCCTGTTTATTGTCATTCCAAAGACTCCAAGCATCTGTTCCTTGAGGGAGATGAGAATTCAGGTGACTAGGAGAAAAAATATTGTTATTACCCATCTTGTTTGTATCACCAAAGAATGTGTGCCAGTCTGAGGAGCAGATAGGTCTTCTATTGTGGCATCTTGGAAAACTGGAGGGTGGAAGGTCCTGCCTGCTGGACAGACCAAGTGTCCTGAGTAGGTGCCCGCTTGAGCCTGGAGAGATTATACCAACATGGGTGTCCAAGAGCTTGGCAGCCGAGGGGGTAGTGAGGATTACTGTGTGAGATCCTGTCCATTGAGGTTCAACAGACCTAGGAGTTAGCTGTTTGAGGAGTACTCTGTCCCCTGGGAAGAGTGGGGCAGGTTTAGGGGCATTAGGGTCCATTGGTGTGGGGGCAGGGAGACAACTGTCAGCATGTGAATGAAGAAGAGGCCTCAGAAGGGAGAGGTAGGAAAGGTACCTCACCAGTGGAGGAGTTTGAGCTAGGAGGTGATGGTTAAGGAGAAAGGGCCTGCCATAAAGGAGCTCAAAATGGCTTAGGTCCCTATAGGAATGTTTATTGGCCTTGAGGTGAGTAAGGGCAATGGGGAAAAGGGAGAATCAAAATAACCTGAGTTCAAGGGAGAGCTTGATTAGCTATTGTTTGATGAGTCCATTGGTCCTCTCCACCTTTCCTGAGGATTGTGGGGATATGGAATTTCCAGGAGATGTTGAGAGCTTCTGACACAAGCTCCCTGACCCTGGAAGTGAAGGCTGGCCCACTGTATGTCTGAATGGTCCATGGGATGCCAAACTGAGGAATGATGTGGTACAGGAGTACCTGAGCCACCATATCTGCTGTTTCCCTGGAGGCCAGAAACACATCTATCCACCCTGTAAAAATGTCCACAAGTGTTAGGAGATAATGGAAGTTTTTATGAGTAGGCATATGGGTGAAATCAACCTGCCAATCTTTGCCTAGTTGGTGTCCATAAAGAGATTGACATATGTGGAGAGTTCCCTATGGATTGGCCTGGGCACACATATGGTAGGAAGAGTGAATCTAGAAACAGTAAGTGAAAAACCTGGACTCATGAAGACCCAAGGAGAGAGAAAGAGGAATGTCTCAGAAGGTCTGAGAGGTGGTGGGTGGAATATACCATGATTGGTCTGGACAAGGTGATCTTGAGAGCCTCCCTAGTGAATTTAGCTGCTCCTGCCAGGGCTCTTAGGCATGGTTGCCATCCACAGACGGTGAAGTTCAGCTGTTTGGATAAAAAGGTGACAGCTGGATTCGAAGGCCCAACCTGTTGGGTTAGAACTCCTGCAGCCACTCCTGACCTCTCATCTGCAAAAAGGTGCTAAGATTTTATGGGGTCTGGAAGAACAAGAGCTGGAGTTATTAGAAGGGCATCTTGCAGTAGAGAGAAGTGGCGATGGACGATGGCCTGGTGGGTGAGAGGCCCCATGGGGGTCTCTCTGGCTGCCTGGTACAGAGGCTTGGCTGTAATGGCAAAGTTAGGGATCTAATGATGGAAGAACCCTAGTAGGCCCAAAAATGAGAGGATCTGAGCCCTTGTGGTTGGAGGCTGTAAATCCCACAGGGCCTGGACGCTGTCAGAAGTGAGGGTCTTAGACACCAGGCTAAGTTGAACACCCAAATATACCACTGTAGGAGAGCACAGCTGAGCCTTAGTTGGCAAACCTCGATATCCCAGGGATCAGAGGAAGATCAGGACCACCGAGGTGGCCTGTTGGGACAAAGACAATGTAGGACTGCAGAGAAGGGGATCATTAACACACTCAAGGAGCGTGCTAGGACCCGGGTCAAAATTTTGAGAGATCTTGAGCCAGAGCTTGGCCAAAGAAATGGGACTTATCCCAGAAATCTTGAGGGAGATCAGTCCATGTAAGCTGTCTTGGGGACCAGGAATCAGGATCCTCCCAGGTGAAGGCAAAGAGGAAGTATGAGTAAGGGAATAAAGGGACAGTAAAGAAGACATCTTATAGGTCCAAAACAGTAAAGTAGGAGGTGGTAGGAGGTACGTTAGACAGGAAATTATATGGATTGTTAACCAGTAGGTGAACTGGAAAAATTGCCTCATTTATGAGGAAGAGGTCTTGAACCAAGCGGTAAGCACCAGAGGGCTTATTGGAGTATTGTAGGGTGAGTCCATGGGAATCAAAAGTCCTTGAGATAGAAGATGGGGTGATGATAGGCTTAAGGCCTCAGCGGTGAGTTTCAGAAATAGAAAAATGGGATCTGGAAGAGAAGGACGAAGGGTTTTTAAGGCGTACTAGCACTGACTGGTGGTGAGTAGCAACCACAAGAGTGGAAGTGTCCCGTACTTGGGATCTACTGGATCAAGGAGAGCAGAGACAGAACAGTCTGGGATAGGAACCTGTGAGGCTGTTAAAGTGAGAAGAAAGCTCAATGTCCTTTATTTATGGCTAGAAACCAAATATGAGTGAGTACATCCCATGTTCCTCTTTTTGGGTCTGGCTTACCTCACTCAGGATAGTGTTTTCTATTTCCATCCATTTGTATGCAAAATTCAAGAAGTCCTTGTTTTTTACTGCTGAGTAATACTCTAATATGTATATATTCCATACTTTTTTCATCCATTCTTCCGTTGAAGGGCATCTAGGTTGTTTCCAGGTTCTGGCTATTACAAACAATGCTGCCGTGAACATAGCTGAGCAAATACTTTTGTTGTATGATAGGGCCTCTCTTGGGTATATTCCCAAGAGTGGTATTGCTGGATCCAGGATGCGCACCTTGAGACCTGGATAGAGGTGGGCGGTCCTTGGGCTTCCCACAGGTCAGGGAACCCTGATTGCTCTTAGAGCAGATGAGGGAGGGGGACTTGATCGGGGGAGGGGGAGGGGGAGGGAAATGGGAAGCGGGTGTGGGGAGGAGGCAGAAATCCTTAATAAATAAATAAATTTTAAAAAAAAGTGAGAAGAAAGTGGGACTCAGGAGAGTGTGTGGTGATGGAGGAAGGTCATTGGCTAATAAAGGCACTGCCCTGGCCCATTTTATTGGTTAGAGAATAGGTGGGAGGAGTAAACAGAACAAAATGCTGGGAGGAAGAGGAAGTGAGCTCAGAGACTCGACAGCTTTCCTCTCAGGAGCAGATGCCTGAGAGAGACGCCATGCCCCGCTCCTGGCATGAAGCTCCGACCCAGGATGGACTAGGCTAGAATCTTCCCGGTAAGACCGGTTCTCACAGATTATTAGAGATGGGTTGATCGGGATGTGAGAATTAGCCAGTAAGGGCTAGAGCTAAAGGGCCAAGCAGTGATTAAAAGAATACAGTGTCTGTGTAATTATTTTGGGCATAAGCTAGCCGGGCAGGCGGCCGGGGGTGCTGAGAACGCAGCCCTGCCGCCCTTATTACTTCAGTGTGGGGGTCAAAGTGAATATGGCCCTGAAGCAGCTAAGAATATCTCAACCAAGTAGAGGTGCACCTGCGAGAATGCAGGGCAGTGACAGAATTTTAAGTCCAGAGGAGCGGGTCCCATCTACCCCCATGACTGAAATTAGTGAGGGGAACATAGGGCCCAAATAAGATGTTAAAACAGAGTAGGTAGCGCCTGTGTCCAAAAGAAAAGCAATAGACTTACCTGCTATCTGCAGCATTACCCTAGGCTAGGAGAGGGCTATGGGACTCACCAACTCTGAGTTGCGTCAATCATCCACAAAACTGAGAAGTTTGGAGGCTGGCACAGTCTCACTTGCTGATGTTAGTGAGTCTGGACTTCTATGGCGTAGCATAGAGGACAGCCCACATGGGGGCATTGTGATTTATAGTGTCCAGGTTGCTGGCAGATAGGGCATGGCCTCAAAGGCAGAGGCCCAGGGCAATATCATGCCAAATGGCCATTTAGACCACATTTGAAGCAGCCTGCCAGTGAGGTTGACTTAGGCTGAGATACCGTGGGATGGAGCCTCGTGGTTGATTTCCCTTGTTCCCATTCCAGGGGTCCCAGTGGCCTCAGGGCAGCTTCATGGGCTTGGAGCATGGCCACCTGTTACAGCCTCATCTGTAGGGAGGACTCAGCTGTTTCTTCTCAGTCATTAAAAACTTTAAAGGCCATTTTCACCAATTCCTGTATGGGGGTTTGGGGAACTCCCTCAGTCTTTTTTAACTTTTTTCTAATATCTGGTGTTGACTGAGAAATAAAATGGTTAGTCAGGACCGTCGCTCCCACTGGGGAGGCTGGGTCCAGTCTAGTATATCGGACCATGGTCTCTTGTAATCAGTTTTTTTTTTTAAATGGCTGGGTTTTCATCAGCTAGCTATGTGATCTCTTGAAGTTTGTCAAAATTAATTACTTTCTCTGAGACCATCTCCATACCCTGAAGGAAGCATCGGACCATGATGTCCCACCTCTGTAGGCCGTTTTGGCCAAGTTGATAATCCCAGTATGGTTCTGTGGCTGGCACAGCCACTTCCCCTATAGGGGCTGTACTGTCTACGAGGTGAGTCTGGTCTACATACTGTCTAGCTGCTGCTTGAATTCTACTTCGCTCTTCAGGAGTGAGAGTAGAGGCCTGGATGACACATAGAAGTCATGCCAGGTTAGATCAGAGGCCTGGGACAGATAGTGAAACTCCTTAATATAAACAGAAGGGTTAGCAGAGAAGGAACCCAACCGCTTTTCTATCTGAGAGAGTCCGAAGAGAAAAGAAGACATGGACTTTAATAAAGCCATCAACTCTGTTACCTCCCAGAAAGGGCAGAAAAGGGCAGGGTTATGGTGAGATCTGGTATGGGAGAAGACAGGGGAGGATTGGGAGGGGTTAGGCGAGTGTGTAGAAGGGGTCCAAGAAGTGGGTTGAGGCAAGGGAGGGGATAGAAAGATGCAGTAGGAGGGAGGGGAGGGAAGGAAGGTGGATAGGGAGAAAGTTGACCTTGAAGTTCTGATTTGGCTGGGGAGGGAATAGGTGAGGGAATAGGTGAGGGTGTGTAAGGGGAGGAATGTGGAGAATGTTGTTCCACAGGAGGGGGTTGGGTAGTTAGGGTTTGAGAGAGAGGGTCAGTGCCTCTGGCTGCATGGTCAGGGCAGAGCTTTCAGGGTCCCAATTCCCAAATGGTCGGGAATCTGGAGGCACCGTAACCCTGGCAACCAGAACCGGTGCTGTAAGACACTGGCTACTGAGGGAGGGGCAAGAACACAGTGCCCAGAAATTGTAGACACATGAGAGTTCTGTCCATTTATCCCCATAGCGGCAAAAATTTTTGAGGTCCAGGAGGATGGAAAACTCAAGAGTTCCCTCTGGTGTTCATCGCATCCCATTGCCAAGGTCATATTGAGGCCAAATCTTAGTACATAGAGAAATTAGCTGTTCGGGACAAACTGTATCGGACAGTTCCAATTTATAAAGATTTTGTAGGAGGCAGCCCAGGGGCGATAAAGGATCTGGCTTCAAACTGCAAGAACCCATTTAAAAGTCTATGCCCAATTGTGGGGCTCAAGTCTATCACAGTGCATCCACTGAGACAGCTCTTGAGACAAAACAGGGTCATGAAAAATGAATGGTAGATGTCTCTGGCCCCCCAATTTTCACCTCAGCTAAGCCCAGCTTAGCCATTTGGATAGGGCTTTTTGGCACGATCGCGACTTCAATAGAAAGTCCGAAAATCGACAGAAATAGATGAAAATGGGTTCCCAAACCCTACTAACATAAAGCAAAAAAGGGGAACTCACTGAGACCAAACTGATCTAGTCTGGAAGCCGATTTTAGCCTGGCAGAGAGCACACATGATGTGGGCGTTTTCCAACATGTGGCCTTGAGCCCACAGGACAAAACAGGCCCCCAGAAGGACCTCCAAAATGTTAGGAATAATTCCTAAGATGAGCCTCTCTGCCAATGCAAATAATCAGACCAAATGAAACCAAATTAAAAGATATCCAGGTTTAATTGACGTCTGCGATCTCGGGCGGCCCCAAGGGGTAAAGAGAAAGTCAACACAACCACCCCAGAGGAAGAGGGAAGACCATGTGTTTATTTTCTGGGGAGCAGTTTAAATAGCCTGTGGGAGTGGTCTTGACGTTTCCTGGGGATGTGTCAAGGTTTGGCAGATTTCCAAGGATGGATGCTGGGGGCTGGGATTACATCAGTCACCCCAGATAGAGTCCTGATGACGAACAGACATATTCCACTTAGGTATTACTTGGTGAACCATTGAGTTTACTCTAAGGATCATGGGAAAGGGGTAACTTATAGAAGCATGTACAACATGTGGTTAGATAAAGTCCCCCCAGCTCCACTTCAGGCAATTGTGAATGGCTTATAGATCTTCTAGGAGGGGCATGGCCTTACATACTTTCTGTGCCTTCCCCACTTCCATGAGGGGATGTTGGTGAGCCCTGTCCTATGAAAGTTGTGTAGGCAATCTCAGCTGTTCTTCTGTTAGGACAGCAGCAGCTGTGTTGTGTGTAGAGATCAGAGTCCACAACCCAGAACAGAGCTAAGGGACTCGATGTTAGCAAGAAGTCAAAGATAACAAAGAATCAAGATCAGGATGGTTCACTTTCATTACATGCACTGCCAAGTCATTAGATTATATTAAATCATGTAGAAAAATAAGTGTTACGTTATGACAATGAAAAGGATTTAAGTGAAAACGCTTATACTACTTTATCCTTTTTAAACCACTGTAGATATGCTTGGCGTGCAAAAAGTTGTGAATTTTTAATGTATACAAGTTAACAAAGCATGGAGATAAATACACACCTATGAACCTGCCACCACCTGTGTATAAATATATCACTTTCATTCAGAAGTGGCTTCCTGTCTTAATATTATGCTATTAAATGTACTATTTAATTAAGTACTACTATTAAGTACATTTAAGCTAGATCCTCTCGTTCGGCTTTTTGTGTGTCTGTGACAGGGTCTTGCTATGGGTCGCAGGTTGATTTCTAAGTTCTTGGTTCAAGAATCCTTCCACCTCTATGGAGAGCTACTAAGTATCAGCCTCAGCACTCAGGGTTCAGAATAGAACTTCTATGACAAGTGAAAACACTGGCTTGGGAACAGGATCTGGGGGATAGAACAAACTGACTGACTTAGGTACGTTTTTCCTGCATATATCTTTATTTCTTGGGGGAAGATGAAAGAAGGGAAAAGAAGAAGAAGCCTAGGGGCATAAGGTATAAGGTATAAGAGCAAAGCATCAGACTTAAGAGCAAAGCATAAGAGTGAAGGCATCAGGGTAAAAATGGGGAGGATAAGGGTTAAAAAAAAGGAAGGGGTGATCTCCACAAAGCTTTCAGTTTACATAGGCATACAGATAAGTTAACAGTCTCATAAACAGTAACAATGGTATCAAGCATGCATTTTTACAGGGTCACAAGAAACCAGTAGATCAGGAAAGAGTCCCTTATGTCTTAGAGGGGGCGTGACTGTGAAGTTTCCCTGCTCCTGGGAACACAGTCTTGGTAGCTAGACTGACCCACTGGCTTGATTGGCATTAGCATCTAGTTGGTTGAGGTTAAAAGGAATTTCTTCTGGGGACCTTGCTTTTGACCCCAGCAACATGCCCAGATGAAAATTTTTCTCTCTGAAGCTAGTTTTAGCAACTCAGGCATTTTTTTTTTCTGTATAAACAGTTAATTTCCTGGGCTATGATCCTATGTTAGTTGAAACCAAGGTAAAGGGTAAATACAGAATATTAGGAACCTGTGAAGCCAGAACAGATCAGTAGATTACACCCTTCTGAGTCTGTTATAAGAGCAGAGATATATTCTCCTGTATGAGGCTCCTTACTTATCAGTGACTACTGTCAATAAAGAAGGTCTGTGGGGGACTATTTTTATGTAGATTTTGGCTATGAGAACAAGGTCTCGACTAAGTGGATCCTTTTCACACCGTGGCTTCATGGTGTTAGGGGAGTTATCCAGTTTCCCTATAGGAAAAGTCAGATTTATACGCTGCTGGAATATTATAGGAGGGAGAAATGCCAAGGTTTCACAATATTTCTACAGAGTCGACAGTGACTTATCCAAAGGACAGATGTACCCCGCAGCTCTGCAAAATGGGTTCTACAGGTGGAGTTTACATATTACACTTCCTGTAGACAGTCCAATAGATCTGTCAGCTGTACATTTGCTGTATAATACTTGTGGGCTCACCACAGACTTCCAACCTGTAGGTAGTTAATGCTGTGGATATGTGGCACCATGAATAGAATTTTAACAAATCGTTAAGCATGCGATATGGCCCTGTTGACTGTGGGGTCTTCACTGTCCTGGATCTGTAGATTCTTCTTCCATTACTGAAACTCCCGACTCTTAAACCAATGTCTCATGGTCTCCCCATCCTACAGCCTCAGAAAACCTACTCTCCCAGACTCTGCTTCTGGGTTTGACAACTTTCGATTCTTCATATAAGGGCATAGAGGAAGAATTTACCCTTCTGAACTTGGCTTGTCTTAGGAATGTTCTTCGGGCCACCTATGTCGTCACAAGTGGCAGGAGAAACATGCTAATACTGATTGAACACATGCTCCTTCCAACAACTCTGCTGAGAATTCGACACGCACATCTTCACCTAACTCTCAGCGGCCAATATTTGAGGTAAATACTCTCCCCTCCAGTTTACTCATGGACACTTGAAGTTCAGAGAATTTTAAGGGATCCCCCAAAGTCACATAGATAATAACGCAGGCATTGGAAGTTTATAATCCATGGTTTTTATTGTTCATTTTATGGGGTACAGTGTAATTTTATAATTAAGCAATTGTATAATGATCAATTTGTGTTAATTAGCATGTCCAACTCATCACATTTTTAAAGTTTTTTGGTTAATGCATAATAATTCTATGGACTTATGGGACCCAGTGTGATATTTTAGTACTTTATGTTCTAATCAATTCAGTGTAACTAATGCTTCCATTTGCTGATCACAAGTTTGTGTGTGGAGGCTTTGAGCTTCTCCAGTTTGTGATTTTTAGTGTATATGGTAAAATATACTGGCCTCCAGTCCCTAGTTATGAGACAGAGCACTAGAACTTAATCTCTCCAACTTTTCTTTGGTTCTTCTCATCCCCTCCCTTATTTTACCATCCCCAGTGATCACGGATCTATGTACAGATCAACATCATTAGAATGTGAATTCTCACAGACACAAAGACAAGAACCACACGGCTTCCTTCCTCCATGCTCTTAATGACACTTCTCATGAAAGAAAAATGACACAAAAACTTCTTAGTATCCAGACCACTCTTGAATAAAGCGGGTGGAAAAACTTAGATGGTGCTATAATCTGCTAGTCTGGTATGTCAACTGGGTACCCTGACCATTTAAAAGACAAGTCCCGCCCACTACCAACCCCACCCCTTCCACCTAGGCTAGTGGATTTTCTACCTCCTCTCCAGCCTGTTCTCTCTTTTCCTGTCCCTCTTCCAAAGGAGTAACTACTGTTTCCTCCCACCCCCACCTCCCTCTCTCTTTTCTCCTTCCCTTTTCCTTCCTCCTTCCCCCTTCTCTTTCCCCTCCATAATCCACTAAATAAACTCTATACCCAAACCCTCTCTTCATGGTGTAATCTGTCTGTCTCCCACCCACTGCAGTCTCCCGCCTGCCAAGGGGACCCACTGAGACCTCAGGTGACCTGCCGCTGCCCCGTGGGACCGGCCTCCAGTCCCCCACCATGTATATAAATGATAACAAATAGGACTTTTGCAATAAAACAGTCTTGATTTTAGACCAAGTTAGACAACCACTGCGTACATTTTGGTGGAAGACTTAACCAGTGAGCCTCTGCCTCTTGGTCTGTATTATAGAAATAATAGCACCATTTGCCTCAAGAAATGCTGAGATAATTAAATAAGACAATGTATAATTAAGTGTTTATCATAGTGCCTTAAAAAATAGCCTTGAATCAGGGATCACTTTGTTACTGTGAGCCATATGTTCATCATAAATTTTAGCATTGTTATTTCCAGCTTCAGGGTTTAGAGGAAGGTCTTTCTTCCATACATGTCCAAAGCCTGCTGAACTTTCTTTTGCTATGACTCTGAACCTGCCTTTAGGTGAGCAAGTAGGAAAGGCTGTTTGTAAGTTGTCAGTCAGAAAACCCCAAAGGACTCTATGATTTCTAAGCCACTCTCCATTACTGGCCAAAAGTTCAAAAGGAAAAAGGCTTCCTGGGGTGCTGGAGCGACAGCTCTGTGGGTAAAGTAATTGTCATGAAAGCCTGAGACCCGAGTTTGCATCTTAGAACCCATATAAGGACAGACATGATAGCACAAGTCTCTGAGATGGGGGGCAGAGACAAGAGGAACCCTGGGAGTTCTTGGATAGCTAGCAATGGTGAACGAGAGATCCTACCTCAAAGTGGAAGGCTAGGACTGACCCCTCAGGCTGTCCTCTGACTTCTACATACATACCTACACTCACAAACATGAACATGCACATGCAGGCACATCATTATACACAAAAGATTGGCTCTGACAGGGAAGGAAGACAGAAGAAAAGAGAGAGAGAGAGAGAGAGAGAGAGAGAGAGAGAGAGAGAGAAGGGAGAGAGGGAGGGAGGAAGGGAGGGAGGGAGGGAGGAGGAGAAGGAGGGAGGGAAGGAGGGAGAAAGGGGAAAGGATAAGAGAAGAGAAGAGAAGAGAAGAGAAGAGAAGGAAGAGAAGATAAAAAAAGAAGGGAAAAAAGAAGAGAGGAGAGGAGGAGAGGTGAGGGGAGGAGAGAGGAGGGGAGGGGAGGAAAGGAAAGAAAAAAAGAAAAGGAGAAGAGAGGAAAGGAGAAGAGGACAGGAGAAGAGAAGAGAAGAGAAGAGAAGAGAAGAGAAGAGAAGAGAAGAGAAGAGAAGAAGCAAGGAAGGAACTGCCTTAGTGACTGATTTGGACTTGGGGAGTTAGGGTGGCTATTGTTTGTCTGCAGTTTTAGTTTGGTTTCTGTCTGTTTGTTTATTTCTGTTGTTTCATTGTCATTGTGTTGACTTTAAATGAAATATAAAAAAGCATGTCCAAATGTAAACAATATGAATATAAATGCCTATTTTCCATCCATTCGCTCAGGGGAAAGGAACATTACAAATGCAGGTGACAACACCTTTAGTCATCATGCATCTCATGCTTCGCCCTTTTCTTCATCTACCTTCACCCCTTCCCTCTTCAAGTCTGAGTGTCCAGGATATGCCTTAGGCTCACTTCCTAGTCTTCAAGGCAGATGCCACATACAAGTTCATTATCAAGAAGTCTTTGTAAAGTTCTTATCTAGTGCTAAATAGGAAATTTTGTGTCCAACATCCCTGTAGAAGTATGTCGTAAAAGTAAGATGGCTGATGTCAGAAAGACATTTGCAGTGATACCTTCCTACCACACAATTCAATGGGCAGAGTCAACTCTGCCCTTTCTCTCTCCAGGGTCTGAACAGTGATGTAACTGACTCCTACAGGCTTCTATGACTTGAGCTGGGCCAATTCCAGCAATCCCAGACAACAGGAAAGACTTACTGCCCAACTTCTGGAGCCACTACGTGGGAACATGTAGACAAGCAGAGACAGCAAAAACAGCAATCTTGCTCTATAGTTCGTGCTGACCTCACACTCACAGTTGTGCTGCTGGGCCCCAGAAGTGCTGGGATTGCAGCTGTGACCCACGACACCTATCTGTTTCACAGCTTTGTTTTTAATTCTAAGAGCACAGAGATGTAATTTCTAATATTTAATATGTTCCATGGGGAAAGGTCTTTTATGGGGGTTCAATAGGGACACTGAAATGGACTCAGGGGACACGGAGTTTATTAGAAGATTTATTCGTGCTGTAAACTGACAGAGAGACACCACTATGACAGGGACTCATGTGGAGAGTTCCAACCCTAGCACAGGATAAAGACAGCATGGCTGAGGCTCTGAAGAGAGGAGGTCAGGAGCACATGGCAAAGAATGGGGAGATTTCACAGCACAACCCTGAGGCCAAACTCTCTGACTCCCAGGCAGGAAGGCAGGGAAGGAAATGGGCGGAGGACCTGTGGCCACTAATATCCCTTTTGATGTAAACTCACTTCCCCAGGTGGGAAACCTCTGGCACCTGGAAGTTGGTTACTTAGAGATTCACAGGCAGTGTTTCAGTGGTCTGCCTGTCTGCATCTGCAAGAGAGAACAGCAGCTGGATTCTAACACGGTCTTTTTTTATTTAAAAAAATTTCTTTTCATTTTATATACCAACCCTAGTTCCCCATCACTCCCCTTCTCCTGTCTAGCCCACTTCCCTCCATCCCACTCACCCCCACCCCCCATCTACTCCTTAAGAGGGCAAGGCCTGCCTTGGGGCATCAACAAAGTCTGGCATACCAAATTGAGGTAGGCCAAGGCCCCTTGCCCCTGCATCAAGGTTGAGCAAGGTATCCCAGCGTAGGAAACGGGCTCCAAAAAGCCAGTTCATGCACTTGGGTTAAGTCCTGGTCCCACTACCAGGGGACTGATAAACAGGTCAAGTCACGCAACTGTCACCCACATTCAGAAGGCCTAGCCTTGATAGATCCCTTGCAGGTTCCCCAGCTGTCATTCCAGAGTCCATGAGCTCCCACTAGTTTAAGTCAGCTGTCTCTGTGGGTTTCCCCGTCATGATCTTCAGTCCCATCTCCCCCACTTACTGATATGATCTCTCTTCCCTCTCTTCAACTGAACTCTAGGAGCTCAGCCCAGGGCTTGGCTGTGGATCACTGCATCTGCTTCCATCAGTTACTGGATGTAGGTTCTATGATGACAGTTACGGTAATCAGTAATCTGATTATGGGCCCAGACCAGTTCAGGCATCCTCTCTACTATTGACAGGAGTCTTAGCTGGCTCATCATTGTGGATTCCTGGGAATTTCATTAGCACCAGGTTTCTCCCTACCACCATAATGGCTCCCTCTATCAAGATATCTCTTTGATTGCTCTACCTCTCTGTCCCTCCCCCAACTCGGCCATCTCAATCCCTTGTGTTTCCAGCGACAAGGCAGCTAATATTTTATTCTTACACATCGTATCTGTGCTTGGTAACCTTGGTTGTCAACTCAAAGAAATGGAACATTGGTTGAGGGATTACATCCACCAGATTGGCCTGTGGGCATGTCAGTGGATGATGTAGAAGGGCCTAACTCCCTGTGAACAGTACCATCCCTAGGCAAATGGGCCTGAACTACACAAGAAAAGTAGCTGAAGAGCTGAATATGGACCAAAGAACAAGCCCGTTGGCAGTATTTCTCCTTGGTTTCTGCTTCAAGTTCCTGCCTTGAGTTTTTGCATTGGTTTCCTTCAATGATGGATTGTATGTTGTCTACAAGGTGTAATCTATAAGATGAAATAAACCTTTCCCGCTCATTGTTTACACAGCAAGAGGATCAAAACTAGGACAGTACCCTAATTCTGTAATTCCTATTTCAGGAACTCTGAAAAGACAACAAATTAAGTCAAATCCCTAAGAGTATCTAACTTGAACCAGGTCGCAGAAAATCCAAGGCACATTCTCACTGATCTCCCTCAGTGTCTTTTTTTTTTTTTTTGTGATATGGCTTTTAAAATTTCTTTTTTGATCACTTAATAGTAAAGATTTTTTCATGAAAGTAAAAATACTTTAGGCACATTAATTTTTAAAAGAGAAAGCTCTTTGTAAGAATCTTTTTTTTTTACTTTATTGAGAAAAAGAAAAAAAAATGTTTCAGCCTCCGCCCAGCCTCCCATTTCCCTCCCCTCCTCCCACCCTTCTTTCCCTCCCCCCACTCCTCTCCCCCTCCCTCTCCAGTCCAAAGAGCAGTCAGGGTTCCCTGCCCTGTGGAAAGTCCAAGGTCCTCCACCCTCCGTCCATGTCTAGGAAGGTGAACATCCAAACTGGCTAGGCTCCCACAAAGCCAGAACAAGAAGTAGGATCAAAACCCCCTGCCATTGTCCTTGGTTTCTCATCAGCCCTCATTGTTCGCCATGTTCAGGGAGTCTGGTTTTAACCCATGCTTTTTCAGTCACAGTCCAGCTGGCCTTGGTGAGCTCCCAATAGATCAGCCCCACTGTCTCAGTGGGTGGGTGCACCCCTCGTGGTCCTGACTTCCTTGCTCATCTTCTCCCTCCTTCTGCTCCTCATTGGGACCTTGGGAGCTCAGTCCAGTGCTCCAGTGTGGGCCTCTGTCTCTATCTCCATCCATCACCAGATGAAGGTTCTAAGGTGATATGCAAGATATTCATCAGTATTGCTATAGGGTAGGGTCATTTCAGGTTCCCTCTCCTCAGCTGCCCAAGGAACTAACTGGGAACATCGCCTTGGGCTCCTGGGAGCCACTCTAGGTTCAAGTCTCTTGCCAACCCTAAGGTGGCTCCCTTAACTAAGAATTGTGCTTCCGTGCTCCCCTATCCAACCTTCCTTTATCCCAATCATCCTGTTTCCCCAAGTTCCCTCCTCCTCCCCTTCTCACTTTTCTCTCCCCATCTCCCCTTACCCCCATCGCACACCACCCCCAAGATCCCAATTTTCTCCCCGGCGATTTTGTCTCCTTCCCATAGCCAAGAGGATAACTATATGTTTTTCCTTGGGTTTACTTTCTTATTTAGCTTCTTTAGGTCCACCAATTGTAGACTCCGTGACCCTTATTTATTGCTAGAAACCAATTATGAGGGAGTACATCCCCTGTTCATCATTTTGGGTTTGGGTTACCTCACTCAGAATAGTGTTTTCTATTTCCATCCATTTGCATGCAAAATTCGAGAAGTCATTGTTTTTTACCCGCAGCGTAGTACTCTAATGTGTATATATTCCACACTTTCTTCATCCATTCTTCCATTGAAGGACATCTAGGTTGTTTCCAGGTTCTGGCTATTACAAATAATACTGCTATGAACATAGTTGAACAAACGCTTTTGTCATATGATAGGGCATCTCTTGGGTATATTCCCAAGAGTGGTATTGCTGGGTCTAGGGGTAGGTTGATCCCGAATTTCCTGAGAAAGAGAAACACTGATTTCCAAAGTGGTTGCACAAGATTGCATTCCCACCAGCAATGGATGAGGGTTCCCCTTCCTCCACAGCCTCTCCAGCAAAGGCTATCATTGGTGTTTTTGATTTTAGCCATTCTGACAGGTGTAAGATGATATCTCAAAGTTGTTTTGATTTGCATTTCCCTGATTGCTAAGGAGGTTGAGCATGACCTTAAGTGTCTTTTGGCCATTTGAACTTCTTCTGTTGAAAATTCTCTGTTCAGTTTAGTGCCCCATTTTTTTAATTGGGTTAATTAGCATTTTAAAGTCTAGTTTCTTGAGTTCTCTATATATTTTGGAGATCATACCTTTGTCTGTTGCAGGGTTGGTGAAGATCTTCTCCCAGTCAATAGGTTGCCTTTTTGTCTTAGTGACAGTGTCCTTTGCTTTACAGAAGCTTCTCAGTTTTAGTAGGTCCCATTTATTCAATGTTGCCCTTAATGTCTGTGCTGCTGGGGTTATACCTAGGAAGCGATCTCCTGTGCCCATCTGTTGTAGGGTACTTCCCACTTTCTCTTCTGTCAGGTTCAGTGTTTTCGGACTGATATTGAGGTCTTTAATCCATTTGGACTTGAGTTTTGTGCATGTTGATAGATATGGGTCTATTTTCATTCTTCTACAGGTTGACATCCAGTTATGCCAGATCATTTGTTGAAGATGCTTTCTTTCTTCCATTGTATACTTTTAGCTCCTTTATCGAAAATGAGGTGTTCATAGGTTTGTGGGTTAAAATCTGGGTCTTCTATTCTATTCCATTGGTCGACTTCTCTGTTTTTATGCCAGTACCACACTGTTTTCATTACTGTGGCTCTGTAATAGAGTTTGAAGTCAGGGACGATAATGCCTCCAGAAGATCCTTTATTGTATAAGATTGTTTTGGCTATCCTGGGTTTTTTGTTTTTCCATATAAAGTTGATTATTGTCCTCTCAAGATCTGTGAAGAATTTTGATGGGACCTTGATGGGGATTGTATTGAATCTATAAATTGCCTTTGGTAGAATTGCCATTTTTACTATGTTGATCCTCCCAATCCAAGAGCAAGGGAGATCCTTTCATTTTCTGGTGTCCTCTTCAATTTAGATAAATACCATATACCAAAGTTAAACCAGGACCAGGTGAACAATCTAAATAGACCTGTTAGTCGTGAAGAATTAGAAGCTGTTATCAAAAACCTCCCTATCAAAAAAAGCCCAGGACCAGATGGTTTCAATGCAGAATTCTACCAGAACTTCCAAGAAGACCTAATGCCTATATTCCTTAATGTATTTCACAATATAGAAACAGAAGAGTCATTGCCAAATTCCTTCTATGAAGTTACAGTTACTCTGATACCAAAACCACACAAAGACTCAACCAAAAAAGAGAATTACAGGCCAATCTCACTCATGAATATCGACACAAAAATCCTCAACAAAATACTGGCAAACCGTATCCAAGAACACATTAGAAAAATTATCCATTATGATCAAGTAGGCTTCATCCCAAAGATGCAGGGCTGGTTCAACATACGAAAATCTATCAATGTAATCCATCATATAAATAAACTGAAAGAAAAAAACCATATGATCATTTCATTAGATGCTGAAAAAGCATTTGACAAAATTCAACATCCCTTTATGATAAAAGTCTTGGAGAGATTAGGGTTACAAGGGTCATACCTAAATATAATAAAAGCTATATACAGCAAGCCAACAGCTAACATCAAATTAAACGGAGAGAAACTCAAAGCCATCCTTCTAAACTCAGGAACATGACAAGGCTGTCCACTCTCGCCATACCTCTTCAATATAGTGCTTGAAGTTCTAGCAATAGCAATAAGACAACATAATGGGATCAAGGGAATTCGAATTGGAAAAGAAGAAGTTAAAATTTCGTTATTTGCAGATGATATGATAGTGTACATAAGCGACCCCCAAAACTCCACCAAAGAACTTTTACAGCTGATAAACAGCTTTAGCAATGTGGCAGGTTACAAGATCAACTCCAAAAAATCAGTCGCCCTCTTATACACAATGGATATGGAAGCAGAGAGGGAAATCAGAGAAGCTTCACCTTTCACGATAGCCACAAACAGCATAAAATATCTTGGGGTAACTCTAACCAAGGAAGTGAAAGATCTATTTGACAAGAACTTTAAGGCATTGAAGAAAGAAATTGAAGAGGATACCAGAAAGTGGGAGGACCTCCCTTGCTCTTGGATTGGGAGGATCAACATAGTAAAAATGGCAATTCTACCAAAGGCAATTTATAGATTCAATGCAATCCCCATCAAGGTCCCATCAAAATTCTTCAAAGATCTTGAGAGGACAATAATCAACTTTATATGGAAAAACAAAAAACCCAGGATAGCCAAAACAATCCTATACAATAAAGGATCTGCTGGAGGCATTAACATCCCTGACTCCCTCAGTGTCTTAACGAACATATCTTAGGCTCTAACTAGTAGTTAAGAATATCGGAGTCAGATAAATTGGTTCAAACACTAACTCTGTGATTTAATGGCTATATGAACTTGGGCATGTGAATTAATACATCTGAAGTTTCTTATCTCTAAAATTCTGTTTAAGAATCTCTAACTCATACATTTGCAGAGCAAATGAAGTCATGCACATGTTAAGTGGAGTACCTAGCTGGTGCAAAGTAAATTCTCAATTTGGTAAATATATTAGCAGCATACAAATGTCAAAATTAAATGAGAACAAGGTTTCATGTTGTTCCTTAGAGGTGCAAAGATCTAAACTCATGTGTGTGTGTGTGTGTGTGTGTGTGTGTGTGAGAGAGAGAGAGAGAGAGAGAGAGAGAGAGAGAGAGAATTAAGATCAGTAAAAATCATCTATTACTTTTCAATCAGCTGGCATAATTTTTAAACACCAAAGTTATAAAGATATTCAATCTGCTGATAATTTGATTCTAATTAAAACTTCCACATCCACAAAGCTGGAATTGCAAGGAGGGAAAAGCAGAAATGAAACAACAATTAACCTTTGGTTCTGAGAGTATTTGCTCCTTCCCAACATGGATCAGTTGCCATAGAGATTATATCTACATGATCTGCAGATGTGACTGAAGCCACATGGAGTCTCTGAGCTGGCCTCCTCTCAGTGTGGCTTTGGGATAATTTTTAAAAATCTACTGAAAGAGAAATGAAAGCTGATCTGAAACTCTACAAGGGTGGAAGTGGAAGGGGAAGGGAAGTAGTCAAGGAGAATATGGAATTCAGAGGCCAAGATATTAAGAATCATAAGACTGAATCAGATACATTCTCCTTCATCTACAGCTTTCCAGTCTGTCTGTGACTAGGGGGAGACCGATAGGAAGAAGAATCTGATGAGTGTGAAGAGTGTCTCTCTCCTATTAGGAAGAGACTTCTTTGCTTAGGAAGTTGACCAACCAAGCCTGCCTTAGGCAGAGAAGGTAAAGATAGGAGAGTTCACCTACAGTGCATTTCTTGTCCTGTCTCTCGAATACTGCGTGAGCATCAAGCAACCAAACATAGTGGTAGTATGTAGAGGATGGGCTAAATCAAAACACAGAGTATTTAGTCCGTTTTGTGTGGGAAAATAAAACAATATTTCCAGATAGGAACATTTAAACCAAGGAGGCTTATTTGGCTCCTGGTTTTTGAGAGTCCTAGTAAAGAGCACTCATCTGATGATGACATTGTTAGTAGACTCTTGAGGCAGGACTAGTAAGAGAAAGCATGATGCTAATTCTTAATCGTCAACTTGGTTGAACCTGAAATCAACCAGGAAACATGACTCGAGGCAATCTGTGAGAGCACTTTTTAGAGGTATTAATAGGAGAGAAGACTCCCTTAGAGGGATCAGCAACTCTGAGAGCAGCTCACACACACACACACACACACACACACACACACACACACACACATATATATATATGAGAGGTAAGTCTTTGCCTGTCCCTCTCACTTCTTGCCAGTGAATTCATCTATCCTGTTGTGGCTGCTGTCATCCTTCCTGATTTCAGCCTCCCAGTGTGGACTGAAAGTGTACAGTTCTCTAGGAATTTCCTAGGTCTAGATCACCAGACTGGGGCTTCTGAGGCCTCCAGCCTTACCCCTGAGCAGCAACCTTTTCTACAAACTGCTAGTAAGCCACAGCTATACATGTCTATGTCTTTCCTTACTCCTTTTCTGGGCAACAGAAAAGGTGTCAAATCTTTCCACTCCAACTCCTTTGTAGTTATATATCCTGTCTTTGGATCACACTATAGCTTCCAAATCCTGCCCAATTCAGTTGAAAGCAATCAACCAATGATCTGAATCCTTATTGTTTAAATATTCCCCCATCAAGTACCACCACTCCATCACACATGTGTGTATAGATGCAGTATGTATGTGTGTGTGTGTGTGTGTGTGTGTGTCTGTGTGTATGTGTGTGTGTATTTGGTCAGCTAGCCCAGAAATCTCCAATTCATCCCTTTTTAATTCTGCTTTCTATAATGCTATAGAACATGAAATGATTCATATGAGGTTTTGGTCCAGTTAATAGGAGTAGGTTAACACCATTCCGATCAGCAGCATTCATTTGCATCTGGAGTCAATTCACAGGCACTTAGGTAATCTCTACAGTGTGCTAAGTCTTCCCTAGCCTTAGTGCCATCTGACTTCATTATATTTCCTACATTACTACACTGGCAGCAAATTTTAGGATTTTCTAATCGGTTTCCTCAGATTTTCCTAACCTGTCTATGACCCAGTTCTAACCACATTGTCAGATATTCTTTACCAACAACATGACTCTCAGAACTAACTTTTGTTTCAATCATTGTAATAAAATATATTTTGTTACATTGTATTTTAATTGTGTTTATTTCCATCCCAGATTTTAAAGGAGAATGCTCAAACTCAATGGTGCTGGCTTTGGTTAGGGCTCCTCTCATTGTAACACAACATGGCAGAAAACATTACTGTAGTGAAATTTTGTTTGTGATCTAAAGCTTACCTGCCTGAAGATCAAAGTTTGGAGCAAAGCCACTAATTAGCCATAGAGGCTAGCAGTGGTGGCTCACACCTTTAATCCCAGTACTCAGAAGTCACATGCCTTTCATCCCAGCACTAGGAAGGTACAAACAGGAAGGGGCATGGCTGGGCAGAGAGAGGAATATAAGGCAGGAGGAGATAGGAGCTCAGGTATTCAGTCTGAGGATTAGTGGGGACAGGGTCTTGCCCACTTTCATCTGAGGATTTGGTAGAGGTAAAAGTTCTCTCTAGTGACTGACTCCTTTACTTCCCTGATTTTTCAGCATTTACCCCAATATCTGACTACAGGTTTTTATAATTAAGACCAAGTAGAATTCACGCTACACATTATGGTGAGAACTATGT
This sequence comes from Microtus oregoni, assembly GCF_018167655.1. Taxonomy (NCBI): domain Eukaryota; kingdom Metazoa; phylum Chordata; class Mammalia; order Rodentia; family Cricetidae; genus Microtus; species Microtus oregoni. The sequence continues at coordinate 2,401,185 of NW_024543975.1, read as the reverse complement.
ATAGGGAACATTTATACATATGAAAAGGCAAGAAGTTAGAGATGGAAGAACAGCCTTTCTCTTTTTTAATATTCATCTTGGAAGAATTGACAAAGATCCCACAAAACATACATCAGTTCCTTATAAAGGTTGCATCCTTCATGACTTTGCTACTTCCTGCAATGTCCCAACTCTTAAAGGGTCCACATCAACTTTCAACACTGCCACATCCAGAACCAAGTTCTCAATTCTTGAACACTTGTGAGACACAGTCAAGCCATGTTCAAGCTGAAGCCCATTTTATTGCGAGTTCCAGAGTGAACTAGACAAATAAAGCAGTCAGGAGAAAGTCTAGTTCCTGTTATAGGTAGATTCCTTCATAACCTATATCTATCTGTATTTCCCAGATAAATTCTAGCCCCTCTCATCCATGTTAAGCCAGCATTCAAGGTCAGACATATAATTACTTTCGTCTCAAAATCTGAGAGCTGTTAATAATCTAGACAATATTAATCACTACTAAGGAACAAAATAGATTCTGACTTAAGTGAGTTCTCATTAAAATGTGAACAGTGTCTCCTGAAAACAGTGACATTGAAAGTTTTTTTTTCCTTTGATACACACAAGAGTCTTACAAGTGGCAGGTTCTCTGGTGTCCTCTGGAATTGCTCCCTCCCCAGGAAGCCTTCCTAGACCAATTGTCCTAGTTAACTTTAACTGTCAACATGACACAGCCTAGAATCACCTGACCAAAAGTCTTATTCTAGTTTGCTATTCTGTTGTTGTGATAAACACCATAACCAAAATCAACTTGAGGAGGCAATAGTTTATTTTAACATATGCTCCCAAGTCACAATCCATCTTGAAGAAAGTCAGGCAGAAATAGAGGCAGGAACAATGAAGGAATGCTGTTTACTGACTTTCTCTCTGACTCATGTTCAGGAAGCTTAATTAAACAACCTAAGCCCGCCTGCCAAAAGATGACACAAGATGGTAATGGGCTGAGTCCTCCTACAACAACCATCAATCAAGATGATCTCCAACCTGACTGAGAAAATTCTTCATTTGATGATGGAGGAAGGTCATTGGTCAATAAACAAACTGTCATGGCCCATTTGATAGGCCATCCCTTAGGTGGGTGGAGTAGACAGAATAGAATGCTGGGAAGAAAGGAATTGAGGTCAGAGACGTGATGAAGCAAGCCGCCAGGTCAGACATGCTGAATCTTTCCCAGTGAGACTGGTGCTACACAGATTACTAAAGATGGGTTAGTTAAGAGAGTTAGAGTTAGCCAAGAAAAGGCTAGACATAATGGGCCAGGCAGTGTTTAAATGAATACAATTTGTGTGTTGTTATTTTGGGTGAAGCTAGCCAGGAGGCCGGGAACTGGGTGGCAGAAAGCAGCCTGCAGCTCCTTCAACAATTTGAGGTTCCTCTTCCAAAGTGATTCTAGATGGTGTAAAGCTGACAGTAAAACTGAGTAATTGTCTTTATCTGGTTGGTTTGTAGACAAGTGTGGCAATTTGAATGTAATTGGTCCCATAAGTTCATAGGGAATGGCACTATTGGAAGATGTGGCCTTGTTGGAGAAAGTATGTCACTGTGGAGGCGGGCCTTGAGGTCTCCTATGCTCAAGCTATGCTCAGTATAGACACAGTCCGCTTCCTGTTATCTGTGGATCAAGATGTAGAACTCTCAGCTCCTTCTCCAGTATCATGTCTGCCTGCCTACAGCCACACTTCCTGCCATGATGATAATGGACTAAGCCTCTAAAAAATATAAGCTAGCCCCAATTAAATATTTTCCTTTATAAGAGTTTCTGTGGTCATGGTGTTTCTTTACAGCAATAGAAACCCTAAGACAGAAGTTGGTACCAGGAGTAGGGTATTTCTTTGATATGCCTGACCATGTTTTCATTTGGAGGAATTTGGACTTTGGGAGTTTGGATTAGAAAAACAGAAGAATTCATCAAATGCCATTTAATGGCGCATACTAATAGGAGCATGGAAGACAATGGTGCTGATTGATATGAACTGTGGGGGCCTTGCTAAAAGATTTCAAAAAAGAAGAATTTTAATATATTTCCTAGAGATCATTCTTGTGGTATTTGGTGAGGAATATAGCTGCTTTTTGCCGTTTCTGAAGAGTCTAAAGTGAAAAGAACTGAATTAATTCCATCAGCAGAGGAAATCTCAAATCAGCTGAGGATGTACTCAACTGTGTGATTATTAGTGGTCACTGTTATACAGACCTATAATGAAAAGGAACAAGCTGAGAAAGGAAAAGTACCAAATGTAAAATTTGAGTGAAAACAGAGTACCAGGAAGTGGAATGGAGCGAAATTCTGTGTTCAAGAAAACAAACAGATTAAGAAAAGGAATAAAGGGAGTGGTGACCTCAGGGCAAGATGCCACCCAGGTAAATTTCCAACTTGTGAAAAAGCTTAGACATGGATGTGGTGGTGCACACCATTAACCCCACCACACTCCTAAGGCAAGCAGATCACTGAGTTTGAGACTAGTCTGATACATAGCTCCAGTCTCAAATCAGACAACCTTAGGGAGTAAGGGAAACCATGGAAAATAGAAAGTTGGTAAAGATGTAATTGAGCAAGGAGGCCATGTCCCAGCCCCAGAAAGCAGCAGAACTTGGTAGTTTCATGCGCATAGTTCTAGATTTACAGTCAAGAATAGAAGAAAGGAGTTCTGGAATCTTCCCCCAAGACTAAGGAAAGTCACTGAGGCCAGGCATGTATCAGCAGTGTCCCTGAATGGAGGCCTTGAGAGGCCACTGCATAAAGCTCTGAAGATGAAGCCTAGATTGCCTTGGAGATCCCAGGATGTTGGAGATGACAGGACTATGAGATACCTGCCGAGGAAAGCTGCTAACGGGAAGTGGAGCCAGCTGAAAAGAAATAAGCATGTTGAAGTCAACAAAGCTGAAAGGAGTTGGAGATATGAAGAGAATTTTGACATCAGACATGGTGATGCAGAGATTAGAATTTTCCCAGCTGGTTCTCGGTCTTGCGCTGGTCCGGTATTTCCTCACTATGCTCCCTTCCCTACATTTTGGAACAGTAATGTATATCCTGTGCTGTTTTATGTTGGAAGCATACGATCTGGTTTTTGATTTTGGTTTTATAGGGGATTACAGTTAAAAGATTGCATGAATCTCACAAGAGACTGAATTTTTGACTCTTAAACATTGCTGAGACTATAATAGACTATAGGATTTTTGAAATTGGACTAAGTGCATTTTGTATTATGAAATTGTTACAAGCTTATGGAGGCCAGGGAGTGGAATGTGGCAGTTTGAATATAATTGGCTCCTGTAAGTTTATTAGGAGATGTAGCTTTGTTGAAGTAGTTTTGGCCTTGTTGGAAGAAGTATGTCACTGTCAGGGTGGGCTTTGCCCAGTGTGGTACACATACATTTCCTATTGCCTATGGATCAAGATGTAGAACTTTCAGCTCCTTCTCTAGGACCATATCTGCCTACAGACTGCCATGCTTCCTGCCATATTGATAATGGACTAAATCTCTGGAGATGTAAACTAGCCCCAATTCAATGTTTTCCTTTATAAGAGTTGCTATGGTCATGTTGTCTATTGCTCTTCACAGCAATAGAAACTCTAATTAAGACAACATGTCATGAGGATTGTCTAATAAAGGAGGACCCAATCCATTGTTGATGGTGCCATTTCCTGCACAGGTGGTCCTGAGATAGCTAAAGATGAACCTGTGAGCCACAAACAGAGTCAGCGATCAGTTCCTATATGGCTTCTGTCTCAAGTTCCCATCCTGACTTCCTCTTTGATGCACTGTGACCTGGAAGTATTAAGCCAAATAAAGCCTTTCTTGCCAAAGTTGCTTCTGATCCATGTTTTATCATAGTAATAGAATGAAACTCAAGCACCACCTCTTCCACAGGAGCCAGGCTCCATTCTGAATGACACCATTTTTTTAATGAACAAGTGCTATCTAATATTTACTATGATTTGCTATAATAATCTCTGATATTTCATCTAAGCTTCCTAAGATTGGGAATGTTGCATTGCTTATACTGATATTTTCCATGTCTAGTGCAACACCTAAACAAATCAAATAGCCCATAAGCATAAATGATCATTTTCATTCATTTTCACAGATGGACCAGTAAGTATGAGCTTATCCCAAGCCAATTGTCAATCCGTGCTCTCTCTCTCTCTCTCCCTCTTTCTCTCTCTCTCCCTCTCTCTCTGTCTTTCTGTGTCTCTCATTTTGTAAGACTGAGAGCGGCAGTACTATTGAACAAGTCATTCTTTCTTTCAATGACTTTCTTTAGTGACTGTTTGCTACATGTCAGGTACCATGCTAAATGTTAGCAGTAAAATTATAAAGAAGTCAGACAAGGCATCTCCTTTGTGTCAGCTCCATTTTAGAAGTGAGTATAGCTTGTGTACAGTGACTGATGTGGGATTCGCGTATGTATGCTGTGTATATGTTTTATTACCATTGGTTAATAAAGAAGCTGATTTGGGCCTATTGGAGCACAGAATCGAGCAAGGGAGGAATTCCAAGCAGATATAGAGGAAAAAAAGAAGGTGGAGTCAGAGAGACGCCATGTAGCTTCCAAAGGAGACAGGCTCTGACAGAACCTTACCAGTAAGCCACAATCATGTGGCGATACACAGATTAATAGAAATAGGTTAAGATGTAAGAGTTAGATAATAAGAATCCAGAGCTAATAGGCCAAGCAGTGTTGCAATTAATATAGCTTCTGTGTGATTATTTCAGGTCTGGGTGGCTGGGAAATGAACAAGCACCTTCTGCCTACAATTGGCAATCTGGACAATGTAATATTTGTCAAAGACAAGCATCATTGCTATGAAGGAACCCAGTGAAGGTGATATGAAGGACTGGGGGCAGTGATGAAAAGGCAGTTCATTCAGCTCAGGTGATCAGAGAAGGCCTCGCCTATAAAGTGAGCCTAGTTTATGATGGTAAGTAAAGGACTTCTAGGCAGAGAGAACAGAAAATACAAACTCCCTGAGGTATGAAAGATCTCAGTACTCCCAGGTACTCAAATATTCTGGTCTGGGGGTACAAAAGGTGCCAGTATGGAGGTGTGTTTAGGGAAAGGAAAAAGAAGGCACCAAAAGATTTAATCTGAATGTCGTGGTCTGATTTACATGCTAAGAATATCTATGGAGATAGCTCAGTATGCAAGATTGCTTGGTGTATACTCATGAAGACCTGAGTTCAAATGCCCAGCACTCATTTTAAAAGTCAGCTTTGACTACATGTACCAACAATCCTAGCACTGTGGGAGATAAAGAGTCATGAGAATTTCTGGGGCTTGCTTGCTATCAGCCTAGTTCCAGTTATAGTGAGGGACTCTGTCTCAATAAAATAAGGCAAAGACCTAGAAAAAGACAGCCGACATCCTCCTCTGGCCTCTGTGTGCACACACACACAAAGAAAGAAAGAAAGAAAGAAAGAAAGAAAGAAAGAAAGAAAGAAAGAAAGAAAGAAAGAAAGAAATTCTTGCTGCTGCTGGGAGATGAAAAGAAGGTGAGGATCCATGTGACAGAGTAGGAAGGGGGTTCTTTCAGATATCTGAGTAAGATATGGTTACTCATGGCTTGTCCTTAGCTGGTTGCAAAGGTGAAGACAAAAAAATGGAGATAACCTCATCTTATTCTAAGATTTATTTTAGTAAAGATTTAAATAATTTGGAAAGATGTATCTTCATATTTGTAACAAAGGGTGAATCACACAGATTGAAACATGCAGTGTGCTGTGATGTAATGTCTGGGAAATGTTGTTCCAGAGAATTAATTCTGGTTGGTCAGGTAGGAAGAGGCCCACGAACTTAGATTTGTATGTGTGTGCTGTTAGTTCTATGACCATGCCAGTTTAGGTGCTCCTTCCTGATCTGTGGTTGATTTCCCATTGCTTGACATCACATATCAACCTTGAACCTGACCTCAGAAATGTGACTTTGTCAGGTCTGTTGAGGGCACAGCATGTGACCGCTGAGTTAGTTAAGATCTAGGTCCACTGTAGGTATTGAGAAGTGAACTATATTAGTCTATAGGAACCACTGCTGGTAGCTCATTGGCTGGGGACCTAGTTACATTGAGAAACACAGATAGGAAGAACAAGGCATCGCCATTTGCATCCTAGGATTACCCAGTCCAGGAATTCTTGGTAAGAACCACTATTAACTTGTGTAAAACATTGCAGAGAAAATGATGTATGAATATAGAGTTCAGAGGTTACTGGGTAATATTGATGGGCAGCAGGTTTGAATGTCATGGGTTCTTGATCATGTAGGACCCTGTAGAACATTACTTTCAGCCTTCAATCCTAAGTTTGACTTTGACAAAAAGATATGGCCAGCAGATAGCTGTCACTTGCTGATGGTCACAAAGTGTCAGCCAAGGAAGTCTGTGCCTTCTTTATCCTCAGCCTCTCTTACGTTGAGCATGAAGACAGGCTGAAAAAATCTTGGCTCAGAGAAGTTGTGTAACATTCCCAGGGACATAAATGTAATCAGACAGGCTAACTTCATGCCCAGGTCAAATGACTCCAAGTCCACATTCTTTATCACTGAACAGTTCTAAAACTGTCTCTTAGAGAAAGCCAAAGGTTCAATTCCAACCTTAAAAAGCCATGGGACTTTGTATGTACAATTAACCTCTTAGAATCCAGGTCCTATTCTGTAACCAGGTTTCTGACCCAAGTTCTTTCAGCTAAGAATTCTTAGTTTCTGAAAGCATTGTTACTTGCTGTTACCTCGTTTTGCTTCTATCTATCATTGTTATCTCATCATGGCCTTGGGTTTTAGCCAAGGACTCCAACAACCAGCCATAGTTTTGCCCAAAGTAAACAAAAAATATCTACAGACTGAATGTCATGGCCCCACCATGTCATATGACACCTGTCTACACACTGAATATCATGGCCCCCACCATATCATATGATACTTGATTTGAGACTTTGGGTCTTGTTTGGCTATTGGGTTAAATATCCCATAAAAGCTACACCGACCCTTATTAAAGCCTTATACGATTACATCAGGGACATTAAATAGAAAACTGGAAAAAAAATACAATCTGTCCACATGATTATAGTAATTCATTTAGGAGATATAACTGTATTTGAATAACTATGTATATCAATTTACAATATATTTATTCAATGAAAAAGACAGCTATGGAATACTAAGCATTAAAGATATTTCTACATGATGTATTATGAATTTTACAGATGTTACAAAAATCCATGATTGTCAATAGGTGACATCTGTCAGCATGAGAAGAGGGTGGGGCTACAGAAGTGAAGGCTCAGCATCACAGTGCCCATGGCACCCTCACACTTTTATTAATAATTTTATAGGACTGATGCTTGTCTCTGCTCATTCATTCAACAAGTCTGTATGACTCATGGAATGAGTGTCCTATGCCTTCCCTGAGCTCCTGGAATGAGAGGAGAGAAGCATGATGACACCAGTGTTGATTAAGGACTCACAAGCAGAGTCAGAAAACCACAAAATCCTCCTGGCTTTTGGGAAATTTCATTTTCTGAGTCCGTTTTAATTTCTGAAAAACAGAATATATGCCAACTTTTCCTGGTTGGTGTGATGAGATATAATGGTCTCATTGTGATACCTGGCACATCGTGGGCACTCGGTCCAGTCGCTGTGGTGGTGATTGTTGCCTGAAAGCAATGCAATGAACGCATGGGGAAAGCACAGAGAAGTGGCCTACCTACCACCATGGAGCCATGAGGACATCGTGTCAGTGGTCAGTACTATGCAGCAGAGATTGACAGCGTCCCTGCCTACATACCACTGAGCAACTCCCAAGTGTCTATAACTTGTCATTTGGAAACTTCCACTCAGGAGTCTGTGTCTTTCTTTCTGCCCTTGGTGACATCTATTGTCTAGCTTTTCATTTTTCCCGGCCGACACTGAAGTTCTCTAAAGAGAAAATCTGAAAGAAATTGAGAGTATGTAACCATTAAAATTAATTGCACACAAACATTAGCAATCAGATATCCATTGCTGACATGAAATATGGATAAGGAGTTGCTGAAACATTTATATTAAATTACTTTTGTAATAATATTTAACTTTGGTGCATTAAATATTTAGTATTCCTTTCTTGCCATTTGCAAAGAAGCTTCCAGCTCTTTGAAAGAAGAAACCCATGTCAGCCATTTCTGTCTCAAGAGGATGGGCATCAGACCAGTAGCTCTGAGATGAGACCAGCAGATATGTCTGTAACTTGGCAAGAGCCAGTTTTTCATTCATTCAACAGAAGATTATTGTCATTTCTGACGAGTGTATCAGTCAGATTTTTCATTACTAAGACAAAATACTTGAGGAAAACTTAAAGGAGAGGGTGTTTATCTTGGTTCATAGTTGCAGAAATGTCACTGTCACTGTGGGCATGGTAGGATAGATGTCATGGCAGCCAGGAAGCAGGAGTGACAGTCGGAGGGGAGAATCCTGCTGGGGCTACTCTTTTTCCTTCTTTATTCCACTTGTGTACCATCCTGTGGGGTGGTGCTGCCCACATTCAGGGAGCATCTTCCACACTGAATTCCTTCTTGGGAAAGACACACTCAGAGGTGCAGGCTATTGGTCTCCTAGGCATTTCTCAATCCAGGAAAATGACCATCAAAACTTTCTGTCCCCGGATACCATGGAGAAACACAGAAATGCAAAACACGATCCCAGAGTTTGTAAGTCACATAAGAAAAGACAGTAAGAAGGTCAGCCATGTTGCCTATCTTTCTGCCACACTCAGCTCCCACAGAATGAGTTGTTTAAGTTTTTTGAAACTTTTCATTTTATTTTTATCTTATTTTGTTCTCTCTTTCTCTCATCTCTAACTTTTGCCATGCTGGTTACCTCTCCCTTAAACAGACTTTTCTGTCTGTGAGTTTAGTAAACTCTTACAGGAGTTTTCAATTCCCAGAGATGTTCTCAAACACGACCAGTGCTGTCATTCTGACGCAGCTACGATCCACTCTAGATACTATGCAGCTAGGTGACCCATCACCACATCCTCTCCCAAAAGATCCAATCTGTTTTCCTTACCAATGTGAGCTAGTTACATGTGATTCACTGAGGTATCCCTGATGTCCTTGCTTTGTCAGAGAGTGGGTATTCAGCAAACTTAGCAAACCAATAAACTAAATAAATGAAGGCAGTTATTAATTGGCCTTGTGCGTCAGTAAGTGTGTTCCTGGTTATGATGCAGGCATATATACCACAAGATATGATAGGCTTTTTATGATACATGGGGTGGGGCTATTCCTAGAAGTAATGATGACAAGCAAATTCCTGGGAAAATTGGGGGTCTTCTAATTATAGAAACTAAAAAGTATAATTACTCAATTAGAATTTTGTTTCTTAAAAAATATTCTTCGGGGGCTGGGGAGATGCCTCAGTGGGTCAAGTGCCTGCATACAAGCACAGACCTGGGTTCAGATCCCCCAGTGTCCACATGCATCTGTAAGCCTAGTGCTGGGGAAAAGCAGATAGAAGGGTCCCAGTAACTGACTAGACAGAAGGCTAGCAGTGAATGTGGGCTCGAGTGACCTGGTCTCTGAAGATAAGGTGGAGAGCAGAACAGTAGTGGACCACACTCAACATCAGCCTCCGACATGCACATACATGTACAAATGCGCTTATATGCACACAATCATGCACGCACATACATTACACACACACACACACACACACACACACACACACGTAGGGCCCATGGGTCTACCCTGCTCCTGGGGTTCATCTTGAGTACAGCTAAACATCCTGTTTGTTCCTGTGCTCCCTCTGCCCTGCCTGGTGATTAGCTATGCAGCATTGTTGACTCCACCTTGGGCATGGTAATTTCCCACTTGCCTGGGGGGAATTCCATTGAGCAGCAAGTAGGTATTTAATGTTTTCCCTAAATTTGAATATACGGCATTCTGCTGATCTCCTTTTGAATGACCCAGGTCTCTTGTGTGTTCTCCAGGCCCTTGCCCGGCTAGCATTTGATACAATGGCATGTGAACTGTACCAAGAGAGTAATGCAGGTGCAGGTGTTTTACACACACACTATAAAAAAAATTTAAAATCCACTCAAAATAATTTTACATCTGTTTAACACTACATGGCCTCTGGTCCTCTCCTCATTACACCAACATTCACACCACCGTGATCACACCTTACAGTGCCATCGGTACATCAGAGAATAAGCAGAAACAAAGGCAGGAAGTGGGCTTTCCACCATCTTTAGATGGAGAAAAGGGCCTCCAACTACTAGCCCCTCTAAGAGCTAAGTAGGTAAGCTATGTAGCTAGTAGACAAGTTACATAGGAAGAATTCCAGTCCAACATCTGGCTGCACCCTCCATTCTGGTCCCAATCTTCTGACTGAATCCATGCTCTCACTAAGATCATGCCCTCCTGGGTGGACCTCCTAATCACCATATACCACACAGTAGGGTTCCCAGAGATGATAAAGGCCTTCTGTTTCCATCTGCATATCACAGAACATTTTCCTAAGTACACAGTCACAAAAAGTCCTGAGAGTCCTCAGAATTTAGGTTATGGTAATTCACAGAATTCTAAGTGTCTGTCAACATCAAAGTCGATGATTCCCTACATGGGAATAAAAATCTGACTGCTACCGCAAGGGAACGTTCTAGGGTGAAAAAAGGACGGGCTAATTCCAGATGAAGGGTCAAGGGTCAGGATCTTCACAGTAGCTTCACAATTTTGAGTCCATTAGACTTTGGTCCATGGAAACCACAGCACCCCTAGTAGCCCACTACTGCTTTGTGTGGAGGCCTGGGGATACTGCTCACTTTCAGCTGCAGGTTCCTTTGACCAACTCCCAGAGCAACTGAAAGAGCCCTGCTGGGTCCTCTTGAGTTTTCTTAAAGTAAGAATATTGTCATTCTATATCATTTGCATGACCAAATATCAGAAGGAAAAACAACAAAAACATCTTTAAAAATTTGTTGGCTAAATACAAATGAAGTCTACATGTTGTTTATATAACTGTACACACACAGGACTGCAGAGCAGGGGCGAGGGAGTGTGCACAATCTGAGTGGCTTCCTACAAGTTTACATTGCCTCGGCCGTAGTTTTAGGCATATTTACCACTCTGTTAGCAGAGCCAGGGCTTGGTCAATTTTGCACAGTTCTCAGTCTCCTCCCTCTTTTCTCAGACGACCGAGCCAAATATCTGCCTTATCTAACTGACTCATTGTGAGACCGCTAGATACAGCCTATTCAAATTGCCTACTGACCCTACACTACTGCATTGTGCAGGGTCATGCCATGGAGACCACTTTACAGCCACAGCATGATTCCGCAGGATTCATAAACCCACCAATCAGAGCTCTTACGGCAAACCTGCTTGGGTCACAATAAGGGAGCAGTTCCATTGCTACTGGACCGGCAAACATTCCAGCTGGGTGTGTGTCTTCTGCTGTAGTCTCTGTAGGATTACGACCATTTCTAGATGCATGTTCATTTCCTGAGGCTGCATTGCTGAGAATGAGCTTGAGGGTGGCAGGCTATGAATGGGTCAAAAGTTGTGGGTTGCTGTATTTGCACAACAGTTGCTGAAGGAGCAAACTGATGAGAGAAGCTGCTACCCAAGAAGCTGATGCTGGGTCCAGGAAGGACTCTGAAGCAAAAAAGCCTCAAACTGATGCTGCATGTCTGCAGTTGAGTGACAGAGCCAGGTGCCACAGAGACTCAATCCCGTGGGAGGCCCCCTCAGTGTCTGGACAATAACGCAGGGCCCAAGGCCATGGGCATTCCTGGGCAGGCTACTGCTCACTAGCTCCTGCTTTCCGTCCCACCCCTCCCACATCTCACTCCCTCACCGCTCCCCCCTCACCCCGCCCCAGGACTGAATTCTTGTTTTCTTCTTTCTTCTTTCAGATCATTTCCCTGAAACCTGAGAAAATGATTGATCAATTTAGAACAGGAGGCAAATGGACATGCTGGGCAATCAAACCTCCTTCCGGCCAGTGCGAATTTATGAACCCCATAATGGTTACAATGCCATCAGCATGTGATGTTTGCCCTATTCTGGGTTGTGACAGCCAGAATGAGCCAGGAGTTTTTCAGAGTTGCAGCTAAAGGCAGAGCAGGAGCCCTTTCAGACTAGGGCCCGGATGTCTGCCTCATTTCCATGCAAATAGAAAGAAGGCTGTGGCTAGACAAGGGCTGAACTGGGGAAAGGCGGGTGTGGACTGAATTGTGGTTTCGGTTCCCTGCCCCAGGTAGATGCTGCGACTTGCTTGTTCTTAGAGAACTATAGGCAGGTCGGGTGCCAGGCTGGACCACAGGTCCATTTTTCATTTTTGCTCTTTTGCTTTAAGCTTGTTATTGTATGCAACACACTGTTCCACAAATGCACTTATAAAAATCCAACTTTCACTGGACATGGTGGTGCACATCTTTAATTCTAGCACTAGAGAGGTAGAAACAGGCATATCTCAGTCAGTTTGAAACCAGCCACTCTACATAGCAAGTCCCAGGTCAATTAGAACAGTGAGACCATTTTTTTTTTAAATTGAACATTAACAGCTGCTTCATTTTTCTCTTTCTTAGCACACAACTGGACTACATTTCCCCAGTTTCCTTGTGATTGAAAGTTGACAAGGGAGCAGAAGTGATGCCTATCACTTCCTAGAGCGCTCTATCTTGTGGATGAATGTAGCATGGTGGGCCTGCTTGTTGGGGTTTCTGTCCTTCCCAGTTCCCACAGCTGACAAGTCCCAAAGAAAATCACACAGAGGTCCCCATAAATTATAAACTCATTGGCCCATTAGCTCAGGCTTGTCATTTACCACTGAGTACTGGGCAATGTTGCTTGTTTGTAAATATTAACCCTAATCACATTTTCAAAGTAGAAAACACTAACTTTATTTTAAAATGAGATTGAGAATAGGACTGAGGTGTCCAATGTGTTGTATCTGATGAGAATTTGGACAGGATTTAAACTTACAAAGCCAGTCAATGTCAGACTTCAAATCCCAGGCTCCTGTGTATAATAAACACAAGTTATTTGTTGATTACTTCTCTTCTAAATCAGATTTTTTCTGAAAATTTCACATATACAAAAATGTATGCAGGCTGGAGAGATGGCTCAGAGGTTAAGAGCACTGGCTTCTCTTCCAGAGGTCCTGAGTTCAATTCCCAGCAACCACATGGTTGGCTCACAGCCATCTGTAATGAGATCTGGTGCCCTCTTCTGGCCAGCAAGCATAAAAACACTGTATACATAATAAACAAATAAATAAATAAATCTTTAAAAAAAATGTATGCAGATTACTGTCATTCTCTACCCTCTCTTACCTCCCCTGACCCTAACCTATACCTCTCCTTCCCTACAAATACGTGTCTCATATTCTCATCTGTTTTATGACCAGGGATGTCTTGTGTCATGACCTTGGGATAGGTGCTATCCATTAGCATCTGGTAGGCACAATCAATAATAGGAATCTCCTCCCCCCACGATCTATCAATAGCCAGAAGTTCAGCAGTAAGGGGTAAGGCCTCATGATCCCGTCCCCCTTGGTTGATGATAAGGCCAGTCTTGTGGAGTCTGAATGTGTGCCCCTACCCCAAACTCACATTAGGAACTTGATTTCCCGTGAAGAGCTACTTGAGATGGGTCTTTTCAGATGTGTTTAGGTCTTATCCTCAGGTATCTCAGGTGTGGATCAATGTTGTTATAAAAATGGCTGCTGACTCTGGCTCATTCTCTCTTGCCTTTCCACCTCGGGGAAGCAAACAAAACAAAGATTTAATTTTGGACCCAGAAAATGTTTGAAAAGTTAGAAATTTCCACCCCCAAAAATCTATCTGAATATTTTTCCTTAAAATTTTAAAGAATCAGGCAACTATCAACCTGCATTCCCACCAAACTGCAGCTCCACAGTGTTGGTCCCCTAGTGAGAAAGTCCTGTGCTCTCCAGTATGGAGGACCCTGGTTTCTTCAGACAACTCACCTCTCCCAGTATGCTTCCCCCGACCCTGTAGACACTTGAGTTTTCAATCCTTGCTTTAAGCAAACTGCTTGGCTTACAGAGTCAAAATGCTTGTATGTGCTCATTCTTTGCACCAAAGAATGAAAGATGTCTGCAGTCCTATTATCTCCAGGCTAGGGAGTTTAATAAAACCCAGCTAACACTGCGTGGATTTAGCCCTAAGCATGCCAGGGGCCATGACTGTGAAAGCAGAACAAGGAGGAGGTGGAGGGGTGGTGAGGCATAGCACAAAGAGACCGTCTGGAAGTATGACCCTCTGCTCCACCAGGCTGAGATAAGCTCCTCCATGAGCTGTTTCTGTGAGGTGAGGGAGAAGCTGGACTCGCACAAGACGCAAGGCAGGAATTCCTGAGCAGGTACACTGGATGAGCCTCTGTCTCATGAAACTTTAGCTCCACTCACTGGCTGGCTGTAAATTAAACTCTAAGAAAGCTTAGTGAAGCCTTCAGGAAGCCTCAAAGTTTTTGTCTGGCTTCTTATGAAGTTCAGAAAGAGAGAGGCCCCTTTCCCACCTTCCACTGCAGTGGTTCCTGGCTCAGTGTGCCCACAGCTGCCTATCCTGTCTACTCCTGAGACTTCACCTGTCTAAAGAAAAGACAGCTCCCTGCTGAGCTGCGCCTACTCTCAGGCTGGGCTTGGGCTTTCAGGTAACCTCTTCAGAAATTCAGCTATGGGGACTGGGGTGATGCCGCAGTGGGGAACGTTCTACCCTGCAAGCACGCAGGCCTGATTTTGCTCTCCTAAGAACCCACATAAAAAGTGTTGGGCACGGATATGTAGTAATATGAGCTGCGTTCCCAGCACCCCAGCCTCCTGCTTGGCTTATGCCCCGAAATAACAACACACAAACTGTATTCATTTAATCACTGCTTGGCCCATTTCTATCTAGCCCTTACTGGTTAATTCTGATATCCCGATCAACCCATTTCTAATAAACTGTAGCACCGGTCATACCGGGAAGATTCTAGCCTATGCCATCCTGGGTCGGAGCTTCATAGCATGTGTCTGCCTGGGAGCGGGGCATGGCGTCTCTCTCAGGCGTCTGCTCCCGAGAGGAGAGCTGTGGAGTCTGAGCTCACTTCCTCTTCCTCCCAGCGTTCTGTTCTGTTTACTCCTCCCACCTATCTTCTAACCAATAAAATGGGCCAAGGCAGTTCCTTTATTAGCCAATGACCTTCCTCCGTCAGGGGTAGCTGCAGGTGATGTTTTTTAAAAAGTGTACTCACGAAATCAGAAGGAAAGATGGTGGAACTGAGCTGTGCATCTGATGTTCAGTGTTCTGGAGCTCCGGCAGAAATAGGGTATTACTGAATAGGGCCTGGGAGACAGAGAGCAGGGAGCAGCAATGCTGCCTTCAGGCTGCAAGCACAACAGTCATGCCCAACCAAAGATAGGGTGGGTGATGGGTGGTGGCCTAGAGGTCCCATAGAAACTCGTCACTACTGAATAGGGTTAGTCCAAGGCCAGCTGGTGATTACAAGCTTGGAGCCACTGCTCCCTGCTGGGAAACAGAGAGTGTGGGACAGCAGTGTGGGTGTGGCTACAAGAACAAAGACCACGTCTCTCAAGCCTGGGGCAGCTGACAATGAGGGCAGGGAAGCGTGCAGAAGCCCAGAGCTCAGAGCTCATGCTCTGGAGAACAGAAGGATATCTGAGACCAGTCTCAGTGATGGTCCAATATTTAAGATGCTTCAGAAACCAGAAACCAACGACTCATTGCAATGAATGTTTGCTTGTAAAGATGTTTGGGAGGAAACATACTGTGTGACACATTATAGTTTCTAATGCCATGGAGACGAATGAGTAAGCAATGGAGAGAGAGGAGGGAAGATGGACAGATGGAATGGCACATGCTCTGTGAGAATGCAGGTGTAAGGAACGGTTCCCGTCGACAGGGGAGTACTTTATTTTCTTCTGAGTAAGGCCATCAGGGTGGTGGGGAGCAGCCTGGAAGTAGTGCAAACTCAGCCCTTAAACACACTGCCCAGCCAAACAATTGTCCTGGCTCTGAGCAATGGCAGGATGTCTGAGATGACGGTTGGACCTCCTAGAAGGACCTCCATGGTCTGTGCCACCCCCAGAGCCATACTGGTAACTGTGGTCTACGCTGCTGTCCTAAGCCAAGTTGAGCCTGACGTCTGTGTTGATGTCCATGGTTTGGGCTGCTCCTGGAGGCCACATCCATGTAGAAAACCTGAGCTGCCACCAGAGACCATGATGATGTGCATGGCCTATACTGCCACCTAAGGCCATATCTGTGGTCCATACTGCTGCTGAGGCCCTTGTTGGGGTTCTGTTGCAGTCAGAAGCCATGTGATTCTGTGACCTATGTTACCACTGAAGGCCATGTGGGTATCCGTGGCCTGGGCTGCCACTGGAAGCTAAGTTTATGTTCATGGTCCTGGCTGCCACGAGGGATCATATTAGTATCTGAGGTCCATGTTGCCCTGGAAGCCACGTTGGTTTTGCCCCGTGCTGTGGCAGAGGGCTGTGTTGATGTCTGTGGTCTATACTGGCACTGGAGACCATTCTGAGGTCTGTGGCACATGTTGATGCCCGATGTCATGTGGATATCTGTGGTCCATCTTGTCACCAGAAACCATGTGTAAATCCATGATCCTTGTTTCTGCTGACTGTAGCAAGCAAGCTTCTTTTAAAGTGGTATGGCTGACTGCAGTTGAGAAAGAGGGACATAGAAGGCTTCTATGACAACCCCAACCCCACCCCTCAAAAAGTATCAACCTAGACAGAAAGCTACTGGAGAGAACTCTTTAAAATTGTGATAAGGATGCTGAAGTGTAGCTCTCCACAACTGGTGGCTTTTGGGTGGGGAAGGACTCAGTTTTCTTTAGGGCTGGCTATTAGGAGTTTGACCATGCTCCTCTGAGTATATGGCAACACAGATTGGACTTGTCTGGCATTTTTAGGGGTTAACAAGGTCCGGGGGTGATGACTTGGGACTAGACAGCATGATCAGGGTGCATTATGTCAAATTCCCAAATAATCAATAAAATTATTATGTTAGGGGGAAAGATGCTGGGTAAGATGTCATGTGCTTTAAACCCAGAGCTGGGAGGTGAGAGACAGACTTCTGGGGCTCCTTATCCAGCCAGCCTGGACTCCTTAGCATGTTTTAGGACAGTGAGAAACCCTGTGTCAAAAATAAAGTAGAGGGTATTTGAGAAACTGCAGCCAGGATTGTTCTCCAGATTGTGAATGTGCACACACTACTCTAACCCATCTATCTGGACTTTCCTGTTCTTCAATCTGAGTGAATGTACCTACTCAACCCTTACCGATTAGCTATATTGATTAAAGGAAAATAGATCTTTAATGATGGATGGAAATAAGAGAACACCTTTGACAGATTGTTACAGGCTGTGTACTTAAGATTTGCTATCTTCTATGCTAAGCCTTGTTGTCCTCACTTTGTAGATGAGGAAACTGAGGCTAAAAGATGCTAAGCACTCTATTCTGAATCACAAAACATCAACCAGAAGTCTCTTCTAATTCAGGCCTTTTGTTCTACAATCCACACTGTAGCAACTGCTCTACCTCATATATTCTGTAAGTGAAAACTCCCATTTCCATTAAACAATGGTTGTGATTTTTGAGGAGGTATCCCTCCTCAAAAAAAATAAATAAATAAAAATAAAAAAAAATAGATTGCAAAAATAGCCTAGCCATTTTTCTATTTATTTGTGTGTTTATAAAAACTAACACACTTTGATACACACCATCTCCTTGGCAGTCACACAAATTAAAAAGAAAAAGGAAATAAAACCTTGTCCATCATGCAAATTTTCCTGTTTGGAAAATAGAGCAGAAGTGATTCAAGTGAAAGCTCCTGGACTGGAAGAATTACCCCAAAGGACACTACCACATTGTGGCAGGGCTACAGGACCAAAGTTTTCTAGTCAGTGCTTGTTTTGATGCACACATTTCTGAAAAGCATAGTTACAAACACTATAAACCAAGCCTGATTTCCAGCAATACAGGACAGTAAAGAATGTCTTGAGTTTGAAAAGAACACAATGTCTTCAAGTTCTTAACTAGTTGGGCTGTTTGGATTAAGGAAGTGGTGCGTGTGTGTGTGTGTGTGTGTGTGTGTGTGTGTGTGTGTGTCCCTCATGTCTCTACCTCCCCAGAACTGAGATTATGGCATACATCACCACACCCTGCTTTTATGCAGATTCTTATAATCCAAATCCAGATCCTCATGCTTATGCTAAGACACTTTACCAAGTAAACCATGTTCCAAACCCCAAGAAAGAGACCTCCCTTTGCTCATCTATAAATTGGGAAATATACTAATTTCTCTATCCCAGGACTCAATGTAAAGGAAAGTATAAACCCCATTCTATAAGTTGCCGATCCTTAATGCCTATAAGAATCTAGAGCAGTTTCTTCTTGCTAAGGGTGCATGTATTTTAAATGAGAAAGCTCAGAGGTGATAATGTTATGGGTGTGTGTTAGTACACACAGATTTATTTCAGCACCTAAACTGTAGTGATTGGGCAACATCTGAGGGTCATCTCTGCACACCTTAGATCACAGCGACAAGTGCATCACTTACTATTATATTTCTGTAACCAGATACTTAGCAAAAGCAAGTTTTAAAAAGTGAGTTTGGGGAGGGTCACTGTTTAAGAAGCTGCTGTTTGTCATGGTGGCTGGAGTAGCTTTGTCCTTAGTTGTAGCAACTTGTAGCACCATTTTATTCTATAATGCTGGCCAGAAGGCAGGAAGCCTGGCAGCAATCCAGACCAGGCTATCACCCCCAAAGTTCTATCCTCAGTTATCCACCTTTTCCACCTGGGCCAAGGAACCACAATTCCCCCCCTAACCAGAGCACACGTTGAAGGCCAAATATTCAGCTATATGAACCTGTGAAGGATGTTTCACACTGAAAGCAATAGAGATAGTTACTGATCAGATACTTAGCAAAAGCAAGTTTTAAAAAGTGAGTTTGGGGAGGGTCACTGTTTAAGAAGCTGCTGTTTGTCATGGTGGCTGGAGTAGCTCTGTCCTTAGTTGTAGCAACTTGTAGCACCATTTTATTCTATAATGCTGGCCAGAAGGCAGGAAGCCTGGCAGCAATCCAGACCAGGCTATCACCCCCAAAGTTCTATCCTCAGTTATCCACCTTTTCCACCTGGGCCAAGGAACCACAATTCCCCCCCTAACCAGAGCACACGTTGAAGGCCAAATATTCAGCTATATGAACCTGTGAAGGATGTTTCACACTGAAAGCAATAGAGATAGTTACTGATCAAGATGAGCTTTAAGTATGTGTGAAGTCACTGCCATAGTCACACAGCCATGGGCCTGTGCACTTGCTTGTAGCACCATTCATAGAAACTATTATACTATGCTACTTGCTGGGCTTAGGCAGTGAACAACTTTCACAAGCGATGACTGCAGGTCTGGCCAAGCTTGTTAACACCAAATTAAAATGGATTTCCCTGTGACTGCTCATGATAAAGTATCGTTGTTGAAGGAAGGAAATGGATCATTTTCCAGTCTACTTGTGTGAACCCCTCTTTTAAGTAGAACAGAAAGCTGTCTGCCTTTATGCAGAGCTAGGAAAGAATTGGTTTTGTGAAATGGAGTCAATAATCATTGACCTCACAGGGCTTTTGTTTAAAACAAAATCAACAGCATCGAGACAGCACAAAATCTATCCACAGGTAAAATCTTGTCATTACTAAGGGGAAGAGACTTACAGAGGGCCTCCCAGAGGTTTATAGTTATGGACCCAGTCCCAGTAGACAGGTAGAGCACATGAAAACATAGCTTCCCTTCACCTCATGTCCTAGAAGAGCAAAATATGACAAAGACAACAAGAGTAAGAAATCACCAGGGTCATTCATGGCTCTCAGACTTCCTGTACATGAGAATATCTATAAAACTTAAAGAAAGCAGTGAGACAGCCATGGTACATACCTGTACTCCCAGATACTTCAGAAATGGAGATACGGGTATCATTTGACTTTGTGAATTTGGTACCAGTCCTAATAACACACCTTAAAATAAATGCATCTGGAAAACAGTGACAAACATTCTCCCTCAAAGATTCTCTCTAATCATCTGGGGATAATGTGCAGATAGTAGTTTTTAAAACTGTCCAGTGGGTTTAATGTGAAGACAATACTAAAAGGTTGTTTTCCTAGTTCTCACTTCCATCTGAGCCATGTTTTACCATCTTATTCAAATTGGAGCCCATCACAGTCCTGCCACCGGAGTAACAAACGCAAAGTTCTTCTGACATCAATGGAGAGCATTTCAGTCACCAGACATTTATAGTTCAGCACCATTTGGTTTTCACAAGAGGGATTCTCTTATTTCCCTTTTGAAAATGAGGAAATGATCCAGGTTCTACATGTCCAATTTCATCAGATAATTCGCCTGAATAAGCAATGTAGACCATGCTTCCAGTGATAGGGATACCTCTGGGATGGGGAAAAGTCTCTAAGGAATGGATGGAAAAGAGTTCCAGAAAGAGTATGAAGACCTGAGTTTCCAAATCTAGCACTCTAATCTCAAACATACCACATGGCCACTGTGAGACATTTTGACCTATTGATGAAATACAGAATCGACTGTCTGTACTCTACAACCTTCTATAGTAGTAGTTTCTCAGTACCACCAGCTAGCTTCCAAATAATGACATGGAGACTTCCTATTAATTATGAAAGCTTGGCTTTAGCTTAGGCTTGTCCCACTAGCTCTTATAACTTAACCCACTTACATTAATCTACGTTCTTTCGAGAGGCTTATTACCTCATCTTTCTGTGCTGCCCATTCTGCTTCCTCCACATCTAGTTGATGACTCTGTCTTTCTTCCCAGAGTTTTGTCAGCCCCTGGAAATATTACCTAATCACTTTCTAGCTATTATCCATTCAGCTTCTTACTACACCAATCACAGCAATATATTTTTACACAGTGTACAAATATCCCACATTTCCCCTTTTCATCTAAATAGAATGAAAGGTTTTCATTCTAAAACAGTGAAATTAGATACAATAATAACAATTATCAAGTAAGAATTACATTTACAATGCCCAGTCCATTTGTATTTGACAATTAGAGAATGGCTCTATTACCTATCCTATTCTGATGAGTCAAAAGCTTTATACCTAAGTCATTTTCTATTATAACTTGTATTACAATTCTAAAAATATCTTTATTAACCTTATAATATCTTCTTAGGTAAACAACTTAAGTATTTTTTGTTTCTCAATCTTATAAACTTATATCTCCTATGTAAGTTTTTTAATTGCTCTTCGAGCAGATGAGGGGGGGGGGGGACTTGATCGGGGGAGGGGGAGGGAAATGGGAAGCGGTTGTGGGGACGAGGCAGAAATTCTTAATAAATAAATAAATTAAAATAAAAAAAAAAAAAAACATAAAAAAAAAAAAAAAAAAACTACAAAACTTTATCTAGTCTTTATCTTCATCAAAGACTCTAGAAGAATATAATATTACCTGAGTAAACAGGAAATATAGAACAAACAACTTCCAAAACTACAGAAATAACAGAAGCAGCAGGCTTCCTGAACAGTAACAAGGTTCCTCTGAAACATGGAGATATCTGTCTTCAGCCTACAGGCCTAGACTATCTGATAGACCATTCTGTGAAGCAGGAATTTTTAAAGGATTTCTATCTTGTCTGGGAAAAGTTTGGCAGTCTTTTACTTTTAAGTCATGGTTGTTCAATTTGAACAGCATACTGTCAACAGTCAAGACAAGGGCAGTTTCTTACCTAGTGGCTAACTTTGCCATAATAAAATCAAATTCTATATGGAGGTTTTTCGATGCCCATCAACCTTTTTTGAAGTAAATTGGTGTTGCCAAGAGCAGATGTGTATTATTGTCAGGGAAAGCCTTATGCTATTAAAACATCTTAAATGGCCGGGCAGTGGTGGCGCACGCCTTTAATCCCAGCACTCGGGAGGCAGAAGCAGGCGGATCTCTGAGTTCGAGGCCAGCCTGGTCTAGAAGAGCTAGTTCTAGGACAGGAACCAAAAGCTACGGAGAAACCCTGTCTCGAAAATCCAAAAAAAAAAAAAAAAAGTCTTAAATGCCCTATTTTGTAGGTCTCTGACGTGTTCAAAGACCATCTATTTAAACTATATCTATGTTTGACCTTGAAAACATATCTAACATGACTATAAGTTTGATTGTTATAGATGACTAATTACTGACCTGTCTTTATTATCCTAAATCATTTTCAAGGACTAAAACTTTATGTTATGTTTTAAATAAGCCACATAGATACAAACCTTAAACAAGAGTAGAAACATATAGACTTTATAATAAAAATATCCTTAAATTTGTATCAAATTACATATATTTATATACCAATGTAAAATATTTGAGACTAGTGGTTGTTCAAAAGTAGAACCATCCTTTTATTCTATCATTTTTATACTATATTTCCCCGTTTTTCCCTTCAGAAAGAGAACCCTGAGTCTAATCTTTGTTCATCTTTTTCTTGGCCTTGACCAATAGCAACTTGTAACCACCACCCCTCAAATGATGACAAACATCCATAACTCTCTGAATGACCAGAAATCACCCACATCACCTCTTGGGAATATGGGGTTTTTGTTCTCTAGACTCTTCCTATAGTCTGAGGTTGATGGTTTCTTTGGGGGACCCTGAGAAGATTGGGATAATGGTCAAACCCTAGAAGAGCTAGCTGTATTTTTTGTTTGTTTGTTTAGTCTCTGTGTGACGGGAAATTGCACAACTTATCTGAAGTCTTGGCTGATGTAGTCTGTAAGACTAGACCGTCTCAGCTAGCAGCCTCAAAGTTGTTCTAGATGCAGAATTTTGAAGAAACTGTAACAGGCATTCTGGAAGACTGGATCACTTGAGCTCTTGTCTTCATTGGTGTTTAGTCCTTTTTTCTTTCTGAAAACACAATTTTTAAATTTTTGTTTTATGTGCATTGGTGTTTTAGCTGCATGTATGTCTGTGTGAAAGTGTTAGATGTCCTGAAACTGAAGTTACAGACAGTTGCAAGCTGCAATGTGGGTGTTGGGAATTGTACCAGGGTCCTCTGGAAGAGCAAACAGTGTTCTTAACCTTTGAACCATTTCTCCAGCTCCAATACACAAACTTTTATTGATAGCATATATATCTGCATTAACACATGTATGGAATGTGTGATGTGCACAAATCAGTTCAAGATGTGTTTTGTTCTATAGTTGAGCAGGTGAAAGGCATCTGTTAACTTTATAAGTCCGTTTGGACTATAGAATCAAACCTCTATCCAAGCTATATAAAAGGAGGCATGTAGTAATAAGTCATTAGGACTCTTAGTAAACCAGATTTATCATGTCTCATTCAGTCTCAGAGATGTTCCCATGTAGAGGATTAACATATTCGTCGCATGTCCTGTCATCTTTTTTGGTTCTTTTTTAATGTCTACGGCCAAGACTTTCAGGTCTCCCATGATCAAATTTCATTTTCATTAATTTTGAAAAGAACCATAATTTTTGGTCTCCTGTGGAAACAAAGACATAACCTTTTTTCCAATGCAACATATTTTTGACTTTCACTTTGAAGTTAAGATATTCTTAAAATATACAGGTTGATTTAATTTAACAGCTTTCATAATCCAATGTCTCACAGCAGCTATTATCTTTTGTACATTAGCATTTAAAAATTCAAAGTCAAAAAACACCATACAGGATCTATGCACTGTGTATTTCCCATCTTTGTGTGACTTTTTTGTTTTCTATTACTTTACTCTCTCTTTAGAGACTATTATTTTTAAACTATTTATTTTTTCTATGAATGCCTGTACCCATTTTCACTGTATCTATTTGAAGGTTTCCTTGGTCTGGAATGCTTCACTGTGCACCTGCAGCATTCTCAGACTATATGTACCAAAATCTTAAGCTGCTATCCACATGGTTCCCGTGGCATGCTGGCAGCTGGCTCTGCCCCCTCAGTTCTATGAGAATCTAGCCTCATGCCAGCTAGTACCAGCTCCAGAGCTGGGAATTTGCTGCATCTGCCTGTGACAGGTGTTTGTAGCCAATGCAGGCTGCTCAAGTGCTCAGATGCACAGGAGGGCCTCTTAAAAGAGCCATGCCCCTGCATACTGAGCCTACCTGAGAGACCGCTTTCTCAGACCCTATGTGGGTATTCAAGCCTATACATTGAACACCATATATAATAGTAGCTTCTCTCCCTCACACCAGCCAGCTCCCAAATAATACCATGGGGACTTCTTATTTCTTGTGAAAGCTTGGTCTTAGCTTAGGTTTGTCCCACTAGCTCTTATAACTTAAATTAACCCATTTATATTAATCTACAATTTTCACATGACTGATTATCTCATCTCCCTATACTGCCCATCCTGCTTCCTCTGCACCTCGCTGACAACTCTGCCTTTCTTCTTCCCAGAGTCCTCTCTGTCCCTGGAAGTCCCACTTAACCTCTTTCTAGCTATTAGCCATTCAATTTTTATGACACCAATCATAGACATTGTATGTATGTCTACATACAATTTGTAGACATTTTACATGGTCTACAAATATGCCAGAACAGCCTTCCTCCAGAAGAGTTTAGGCCAGGGTTTGTCATCAAAGGCTGACTTTCAAAATGTCAAATCCAGAGATGGAAATGGACTAAAAAGAGCAAAATCAAACTTTCTAATGAAAATTGTGTGTTCCCTCTCCCTGTGTCTTTGTCAGTTAATAAGCCACTTTCCTAGCATGTTTGGCGGACACTATTGCCCACCCCAACTCCACTGGCTTCTCCACAGATGAGATCTGAATCATACTGCACAGGACATGGTAACAAACAGTTAGTCTTCTGTATTAGTTACTCTTCTGCTGCTGTAACAAAACTCAGTGACCAAAGGCAACCTAACAAATAGAAGTTTATTTTGGCATACTATTCCAGACAGATAAGTGTCCATCATACCAGGAAGGCATAGAAGCCAGAAGGTATAATAGCCAAAGCAGGAAGCTGACAGATCATCTGATAAAAAAAAAAAAAAAAAAAAAAAAAAAAAAAAAAACGTAGCAGAAAATTGGAGTGGGATGAGACTATTAACTCTCTAAGCCTATTCCGGTGACAAACTTCTTATGCCAAGGCCACACCTCCTAAACCCCCCAGACAGCACCAGTACTTGGAGACCAAGTGTTGAAATGCCTGAGCCTATGGGAGACATTCCCATTCAAACCTCCAAAGCACCTTTCCCACAGCCTCATTTGAGGGATGTGAATGTTCTATACATCTTTAACTGAAGAATCTTTTTCTCCTTCATTCTCTACATTCAACTGGTGCAAGGTGACTGCCTTTCTCATAGACTCAAACTTTTTCAAATGCGGGTCCTAACACCAAGCTCCAACAGAGATGTTGGCAGAGTGTGAACGAAGAAATTTAGCCAGAGATCTAGCATGACATCCAGTCCAAGCAATAAACTTGAAATAGGAATCCCTGACTACACTATATATTTTCCTAATGATACAGTATTTCAAAGATGAAGAGATCTAATTAGCCACTGTAGTCCTAAGTCAAATTTTCCCCACTATATCTCCAAAGGGTTGTAAAATATGCCATATATAAAAGGAGGCATGAAAATCAGAGGATGCTTGAGTAGAAAAGTTCCAGTAAGGAAGGGAGGATGAAAAAGGGGAAGGGGACATAAATGACTAAAATTCATTATATAAATGTATGAAACTCTCAAGCAATTAAAAATTATCTTTAAAAATCTGAAGAGGTAACAAATGAGAAGTTCTGCCTTCTCATCATTTCTCCAATGAGAATGTCTTCAGCACTGTCCCCACCATGCACCAAGACAAAATTGAAGAAAGAGATAAGTTCCAGGAGTTTTCACATGTAGGCAACTTTATGTTTTAAACATGAGTGTCAAGAATTGCATAATTATCATGGCATTCTACCTCCCTCCTGCCATTACTGTGTGCCCAGATTGAGAATTCTAAGGAGAATTTCTCTTTCCAGCTGCTTCACTCTTGGCATCTCAAGAAGATGTTGGAAATGGTTTGGGTATTCACTCTAATTCATGGTTAAGCAAGAAAGAGGTGTAGGAGAAATGTAGGGGCCAGATTATATAGGCCCATCATTTTATATTGTATGGCAGTTAGAATTTTGAGTGAACTGTAAGGCACAATTTTTCCACATAGGTGGTTGTTTGACCTTTTGATAGTGAGGCAACATGATGCCACCCTAAGCAAGTGGTCAGGATATGTTAATGTTATTTTTATTTTAATTTAGGGGGTCACCAAGGGAAGAGGTAGTTTTTTTAGTCTATATAACAAAATGAGCATGGGTACCGATGTGAAAACATGGTACCTATGGATGTGACTTAAGTCATTTTTTTTTTGCTACCTAGGAAACAAAATGTTAATAATTTTTTAATTTATATTTTGAAATAAAAGATGTTTGGATAATTAACAAGGGTGATTTTTAGGATGTAAATTTAGGATTTTATAAGGGATCCCCAAAAACTCCCTCCTGATATAGTCGTGTGAGTTGTGTTTTTATTTTACACCTCCACTGTGATACGAGAAATGGTTTGTGTCCAGGCTGGTCCCTGACATATTGGTGCCCAACATGGGGCAGATTGGTAAACCTAAAAAACACAAAAAAAGCGATCAGACATATGGAGGAGAACATAAAAAACCCACAAAAAAATGACACCACAGGTAAAAAGGTAAATAATAGGCTGGGTGGTGGTAGCACCTGCCTTCAATTCCAGCTCTCTCGGGAGACAAAGGCAGGTGGATCTCTGTGAGTTCAAGGCCAGCCTGGTCTACAAGAGCTAGTACCAGGACAGGCTCCGAAAGCTACAGAGAAACCCTGTCTTGAAAAACCAAAAAAAAAGGTAAATAATAAATGCTCAAAAATAAGGAGTAAAATTTTAAAAACATAGAAAAGCAAAAAAAAATAAATAAATCAAAAGTAAAAATTTATAAATAATAGGTTATATATAAAGGACAAGGAAACAGTATTCAGTTATATATGTTAATAACTAAAAAAGTTAAAGTAAAACAAAAACAAAGCCAAAAATATTTAAAGACTATAGACATTATTATGGTCACAAAAATGCAACTTTTATCACTGCTAAATGGGTAGGAAAAGTGACAGAAATACAGCATTTGGTCCAAGAGTTGCCTATATGAACATCAGAGACAGAGTGAGACTGTGGATAACACAGCAGTGTGAGAAGGAGGGTAGCATTAGCTTTGGATGCAAGCAGGCTGGGCCTGAATCATTGCTTAGCATGAACTGATTGACTCTAGCAATGTGTTTCATTCCCCAGTCCTCTCTTTTCTTAGACCTAGCATGAAGATAAGAATAGTACATCTCTTCCTCAACAGCTGAAAGCCTCCATAAGACGCCATGTACCTAGCATCTGGTACAACACCTAGAAGATGTTCCCAAGCAATGGGCTTAGCCACTGTTGGAGTTTCCACTTGGGTATCCACTCATATTGGGCAACATGTTTATCCTTTTTGAGAATCAGTTTCCTCTTTTAAAAATAATGATAATAATGTACTTTACCTTAGGAAGCAAAAAAAAAAAAAAAGAAAAATGAAAGACCTGTGCAGAATATAATGAGGTGGAGACTGTATGAATCAAATGGTTCTTTGAAATGACAACATGATTGAAAAATCCCCTAACCAAACCAACCAAAAGAACAAGAGAGAAGACCAATGTGAATGAAATCAGAAATAAATATTACAACAGATATTGGGCAAATCTAGACCATCTTTAGTAAATATTTTTTAAAATATATTTAAAAACACTGGAAATCTATAATAAATGGATATATTCTAAATATGTATGACCTAACAAAATTAAATAAAGAATGTATAAACAAGCATTAAGATTGAAACAGTTTAGTTCTGACCTCAGTCCTCTGAATATATGTAAATATGTTATGATTATGTAGCCTAGTGTTCTTCTGGGGCTCCTAATGGTGGGAGTGTGTAGGGTAGGTGTCTCTGACTCTTTTGTCTGCTCTTGGGACCCTTTTCCTCTTACTGGGCTGCCTTGCCCAGCCTTAATATGAGGGTTTGTGCCTAGTCTTATTGTAAATTGTTACGCCATGTTCAGGCAATATCCCTAGGAGGACTGCTCTTTTCTGAAGGAAAATGGAGGAGTAGTGGATCTCAGGGAGAGCAGAAGTGAGGGGGCTTAGGAGGAGTGGAGGGAGGGGAAACTGGAGTTGGGCTTAACATTACTTAAGAATAAATAAAATTTATTTTAAAAATATTATAACAGTATGAAAAGATTTCCTACAAAGAAAAGCCCAGGAAAGGATTCACTGTTAATTTTCACCAAAATTTTAAGGAAAAGCTAACACTAATACATCTCAATACTCCACAATACACAAAAGGAAAGAAAATGCCATACTCATTTGATGAAGCCAGCAGTGCCTGACACCAAAACCAGAAAAAGATACAACCAAAAACAAAAAGAACTACTAACCAGCTTCCCTGATGAGCACAGATGCAAAATTTCTTAATAAAAATACCTAAACTCGGGAACCATAATCAAGCTGATTTTATCCCAGAGGGGCAAGGATAATTCAATATACACAAATCAATAAATGTAATGCAGCATATAAATAGACTTAAGGACAAAAAAGTCACTAGATAAAGAAGATGCCTTTAGCAGAGCTCAGCGTTTCTTCATTATAAATGCACTGAGCAAACTAGAAATGGAAGGAACTTATCCCAACTTAATAAAGGCTCTATGCAGCAAATCTACAGCCAGCATCATATTATGTGTGGTGGGGGAGTTGAAAGCCTTGTCTCTAACATCAGGAGTGAAACAAGTTTGCCAAATCCCTCTGGTCTATTCAGTTTAGTGCTCACGGTCTTTGCTAGGGCAGTGGCAAGGACAAAAGTAAAAGAGATACAATTAGGAAAGAAAGAAAAATTGTCTCTCCTTGCAGATAATGTGATCCTGTGCTTAAAAGATCCTAAAAACACCACCAGAAAGCATTTAAGATGTATAAAGTACTTTCTTTAATAAATACAGCAGAATGAGAAATCAACATACAAAAACAATCCTTTCTAGGCAAGGAAACCCCAGTTATAACAGCTTAAAAAATAAATAGAACATCTAAGGAAGTAAGTGACCTCTATAATGAAAACTTGAAAACACTAAGGAAAGAAATTGAGGAAGACAGTAGAAGATGGAAAGACCTCCCACGCTCCTGGGTTGACAGGATTAGCATTGCGAAAATGTCTATTTACCAAAAGTGATGCCGTTCCCATCAAAATTTCAAGAATGGTTTCCACAGAACTAGAACAAACAATCCTAAAATTACTGTGAAGGCACAGAAGACCCTAAATAGGCAAAGTCAGTTCTGAGCAGAAACGCAGTACTGGGGCTGACGAGATGGCTTAATGGGTAAGGGTGCTTCTGCTAGGATTGAAAGATGTGTGATCCCTGAGACCCTGAGAAGAAGAAAACCAATGAGAACTTTTGAAGACTACTTTTATTAGCTCATGAAATAATGCCGAAAATCTGACAAATGTGATTTCATTAAATTAAAACTTTTCTGCACAAAGTAAACACCAGAGTAAACAATCTACAGAATGGGGGGAAGGAATCTTGGTAAAATGTACTTCAGAATGGACACAAAGAAGTATATAAATGAAATATCCAAAATCTCAAATTACCCAGTCAATAAATGGGCTAATGAACTAAATAGGCAATTCTCAAATGTAAGAATAAGTGACTAATGCATACTTCAAAAAGCATTCAACATCATTGATTATCAGGGAAATGCAAATGAAAACAGCCTTCAGATTCCATCTGGCCCCAGTCCAAACAGTTATCATAAAGAAGGTAAATGACATCAAATGTTGGTGAGGATGCTGGAAAGAAGAACCTTATTGACTGTTTGTGGGAGTGTAAACTTCTTGAGCACTGTAGAACTTAGTATGAGGGTTTCTCAAAAGAACTGAAAAGAGAACATGATCCAGCTTTATTATTCATGGATATATACTTAAACTCTAATTCAACATGCCACTGAGATTCATATATTCATTGGTTGCTTCTCTGTTCACAATAGCTGGGAAGCAGAATCAGCCTAGATGTCCAGGTACAAATGGATAAGGAAATGTGGTGCATTTAGAGAGTGAAATTTTATTCAGCCGTGAAGTGAAATGAAATGTCATTTTTAGGAACATGGGTGGAACTGGAAATCATTAAACCAGGCAAAATACGCCAGACTCAGAAAGACAAATAGTGCATGTTTTCTGGGCGTGTGTGTGTGTGTGTGTGTGTGTGTGTGTGTGAGAGAGAGAGAGAGAGAGAGAGAGAGAGAGAGAGAGAAGGAGGAAGGATGGGAGAGAAAGAAAAATAGTACATGTTTTCTTCCGAGAGAGAGAGAGAGAGAGAGAGAGAGAGAGAACTACATGGGGGACCAGGGGTAGGGAGGGTGAGATCTTAAAGGGGAAGGAGCAAAGGAGGTAGCCATAGAATACATGTGACATAAGAGAAGAAAGGAATCTACTTGGGAGGAGGAATGAAACAGCAAGAGGGCATAGGAAGGGTGTTGAACAGAGAGGGCATTGAGAAAGAGGACAAACTAAAACAAACTATATTGACATATATGTATGAAAATAACATAAAGGGGGCCTGAGGAGGTGGGTCAGTCAGTACAGTTCTCCCACTGGAAGCATGACAGTCTGTGTTTGATTCCCAGAATTCACAATAAAAGACAAAAACAAAAAAAGCAGGAGGGTGGTGGCACACCCACATTCGTAATCCCAGTGCTAGGAGGCTGAGACAGGAAGATCCCTGGGGCATGCAGGCCAGCCAGCCTCTCCTACTAAGCAAGTTTCAGGTAAGAGAGAGATCAACAGTGTCTCACCACCCAAAGTGGATGGCATCTCCTGTGTTTCCACCCAGAAGATAGAGGAACTTGACTTCTACCCTCATATGAGCAAATTCCTCAAGAGTCAGGTGAAAACCGATCACAAGGGAACCTCCCAGGAATCCACAAGGATGATCCCAGCTAAGACTCCTAGCAATAGTGGACCATAGCCTAGCCATCTCCTGTGACCAGGAAAGACTTCAAGTGGAGGGAGTGGAAAACTAACTCAAACACATAACCTTTATCTACAGTCTGTCTTGCCTATAGCATGTGCTGGGGTAAGGGTGGATGAGAGATTGAGGGAATGGTCACCAATTACTGGTCTAGGTTAAAACCCATGCCTGTAGAATAAGCCCACCCCTGCCACTGCCCAGAGCACCAGGACCCAAGGGCTGAATGACCCAGAGACCTAAATAGAACTAAACGTGACTGCAAGAAAGTAACATCAATGTAATAATGCCTAATGCTATCCATCTATACACATAGATTGGTGGCTAGCCCAGTAGTCATTAGAGAGGTTTTGTCCAGCAGCTGATGGAAACAGATGCAGAGACCCACAGCCAAGCGTTAGGTGGAGCTCAGGTAATCCTGCAGAAGAGGGGGAGAAAGGACTGTAGGAGCCAGGGGGGTTCATGACACCACAAGAAAATGCACAGAATCAACTAACCTGGACTCATAGAGGTTCACAGAAAATGAACTGGCAACCAAGGAGCCTGCAAGGGACTAACTCAGGTACTCTGCATGTAAGTTACAGTTGTGTAGCGTGGTCCTCTTATAGGATTCCTAACAGTAGGAACAGGGACTGTTTGACTCTCTTATTGATTTTTGAGACCCTACTCCTCACAGTGGTTCACCTTACCTAGCCTTAATACATGTGGAGATGCTTAGTCACACTTGATATGCCATAATTTGTTGATAGTCATGGGAGACCTGATCTTTTCTAAATAGAAATGGGGGCAGAATGGATTGGGGGTTGGAAGAGAAGGATGGGGAAAGGGACTGAGAAAGAGGAGGGAAGGGAAACTGTAGCCAGGATATAAAATAATAAGTAAATTTTAATAAGAAAAAAAGATTCATTTTATTCTCTCCTCTCTTCTTCTCTCCTCTCTCTCTCTCTCTCTCTCTCTCTCTCTCTCTCTCTCGATGTGAGAGTGTCTTTTGACTATCTGTTGCTTTCATTGGTAAATTAATAAAGAAAACTGCTTGGCCTGATAGGTCAGAACATAGTAGGTGGAGAAGACAGAACAGAATGCTTGGAGAAAGAAAGCAGAGTCCAGAAGACACCATGATTCTTTGACCCAAGACAGATGTAGGCTAGAATCTTTCCCTGTAAGCCACCACCTCATGGTGTTACACAGATTATTAGAAATGGGTTAATCAAGATGTGAGAATTAGCTGGTAAGAGACGGAAACTAATGGGCCAAGCAGTGTTTAAAAGAATACAATTTGTGTGTTGTTATTTTGGGGCATAAGTTAGCCAGGCAGCCGGGAGCCGGGAGAGAAGAAAAGCAAGTCTGCCCACAGCTCCTTCAACTCTCTCTCTCTCCCTCCCTCCCTTCCTCCATCTTCTTCCATCCTTTCCCTGACTGCATCTTTTCCCTTCTCTCCCCTCTCCATCCTGCTACTCTGGACAACCATGACTAATTCAAATGTGGCTAAAGATGAGGTGGTTTTATCTTGCAGCATGTGGACAAGGAAAGTAAGTCAGTAAGCTCACAGCTATCCTCTCTCTAAAATCATTCCCTTCCTATCTCCTGCCTGACCACATAAACATCTTGGTTACCGGATCTCCATGGGATCATGGTGCCTAAGCCCAGGTAACCAACTCTGTCATCCACCACGTTACTTCATCTGACCACACAGGCGTCCATCATCTTACATCAGCCTCATAAGAACAGCAATACTACGTAATGAGATACTTTGTGTGAGAGAGAAAGCATAGCCAAAAATTTCTCTCTTTTATGGTACTAACCTCCTACTACATCTAATCCATAAACAAAGAGCTATCACAGGTATGTATGTATGCCACGTATGCATGTGGAGAATAACATACACATGTATGAATTCAGTACTATCAGCACTTTTAAAAAGATTTGTTTTATTTAGTTTATGTTGATGTGTGTGTGCCTGGGTATGTATGTACATCATGTTTGTGCAAGTGTTCACAGATGACAGAGTCATTAGAGCCCCCTGGAACTGGAGCTGTCTGAGACCGGTGCTGGGAATTGAACTTGGGTCCTCTAGAAGAATAGCAATTGCTCCCAGTCGCTGAGCTGTCTCCAGCTACTTGCCAGCACTTTTAGACATCTACTCAGGGTCTTTAAGTATCTGGACTACTGTATTTTAATTACATAAGGGCAATTATTCACCAAGTACAACGATGTCCTCTGTCAATGCACCTGGAAAGAGCTCACCCTCATTGGCTCGAACAAAAAACACGACAACATTTCATAGGGGTGGCCCTATGAAATGTGGTCCAAACCTACCCCTAGTCACTTCTTTAGGAAATTTACATTTGGGATGCATGAGATGGCTCAGCAGGTACAAGCACTGCCCTGCAAGCCTAGTAAACTGAGTTCAATCCCTGAAATCCCATGTAAAGGCAGAAAGAGAGAACCAGCTCCACAAAGATAACCCTTGACCTCTACTGGTGAGCCAGGGCACAGAGACCCCCAAACCTCCCTCTTTCTCTCTTAATAATATATATGTGTATGTGTATATGCATATATATACAAAACACATATATTAGCATGTGTATATATACATAAGTCTATGTTATTGCATATGTATATGTGTGTGGGTGTGCAATATATAATCTTGCATTTGGCCCAGGTCTATCTCTCTGTAGCATCTATTCTTTTCTTTTTTGTAGATTTGTCTTTTTCAAGCCCACCGTACAGACTGCTGCTCCCCCCAGCACCGCAGATGCTAACTTTAACTCACCGCGCCCGAGTGTCCTCTTACCACAGTCAGATTAGGAGCTTCTAGCAGGCAGTCTCCTCTCTAATGTCCTTTATGCCCAGTAGATACTTAATGAACACATGCTAAATAAAGGCTGGAAACACCTCTTTGCTGTGCGGCCTACTTTCCCTTGGTCAGGCTCATCCCACTGGGGGCATCATAAACAATCCCTTTCTCCCCACAGGTGCTTAGCAGCAGAGTCACGTACTGCTGAGTAAATGGGAAGAGAAAAGGAAGGCGGCAGAAACATTTCTTTAAAATTCCATCTTCGGTGCACTGGGAGGCAATTTTCTTGCACAGACACACAATCTGCAAGCTTGACAGTCACATATCAAAGTAAAGACCAGGCTAAGTGCTGTCCATTTCCCTCCCGATGTGCAAGAGGGCTCACACTATGTTCCGTGGAGCTGGGGACAAATGCAGAGACAAAGAATATATCCCTGATTGCTGTTTGCCTGGGTTGTTTTGAAAGTGGTCACAGAGCCTTCCGCTTTGCTGAGCACTCTGTACAACACATCCAAATTTTCACTGAATATTTAAATGTTTGGTCCGCATTCAAGCACTTGACAGCTGTTTGAGTTTTCATTTTTTTAAAAAAAAAAAAGAAAGAAAGAAAGAAAGAAAAGAAAGAGTCCCATGTTTCCTGGAGACTCCTGAGGAAGGAGCTGTGTCACTAACTTGATGCTGCCCAAAGCAAAGGAACTTAAACCAGGTTAGATCTTAAGACAGTCTGACCTTTTTAATATAATGACAAATTATTATTTTGTATGGCGCTGGGGAAGTAATAAGACTGGAGACTGTATTCATTAAGATTATGCAAATAAGGGCATCTGGTCACATCACTTTTCAAGAGAATATTAAAACGGTGCTTCTCTTAGAGTTTCATTAAGAACCGTGGATACCAGCAACATCAGCCCTATAAAGCCAGGTACTGAGTTTGCAGAATCCAAGTCCAACCTTGCACATCTTAGTTTCTGGGTTGCAAGTGGAGGCCTGACTAGGAAACCGCCGGTGAGTTCTCAGGCATGTCCGTGTCCAAGGCAGCTTTACAGGAAACGGTTCTAAGCTTGTTCACTGAGCCTTGAAATGTGGAAGAATGCGAAATGGGACCTGAAAAAAAGGACATCTAAAAGTCAGAGTTTTGCCAGCATAATGGCAGAGTGAATAACTTGAGGCTGTGTCAAAAGCCAGTGCCTTATTGAAATTTGGTGAGAATTCTAGTCATCTGCCTCCTCCTGCAATCTGCTTCCTCCCACAGCCCCAAGCTTCCCTGGGAATAATTTCATCCAAAAATGGCCCTTTGGGTGGAAGGTGAGCCCACCAGAAAGAGGCTACACATGAACTGACTGTGTACAGGAGAGTCATCAAAGCCCAGCAGAGGTGACCTACTGGCCATAAGGGGGCTGTGAATGCATCCAAGGCAATCTCCCAAGAATGAGACAAACACATCTCTCCCTTGCAACTCAGAACATTCAGTGGGCAAAGAGGAGACAAGAGTCAGTATTCAGAAACAATCGGCCTCTCCCTCCCCTCCTCAAAGGGATGTGAAAAGACTTAAAGGAAGGAGAACTGTTTGGGGTGCTACGGATGGACTGCAAGGCCGCCAGCAATCCTAGGCAAGCAGTAACCTCTCAGCCACTTCTCCAAGCCCAACATAGAATGTTTAGTCAGCTGAAATGTGTACACTTTTAGTGTTCGCCTGAGCTAGATATTTCATAACCTTAAAGGGAGAGAGATTCATTTACCTCTATAAGAAGGAACAAAAAAGAATGTGGCCCAGCTAAGAGCTCGTGTAGAATTTAGGGAGAAATGACTCTGTAGGAAGAGAAGACATGTTAAGAGAGAATAAAGCTGATTTCCATGGTGCCCCACTGAGTCCAGCTTTAACATGTGCCAATAACAAATGTCCCAATAACAAATGTCCCACTTAAAAACATAACAGAAACAGAGCACTGTCCTAAGACAAAGCCCACGGTCCTCACACACCAGGTACATGTATTCCTGGTCCCTGCCGGTCTTCCCTGTTCCCTCCTTCTTTAACTCCAGCTATGCTGCTTTGAACAGAAGTTCCCAGGAATAAACTCAGATTCCACTAAGCCTTCCACAGGAACTGTTTAGAACTCACCAGCATGAAGAGGTTGATATTGTGCAGGTCCAGAGCCAAATTATCTTGGACAACCTTTTATTTTCTTAGTAGCCATTATTGCACACCTCTGTGTGTGACCTAACATTCCTGTGAATATTGGGTAAGTCCTTGTGGAATGTATGGACAGACCAACTCAAGAGAGGACTATGAGCCAGATAACATTGAAAACCCCAGCAGGGACTGCTCCACCTTACTGTAACATGCCTACCTGATGCGTGAACAGGTCTATTCGAAAAGTGTCTTGATTTATGATTCTTTTGCTTTGCAACTATAAAAACTTTATGAAACAGTTACCACATGGGAACATGAAATTTAGGGTAACCCAGTTTTGTGTTTTCAGGCCATGGCAACTCATATTTGGTTCCAGGACAATCTCTTTTCCCCTTTGAGGTGAGGACTCTGTTTCTTCTGTCAGTGTGGCTCTTTGGCATCTCTTAAAAAATATGAACTGTCTTTCACCGGAGGCACAGACTTCGCCCTCTGCCTTGAGTGGCTCAGCTCCTCACGTCATTGCCTGGCTAACCCCTGCTGGTTCTGAGAGTGCTTTGATCATTAGACAGACATCAGCAGAAACTTCATCAGAGCAAGAAGGCATTGGGAGGACAAATAGC
This sequence comes from Microtus oregoni, assembly GCF_018167655.1. Lineage (NCBI taxonomy): Eukaryota > Metazoa > Chordata > Mammalia > Rodentia > Cricetidae > Microtus > Microtus oregoni. The sequence goes on along the minus strand of NW_024543975.1, from coordinate 2,364,547 downwards.
TCATGCAAACAAGGTGAAGAAAATAATTACTTAAAAATGGATTTTGGTAAGAACAGAGGCCAAGAGAGCTCATAGAGTTAAAATTACAGGATACAGGGGCTCTTCCAGAGGGCAGGCCAGCCTCAGTGTTTTGTTTTACTTTGCTTGCTCACTCGTAGACAGTGGATTCACAGTCAGGTTCCATGTCCACTCCTTGCTGGGAAGAGACTTCGAATTTGGGTGCCACAAGGAAGTAAAACTTTCCCCCATAAAAGTCAAAAACACAATTAACATCATAATGGAAGGCTTATAAAACAGCCCAGACCTACTAGTTTGAGGATTCCATTCAAAGTTTCTTCCTTTTCAGGTTAGTAAGCACAGCCCTCTAACAGGTTGCTGACAATATCTGTGCTTTGACTCTTTCATTTTAAGACAGTAAAGGTAGCTTCCTCTTAGGATGGTGGTGGGATTAAACCAATGAATGCCTTAACTCACTGTGCACAGTGCGCACTGAGCCTACAGAGAATCAATGCTACCATACTCTGCTGTAAGACATTTCCCATGACTTTCCTGACTGTACAGACAGATACATCAACTCAAGCCACAGTGGCTGGAGTTTCTCAAGAGCTATAAAACACAAAGGTTAAAAAAGTTAGCACTGAGCATGGGTAGGAGGCTGCCATCCCGCTCAGACTCTAAGTGGGCACAGGGAAGATTACCTAAATGCTGGGAGGAAGGGAGGATTGAAGTGGGGAGGAACAAGAGATGACTGCATGCTGTTGCCATCATAGCCAAAGGTTATAGTGAGCTCATTTCCAAGCACCTGAATTCACAGAATTAGAATGTGTAGTCATGGATCTAATGACCTCCTGTGTTCAATCACTTCTAAATTCAAATTAAAGCAGGTAACTGAATATGGAAGCTGTTGAGGTTAAATATGTTCTTGAAAATCTTTAGATGTAATGAAAAATCCCCCAAGGAAAGGAAGAAAGGGAGAGAGATGTGCGTGTTTTACATTTGAGTATAATATGTGCAGGATGTGCGTGCTTTAAATTTGTGTATACATACATGCAGGATATGCGTGTTTTATATGTGTGTGTAATATGTGCAAGATGTGGGTGTTTTATGTGTGTGTATAATATGTGCAGGGTGTGCGTGTTTTATATGTGTATATAATATGTGCAGGGTGTGCGTGTTTTATATGTGTGTATAATATGTGCAGGATGTGGGTGTTTTATATGTGTGTATAATATGTGCAAGATGTGGGTGTTTTATATGTGTGTATAATATGTGCAGGATGTGGGTGTTTTATATGTGTGTATAGTATGTGTAGGATGTGCACGTTTTATATTTGTGTATAATATGTATGTACAGGATGTGCGTGCTTTAAATTTGTGTATACATACATGCAGGATGTGAGTGTTTTATATTTGTGTATAATATGTGCAGGATGTGCGTGTTTTATATGTGTGTATAATATGTTCAGGATGTGTGTTTTAAATTTGTGTATACATACGTGCAGGATGTGAGTGTTTTATATTTGTGTATAATATGTGTAAGATGAGCATGTTTTATATGTGTGCATACATATGTGCAGGGTGTGTGTTTTTTATATGTGTGTATACATATGTGCAAGGTGTGCGTGTTTTATATGTACATGTACATGTATATGTATATGTATATGTATATGTATATGTATACATACGTGCAGGTGTTCTCTCTCTTGCCTGTGGTTGTGGAGGGCAGGCGTTCACATTTTCTCTATCACTCTCCATCTTACTTGTTGAGATGGCATAGGATCTTACTCTAAATCTGAAGCTCGCAGTGTCAGCTAAACTGACCGGCCAGAGAGCACCTGAACCCACCTGTCTTAGCCTCTGCAAGACTAGGATTATAGGCTATGCAGCGTTCAGCTTTCATGCAGATGCTACGGATCTGAACTCAAGTCTTCCTAATTTTGCAACAAGCACTTTGCCCATGAGCCATCTTCTCAGATACACTTACCTTAGAAATTTTAAAGATGGATTTTTAAATTGAATTTTAAATGACATGATCAACAAAGAAATGCCTGCTTTTGTTTCCTTTCTGCACTGTCTTATTGGACTAAGTTAAACCAACATTAGCTACTTGTCAAAATAATAAAAATATTCTCATATTGAGGCAATCAAATGTCTAAGATAATGGTCGCTATTGTAATGGATTTGCAGCTGCCTGGCAGGCAGGGGGTATTGAGTCCTGAGAGCAGCCAGTCTCAGGCAGGGCCCGGGCGCACCACACAGCAGATCTCCAAAGGTGGCTGGTCCCTGGGCGTCCCCAGCAGCTAGTCATGTGGGCAGCAGGTGAGCAAGGGGCAGACAGATAGGCGCACCATGCAGATGGGTTTGCTGCAACCTGCCGGGGTCCTGAAAGTAGCCAGTCCCAGGCAGGGACGGCACACGAGACCATGCGGCAGATCTCTATGTGACTGCAGCAGGCAGGTGAGAGAGACAGATAAAAATACCATACAGAGTAAAGTTAGACATTTATTAGGTGGGTTATGGAGGGGAAGGAAAAGGGGAGAGAGAGAGAGAAAGAGAGAGGGAGAGAAAAGGAGAAAGAGCGAGAGAGGGAGAAAGGCTGCCTCTCCGAGAGAGGGGACAGGAAGAAGAGAAAGTGGGGGTCTGAGGCTGCAAGCAGGAAGGGAGTGGGCATGGCTTGTCTCTTAAAGAGACAGAAAAATCATTACAGCTATAATAAAGGAAGTTTAAAAATCCAAGGTTGGAAATGTCTCTGAGCTATCAAGGATTCAAATGCCTCTGGGATATCAAAGATTTGCCTAAAAATAGCTATAATTAACATTTTTCCTTTTCTCTATATCAGGCAATGTGTTAAGAACTGAGGGGTTTAGGGGGATTGGTTTTTGGGGTTTTTTTTTTTTTGCTTTTTGCTTTTTTTTTTTAGGTGTTTTTGAGACAGAGTTTCTCTATGTAGCAGCCCTAGCTATCCTGAAACTAGCTCTGCAGACCCAGCTAGCCCCAACTCACAGAGATCCACCTGCCTCTGACTCTGAGTGCTCAGATTAAAGACAAGCATCATCACAACTCAGCCAAGAACTGAGGTTTTTATATATTATTAAAAAGATCTTCATTCTTTAGAGTTTGAGCCAGCCTCATCTACAGGGCAAGTTCCAGGATAGCTAGGACTACATAGAGAAACCTTATCTCAAAAAAAAAAAAAAGAAGAAGGAGGAGGAGAAGAGGAAGAAGAAAGGAGGAAGGAGGAGGAGGAGGTCTTCCTTGGAAGACTTCATATTCTACCTAGGGGTACTGCAGAAAGCTGGCTCAAAAAATAAATAAATAAATAAATAAATAAATAAATAAATAAATAAATAAATACAAGATGTATCTGATGCTTAAGTAAATTTATTATAGCTTGGACTGTGTCTGTTCCTCATTCTTCTATTGAAATCCTATCCCAGAACTTCAGACTTTGTTCTTATTGGAAGTAGGTTCAACTGAAAATGTCATTCAGGTAAGGTCACATGGGAGTGGGAGCATGGGTGAGTGGACCTCCTCATCCAAGAGACTATAGTCCTAATTAAAAGAATGGCATCCCTGCTATATAGGAATGTGACTGTAATCCCAGCACTTGGAAGGTGGAGGCAGAAGGATCATGAAGGAGCTCTAAACCAGCCTCAGCTACAAATAAGTGTGACAGAAGCCTGGGTTACGTGAGATTTCCTCTCAAAGCAACAACAAAAGGAGCACCATGTGAAGAGACAGAGCCACACACGAACATGAGGGTGGAGACCTGGTACCATAATCCAGGTCTCTAAGGAGCTATGAGAAAGACCTGGAGAAGACCCTCCCTGGCACCTTCAGAGTGAGAATATCACTGCCAACACCTTGGATTCTGAGCCCCAGGACCAGGAGAATAAATATCCACTTATCTGAGTCACTCAGCGTGTGATACTTTCTAGTGGAGGCCCTAGAAAAATGATACAAATACACAGGTTAAATGCTCTCTTACTACAATGAAATGAAGAATTCATTATGCCTGGGACTGTAAGGAGGTGAGCCCAGAGAGGGGTACTATCAGTGGCATGTGTGGAAGTGCAAAGGCTTTAGAGTGGTAGGGAACTACAACCCAAGCAAACATACCTCTCCGGAGGGAAATCAGCACAGGAAAAGATGAAGGAAAATTTTCCAGAGAAAAGCTCTAGAAAGCCAATTTAAGATCCATTGTAGATGTCATGCATGTAACTGTTCTCCATGACCTAAAAAACCTAATATAATGAAGAATCCTTCATGTCTGATAAATATATAATTTAATATATGACATAGAAACTGAAATGTGGAACAGGAATAAACACAAACAAAAGAGGGCATAGTCCAAGTACTTATACCAGAGAATATTATCAGTGGTAAACAAAATTATATTAAATTTTCTCTTCCTGAGAAGATTCTACATTTTTTATTTCTTTACTCTGTGGGGCAGTATGTGCACAGGTGCAGCATGCGTGCAAAGGGCAGAGGGCAGTGGTCAAGAATGAGCTCTCTCCTTTTATCATGTGGGTCCTGGGTACTGAGCTCAGGCTGTTAGACTTGAAGACCAGAGTCTTTATCCACTCAACCATCTCAAGAAGGAAACTTTCATGATAACAAACACCAAGCATCTAACATCTGAAGACATGGTCCGTCATTTTCAGCAACAGTAGAAATGACAACGAACCACTGAGGGAGCTGAGGCAGGAGGGTTACTGTGAGTTTGAGATCTCAGAATGAATTCCAGACCAGCATGGTCTGGAGAATAAGACTCCGTTTCAGAGGGAAAAAATATTAGCATGAGCCATAACAAAGGAGCATATAAAACACAAAATGTTTTTGTTTTAATCATTATGATCTAAGCATTCTTGTGCTGAAACTAGAGCTTCACACCAAATCATGAAGGGTGTTTTTAAAATTTGGAAATTTTATAGCAAATGAAGTTCACAGAAACACATTCTGAGCTGGAGAGCATCTGAAAGTATCCACAGATGCTCTGTGCACTAACTACACAAATGGTTAGTAAGAGATGCTGGCATTAAGTGTTGGTCATGACAACAGAGAGCTTTACATTAATGTGTGGTAAACTAATGGAGATAGATTAGTTATACATTAGCTGGAAATCTTTATGCATTTAAACTGCTAAGAAAACACCTAATTCACTTTAACTATAGAGAGTTAGCTGTGGGAACAGTGAAATGGCTGATCAGTGAAAAACTATTTACTGCTTTTGTAGAGGATTCAGTTTCCAGGACCCATAGCAGGTCAAAATGACCTGTAATTCCAGTTCTAGAAAGCCCATTGCCGTCTTCTGACCTCAATGAAATCAAGCATGCATGTGTTGCATAAACATATATTCAGACAGAGACGCGGCGGACACCGGCATGCAGACGTGGCAGATGTGGGATAGTCCAAGCATGAAACAATGAAGCCCACACTGAGAGCAGATTGCCACACGACAACTAAATCAAGTAGGTTTTGGGGGCCCTGGCCTGCAGAGTGGTAGACCTTTTATTGGCGAGGTCCACGGGTGAACGGAGAGCCTGGTCCTATCCCTGAAGACCACCCTGAGTGGGAAGAGTGTTCTTGGCCCACGGCGGGACACAGGAAACGGAGCAGGGGAATTCCCCAACCCCCTTGACCCCCCAGTTAGCCTGCGAGGGCTGGTACCCTCTTATGGGGCTGCTCCTCCTCTGCTGCGACCTCTCTCCCTGGCAATATCCCAGCTTGCGCCCAGGGGCCTCCTTCACTCCCCCTCCCTTCCGCGGGGCCTTGGGATCATTTAGTTTAGCCTGTTTGGGCACTGGAAATAGAGCTCGGGGCAGAGGGCAGCAGGAGTTCCTCTGTTTTGGTGGCTGGCCTGCAGAGGGGTAGGCCGTTTGTTGGTGAGGTGTCTGGTGAACGGGGAACCTGGTCCTGGTCCTGAAGACCCTTATGAGTGGTGAAAACGATCTTGGCCAGTGGCTGGACACAGGAAACGGAGAGAAGGCATTTTGAAAGTGGGGCCCCTGGCCAGCAGGAAAACCTGTCCCTGTTTAAAAGACCCATTAGATAGCATCGATAGGAGGAGATGGGCAGGCGCCAAGGCAAGAATTCACCCAACAATCTGAAAAACAACATGAAAACACCAGAACCCAATGATCTTACAACAGAAGGACTTGAACACTCTAACACAGAAGTGGAAAAAATTGACTTTATGAAAGCAATAGAGTCCCTTAAACAACATGTAAAAAATGCCCTTATAGAAATGGATGAGAAGTATAACAAAAAGTTTGAAGAAATAAGTAAATGTGTAAATGATACCCAGGGAAACCAAGAAAAAACGATCAAACAGGTAATGGAAACAGTTCAAGAATTGAAAACTGAAATGGAAGCAAGGAAGAAAACACAAACTGAGGACCAGCTGGATATGGAAAATCTAGGTCAACAAGCAGAGACTAAAGAAACAAGCATAATCAATAGAATACAAGAGATAGAATAAAGAATCTCAGATTCTGAAGACACCATAGAGAAAGTAAACGCACTGATCAAAGAAAACAGCAAAGCCAACAAATTCTCATCACAAAACATTCAGGAAATATGGGACACAATAAAAAGACCAAACCTAAGAATAATAGGGATAGAAGGAGAAGAGACACAGCTCAAAGGCCCAGAAAATATTTTTAACAAAATTATGGAAGAAAACTTTCCCAACATAAAGAAAGGTATTCCTTTGAATATTCAAGAAGCATACAGAACATCAAACAGACTGGATCAAAAAAAAAACATCCCCTCGGCATATAATAATAATAACACAAAATATACAGATTAAAGAAAGAATATTAAGAGCTGCAAAAGAAAAGGGGCAAGTAACTTATAAAGGTAAACCAATCAGGCTTACACCTGACTTCTCTATGGAAACCATGAAAGCCAGAAGGTCATGGATAGAGGTACTACAGAAACTAAGAGATCATGGATGCAAACCCAAACTACTATACCCAGCCAAGCTATCATTCACTATCAATGGAGAAATCAAGACATTCCAGGATAAGAACAAATTTAAACAATATGTAGCCACAAATCCAGCACTACAGAAAGTAATAGAAGGAAAATCACAACCCAAGGAATCCAACATAGCCAACACTGCCTACAATAACTCAGGCATCTAGCGACCCTTCACCAGCACAACTCAAAGAAGGGAGACACACAAACTCTACTATCAAAAACAATAAGAATAACCGGAGTAAACAACCACTGATCATTAATATCACTTAATATTAATGGTCTCAATTCACCTATAAAAAGGCACAGGCTAAGAGATTGGATAAGAAAACAGGATCCAACATTCTGCTGTATGCAAGAAACACATCTCAACCACAACGACAGGCATCTACTCAGAGTATAGGGTTGGGAAAAGGTTTTTCAAGCAAATGGTCCTAAGAAAAAAGCAGGTGTGGCCAAACTAATTTCTAACAAAACTGACTTCAAACTATAATCAATCAGAAGAGATCGAGATGGACACTTTAAACTCATAACAAGAACATTTCATCAGGATGAAGTCTCAATCCTGAATATCTACGCCCCTAATACAAAAGCACCCACTTATGTAAAAGAAATATTACTAAAACTCAAGGCAGACATCAAACCACACACACTAGTAGTAGGAGACTTCAACACACCTCTCTCTCCAATGGACAGGTCAATCAGACAGAAACCTAATAGAGAATTAAGGGAATTGTTGGAGGTAATGAAGCAAATGGACTTAACAGACATCTATAGAACACTCCACCCAAATAGGAAAGAATATACCTTTTTCTCTGCAGCTCATGGAACCTTCTCGAAAATTGACCACATACTCCGAAACAAAGGAAACCTCCACAGATACAAAAAGATATCAGTGTCCACCTCTGTCTTATCAGATCACCACGGACTAAAGTTAGAAGGCAACAACAGTGCTACCCCCAGAAAGCTGACAAACTCATGGAAACTGAACAGTCAACTACTGAACCACACCTGGGTCAAGGAAGAAATTAAGAAAGAAATTAAAGTTTTCCTTGAATTTAATGAATAAAGAGATAACATTCTCAAACCTATGGGACACGATGAAAGCAGTGCTAAGAGGAAAGTTCATAGCACTAAGTGCCCACTTAAAGAAAACGGAGAAAGCATACATTGGGGACTTAATAGCACACCTGAAAGCTCTAGAAAAAAAAGAAGAAGCAGATGTGCCCAGGAGGCGTAGAAGACTGGAAATAATCAAATTGAGGGCTGAAATCAACAAAATAGAAACACAGAAAACAGTCCAAAGAATCAATGAAACAAAAAGTTGGTTCTTGGAGAAAATCAACAAGATCAACAAACCTCTATCCAAACTAATTAAACGACAGAGAGAGAGCACGCAAATAAATAAGATCAGAAATGAAAAGGGGGACATAACCACAGACACAGAGGAAATTCAGAGAATCATTAGATCTTACTACAAAAGCCTGTATGCCACAAACTGGAAAATGCAAAAGAAATGGACATTTTTTAGATAAGTACCATACATCAAAGCTAAACCAAGACCAGGTGAATGATCTAAATAGACCTATTAGTTGCGAAGAACTAGAAACTGTTATCAAAAATCTCCCTTCCAAAAAAAGCCCAGGACCAGATGTTTTCAATGCAGAATTCTACCAGAACTTCCAAGAACAGCTAATACCTATACTCCTTAATGTATTTCACGATATAGAAACAGAAGAGTCATTGCCAAATTCCTTTTATGAAGCTACAGTTACCCTGATACCAAAACCACACAAAGACCCAACCAAGAAAGAGAATTACAGGCCTATCTCACTCATGAATATCGACGCAAAAATTCTCAATAAAATAGTGGCAAATCGAATCCAAGAACACATTAGAAAAAAATTATCCATTATGATCAAGTAGGCTTCATCCCAGAGATACAGGGCTGGTTCAACATATGCAAATCTATCAATGTAATCCACCATATAAATAAACTGAAAGGAAAAAACCATATGATCATTTCATTAGATGCTGAAAAAGCATTTGACAAAATTCAACACCCCTTTATGATAAAGGTCTTGGAGAGATTAGGGATACAAGGGTCATACCTAAATATAATAAAAGCTATTTAAAGCAAGCCAACAGCTAACATTAAATTAAATGGAGAAAAACTCAAAGCCATCCCACAAAAATCAGGAACAAGACAAGGATGTCCACTCTCTCCATACCTCTTCAATATAGTGCTTGAAGTTCTAGCAATAGCAATAAGACAACTAAAGGGGATCAAGGGGATTCGAATTGGAAAGGAAGAAGTTAAGCTTTTGTTATTTGCAGATGATATGATAGTATACATAAACGACCCCAAAAACTCTACCAAAGAACTCCTACAGCTGATAAACACCTTTAGTAATATGGCAGGATACAAGATCAACTCCAAAAAATCAGTTGCCTTCCTATACACTAAGGATAAGGAAGCAGAGAGGGAAATCAGAGAAGCATCACCTTTCATGATAGCCACAAATAGCATAAAATATCTTGGGGTAAGTCTGACCAAGGAAGTGAAAGATCTATTTGACAAGAACTTTAAGTCTTTGAAGAAAGAAATTGAAGAGGACACCAGAAAATGGAAGGATCTCCCTTGCTCTTGGATTGGGAGGATCAACATAGTAAAAATGGCAATTCTACCAAAAGCAATCTATAGATTCAATGCAATCCCCATCAAAATCCCATCAAAATTCTTCACAGATCTGGAGAAGACAATAATCAACTTTATATGGAAAAACAAAAAACCTAGGATAGCCAAAACAATCTTATTCAATAAAGGATCGTCTTGGAAGACTTCAAACTCTATTACAGAGCTACAGTATTGAAAACAGCTTGGTATTGGCATAAAAACAGAGAAGTCGACCAATGGAATCGAATAGAAGACCCTGACTTTAAACCACAAACCTATGAACACCTGATTTTCGATAAAGGAGTTAAAAGTATACAATGGAAAAAAGAGAGCATCTTCAACAAATTGTGCTGGCAAAACTGGATGTCAATCTGTAGAAAAATGAAAATAGATCCATATCTATCACCATGCCCAAAACTCAAGTCCAAATGGATTAAAGACCTCAATATCAGTCTGAACACACTGAACCTGATAGAAGAGAAAGTGGGAAGTACTCTACAACACATGGGCACAGGAGACCACTTCCTACGTATAACCCCAGCAACACAGACATTAAGGGCAACATTGAATAAATGGGACCTCCTGAGACTGAGAAGCTTCTGTAAAGCAAAGGACACTGTCACTAAGACAAAAAGGCAACCCACTGACTGGGAGAAGATCTTCACCAACCCCGCAACTGACAAAGGTCTGATCTCCAAAATATATAAAGAACTCAAGAAACTAGACCGTAAAAGGCTAATCAACCCAATTATAAAATGGGGCACTGAGCTGAATGGAGAATTATCAACAGAAGAAGTTCAAATGGCCAAAAGACACTTAAGGTCATGCTCAACTTCCTTAGCAATCAGGGAAATGCAAATCAGACAAAATATTTATACACATAAAAATAAACCTTAAAAAAAGAATTACTTGGACTATACCTCAAATTAAAATAACCAATTAAGCCAAACAAAAACTATTTCTCTATTAAGTCACTTTTGTCAGGTTATTTTCACAGTAACAGAAGAGACTCCACTAATCAAAATCTCAATATAGTTTTTCACTAAACTTATAAATCAAGTCTCAAATTGGCATTTAAACAAAAAAGACTAAGAAAAGCAAAGATGATTCTAAGAGTGAAAAGGAAAGACAAGAGGTTTGCCTTTCTGGAAATCAATATATACAAAGCAGTAACAATTAGGACAGTATAGTTTTGCTTCAAAGAGCAATGCAGCAAAAGCGTGCTGTCTTAATTACTGTGGTGTTACATATCTTCATGGAACAGAATGAAGATGTCAGAAACAGATCAGCCACATATGGGAACTTGACAAAACCTGCATGTTTGATTCCTGGAGAAAACACAGATTAGTCAGTACATTGTGGAGATCTTTGGCTTTCTATGAAAAAAAAGTCCCTTTATCAGATTTTAGACAGATAGCTAGAAATTCCAGAACAGATGAGAGTCTGTTCAGTAAGCAAACTTTTGAGGAAATAATATAGGAGGATGTCCTTATTAGCTGAGGGTTAAAACAATGCGACTTTAAGCAACGTGGACTTATTCGTTCCATCAAAATTAACTTAATGTGGGGCCTGCAGAATAAGCTCAGTCAGTGAGGTGCTTTCACACAAGAACAAAGACCTGAGTTCAGACATTCAGTATGAAAAACACATCAGTAATCCAATCACTGGGTAGAAGACAGAGACGGGTGGATCTCTGGGGCTCACTGAGTCAGCCTAGCCAATGGGAAATCTCAGGTTCGATGACAAACCCTGTCTCAAAAGATAAGGTAAACAACGGCTGAAGAAGACACTCAGTGTTGACAAAAGACGGCGATGGTGGTTTGAATGAGAATAACCCCATAGGCTTATAGATTTGAATGCTTGCGCACCAGAGAATGGCATTATTTGAAAGGATTAGTAGGTGTGGTTTTGTTGGAGGAAGGACGACACTGGATGTAGGCTTTGAGGTTTTAAGATCCCAGCTAGGCCCAGTGTCTCTCTCTTTTGCTGCTGCCTCTGAGTCCAGATACAGAACTCTCAGCTACTTCTTTAGCACCATGTCTGCTTGCAAGCCATCATGCTCCCCCACCATGATAAAAATGGGCCAAACCTCTGAAACTGTAAGCAAGGTCTAATTAAATGTTTTTTAAGAACTGCCTTGATCACAGTGTCTCTTCACAGCAACAGAACACTGGCTAAGACAGTCATCACACACACATATACACATAAACATTCCCACACACCAGTAAATGCATGTGCTCACATATGAATAAACATGCATGGGCATGATAAATGTGTGTATGCATGCACAAACACACAGGCACACACATTCACGTATGCACACACAATTAACCTAATATGCGAGACCAAAGCCAAAACAAGCAAAATTAAAGCAAAGCAACCGATGGGTAATAGAGTCATGCAACATAAACAAGAAAGAATCAATTATTTGAGAAGACACTCATAGAAAAACCATAGCTTGGCTAAGAAAATCTGACTCAAAGACTACACATTATGATCAACTGTCTGGGCTGCTCACTCCCTAAAGAACTTGCTGAGAGGGCTTTTCAGCAGATTTAGCACTAAAATCGCCCAAGCCTCAAATAGATTGCTTTTTGTTTGTAAGTCGGGTTATTCCCTTCCTATCCTCTCTGCATGAAAGTAAGAAAAAATGAGAGGTTCCCTCTTCTTCAAAAACTGAGGGAATTTAGGACTCAAGACAATGATTAGTAAACTTTAAAGATGTGCTCATGCTGTTCCAAGAAGACAAGGATTACTTACTAAAAATAACCATAATGCAAGGCATAGAATGCCTCTCTGGGAGTAAATGGTGAGGGATATTTTCAAGGTCTCTGAAACAACACAAGCCATTGCCATTGGCCTTAGTTGCCTACTGTAACTACTTAAGACTCTGCTGCTGAGGACATCACGCACTTTGGCTGCAGGACATAGAAGATTCCATCTCAAAGCATTCAGAAGTTATCTTCAGTGCTGCAGAGATTTCATAGTGCCAGAAAGGGCTGTGCAGGCTTCAGGGGGATTTTTTGGATTGGAAATCTGCTTCAGAGAAGGGAATTTTATTCCTGGTACTATAGTCCTGGCCAAATGCCCTTGGATGGTGAGGTCCTGTACTGCCAGGGAGAACTTGCTATTATTTTTAACTAAATGGCCACATTGTCAAGTTGTTTTTCAAATACTTGTGTTTATACTCAGACCTGGGCTGATCTCAGCCTTAGTCAGAGTGAACAACAGTCGATGCTGAGATACATAACTGGTCAAAATGCTGAGAATAAGGAACAGGGTGTTCAGTCCTAAAAAGAACATCTTTCTCAACTCTCCCTTCCCACTACTACCAAGGCTCAAGGACTGTGATGGTTCGAAAGAAAATTGTTCTGAAAGGGAGTGTCACTATTAAGAGGTGTGATTTGTTGGAGGAAGTATGTCATGGTGCGGGTAAGCTTTGAGGTCTTCTGTGCTCAAACTATGCCCAGTGTCAGAGTTTAATTCCTGTTGCCTGTGAATCAAAATATAGAATTCTCTGTTCCTTCTTTAGCAACATGCCTGCCTGCATGCCACCATGTTTCCCGTCATGATGATAATGGATTGAACCTCTGAAACTGTTAGCCACCCAAATAAAATGCTTTCCTTTATAAATGTTTCTGTGGTTATGGTATCTCTTCACAGCAACTGAAACCCTAAACAGAAGTTGGCACCAGGCACTGGGGTATTACTGTGATAGGCCTGAGCATGCTTTTGTTTGAAAGAATATGGACCTTAGGACCATGGATTTAAAAAGCAATTCAATGCTTTAAGTGCTGCTTATTGGGCCACACTAATAGGAGTGTGGAAGACAATGGTGCTGAGTGTGATCTGATGACCTGTGGGAGCCTGGACAAGAGGTTTCAAAGAAGACCTAGTGTGTTGTATAGAAATCATTCTTGTGATATTTTGGTGAAGAATATGGCTGCTCTTTGATATTGGCCAAAGCGTCTGTCTGAAGCTAAAATGAAAAGGAAATTTTTATTAAGTCCATTAGCAGAAGAAATCTCAAAACAGCCTAGTTTTTGTCCTGTGTTTTTTAGTGGTAACTCTAATGGAGATTTGTAATGAAAAGGGGCAAGCTGAGCAAGGAAAAGTACAAAGTGTAAAATCTGAAGAGGAAAGGAGTACCAGGAAGTGGAATGGAGCTAATCCTGTGTTCATGGAACCAAACAGATTAAGAAATGGAATAAAGGAAGAGGTGACCTAAGGACGAGATCCCACCCATCTAAGTTTCCAACTTGTGAAAAGGAACTTTAAAAAGCTTAGAGCTAGGTATGGTAGTGCATGTTTTTAATGGCAGCACAAGGAAGGCAGGGGCAGGAAGATCTTTAAGTTTGTGGCCAGCCTGGTCGACAGATTCAGTTTTAGGATAGCAAAGTTTAGGCAGTAAAAGAAACCATCAAAAACAGAAAGTTGGTGAAGATGTAGTTGAATAAGGGAGCCATGTTCCAGCCCCAGCAAGGAGCAGAAATTGGCAGATTTGGCCATGGGATTCTGGCTGCAGAATCAAGAACAGAAGAAAATGATTATGGAATATTCATCTGCAACTAAAAAAATCCACTGAGGCAAGGCATATGCCTGCGGTATCCTTGAATGAAGGCCTAGACAGGTCATTGTGTGAAGCTGTGAGATTGAAGCCTAGATTTCCTTGGAGAACCCAAGATGTTGGGATATCTGCCAAGGAGAGCTACTAATAAGGAATGGAACCAACCCAGGAGAAAACAGTGTGTCAACAAAGCTGAAAGGAGTTGGAGATCTGAGAGCTTTTAACATCAGACATAGAGATGCAGAGTTTGGAGTTTGCCCAGGTGGTTTTCAGTCTTGCTTTGGTCCAGAATTTCTTCACTATGCTCCCTTCCCTATGTTTTGAAATGGTAATGCATATCCTGTGACATTATATGTTAGAAGTATATGATATGCTTTTGTATTTTGATTTTACAGGTTATTACAGTTAAAAGATTGTATGAACCTCAGAAGAAACTTTGAACTTAGGACTTTTAAACATTGTTAAGACTGTGAGACTGTGGGGACTTTTTAAGTTAGACTAAATGTATTTTTGCATTATAATATGGCTATGAGCCTTTGGGGGTCAGGGAGTGAAATGTGATGGTTTGGGGGGAAAAATGTCACCCAAAGGGAATGGCAGTATTAGGAGCTGTGACTTGGTGGAGGGAATGTGTCACTATGGGAATGGACTTTGAGGTCTCCTAAGCTCAAGCTATGCCCAGTGTCAAAATTCACTTCCTGATACCTGTTGATCAAGATGTAGAACTCCAAGTTCCTTCTCCAGCAACATGCCTGCCTGTATGCCAGCATGTGTCCCACCATGATGGTAACAAACTAAACCTCAGAAACTGTAAGCGACCCAAATTAAATGTTTTTCTTTATAAAAGTTGCTGTGGTCCCAGCAGCAACACTCAGGACAGCAGGCCCTACACCTCACCTGGACAACACAATAGAGCCAATCCTGTTGGCAGAGGTGTGTGTACACCAGCCCTGGAGTTGTGAGCACGGGAGGGCTGTCCCCATTATGTATCTGTCATGTGGTTGAATAGGCACGGAGAGATTACCCCTCCCCAGACAAAGCCACCCAACCCCCACCCATCAATGCCTGAGGCAGTTGGGAAACCTCTCCCTGAGATCATAAGAGCTGTCCCTGGCCCTCACCGGTTGCAGCACTTAGGAGAGTAGCCCCTATGCCATGTCTGGGCAAAACTATAGAGCTGGCCCAGAAGGTATAGGTATGGGAGAACCGACCCTGAGGACACGAAAGCAGGAGAACTGGCCCCGCCCCTTGCTCATGGCTGCAAGGGGTGAACTCGCCTGGTAATGCAGGAAACCTGGTGATGAGCACAGTGGAAAGCTGGTGGGCTGACCAACCCTGCAACTACGCAGGCCCAGAACCAGCATTATAGGCCTACCCCATCTATGATCTGCTGGAGCACATGAAGGGACCAGTCCTGCAGACCCAAAGCTGCAGGATCTCCATGACAAAGGGCAATGACAGGATAACCAAGAGAAGCATCAATAGTGTAGCAGAAACCAGAGGCCTTGAATCAGACCAATGACTCTCTACAATGAACACTTGCCAGAAAGCATACATGCATAAAAGGGTTTTCTATATGAGTCACTGGGTCACACTATAACTTCCATGACAAGATTCTTTATTTTCCTCTTTTTTCTTTCTTCTTTTTTCTTTTAGATTTATTTTATTTTATTTTGGAGAATGAGGAGTATAGATAGAGGCTGCTCATTCATTCCTGGCTGCCCAGACCCAAAATAATCACACAGAAGCTATATTAATTAAAGCACTGCTTGGCTAGCCACACAGGCATTTGCTAGCTAATTCTTATAGATTAAACTAACCCATTTCTACTAATCTGTGCATTACCACAAGGTCATGGCTACCAGCAAGATACCAGTGAGTTCCCTGGGGCGTCTTTCTCCTTCAGCAGCTACATGGCATCTCTCTGACTCTGCCTTTTTTCCTCCTCTATCTACTTGGAGTTCCTGCCTTACACTAGTCTGCCCTGCTGTAGGTCAAAGCAGATTTATTCACTAATCAATAAAAGCAACACCTATACAGAAGGACTTCCCACACCAGAGGAGGTTGCAAGGGCAGAGGGCAGATATGAAGGGACAGGAAAATGAGCAAGATGGAGATGCATGATGTGAAAGACATAAAGAATAAATTAAAAAGAAAGCTAAAAATAATAATAAAGTGATGTAGTTTCAAAAGTCATATTTTCTTTTAATTTCTTTAAATGATATATTGCTTTAAAAGCAGTGATATTTTGATGAGGCAGAAAGGATGTAGAGGAGTGCTGGGAAATGCTTTCTGAACCTGAGATGGTCACCTGTACCAGACCTGAGCAAGACCAACTAGCCAAACTCTATCATAGAGAGTTCACTAGAGCCCACACCCTTCTGAGGAGCAATTTGTAGCCGATAGCTGCTGAGGGAGAACTATACCTTTTTGAATGTGAGGCTACTAGAATTTTCCAGTGACTGGTCCCACAAATGTACATATAAACATACAGGATGCTTATATACTTATATGCATACAGGATATACATATATTTATATACACACATACTTATATACATATATGATGCAGCAATTGGACTTGGTGAGTTATCAAAAAAAGAATATAGAAGTCAGAAAGGGGTTGTATTCAGGAAAATCTGAGGAGAGTTAGGGGATTAGAAAGTGGATATGATCATGTTTCATTGTGTACATGTATAAAATTCTCAAAAATAGAGAAATATTAATGTTAAAAGAAGTTATGTGTTGGGCCAAAATTATCTCAGGGCCTATACCTTGAGGCCTGTAGGACAGAGAAAAGCCTGGCTCGAGTTTGAGTGAGGATGAGACAGCAAAATCTAGGTAGATTGTCCTCCAGCCAGAGCGGGGGCTTGGCTGTCTCTCATTGGCTGGAGGCACCCCCACATCACAGGATGTCACTTAACATATATAAGCTGACACTCACAGTAATAAACTGACTTCCTGCTTTGACTTGACTCCCTATCGCGTTTGATTGCCCTGCGTGGTGGGGCTGCAGAATGGATGGATAACACACTCATCTTTCCCCCGGGAATAAAGAGGCTTAGGAAGCCTAGCATTCTGGATAACCAATTTGGGTGCTTTTCCCTAGGGAAGACTATTTCTCCTGCTCTCAGCTCTCCTTAGCTGTCCATAGTTCTTTGTGTAGGGTTGAGACCTCATGAGTTTTACCCTTTCCACATTAGCATGTTGGTGTTAGCCCTGACGTCATATATACATAACTAACATTATACTGACTGAGTAGGTTGTATTTATATATTTAGGAATATACATACACAAATATATAATACATATATATTTTAATGTACATATATATATGTAACAAAAACTTAAAAAACATAGAGGCCATGAATCTGAGAAAGAGAAAAGTGGATGCATGAAAAAGGCTAGAGAGAGGAAAGCGAAGGGAAAATGATGTAATTGTATTTCAATCTTAAAAAGTTAAAATATTAAAAAGTAACATAAAAAGCACCTGAGGAAAGTACCCAATATCCACCTCTAGCCCTCTCGTGTGCTTGTACAAACACTCACACAGAAGTTAATGTTTAAATATTAGATATTTACACATGTATTAATGTACCTCATGTATTAATGTATCTCATGGTACCCCATTAATACACACAAATCACCTAAAATGAATCAAACTTAAAAATATAAAAATGGCATCTGTAATTCATATAGATTTTTTTTATTCCTGGTAGCCAGTGAATTTGATGGTTCAGTTGGCACTATTGCAAATAGGAGAGCAGAGCCAAGTCAGTCAAGATGTGCTCAGAGACAGTAAGGCAATAGAAGAAAAGGGCTCTTCTATCCTATCCATAACTCAGATTTGTGGTTGCAGTCTTGCTGGTAACACTAGCATGATGAGACAAAGAAATATGTATACCAAAGACATCCTCCCTGAAGCTGCCCACTAAGGGCCAATAGAAGATGTAGCCAACCACCCAAGAGCACCCACTGTCTTTACTGTTTGTTATTTTTAATCAGTGTGCTCAGTATTAGGTTCAATTAAAATCTGTTGTGTTGATTCTCCTCCTCACCTCTTGTCTGCCATCCCTTTGACCTTCCTGGTTTATACCTTTCCACCAACCCCTTAGACTCCTTCCCACTTCTATGTCTCATGTGTCCTATTAGCCTCCTGACTTCCTCAGCACCTCTTTTTCTGATTCCCATGGTTTCTCTTCTGCTTTCAAGGCCCATAAATTATACCCACACTCCCTCTCATTTACATACACACACATAAGCATGAACTTGGATCTATATATGAGAGTCCACATGAGTTTTGTCCTTCTTCACATGAGAACTGATGCACGTGAGTGAATCTGTCACCAGCTGAACTTGTTGGAGCCATGCCCCATCCTCTGAATCTTATAGGCATCCATCTCAACAGTCATTAGGGCCAACTGAGGAAAATCCTAAGCTAGACCCCTCAGGAGCATGGAACAGGTCAGGCATTGGTTATCATCCCTTCCTGCCCTGGCATCCTGTGATGGTGACATTAGAGAGGAACACACACACACACACACACACACACACACACACACACCACTCCAAACCCCCAGACCTGTCCATAGTTCCTATTGAGAAAGGCTATCCAGGATTTCTTTCAATCAAATATGAATTAGGTTTTAAGAAACACCGGGTTGCGCCTCAGAAAAGTTATGGAGACAAGCTTGATAATGGAGGCTGGCAAAAAAATAACGGAGATGCAAGGTGCTGTCCTGGTGGGAAAAGAGCTTTTAATGCAGTTCAGATAAAGGGAAAAAACAAAACCTTTGGAGTTTACAGATTAATTGAGTAATATTATCTACTACATAAACAGTATTTCCACCTAGTGTGGTGGCTCCTGCCTGCAATTCTAGCACTCAGGAGATTGAGACAGAAAATCACCATGAGTTCAAGGTCATCCTGGGCTAGAAAGTGAGACCCTGTCTCAAATGAATTTTTTAAAAGTTCTGTAACTAGCACACTTCAAAAAAGTCTTTAAGAAAAACTTAATTGTCTAAACTTAGTAGGATGAAAGTAATAATAATTTCTTACTTTTGACTCTAATTCTGAGTTCTGCAAAGCCATGTGGAAACAAGATGTCCATGCTCCATGTGATGCTTGCTTGATGCCCAAGATGGCTTCTCGTGTGTGTGTGTGTGTGTGTGTGTGTGTGTGTTTCTGCTCCCCATAGTCTTTCCACGTGCCTAGCTTGTGCTTCCTCACAGCGTGGCACTTCCGAAGCAGTGGGCTCTCTTGCTGGTCTCCTCCAAAGAACAGAAATAGGACTCACATTAATTTCTTGGGTTCTTACTGCTTTGGTGTCAATTCTGCTGCATTCTTTTATTGTGCATCCAAGGCATGACAAAGCTCTTCACAGCATCGTAACATCAAAACACTGGAAATCACCTCTATTTAATCAGTACATATATTCAATAGTGTTTATTGTTTAGATGATTCAAATGTTATAATGAAGCAAAATGGATGAGAAATATAAGAATGCAACAAAAATATTTTTGAATAAAAATATAGCTTAAATATATATAATATATATAATATATATATAATATATATAATTTATATATATAATTTATAAAATTTATAATATATATAATTTATAATTTATATATAAAATATATATAATTTATATATTTTATATATAATATATATAATATATATCATATATAAATATATATTATGAAATAAATTATGTTATAGGTTTGCTTTTGGTTTTTTAATTTCTTCTTATGTTTTGTAGTGTGTGTGTGTGTGTGTGTGTGTGTAACAGAGGACAACTTGCACTACGTGGATCCCTCCTTCTACTATGTTGGACCCCAGGAATAGAATTCAGGATATTAGGGTTGGTAGCAAACACCTTTACCTAGTGAGACATCTCACTGGCCTGATATAATGTTATAAAATATAAATTAGAAATAAATACTTTTGAGAGTACATATAATGAAGGCATTATACTATAGATGATAATGCTTTTGACACATATGAAAATCATGGTAGTAACTGCTCCGGTGAGAGCAGTGGGAATATTCTAGAAAAAGACAAAGCAAAATTTAACTTCATTAAATCTGTGAAGGGCCTAGCATTTTGTCTTCTTTGAAGCTAGCAATGCATGCTCATGTGGTTTCACGAATGCTGACAGCAGACATAAACCCTGGGTCAGGAACAAATGCTTTATTATTCACGCCACTATTAGTAGCCACATCTCTGCCAGTTCTCTGCCTAAGTCTCAGAAGGCAATAAAGGGGAAGGGGGAGACTCCTGGAACAGTCATGCTAAGTTGATGGAATCTAAATCTTTGGAATGGGCAGTAAGACTGCTAGGCCTACAGTCTGACACTGACCTTGTCCCTCATGGCTGTAAGCCAATGTTCTCTTTGCTCCGGGGACACTACAGCTGTCCTCCCAGTCAGATCACAGAATGGAAAGCATGCTTGAAAGATGGTCCAGAATAAAGATGGCAAGCACTTTGTTCATATGAGTTTCCAAAGCAGAGGCCTTTGGAGAGTCCTCTCCAAACACAAACAATATATGAAGAGGGGCCATTGTTGGAGTAATATCACAGACCAATTACTTATGTCCTAAGTAATCACTGGTCCTTTGATATTACTGTGGCAATGTAAAGGTCTATATTTAAAGCTTTTTCATTTACCTTATGACTTTGCTTTTTCCTGACCACATACTCCTAAGAGCTCAAACCATAAAATCAAAAGAATGAAACTTTACGACAAGCCAGGTCAGTAACAACTATGGGGGGTGGGGTCTAACCTGTAACAGAAACAATAAAACAGCTTGCACCTCAAGTACAATGTTTCTTAAGATATTAAATGTCATTTTAAAATTTTATCAGCTAAGAAAACACAGCTCTGTAAGACAAGAATATTTAAAAGCATTCTAGCCCATAAATACACTACACCATAAACAAGATGCCACGATATAAAATAAAATGAGCTATAGATATGCTTTAGGATTAACTTCAGTGCACATTATGATGTATAATAGCCACTGGAATCTTTAAACAACTCATAATGTGTGTTTTACTTCTTTATGCTAATACAGAGAAATTTCAAAACTCCATACAAAGGTTTTTTTAAAGCCTTGCATTGAAATTCCAAGGAAGCCAACCTGAATTTTGATATAAGGATAATGATAACACCTAGTTATACAAAACTTTTTGTCTATAAAAATGTGTAAACACTTTTACAAGCAAAATATTAAAATGCTAATTCACAATCTCTAATAAAACATTATTCAGACATATACAATGCTGCTCTCTAACTGTTAAGGGCTTCTTAGAATCATGGTGGGTGTTTACTGAAGTACCAAGATTAGGCTGCCCTAACTCTGACAGGAATTTGAGCTAAAAACACAAATTTTGAAGTTCATCTTTGCCAGGTGTGAATTTCAGCACAGTCACCATAAAATTCTATGTCCCTGAGAAAGTCTCAATTTGTATTACCCTCTATTTTCTTACATGCAAAATGAAAACATTAAATCTGAGGCATGTGTCAAATTGTTGGTGCCATGCCTTGACATCCCTGTGTTTGGAACCACTCCATGTCATAGCTAATAATTCCAACGAATAAGAGAGTCTCCCAAGATCAGGGTGGGTTTGTCTGTCATTTTACCCATAATTGTGGCTAACTAAATCAAGGATCACGGTTGAAACATGAAAGGCATCTCCCTTACCTAAGCCTGAAGCTAAATCTCCAAAGCCTAGGAGATGAGTCGGTCTATCTAGACATGGGTTACAGGAAATAAGTCAGGGTGTGTGGTTTTGCTAACAGGACAAACTCTAGGTTGGAGTGTAAGACAGATTAGTTTAGGTCCATTTATCTCCTAACCAGCTGTGTGACCTTGAGAAAAATCAAATTTTTTATCTCTCTCTAGACCTAAGTATATCTATCAAAGAGAGTTTCACTCATTTTCAAGTTTATAGATTGTGTGTGTGTGTGTGTGTGTGTGTGTGTGTGTGTGTGGTGAAGCTCTGAGATTTTTCAAAGACTAAGACACAATTCCTACCCATAACCAGCATTATTAATTTCTTTTCCTGTAGATTGTTCCTGAAATTTTTCAGATTTCACACACACACACACACACACACACACACACACACACACACACACCCCTCTACATATTCTGATCAAACTTTAATGTGTCCAGATATACAAGATAAATCCTGATTTCACTGAATCAACTAGGAACATTTCCTTTTCCTCTGCCAAATACTCTCTTTCCAGCTCAGCTGTGGTCAGTAAGACACAGAAAACACCTGATGGACTTGGGGCAGAACTGCTCACATCCTCCCTACTCAGAGGCTATGGGAGACTCCGTTCCTAGAACTATGGCAGTCATCTTGTGAGCAAAAGGTTACAAACGCACAAGGAAGACGAATCAATCCATTTGTGGCTATGGAAATGCTAATAGGTCTTCAATAATATCATCCAGTCACTCGCTGCTACCTTGGAACTTTTTCCTCGATAATGGATGTCATTATGATTAAACTGCTATTACTTAGGTAGCTATTACCCCCAGGTAACTATTCCAAACTTACACACTGCACTCATGGGAGGTTTCCATCTGGTAAGAGGAGGCAGACAGAAGTGCTGTAGAATTAAATAATTACTATAATAGAGGTGGAGATAATTATTTCTGTTTTAGCTAGCTGACAGGTTACTGCAAGGACAAAGCAGAAAACGGATATGAAAATGCCACTGAAGAGCACGCAGTAGTGTAGGAAGTCATACTGGCATTAAAATGTGGATTATTTCAAATACCCAGAATACCAAGGCCCCAAAGAGGAGATATGTGAGTAATAATTATTGGAAATAGCCCTCACTGACTGCTTCCTCTGACCTGAGTCCTATTCCAAAATCACCACATCTATTAATCCCTTGATTCTTCCAAACAACCCTGGGAAGTCAGGGCTCCAATCACCCACTACTTGCTGTGGAAGAAAGTAACACACTGGAAGCAGAACTTGCAGGGAGTAAAGTAGCTAGTATTTGAAGCCAGCAGCTGAATCAGACCCAATGACCCAAATGTCAAATTGCACTACATTCTATCCAACTTCTAGAAAAATCAATCATCATACTTATTCTTTATTAGCATGCAAAGTATTGTGTCATCTTTACACATGCATGTGACATGCATTTGCTCATGGTCATACCCAGTGGCCTTTGTTTCTCCACACTCCTTCCTCCAAATTTTCTCCCTTTTGCTTTCTGTTTATGTTTTTTCTAAACCTGGGAGGAAACATGTGATGTTGGCCTATCCCAGTCTGCTTTGCCTTGCTCATTTCTCAAAATGATGTAAATTAGCTCTAGAGGACAAGAATCTCCAAGTCATCTGATGTTAATTATGGGACATTCTAGACCCTCTCATGTGTTTGTAAAATTGTTCTGGATTAAATTATAAAGAGTAAATCATTCTGCCTTTTATTAATCTGGAATAATACACATTCTATATGTCTCACAAAGAACTTATTCACTGCAGGAGAAAGAAAAAAATCAATGAACATAAACCATGTGTGTAAGGAGGTGAAAGAGAGAGTAGATGAATGGATAGAGGAGGGAGGGAAGGGGGAGGGAGGGAGGGGGAGAGAGGGAGGAGGAAAAGAAAGAAAGAAAGAAAGAAAGAAAGAAAGAAAGAAAGAGAAAGAAGGGAGGGAAGGAAGGGGAGAGAGGAGGGAGGAAGGGAGGGAGGGGAGGAAGGAAGGGAGGGAGGGAGGGAAGGGAGGGAGGAAGAGAAGGAGAGAGGGAGGAAGGAAAGAAGGAAGGAAGGAAGGAAGGAAGGAAGGAAGGAAGGAAGGAAGGCAAGCAGATTCTTAACTTGGTCATCAAGTGTTTCCAACAGTACTCTAGAACAGCGAGGCACACCCACTGCTGTTCAATGAAGAAAAGAGGCTATCATTAATTAAGCACCACACACAATATAATCTATTATTTCACATTATACTCAGAATAACCTGATGATATGGGAACCACTTAACCCTCAACTGACAGACGAGCAAGAGAAAGCAACTTTAAGCAATAGCCTTTGGGTGACCCCGACTGTAAACTGCAGAACCAAAGCTGGAGAGTGTTTTCATCAGAGTGTGACCTATATGGAAAAGGCCATGAGCACTCTCAGCCACCATCAGACTTGTCTATTTAAGCATCTTCATTGGATCTTAGCTCCAGGCTTTGATGTCATTTTATTCAAAGACGGTGCCTGGCTTGCCCTGCCAACCCTTTGGAATGGTGCATTGGTAAAGAGGGGAAGCACACTATGAAGTTAGATATGACTATTGTAAAAGATTTAATAATAGTCATGACTGCAGAGAAAGAAGGAATCCTAGTCATTTCTACCTTAAAGAAAGTGAGGGTCAGGAAATAGCTAAGGTTAAGCTAAGTCTGGGGCTCATCATAATTCAGCACCATGGGCAGCAAAAGAGGAGTTGTAAAACTGAAATATGAGACAGACAAGAGATAACAGGGAAAGAAAGAAAATGCTTAACTCCCAGGTTCCTCCACAGGAATTTGAAACTGTCGAGCGTTTTATTCTCCCTTTCATTCATGGATATTTATCTTCCTCCTGCCATCTGGACTCCTCCTGCAGAAAAGCCATTCTCGCTCATACTTGGCAGTGCCAGCCGCTGCCTCCAAGGGATTCAAACCTGTTTGTTTAGCTTCTATTGTCGCATCTATATGTCACACCACTTCTCTGAGAAGCATTTGACAGGCATGACCACTTCTTTCTGGCAGAGGAAGCCATACCTTGGACCTAGAGAAGACAGCGCCAGGCTCAACTGCATTCGAATTATGTAAGCAGACAGTATTTCACACTTCCCGTCTGTGAAGTGGGGACTCTGAAGAAAGCTCTTAGGAATCTACATTCCTCATGAAGTTATCAAAAGAGCCAGGGAATGACTAACTCTGAGAAAGCGGTGTTAAGAGCAAAAGACTTGTGAATCAGAGTACCTTACAATCAGACAATGGTGTACTTTGTGCAAAAATACACCTTGAAGGCAAACATGAAAATGTCACAGTATGGAAAAGTGTAATATCAATTCTCTAAGTACTTTATAAATACATTCAATCTATTGTTAAGCTAAGCTGAATACTTGTAAGAATATACTCATCCACATACTAGAAGCACTCATTGAATTCAAAGGGGTTTTTAAAAATACATGAAGTTGAGAGGGAAGGTATCTGAAAAGATAGGGAACTGGGAATCGGGGTATGATCTGTATATGAATTCATATATGAAGCAGAGTATATATACATATTTATATGAAACATTCAAAGGATAAATAAAAAAATTTAAAGCATATAGGTATATCCATTTAGAAGTTTCTTGAGCATGCCCATGCCAATGGATTCCCACATTCTCCATGACTGGGCCACTCTGTGGCCTTCAGCTCTGCAACTTTTGCCATGTCACCTTGCCCTGTGCTTACACTATTCTTTAAGAAAATTAATTTTACTGGGAAAGGGTACTACAACCTCACATTTCTAAGAAACTTGGAGAAGTATTTCAGAATCAAATCCATATTTCCAAAAGGTGATAGTATATTTGAATTTTATTAGGAAAAGAGAATAGTCTGTCTACTATTTCCAAAGAAAAGGCTTTCTCTTTTTTCAGAAAGTCATTCTCCTCAGGGAATAGAAAGGAATAATGAGGAACTAAAGAAGCAGGTCCATGGTTAAGAGCATTGGCTTCTTCCACAAAGGACCCAGGTTTGATTCCCGGCACCCACTTGGTGGTTCACAACTGTCTGCAGAGAACTCAATGCCCTCTTCTGGCTTCTCTGGGCACCAAGAATACATCTGGTGCACAGACATATATGCAAGTTAAAAAAGAAACCCGAAAGCCATAAAACAAAATAATAGTATACATTTTTTAATGTTCCATCTAAGTACATACAAAGAACAGACTGCTTTCTAAACTCTCAGATAAGTAAAGTAGCCACTATGGTTATCATGGGGTAGCGGCCATCACAGTTGACCTTCACCCCTACCAAGTCTCAAGGTGATTTATGAAGGCTGGGAAAACCTATATTGAATAGCATCCTACTGAAAATGTTCAAAAGTCATCTAAGCTGGGGAAATTTTAAGCTAAGAAAGAAAATAAATAGCTCTTCAGGGGAGTTCTTCCAAGACACTTTGGCCTGTTTGTATATGTTATGGACTATTGGTGAATGTTACGGACTTCCCAGAGTACTAAGAAAACAGGCACAACTTTCCAAATGAATGCTTAGAGGCTGTTAACACAGAGACATTTTTCAGATGAGTTTCCTGGAGATGAATGCCCATGATCCAAAAAGAATATGTCTTCTTGAAGCTTGCACTTCACAATAGATATAATAGCAGTTGATGTACAATATTCATTGGCAAATACATATATATGAAAAGATAGGAGCTAAGAGTACTTTTATCCCTATAATCTCTGTGGTTGATAATATTTGTTGATGTGTCAGGTGAAAATAGTATAATATTTGAACAAAAGATAGTTTAACTGTAAGAAAAGCTTCAAAGACTGTAACTATAATTTGGAATCATCTGAAATTGACTAAAAGGTACAGAAATTACAGCCTTTAATACAGAATATAAATTGGGCCACTTTTGTAAAACCTGCTAGACTGAAGGCTTTGACAAGATACTGCTACATGCATTCAAAGATGGAAAGACATGGTTCATGATAGAGTTATTTTAGGCAAATTATTCTTTTCAGGAGATCAAATAAAATACAACTATGCCTTAAGGTCCCATTCTTCTTCCCTAACTTTGCTTCAAAATTATGGTTTAAACTTTTAAACCTGAATTAGATATCCACCTATGGAAATGAACAAGTGTTGTGTTTGAATGTGTCTCCCAAAAGGTCACAATAAAAATTTAATCCTTAACTTTATATGTTGATGGTATTTGGAGGTGGAATCCATAAAGAGTAATTAAAATTAGATTAGGTAAAAAAAATAAAAAAAAATTAGATTAGGTATTGTGGGTTTAGACTTAAAATGTTTCCCAAGAATCACGAGCTAAAGATTTGGTACTAATACAAAAATACTTAGTATCTTAGGGTTTATAATGTTATCATAAAACAGCATACCAAAAGCAACTTGGGTAAGAAATTCTTCATTTTGTATTAGAAGGAGTCAAGGCAGGAATCTAGAGGCAGGAACTGATGCAAAGTTCATGGCTTAATGCTACTTACTAATTTGCTTAATAACTTGTTCATTCTGCTTTCTTATCCCATCCAAGACCACCCACCCAGAGGTGACACTACCCACAACTGACTGTATCTTCCTGCATTGATCACTGGTTTAGAAAATGCCCTACAGGCTTGCTTACAAGCCAGTCTTATAGAGGCATATTCTCTATTATAGTTTCCTCTTCTCTGATAAATATAGCTTTGTTAACTTGATTTAAAAAAATAAAAATAAAACATGGCACTCAAAGATGAGGCTTTGTGAGAGTAATTGGATAGTAAGGACTCTAACCTCATCAATTGATTAATCAATCAATGGGCTTATAGTTTAGAGGCTACAGGGAGGTGATAGAAATTAAAGAGGTGAGAAAAGTAAGCACTGGGAAGAGTTCCCTTGCAGCCCGTACCTTGACCCTGGCCCCTTCTCCATTCTCCCCTCTTAGTCTTACAGCCAAGTACTTCCATAGTCTTGATGTTCTGCCTCATCACAGGTCTAAAAGCTGTGGAACCCACTAGCAATGACCTGAAATCATGTATATAGTTCTTCCTTTAAACTGGTTTTCTCATGAGACCGGTGAGATGAGGCCCTCCTGATAAGAATGGTGGTCTTTTAAGAAGAAACAGCATCCAGGATTGCATGCTATCCTAATTAGCTTTGACTGTCAGGTTGACACTAGTTAATGCCACTTAAGAAGGGAGTCTCAGTTGAAAAACTGTCTAGATCAGATTGGCCTGTGGGAATGTCTGCAGGAGGTGGACTGATTGTTAGATAGCTGTAGGATGGCTTAGCACACTGTGGGCATTGCTGCTCCCTGGGAAGGTGTTCCTGGACTGTATAAGAAAGCTAAAAACAAGTAAGCAAAGCAGACTTGCTCCATGTTCTCTACTAGAGCCTCCTTCTTGAGTTACTGCCATAACTTCCCTCAAGGATAGACTAGAACCCAAAAGTATAAGCCAAATAAAGCCCTCCCTCTCCTATGTTGCTTTTGGTCAGAGTGTTTTATCACACAACAGAAACAAACGCATGCTTGCACTTCTTGTCATGTCATGCCTTATGACATGTAACGATTCAGTATGAAGGCTCTCACCAGAGCCATGTCCTGTCTTTGGACTTTCCAGTCATGAGAACTGTGAGCCAAATCCATCTATTGTTCATATATGACTCAGTATGGTGAGTTCTGTGATAGTAATGTAAAATGAACTAAGACATCAAGCTGAGGCAATGCACGTCATTGTTAGCAGAGAACTACTGTTTATTCAGATAGCCAACTCAGATTATCACCTAGAAAAAAGGAAAATCAAATAGCACCAGTACTTGCAAAGCATTTCGCTAAGTGTGTGGCATGTGCACACTATCAATTTTTTAAAGGAGAAGAAAAATTTCCCATAAACCAATTTGGATTGTGTCACATAACACACACATACCTTCTCTGATTCAAGTGAAATTCTTCCATAATAATTCCCTCATAGAAATATATCAGTTCTGATGTAACTTCTTTCTAATGTTTTTTTCTCTGATATGCTTAAATACATATTAAATATGGCAATGTGGACTCTTTGATGAAGAATTGCTGGACACCTGAGAGTATTATAGAATAATGATATAGCACCTATGCTGAGAGTGTTATAGAATAATGACACGGCCCCCTAATGCCTTCCTACTTGGAAAAGGCTTTGGGGGCATTATGTGATGCTCTGTGGTGACCAGAATGAAATGACCATGAAATGAATCAGGTGAGGTCCCACAAAGATCTCTGCCTCACAGACCTCATCGTCCTTAAATCATAACTAGTAACTGACTTTAACATCATCCTCACGGACAGAAACAGCATGTTTCACCTCCACGTTAAAAGCTCTTCTACCCCCTGCAGATTGCCTTTGCTCTAGTCTGAAAGAAGTTCTGTGGCTTTAAGCCCCCACTGATGCTCATCTAGATCTCCAAATCTAACTCCACTTTCCTCTTGTTGTTCTGAAGCAGAGTCTCACATAACCCAGGTGGGCCTCGAGCTGGCTGAAGCTGAGGATGAGAGTGGGATCCTGCTCTTCCAGCTTCTGAAACCTCCTGGGGTAACCAGCACTGCTGTGTGTGTGTGTGTGTGTGTGTGTGTGTGTGTGTGTGTGTGTGTATGCCTCCACAAGATCATCTTGGGTGATGCTGGCATTGAAACACAGGGTCCTGGATGTGTTGGGCCAGAACTCTGCATCCTGAGGCACATTCACAGCGCCAAAACTACAAATCTAAATCTTTTGACTACATTTAGAAGACATCTTCAGAACTCAACAGTCCGAATTTTGTGTACTGTAGATTGATTATGGCACCTTGTGTAGTGCTTTGCATGTAGCATTAAGTATAAGTTTTCAGAATGAAGGACAATACCAGAAACGGGAGTAGTGCCACCAAGGATAACTAGGTCCTTCTTTATTCATATACTTAAGGAATGTTTATTGACCAGAGCACTGTATCAGGCTTTAGAAACAGAGCCATGAGTAAAACACAGTACCTGCTAAACTACCACTTTTAAAGAACTAAAACATGGCAACATGGAGACGATGAGCTCAGTGAACTGATACACACCTGCAATCCCAGAGCTCAAGAGGAAACCAGATTATCAAAGGTTCAAGGTCATTCTCCTCCACTGTGTGGCAAGCTTGTGGCCAGCTGGAGCAACTTAAGACTCTCTCAAAAAAGTACAAAGAAATAACAAGGGGGTGGGAATGCCATATACAAATATTTGCTCATTACACAAAAATACACATGCATTAAAACAACACACTGTGCCCCAAAAGTATATGCATGTGTTAATTGGAATGAAAATAAATAAAATAGCCAGGAAAATAAAGGTGAGGAACATTCCAAACAAGCATGAACATATCAAACACTGCCATATTAAATTGCAATGCCTGTTTCTAGGGATGTGAGTTGTGACTCAATGTTTCTTACAAATAAGATGGAAAGAAAGAAGTAAGGGAAGGGTGGTGAGCAGGAGGAAGGAAAATAGAAAAGAAAGCAGGCAGGCCACTATATTTGGGCTGGAAATAATAATGGGGACACAGATGTCTTGTGATTACAAACCCTCAAAACTGTGTCAATCCTGGGCCTTTGTCTTGATGTTTAAAAAGTCTATTAAATGTTTTTTAAATAAAGGAAAGAAATATATGACTTAATTTGTATTTTATTATATATTATAATTTGTATTACTTAATTTGTAATCAATGTGACAAACTTTGATTTTGGAGGGGAAGAAAAGGTTGTCAGTCTGAGTCCTCTGGGTTCTGTGTCCAAAGTGCACAAATCCACAAGACATGAATCCTACACAAAGAACTACAAAAACAACTAAGCAATGCTGGAAGTGGGAGGAATACTCCTTCCCAGGGAATAACACACCAAATACTTATCCAACACCAAATGGTCAACCCAAAAACATACACATACAAATAACATTATATGGACTAAGAAGGCTGAATTTTTTTTTCCTTTTTTTTATTTTATTTATTTATTAAGGATTTCTGCCTCGTCCCCATAACCGCTTCCCATTTCCCTCCCCCTCCCCCGATCAAGTCCCCCCCCCTCATCTGCTCGAAGAGCAATCAGGGTTCCCTGACCTGTGGGAAGCCCAAGGACTGCCCACCTCTATCCAGGTCTCGTAAGGTGAGCATTCAAACTGCCTAGGCTCCCACAAAGCCAGTACGTGCAGTAGGATCAAAAACCCACTGCAATTGTTCTTGAATTCTCAGTATTCCTCATTGTCCGCTATGTTCAGCTAGTCCGGATTTATCCCATGTTTTTTCAGACCTAGGCCAGCTGGCCTTGGTGAGATCCCAATAGAACATCCCCATTGTCTTAGTGTGTGGGTGCACCCCTCATGGTCCTGAGTTCCTTGCTCGTGCTCCGTCTCCTTCTGCTCCTGATTTGGAACTTGAGAAGGCTGAATTTTTAAACTTGATTTGTGAGTATATAGCAGAAATTAATGGAAAAAGAGGTCAGAAATGTGAGAGAGAACAAGGCGGGTAACATGGGCAGTTTTGGAAGGAGGAAAGGTGAAGGAGAAATTATATAATCATTATAATCGCAAAAAAATTAGTGTGCTTTTTTAAATGTGCCAACTTCCAGGCATTGCTGATCTTTTCCACTGAGCAGGGACTCGGGGAGTTCTATGTCACCACTGACAGGCTCTTTGAAAGTCTACTGAGTGATTTCATGGGTACCAGGCTAAAACCTCCTCTTCTACAGTGTCTGTAATCATATTAAACACAAAGGGCTTGTCATTTTGTGACTTGACATAAAGTTCCTCTTCAAACATTCATGGGAAAATGGTTTGAGAAAGGAGGGGGAAATAAGGAATTGGTACTTCACAGGTGGAAAGAAAAAAATGAATGAAGTGGAGGGTGCTCTATAGGAGTAAAGAAAAGATGTGAAGTGGAGGGTGCTCCATGGGTTAAAAGAAAAGATGATTAAAGTGAAGGGTGCTCCATGGGTGGAAAGAAAAGATGAATGGAGGCTGCTCCATGGGTGGGAAGAAAAGATGATTGAAGTGGAGGGTGCTCCACAGGTGGAAAGAAAAGATGAGTGAACAAGAACAATGACAATGAGTTTTTGATCCTACTGCACGTATTGGCTTTGTGGGAGCCTAGGCAGTTTGGATGCTCACCTTACTAGACCTGGATGGAGGTGGGTGGTCCTTGGACTTCCCACAGGGCAGGGAACCCTGATTGCTCTTTGGGCTGACAAGGGAGGGAGACTTGATCGGGGGAGGGAAATGGGAGGCGGTGGCGGGGAGGAGGCAGAAATCTTTAATAAATAAATAAATAAATAAATAAATAAATAAATAGAAACAGAAAAAAAATTTAGACATGCACAAACCTGCATTAGATCAACCCAGCCAAAATCCCACATGGATTGGGGAGGGACTCATGAAGCCTCATCCCTATCTGAGGAGCTATGGGCAGCTAATGGCTGCTGACCGAAGAAAGATCAGTTTACCTCAGCTCCATGTTACAGTAGATGGTCTCACTGACATGCACATACAGGCACCTTTGGATGGACTCCGCATTTATCTGGAGGTAAATAAAACATATGAAAATTGGAGAGAAAAGTGTGAAGGAATGGCGCAGAATTGCAAGGGAGGATGGATTTAGTCACAACACATGTATGAAATTCCCAAAAAATAAAAAGCAGATACATAGCTTTTATTTTGAGATGTACTTCTATTGCCTATCAATAAAACTACTCTAAAAAAAAAAAGAAAGAAAGAAAAGAAAAGATGAGTCAGGTGAAGGTTTGACAACACTGCCTCCCAGTTTTACACAAATCCTGCCCTGGTTCCTTTAGCCATATAGACTTCTGTAGCTTAGAAGAAAGAAACAATAATAGTAGTACAAGAACCAAAAATACCTTGGCAGGCCAAAGTCCTCACTTCTTCAAACCCCCAGCATACGTTTTTTTCATCTCTTTTTTTGTTTGATTACTTTTGTAAGTTGAGACACTTT
Source organism: Microtus oregoni (assembly GCF_018167655.1). NCBI lineage: Eukaryota > Metazoa > Chordata > Mammalia > Rodentia > Cricetidae > Microtus > Microtus oregoni. The sequence continues at coordinate 2,331,629 of NW_024543975.1, read as the reverse complement.
CATTGCCTATGAAATCACATTGTTCTAAACACTATAAAATACATTTATGCCCAAAGCAAAATTAATAAACCAACTTTCATGGATATTAATTCGTTGGAGTTTTTCTTTAGCTTTTCATTGTTTCTAATGCATACATAAATATAATGTAGAGATCCCTCCAAAGGAAAATTAAATAAGTCACTTTAAATTTTTTCCAGTTATCCTGTACCATACAAAACAATTTCTCTTTAATAGGCTGTGACTTATGACTTATGTGGTAAGCATGCGTCGGGACCCCTGCAAGTTCCCTAGAAGTGTGAAACAACAAAATATTCTCTCAGTACAGGGTGACCTATCTGATATGGGATCCATTAAACTTGGGTTTTGTTTTAAATGAGCTAGAGGCACTTCAAGCAATCAATTATTCTATTGCAGTTGAGCCAGTGGCATTTGGATTTGGCAATAGACTACAGTTGCTTCAGCACCGTGGACAGAGCCTTGCTTTCGCCTTTGGTTTCATGCACCCTATACTCCAAGGTAGGCTCTAAGAAGGGTGAGACTAATTAGCATGTATGTGAATGAGTAGCGAATAATTAAGAAAATAACTGACCTGTCTTTGTAAGTAATAAATCCTGATTTATTTTGTTTCAGAAAAGAATCCACAACTTCACTGAAGCCTACTAAAACAGGATGAAAAATGTATGCTCCTCTGACAGCACATCTAATATCTTTATGGATATTAGGATGTTCATAGATGCTGTAAGCCTACGGAGTTTCTTTTCTCCACCTACTGCCACACTGACATCATATTTATGTATATTGGTTTACCTTTTTAATATGTGTGAAAGCAGGTGAACAAATAAATGTGTCTGTCTGTCGTCTGTGCCTGTGTCTGTTTGTGTTTGCATATGGAGACCAGAAAGCAACTTCAGGTGTCATCATCAGAATGTCATCCACCTTCTTTGAGATGGAATTTGTCAGTGGCCTGGATCTCACCAATTAGACAAGACTAACAGGCCTGTACGCCCAGGGATCTTATATCCATCTCCAGAGGGCTGGGATTACAGATGTGTGCAACCATGCCCAGCATTTTTACGTGGGTTCTGGGGATTGCACTGTGGTGACCGTTCATGTGTATTTTAATAAATAAAGCTTGCTTGAGGATCGGAAAAGTAAAACAGCCACACAAATCAGGCAGCAATGGCACACATCTTCAATCCCAGTAACCACACTAGTTGCCATAGAAACTGGGCAGTGGTGTTATAATCCCAGAGCTAGAGATGATTATAAAACATGAAGAGACAACTCTCAGACACAATCTCATTCTGAGATTCCTGGAGATAAGATCGTCATGTTCGGACTGAGGTAGAGGTAAGAGCCAGTGGCTGGCTGTTTTACTTTTCTGACCCTTAGGTTGAACCCCAATTTCTGTCTCTGGGGTTTTATTAATAGTGTTTCTTTGGACCTATAAATTAATGCTTGTGAGGCAAAGATTTTGCCATTTGAGCGATTTCTCCAGTCCATTCATTAAAACTCACTGAGTTCTAGGTCTCAAGACCTTTGCCAAAAACTCTAGTAATGAGGTGGCTCGACGGGTAAAAGTACCTGCGATGAGGCCTGATGACCCAAGCGAGTTCATGGTGAAGAGAAGCATTGACTCTCACAAGATGTCCTTTGACTCCCATATATGTGCTATGTCATGCATGCCCACACATATGAGCACACACGCACATGAAATAAACAAGTAAAAATAAAATTTAAAAAAAAATTAAAAACTCTAAGGCAAATCCCAGGTTACTCTCATAAATCTATAATTCATGTGAAAATAGATCCTAGTTGAGAATCTGCTGCTGTTATCCTACTAAATGGGCATAGTGGTAAACTGACTCCTGGTAACTTGTTGCTATGCATTAGTGCATTACTCAGCTCTCATCAGAGAGGATTCATTTTGCAGTAGAGGGTGCTTAGCACAGAGACTCACAACTGGTCAGCTGGGTCCTCTGGAAGAGTAGCAAGTGCTCTTAGTCACAGAGCCATCTCTCCAACCCTAAGAAAACAATCTTTAGGACTTTTCTTTTGTCTTTGTTTTTATTTCCTTATTCTCAAACTTAGAATAAGAGATCAGAGTGCTCAGTCTCAAATGGAATATTTGTATCACACTCCTTCCACCCAAGGCCCAGGGGTCATTGTGGAAAAGGTAATAAAAAGCTTGGAAGAGCCAGAAGCAGGAAATGATTACATGGGAATGGCGTTTCCAGACACAACAGGGAAGATGCACATAGAAACTCACAGTGTTTGTCACATCATCATACAGAAAACCCATACAGGCTCAGGCCACGGGGACCCCCAGCATAAGCGGAGGAGGTGAGCATGAAGTTTCACCCTTAGCTGAGGAGCAATCAGTAACTGAGAGCTAAAGGAAGAGGGAAAGTCAGTTTTCCTTAAGGAAATGACTTCTGGACGGACAATCACATTCCAACAGATGGCTCCACACCTAGGAGAGTATAGGCAGCCCTAACTGGTTATTTTCAAAAAGAATACATTTGTTTTAGAAGTAGAGATATGAAGGGATCTGGGATCTGGAAGGAGTTAGGGGAACAGAGGGAGTAAATATCAAAATATATTGCATGAAATTCTCAAAAAAATAATTAAAATATTTTTTAGGAAATAAAAACAAAAACAAAAGAAAATTCCTAAACATTGTTTTCTTAGGGCTGGAGAGATGGCTCTATGGCTAAGAGCACTTGCTGCTCTTCCAGAGGACCCAGGTCAGCTCCCAGCACCAAAGCTCCGCAACTCACAGTAACCTAGAACTCCAGCTCCAGAGGTATCCATTGACTCTGACATCCACAGGCACTCACATGCACAAAAACACATGCAGACACTTGCACATATATTTAGCTAAGGACAATAAAAAAAAACAAGCATTTATTTTAAAGACAGATTTCCCACTGGCTCTCTATGATATTAAGGGAATAAACCAATACAAAAATATTTTCATATTCTGAAAGAAGGAAAGAATATAGGCTTAAAATCCTTACCAAAAAAAATCAATGATCTAATTCTCAGAATTCAGAATAGTTTTCTATTTTTTGAAAAGGTGTCATGTAACCTAGGCTGGTATAGAGCTCACTATTAACTGAGGCTAGCTTTGAGAGTCTCATTTTTCCACATCCTAAGTTATGACAGAAAGATGTGCAGAATCATGTCTCATTTATGCTGGGAGGATTGAACCCCATGTTTCATGTATGCTAGGGCAAGCCCTCTCCCAAACAAGCTATCTCCCCAGCCACTGTTCCACACTTTAGAAAAAATCAAATTGTGCATTATATAGCGTTGGGCTACCACAAATATTGAATACATGCCTATTTATAAACCAAGTTCTACTAAAATACACACAGACTGGGACAAAGACTACGAGCAGCTTCACAATATCGGGAAAAATTTCAGATGAGGTCACATCAGAAAGAAAGTTTCAGGGAACCAGGTATGTCCCAGGAAACCATTTTCCTGGTCTTTGGATTTCCAGATTTTGAATATGAAACTGTGAAAATGGATTTATTGAACAGGCAGCATTCTGCATACATTAAAATTTAATCTTTACACTAAAGCTCTGAGGAATGTTTTATTAGTTCCATTTTATACATGAACAAATGTAAGCTCAAAGAAATTAAGGAACATGAGTACAGTTATGCATCAGCGAGAGTGTAACCAAGGGTTGAATCAAGACTTTCTACTTCTGCCCGTCTGTGGCTCTAACTAACATTGCTTCTTCCCAAAGAAACACCACCGTGGCATGACTTCTGTCCCTATTCCACCCAGGTTCATAGATTAGAGAAAACAAATGCAATATTATTCTCAAAGCCAAAATAACTGGTAGCTGGAGAATGCTGAATCTTCCAGAATGTGGTTATGGCGGGGGATTTGACCTTATTCTATTATAGGCATGACCAATAAGCCCCTCCCCTTACAGCAGGACACCCTGATGCCTCTGGTAAAAAGCAGCTTCCTGTCTCCTTTCATCGCTTGCTGAAGGTTAATATTCAGGAGGATGCCTATATGTTTTTCTTTGGGATCTCCTTATTTAGCTTCTCTAGGATCACTAATTATAGGCTCAATGTCCTTGGTTTATGACTAGAAACCAAATATGAGTGAGTACATCCCATGTTCCTCTTACCCACATTGGAGCACAGGACTGAAATCTCAAGGTCCAAATGAGGAGCCGAAGGAGAGAGAGCACGAGCAAGGAATTCAGGACCGTGAGGGGTGCACCCACACACTGAGACAATGGGGATGTTCTACTGGGAACTCACCAAGACCAGCCGGCCTGGATCTGGAAAAGCCTGGGATAAAACCGGACTCTCTGAACATAGCGGACAATGAGGACTACTGAGAACTCAAGAACAATGGCAATGGGTTTCTGATCGTACTGCACGCACTGGCTTTGTGGGAGCCTAGGCAGTTTGGATGCTCAACTTACTAGACCTGGATGGAGGTGGGGGTTCCTTGGACTTCCCACAGGACAGGGATCCCTGATTGCTTTTCGGGCTGAGAGGGGGGGACTTGATTGGGGGAGGGGGAGGGAAATGGGAGGCGGTGGCGGGGAAGAGACAGAAATCTTTAATAAATAAATGAATTAAAAAAATAAAAAAAAATTAAAAAAAATAAAAAAATAAAAAGTAAAAAAAAAAGCAACTTCCTTTCTGCTTCTAGCCTGTCCTGACTGTTAACTTGCAGTTATCAATTTATTAAGATCATAAACTTCCACTGACTACAACTGGCAAAAAAGAATTAACAGTATTTCTAAGACTAGGCCTCCTTTCCATTTTTCCCATTGTTTTGAATGATGGAGGGTTTTTAAGAGTTTGAGAGATGGAACAGGCTTTGTCTAGCATCTAACCAATTCTAAGTTCATAAAGGTTTAAAGATCTGATTCATGTATTACTTTGTAGGCCTTCAATTACATTTCATTTATAACTAAAAATAATAATAAACCAGGAAAATAAAATAGTTCTTAAAAACAGTAAACAACCCCCACCGGCAGGGACAGAATCTGGGGAACTACAAGAAAAATGGGAGGTAACCTGGAATCTACCCCGCCAAGCAATATGCAAACTTGTCAGTCTGAAACAATATGATTCCATTGTCATTAGGCTTTGCAAATCTACATGACCTTACAGATCACAGGGCATTCTCTCCAAGAAGCCAATTTGCTGGGTATAGTGGTACATATCTGTCATCCCATGTCTCAAGAGACTGAGGCATGAGGATTACCACAAGTTCATGGCCAGCTGGAGCTACATAGCAAGACCTTGTCTCAAACCCTTATTTAGTAGGAGCCAATATGCCATGTGTAGACATCAATTCTATTTGCAGCACAGGCTTATCCAGTGACACTTTTATCCTGAGAATGATTCTATCCCCAAAATTGGCTGCATGTTTGGCCAAGATAAGTTCCATACTGCTAACCTATGTTAAAGACAGATGGAACTATGCAAAACAAACAAAAGCCCTGCACTGAAATGTGCCAGTGTGTTAAACAGTAATGAATCTGACCCCATGGGTGAGCCAGCCAAAAGAGACTTGATTAGGACAAACAGCGGTCGAGAGCCTTGACTTTGCCGTTTATCAGATCAGCATGACCTTGGGCAACCTATTTATCTATTATTACAAAATTGTGTATATTGAGTACGTATTACTCTCATGGTGAGAAAAAAATCTTGGCAGATTTTTTTAAATGCCTTTATATCTGAGGTTGAATTATGCACTATACACATATAAGAATATCCAGAGGTCATGGAAAACCAATGCTTAGGGGGAAACTATCCCAGAGAAAGGGCATAAGCTAGCATTGCCCTTACAAATTTGTCATTACTGTTTGGTGCAGTTTCTTCAAATTTCCTCATCAGAATGCCTGCCAGAAAGGTGAATATGAGATGTGTATTGTTTATTAATTCAACCTTGTGCTTAGTGCCAAATACATACTTATAAATAATAGCTATTGTTTTTATTATATGTATAGTGACTTTACGTTTTCTTTAAATCTGAATCCAAAGCAGTTTATAATGGTAAGTAGAAACAACATTTTATTTTTCTGCAATCTATGGCTTTACTTTCCTGAAGACATTAAGTTCCAATTCTCTACTGTAGAACATGCCATCTGTTAACTTTGGATTCAACAGAATTGAAACAGCCTGTATCCAGGTGAAATCCAGGATGTCTACTCAGGAGGAACCCAGACACCAAAAAAAAAAAAAAGCCCAATCTGGTGCTTGAGAATAACTTGGCAGGTTAAAAATTATATAGGGTAGGAAAGAACTGCAGACAAAAAAAGACTTTAGTGCCTGGCTGTACAATAAAGTCATTAAAGGAATAGGGACAAGAATGAAATGATGATAACAGAGGTAAGGATAATGTTGTTGACGACACTGATGATGCTGGTAGGGGTGGTTATGGTGCTGAGGATGGCTGCGATGCCTATGATAGTGGTACTTATAATGCTGATGTTGGCAACGCTGATAAGGATGGTAGTGATAATTCTGTTGATGACACTGATGATGCTGGTAGGGGTGGTTATAATGCTGATGATGGCGGTGTTGATGGTAGTGGTGGTGATGGTAATAACACTGATATAACCAATACTGTTGGCAGTAATTTAGATAAAGAACTTATTGGAGGAAAGATGACCTGATAAGACCATCTGCTGTCCACCATTAAAACAGAAGTGTGAATCAACCTGATTTTACTCAGTGATAGTCTCTCATTCTGAAGTGTTTGGTTCGGGGACATCCTTGACTTGTTTTCAGGGTAATTACAGTCCTCAGCTCCAGTGAAGCAAAAGCTGAGGATAAGATAATGTTTTGTTAACGATAGACAATGAGCATATATGTGCATGATGCCATAAAAACTGATGGACATGCCTGTCCCTGTCTGTAGAAAGAGAGAAGACAGGTTTACTTCGAAGGTCCATCACTGAATATCAAGGATTACTGCAAGCCCTGAATTTCTATTGCATGAGAAATGGGTTCATTTAGAGGAATTGCACCCACAAAGGAATACTGTTAGAGTAGCATCAGTTACCTGGGAGTAAATTAGAAAAGAACTTCTGTCTATACAGATGAAGACAACTTTATGACAGGGTACATGGCTCTGTGAGTGAGGCACAGAGTTAGTTATCTCTTGACTCTTGGTTAGGTACCCTCGTTGAAGGCAAAATCTCAAAAGTGCATGCAGTGATCCCAGCTGCGATATCCAGTTGCCTTGGGGATTAGTCATCCTAGATGGCATGGTGCTCTGTAACACAGTGCTCAGAGAGCAAATGCTGACAAAACCACACTGAGATACAAGCTCTCAGCCCTTCATTTGGTGTCAGAGACAGTGACTACCCAAAGTTCATGAGGAAAATGAGACCCAGAAGAAGGAAGGATAGTATCTCAAAAATATTGGAAGTCAGTTCAACATAGACAGATGTCTTTAGTTATAACCCTAATGTGTGTCATTATAATTAATTTGTAGGAACCTGGGAGTGTTATTAAAACTACAGGGAACCAAAGAAAGCCAAGAACTAGCCCAGTTTCTAAGGTCTAAGAAGGCATTACATATAAAACAATTAGGAGTATTAAAAATAATCTCTCCCTCTTTCTGTCTCTCTCTGTGTGTCTGTCACTGTCTCTCTCTCTGTCTCTCTGTCTCTCTCTGTCTCTCTCTGTCTCTCTCTCTGTCTCTCTCTCTCTCTCTCTGTGTGTGTGTGTGTGTGTGTGTGTGTGTGTGTGTGTGATGATAATGATCAAAGATCAAATTTCTTCTGGCATACTACAATATTCCCTTGGCTTTTTAAAACAGAGTCTTCCCCCTGGCTGTCATCTCTAAGGAGCAGAGGCTTCGCTGTTTTAAGTTATGACTCCAAAACCCTCTCCTGGATTGGCCTTTTCTGAAATGTGGATAGCAACTTCCATGTCATGATTCACAGGATCCCACTAGGTCTTGTCACCAAAAGCAATCTTAATTGCCATGTAAAATGTCATTATTAAATTTTATTCCTTCTAGGTGAATAGCTTTTTCTGCCCTGTGTTCTGGCAAAGATCATACATCATATTCCCCTTAGATAGCTGCACAAAATGTCTTCTTCAAGGCTCCTAAAATTTGCTCAAATGTCAACAATTAATTCTGTCCAAGATCAAACAATTGGGTATCTACAATGAAGTACTGCAGTGCTGCAGTGTGCCATTTGTAGATCAGAATGGGGTAATTTCCAAACATTTCCCATACATGGTCTAAAACTAACACCCTTGGAAAGTACTGTATTGGAACCAACAGTTTGTAAAGCAACATCTATGTTTTCAGCAAGAACTGAACTAATAGATGCGGTTGGCCTGCCCTGCAGGTAACGTACACAGAGAAGCACAAACATAGTGGAGGAAGATGGGCTGCCTGCAGACAGCTGCTTTCAAAGTAACTGACTTCAATTTGAAAAACACATAGCAAAGAGACTCCTTCCCATGTCCCTGACTCTGTCAATGTCTTTCCCCTAGGTTTCTACAATGTCTGCCATTCCTATCCCATTCAAGTTTTTAAAAGTTGGCTTCAACTTTGTAGCTCTATCATAAAATTATAGAGATGGGAACATGTTGAGACTGAGTCCTCTAGGAGGAAACAAACACATTGCTACAGAATGGTGCTGGTACTGCAGTAAAAAGTCATCAGCATTAAGAACTCTATTTTAGTCATAAAAAAACAGATGATTGAGTCATGAGCTGAGCTGACTTTGGTTTTTAGTCTGGCTTGTGACCTAGTAGTTCTACGCTCTTCTGAACAAGTTACTTAACTTCTCAGAGTCTTCATTTCCTCAGATAAAAATAAGAGTCCATCACCAAATATAAACTGAATGGTGATGGTGAGAATTATTCACACATTTGAAGTACCTAAGCAGCACCTGTTTCATAAGAGGATCTTCTTAATAGATCAGCTCTCAGACTGCACAGAGTGCTTGCCAGGCATTTCCATTTTAACATTTACTACATGTTTGAGTCCTGTAGGAAACTGCCTTCCAAAAAAGAAGAGAATATTTATGATCTGAATATATTAGAGTTTTATAAAGCAGAATGAAGCATGCAAGGGTTTCTATCAAGAACTATAAATAAGCCAGCACACATGTATTATGCAGTCAATTCTCAATTATTTATGTAAGGCAGGAAAGCAGATCGGGATAGCCCAAATGAGAGAATGATTCAAAAAAGATCTCTTAGATTTGCCTTGACACTTGCCCTGAACTCAGATGCATATGACATCTGGAAAGTTTGTAATGTATTCTCTATGAGGAATTCTGACTTAGGACAAAAGGATCCCTAAACAAGCACTAAGCAGCACTTCAATGGACTCTGGTCCAAGGAACAGTGCAAGCCAAGCTTCACACACACAAAGGGACAGTGTTGGTGCTGTCATGTTTATTTTATTTATTTATCCGTACTTTCTGTGTTGTCATGCACAGTAGGTACAAATAAAGAGTCTATAAACAAAAATTGCTACGGATAAATCAAAACTTGGGTAATTAGATAATGGAGTTTGAGTGCATTGACCTCTTGGCAGTAGTTCACAGTATAACTTTGAGGATGGCAGAAAGCCTAGTGGTAGATGGGACTTGTGTAGGATCTAGGATCACAGCTCCGCAAAGCACTCGAGATGAGAACTGAGCTGATAACCAGAGATCAATAAAGTGTTTCACTTAGTCCTATGGAGACTAACTCTAGAGCTGTGTGTTGAAGCTCCTAAAAAAAAATCAGCGTAGTATTTTCTTTGGGTCTACAGATAATAAAGCTAAGCCTTTGCTGGCTTAAAAGGGGACCTCAAAAAGAAAAAAGAAGAAATATTTGAAATAATAATGGTTGTGAATTTCCATCTAAATCATGCTGGACAGCAAGCTTGGAGAAAAAGGTAAGAGGATTCATGCTGTAAGGAGGAAGAAGGAAGAATGGTTGTTTTCAGGAGAATGGATGCAACTTCAGTCAGCACGTTAGGGAAATTAAGCCAGACTCCAGATACCGTCACTGCTTCTCTCTTCTGTGGTTAGGATACATGCATGCATATATGTATAATGTATGCATAAGTGACATAATATAAGTAAAACTCTTTAGAGGAACAAATAGGTGTTGACACAGGTTTCTGTCCTGCCCAGTCCCACAGCCATTCACTCTCAACAAAACACACAGAGGTCTACATTAATCATAACCTGGTTTACCTATTAGCTCAGGCTTCTTATTAACTAATTCTTATATCTTAAATTAGTCCATTATTCTTGTCTGTGTTAGCCACATGGCTTGGTACCTTTCATCAGCGGGCATTCTCTTCTTGATTGCTCTCTGTCTGGGTGACATCTGCAGACTGAATCTTTCCTCTTCCCAGAATTCTCCTGTTCTCATTGCCCTGCCTCTACTTCCTGCCTGGTTGCCCCACCTATACTTCCTGCCTGGCTTCTTGCCAATCAGCATTTTATTAAGCAAGTACAGGAAACAAATCTTTACAGGGTAAAATCATTGTCCCACAGCAAATAGGGATTAATGGTGGGGAATGCAGAGGAAATATGTTCAACAAAACATATGTCAATTGTATAAAAATATCTCCTCATATAAAAGAGTACCACACAAATAATATATATAGTGGAACTTTAAAAATGAATTTTAAAAGAAATACTAAAAGTGCTCTTAATTGTTTCATCCTTCTGTCTGTACACATTGATATGTAATTTTATAGTTCCCCCCACAAGAGATGGGGCATATTCTCTATCCCACCAACCAAACTGACACTAGCCTCACTTTGAAAAACAGGGTGTGGCAGCAGAGTTGAAGCCAAAAGAAGGTTAGCAGCTTCCACTCCTGCTCAGAATCTTGTCCAGTGGCCATGTGAAAAGGCCTGGATAATCTGAGTAGGATAAAAATCCATGTGGCATAAAGGTGCCTCTACCAAAACAATCCTGACTAATCAGCTGCAGTACTGCCTGGCAGTTGACTTAAGAAAAATGAATTTGATGTAGACTAAAAACATCAACTAGTTATAATAAGCACAAATTTCCAACCAACAGAATTAAAAGGCAAATAAATGATAGTGATGCTACCATGTTTTGGAATGATTTGACTTAGAAGAACTGGTTAATATGCACCATCTCAAGAAAGGATATTTGGAAAACAAACTTCAAGGCACAGCAGAAAGAATCTTGAGTATTTGAGAATTTGTGAAGGTGGGTTAAGCAATGTCTAGGAGTAGTGGCATTCTCATTGTATTTTAATAAATAAAGTTTGCCTGGGATTAGGAAAGTTAAACAGTCACTCTGGCCAGCGTTACAGACCAAGCAGCTATGACATGCACCTTTAATCCCAGTGGTGCACGCCTTTAATCCCAGCCCTAGGGAGGATTATAAAACGGGGGGAAATAGCTCTCAGACACAGTCTCATTCTGAGATTCCTGGAGGCAGGATCACCATTTTGGACTGAAGTTGAGGTAAGAGCCAATGGTTGACTGTTTTGCTTTTTGGATCTTCATGCTGAACCTTAATATCTCACTTTGAGTGTTAATTTATTGTGCACCACCAAGACCTCATCTCATGAATCTTCCATAGTGTTTCTCCTCACCATCCAGCAACCTTTAGATTTCTGAAGTCCCTATATGCCTCCTAAATGTCTCAGTGAATCACTGTTGTGACTTAAAAAGAAATGGGGTGTAATTCTACCATCTCTGGGAAAGTGATTGCAGCTGACTCAATTATGCTGATGGCTTGGGCAGGTCTGATGGGAGGCCCGAGTTGTGCACACCGAGACCTGCCTTAGGTTCAACAATTTCTGGGAAATATTTAAGTCCCGAATTTGGGAACTGATCTAAACTGTTTCCATCTTTACTTCAGTCCTCATCTGTGGATTTCTCCACAAGAGAAAGAAACTGAGATTGACAGCAGCAGCATTTCGCAAAGCCATATGTAAAAGCAATTGAATTCTAGATTTTAGTGACAATTTTAAAAAGCGCCCTCATAAGATTGACCACCTTTTAGAGGTGACAGCTGCACAAATTACATCACAGTGTCTCTGGTCTTCAAATGTCACTCTGGATTCATAGAGGAGTCAGACAGACTAGACGGACAGGTTTTTGCAAGTGGGGGACATGAGTAGGATGGGAGGAAAATGAAAAGTTCATTTTTTCTGGGACAGTTCTGAAGGTAGCAGGAGCTCAAAAGGGCTAGTCTGGGGCCAAGAATACAGGTGCCTACAGATGAGGCAGTTATAGGTTGACCGTTTTTCTTTCTTAAAATTGAAAAGAAAGGTGAAAGTGACTGAAGAGACATACAACTCTTTAGTTCTGGGGTGGGGATGTCGCTGTAAGCTTTCCCACCACAACAGGACTCAGGGCCGTGCTCCCCTGCTGGGACACCTCACAGAATGACAGAAGCAGCCTTTCCGATGGTGGCTGCAACCTCCTAGCCCCGTCTGGTCCTTCCCAGAGAAGAAGCACTCAAGCTGGTAGCTCTCAAATAGAAGCAGTGTGATGGGAAGGGGAATCACTGGAGAAGCTGTGCAGTCGATATCAGGCTCTCAAAGGCAGGGGGACAATGGGCATTTGACCTTGCAGCAGCTTGCTCACTGAGCATCTCCCATCTGAGCATCAGGTCTCGCCTGCTCTCTGTGAGTTAATGTATCGTAAGAGCTCTCTTCTCAGCAAACAGAACAAAAACAGCCATCTTCTCTTGACAGCCATTCTTCTCTGCCTCGCAAGCCTCTGCCACTGTTCTTTCTGCAGCTGCTTCCTCTGAGGCACGTGGACTTGACTTGTAGGAGGAATGGAGAATTGCCATGTTATGAAATGTCGCTCATACATGCAGAATCCCAGAACAAAATAACATATCATAGCTAGACAATTCTGTTGGTCAGCTCGCCTCTGTGGTTAGATCCCAGAGAAAATACAGTGGAGAGATTGACAGTGGTTCCTCCATCTGGCATCCTACCATAGCAGAAGCATAGTACCATTCCAAACAAGTACTGAGGATGAACAGAATGCCCGTGGGAAGTCACCTTAAAGATCATTGTTACAAAGCATCTCCCCTGTTCCTCCATTCAGAAGTCACACCCTTCTCTGGGGCTAGGATGTAGTTCAGTAGTAAGAGCTCTTGCCTAGCATGCATGAGACTCTGAGTTCAATCCCCAGCACTGAAAAGGGAGGGACAGAGGGAGAGATGGGAAATTCCCCAGTGGAAATGTCATGGCTTTACCCTGCTAGAGTCCTGGATTCCCTTTGCTGAATTTTCACCTACAAGACTTGAGAATGTGTCACCACGTAAAGCAAACCTCCAAAACAGCAAAAGAGGAGCTGCTCTCTCACTTGCAAGCTTTTCTGAATGCAGCAGGAAAGGCCCCTGGAAACAGGTGTTCTTAGGAACATTTTCTCAGTGGTGAAACTGAAGACAGTAATCCGAGCCTGTGCCTGCCTCCTGAGGTAAGCCGTCTGGGTACAGTAACTGAACTGTATGTGATGGGTGTGGACTTTGTGCTGGAAAGGAAATTCTGCCAGTGTGGCAGGCATTTTCTTTTAAATCCCAATCCTGTCCCTTGACTATGTGTCTTAAAGTCTCCTTGCTGGTATCCTATACTGCAAACGTTAGTAACAGTTCTCTTGAGCACCTCTCCTTGTGTAGTGGCTGCTACCTGCCCTCTGCCCTCTACTCAGCAGCTGCTGCTATCCAGCCCTTGCTGTATACCTGCTGCTTTCAGAGGCTTTATGTGTCATTTCTCATTCAATCAAAAGTTCCGTCTAGTCCCCATCCAAAGCCCCCCCACCCCGTTTCCATCCTCATTCCCCCTTCCAGGTTTAGGCTGTTACAGTTGGGTAACTTAGTCTTCGTGTGGGACTCTTAACAGTGAGAGTAAGGGATGTATGTCTCTGACTCTGTTGCCTGCTTTGGGGACCCATTCTGTCTACCAGATTGCCTCATCCAGCCTTAATAGAAGAGAAGGTGCCTAGTCTCACTGCAACTTGGCTGGCTGTTATTCACAGGATGCCCAGCAGTGACCGAAAGCAGTGGAAGAGAGGATGGAAGGAGGCTGGAAAAGAACTGGGAAGAGAGGAGGGAGGGTAACTTTGGTTAGGATGTAAAAACAATTTTTTTAATTTCACCTAAAAAAACAAAAACAAAACAAACCAGCTAGCATGTAGAATGGCACAGCTATATTCTTTGGATCTTGATCCACTTCCCATAGACCCTAAGGAGCGCAAAAATAGCTGTAGCTTGCCTAAGACCACAAGAAATAGCAGAAATCAGGACTCAAAATGTGGTCAAAGTGGTTCTAGAGCCTACATTCTCCATGACTATGCTACGCCATCTCTTTTCCCTTGCCCTCATGACTGACTCTACCAGAGGTCCTGGGGTACAAAGCCTACCTCTATCTAAACCAGCCATTCTCATACCAACCACAACAACACCATTTTCTGAACTGCCTAATCTTTTCTTTTCAAAGCTCTATAAGCTATTCTAAGCAGAAAGTGCGATGACCGAATTCAAGTGTGTCCTATCTTCACAGTTCGCACGACGTTCCCATGAAACCAGGAGCAACAGGTGCAGTCTGAATCCTTCTCTGATTAGAAGTTCCATTCTTTATTATAATGTGGCTCAGGCAGGTTCCTTTACATCACTAACCTCATTTTATCCATAGGTCAAAAAAAGCGAAAGAAAACTATGCAGTGTCCCATCTTCTCTTATGTGGTATGGATGGTGCAGGGAAACAACACGAATGTTGGTGTTTGGTGGCCAGCCCTATCACTGCATGAAAGCCTGGCTAATTACTCAGAACTAAGGAAGTTGATGTGAGGAGTCAAAGTCACCATTTTTACACAGAGAAAATCAGATATGCAGAGAAAATATCAGTGTTCTTTTATTTGGTAGTTTCGTTCAGGTAGCTTCATGCCATCAGTGATTATGGAAATATGAAATGAAAGAGTGCTTTTCCCCATGAGTCTCTGAGAGCAGAGCTTCTAGTTGCCCTGTCTTCTGAGATCACACCTTCCTTCATCCTTGCTTGGCAGATATAGCTCCGCACAGCCCCTGGCCTCTTGTCTCTTGTGGTACTGGAGTGGCTGAAACAAAGAGAGAGAGACAGGACAAAAAGAAAAAAAAAAAAAGGCTTCGTAATGAAGCTCTTCAAGTCAAAATGTCTTTCATAAACAACTTTCTTAAGAAATTCTGTTTAACACTAGTAATGAGCTCCCTTTTATGCTTATTAAACTGCACCATTTCGCAGTCTGGGTGAACGGAGTATTATAAAGGAGGAGCTGTGGGACAGCCTTCACATGGATGAAAAGTACAAGTCAGTTATAATCACCTTCAAGAGTGACCCGCCACCATACAACGCTGGCCCACCTCGCCAACCCTACCTGAGAATTGCTATTTGCTGTGCTTAGAATGTCCCTGCAGCTATTCATTACCACTATACCTAATTTTTAAATTTGAATCCACTGTAATTTGCATATTTGATTTTTAACATATAAAACCATTAGCCTTTTTAGAAGTTACTTCTAATACAAATGAAGATTGAAAGTACATAAAATAATGTCTTAATGCAATAGCTGTATTTTTCATAAAATAACTTACATCTATAAGAAACCACATAGGGCTTATAAAGAAGACTCAGAAGTTAAGAGCCCTTACTGCTCTCCCAGAGGACCCAAGCCAGCACTCATGTCTGGAAGCTCACAACCTGTAAAACAGATCCATCACACACACACACACACACACACACACACACAGAGAGAGAGAGAGAGAGAGAGAGAGAGAGAGAGAGAGAGAGAGAGATAAAAATGAATCTTTTATGAAAAGAGAAAGTCAGGCATGCGTGGTGACACACTCACAACTCTGTAAGCACCCTTAACAAAGCTTGATTCCATTTCACATTTAAAAGCAGGAAACTCTTTCTCTTGAGCATGCTCACAAATGACCCTTCAACAAATTCTCACCTACTTTTTGATTGTTGCGGTAGGGTTGAGCCTAGGGCTCTGTGCATCCTAAGCACGCATTCTGCTTTCTGTATTCCTACCCCTCCACTTTGCTCTGTAGTGAACATTAAGCTAAGCAATCCTCTCAGGGTAGCTGTGTTTAAAACAGAGCTTGTGTAGTTGGCAGGGTGATATCACATCATCCTCTCCCAAACTCAAGGTGCCTGGGAAGGGGAATTAAGATTCAGCATAAAGGGCTGGAGAGATGGCTCAGAGGTTAAGAGCATTGCCTGCTCTTCCAAAGGTCCTGAGTTCAATTCCCAGCAACCACATGGTGGCTCAGAACCATCTGTAATGGGGTCTGGTGCCCTCTTCTGGCCTTCGAGTATAGACACAGACAGAATATTGTATACATAATAAATAAATAAATAAATAAAAAGATTCAGCATAAAATGACTAAAAGGATAAATAGCACAGTGTCTCCCACACTGGGGGCTGGAGTCAGGTGGCTTGTGTTTGAGATCTGACTATACCACTTACTAGCTTTGAAACCTGAAGTGAGATAATCTTCATGGGCCTCAGTTTCTCCAAATGATAGTAATGGCACTTGCCCCAGGATCATTGTGAGTATTAAATAAGATAGCTGTGGAAAGAAGCAAGAGCTCTGGCTAACACCCAACAACTGTAGCTACTTTTATTATACTTTCCTCCACCTGTATGACAGTATGAACCAGGCTGGTCCCCAGTCAAAGTCTCTATAAGCGCTCGCTTAGAAAAGACTTGAGAAATATGTAATTAAATATAAATAAGCTCATACATCATTGAATGCTTTGTTGTATATGTATATATACCAAACATATGCATAGATTAACAACTAAAGTCTAGAGAATGCAAAATTCTGGAATGTGACCCATTTTACCTAACTCTAAGACTGTGTTCCAGACAACTAGCTAGTGTAGTCAGAATGGAAAGATCAACTAGGCTCAAGAAATTAACAATATTGTTCTAGATCTATTAACTCCTCTATGAAGTAAAACATTTCAACTCCTGGAATCTCCAAAGGCATGTTTAGAACACAGGAATAACAATAGCACAATATACTATATATAGTTGTGGTATAGATAAGAAAGAGCATTGTGCAAAGACATTTAATACTTTGTAAAATGCTATGTAAATTTTAGTCAATCATTGTTATGACTCTGAGTACTTCTTTACTTGAGATACTCCATTAAAATGATATATACATGTATATATAATCATATGTGTGTATATATTCTATTTGGAAACATCATCACTGGATGGAGAAAGGGTCAAGGGACAGGGAGTATGGAATAGGAAAGAATAGATGGATGGCCAACACAGAGTAAAGCTACATGTCTGGCCAGCATTGTAGGTAACTGATTTCTGGGGACCTTTCTGGACATTTACCAAGTAAAAATAAAAACCGTAAAAATAAAGAGGAGACCTTTAATTTATCTGTTTCTATCTTCTGTGTGTGACACATGGGGCACTGATTGATTGGCATTTGAGGGTTGTGAATTCTCCCATAGGTGGCCAGCATGATGATGTCAGGCAGGTACATGAAGGGAAGCCTTTGATTGCTTGACTTGAGCTAGTAGATCTAAGACTACACTGAATTGGTGCAGTGTATCTGGACTGAAGGACCCTTCAGGATAAAAGTGGTTAGTGATCGTGGCATGTTCTGCGGAATATCTATTGAGATCCCAGCAAATCTTCATTATCCTCTCTGAATAAAACAGCCATTCCTGTTTGCAGAAGATGATTCCAAATCCTTCTTGTTGGTCTAGGTATGTAGCTCAATGGCAGAGCACTTGCCTGGCATGTGCAAGACCCTTGGCTCTTGCTGTAGCTTAAAAATAAGTATGTTTGTTTGAAATCAGATGACAACCTGAGCCTATTTTAACAATTTTTTTAGTCCTGCTTTCTTTCTTGATCTCCCCATTGCCTTAGTTTGAGCTCTAAGGGAAATTTAAGGTGACACCCACAATTAAAACACCTCATAAAAACATATCAGGCTGGCCGGGCGGTGGTGGCGCACGCCTTTAATCCCAGCACTCGGGAGGCAGAGGCAGGCGGATCTCTGTGAGTTCGAGGCCAGCCTGGTCTACAAGAGCTAGTTCCAGGACAGGAACCAAAAGCTACGGAGAAACCCTGTCTCGAAAAATCAAAAAAAAAAAAAAAAAACATATTAGGCTGCTTTTCTTTTCTCTCTCTCTCTCTGTGTGTGTGTGTGTGTGTGTGTGTGTGTACAGATGCCCTCACCTGTACATGTGTATGTTGTGTGTATGTGTAGATGCCCTCATTTATGTGTGTATGTGCATGTGTGTATGCTCATGTGTGTGCAAATGCCCTTGCCTGTGTGTATGTGATGCCTTCATGTGTGTGTGTGTGTACATATGGCCTTTGTGTGTGTGTGTGTGTGTGTGTGTGTGTGTATGCATGTGTGTGTGTCAACACCAGGAGTCTTCTTCTATCTCTTCACTTACTTTCAAAAGGGTATCTAACTGAACCTGGAGCTCTCTGTTTCAGACAACTTGGTATGGGCGAGAGTCCCCAAGTTTCTGGTATCTATCTCTTTCATCCCAGCACCTGTTGGTGACCCAAATTCAGGCTTCATACTTGTGTGGCCAGCACTTTCTCCACTGAGCCATCTCTCCAGGCCCAGGGTTCTATTTCTTGTTGTGGCACATGCATCTGAGTGATTTTAACCCATAGGAGCTTACATTTTCTCATCCATAAAATGAAAGTGTAGAAATCTTTGTCACAGTTGTTTGATTTGAAATTAGAAATGATGAGTGTTCTCACGGAAAGCAATGCTTAGGAAATGGGAGGCATTCAGTTAACAGACACTTTTACTGTCAAAAATGCTATTGTTATTATTAATATATAAACTTCCAAATGCTTTGTGCAGAAATTGCAAGGTGCTGTTGCAGCTCAAGATTTGAAAGCAAATAGAAGTTGGAAAGGAAGGTTATATTCATAAAACAGGAGCTCCTTCAGTTCAGTAGCATAGTTGTCAGGCCTGTGAACTCAGAAAAACACTTCTTCTGCACACTATGTGCCAGGCATTATACTAGGGGTCACAAATGACACCAGTGTGACTGAGGACCTTAATTCAGTAAACAGCCACACAAATAAAACCAGGATCCCTAGAGTATAAAAAAAATGAATAGGATTTATATCAAGTGCAAAGTGTTACTTAAAGAAATTTTGATGTTATGTGCAGCAGGAAGTCATTAAAGAGACAGGATCAAGCCAAAGAGAACTTTTAGAGTCTTAACACACCAGAGCCTCGTAGTTATTCTCCAGTTGACAATCTCAGGCCTGATATGAAAGAACACTGTACACTTTCTGCCTTCCAGCTACTTTTAAACAAAAGAACCCTTGCGTTAAAAGGGGTATGAAAATCTGTCTTTCAGGATGTGTGTCTTGCGTCACTGTAACAAGTACCAGAGAAAAGCAGTTTGAAGAGAGGACATGTTTGTTTTTAGCAACAGTGGCAAAAAAGGTTTCCGAAGCTGGCGGGCAAATATTTGTAATCAATCCTATACTAACACGCAATCCTATTGCTATGAGCCACTTCCTGCCCCTCATCAAAGGCCCCCTTACATATCCTCTAGTCTATTCCTGTTTGGTCTTTTCTCTTACTCTTATGATAGAAAACTTTTAGGTCAAATACACCAGGATGTGGACTTGACCTCACTTGCTAAATAGCTTACCAAAACCATCTTGACTTTATAAAGCTTGGCTTGACATTACCATTGGATGATTAAAAATATCTACCTGGTAGGGATATTGCAAAACAAATATAAAAAATGGACTTATACTGGGATCTCCATTTGTTCCAGTTATCCTCCAACATCATCATCACTTTTAGTAATCTAGATGAGGAGTCAACAAACCTTCCGGTTTTGTGAAATCCAGCATCACCCAATTCTTTAGTGGCTAAATTTGCACTAAAACATGTAATTAAATATTTACTCTCAATGAAAATACGGCAAGCAAAGTTGCCCCGGATTTGTTTCTGCTTCTTTGACAACCACCCAGACACAAGGCAATACAGAGGCAGAAAGGGTATGCTCGGCTTGCAACTGCAGGTTGCAGACCATCATTTTGGTGATGTGAAGGCAGGTGGCACCTGCAGCGCCTTATCTACAAGAATAGCAAAGAAAATAATTGACTGGAGCTTTGCTTCCATGCTACTCAGCTCGCTTCCTCTGTTCGTAGACAGTTCAAGGCCCAGCCTTTGCAATGGTGCTGACCATGTCGTGTTGGTTGGTTCCTACTCCATCAGTTGACAGTCAAGACAACCCTGTAAAGAAAATGTCCACCATCCAAGCCAATCTAGACAATTCCTCAGTTGAGATTGTCTTTGCAGATGATTTTAGTTTGTGCAAAGTTGATAGGCAGCACAAAAGCCTAAAATATCTTCTATCTAGCCCTTCATAGAAGTTTTCCAATCCCTGAAACAGTCATTGTAACAAGTATATCTGTGCCCATTGCCCATGGCTTTCTAATCCCAGTCATGTACCTGTCTAGGATAAATTACCAAGAAATGACTAGCCCAGCTTTAGCAGCAGACTTTATAATAAACACCAGATCTTCTGGAATAGAAATGTCATCTTCAAGTACTGCATTGATAATTATTTGATTCTATATACACCCACTCATTGTACAACACACATAGCACACATGCACACACACAAACACACACACACACACACACAGAGAGAGAGAGAGAGAGAGAGAGAGAGAGAGAGAGAGAGAGGGAGAGAGAGAGAGCTGTAAAGAAGTTAGATGTTATATCAACAGTACAGCATAAGGGAAGCAACTACTGAAATAAAATATATTTACCTCCTCAATGGTTTTCAATCAGGGCTATTCTCCTCTACCAGGAGACACTTGGTGATGACTAGAGAGATATTTGGTGCTGCTATAGGTGAAAGAGGTACAGCTGGCATCTGATTCTTCTCCTAGACCACCCTTGACACATAGGATAGCTTTCCATAGCAAAGACTCGGTGCCCTAGCCAGTTTTATGTCAACTTGACACAAGCTAGAGTCATCTGAAGGGAGGGAAACACAACTGAGAAAAATGTATCATAAGATCTAGCTGTAGGAATTTTCCTAATTAGTGGTAAATGGGGAGGTCTAGCCCATTGTTGATGGTGCTATTCATGGACTTGTGGTCCCGAGTTCTATAAGAAAGCAGGCTGGGAAATTAATGTGAACAAGCCAGTAAGCAGCATCCCTCCATGGCCTCTACATCAGTTCCTGCCTCCTGATTCCTGTTCTGTTTAAGTTCCTGCCCTGGCATCCTTCAATGATTGACTACAATGCAGAACTTTAAGACAAATAAACTCTTTCCTTTCCAACTTGCTTTTTGGTCATGGTGTTTCATTGCAGTCATAGTAATCCTAACAAGGACATATGACTAAACCCAAATGTCAATCAGTAGTGTCAAGACTAGGAGTCCTGTCTTAGGTCAAAGTGATGTTGGAGCTTTCCAAAGGATTACAAAAAGAGAGGGGTGGGGAACTTTAAAACCACCTATGCTTAGAGAGCAGAGAGCTAAGTAGACGCACCCAGATCAAAGTATTTTTAGCCTCTTTGACACTCCTGCCTGCCTGTTTCCACCATCTGTTCTCAGTACTGCCGTGCCACGGTAGACTGACTCTGAAAGCCCAGCAAGACGGGAAGGTGGGAAGGATTTATACAAAGAACACAACACTTTTCCTACTGAAAAGCAAATATTATTAAAGATGTTTGAAATTTACAATATTCTACAGGAGTGGACATTAGAACATTCCCTGTAATAACCTTAGGACTCCCTGACGTGACCTGAAATGACTTGGGATTACACGTCGAGAGCATTTCAAAAAAAATTGAGATGAACCTTAAAATAAAGTTGCTGATTTTATTCCCCGGGTCCTGTTTGCTTTATAGTCTCATTACCTCCACAGATCCAAAATAGCCAATGTAAAAACTAGGAACTATCCTATATGTCATCTCATTTAATCATCAGAATTCTGGGGCTAAACCTTGGCCTCTCAGTGTTTGAAGCAGTATGCTTGTTTTTACTTTACAGGGAAGCAGTCTGGGTTAAGAGACGTGAAGCAACCTTGATTGTACGTCAAGAGGAGTTTGGATGGTGGCCTCTGCTGGGGAGGTGCAGGGGTGGTTTCCATAGCGTCTGTCTTGTTAATAGCCCAACATGAATCTCATCTCAGCTGGTTGAGCCAATCAGACAGGTGTGCATCTTCCTGCCCAGAGAACCAATTGAAAGGCTTCACCAAGGTGCTCCATACCAACCTGGGATCCAGACTCCATCACACTGTTTCATAATCATTATTTTTCATGGTCTTTTTCTTGCCTCGTAGATAAGCTCATAAAATCTGAGACTTTTTTTTTACTTGGTTCATTTTATATCTGATAGCACCTGATACATAATAGATACTAAATAAGCATGGAATGAATAATTTGTTGAAACTAACTTCCCTGCCTGGAAGGAGTTTCATTGTTGCATATGATTGATTTCTAAATGAGTCAGCATGCAGCAAGCACAATAGGGGTTCAGGTGAAGCTCCAGGCGGTGGATTAGGGATGGGGAAGGTGCCAGAAGAAGGGCTTTGAATTTTACTCATTATTCGGGGCTCTGAACTCAATTTCCAAAAGTCCTGACCATCCCATTTGATCTCAGGATCTCGTTGCATTTGGAAAAGTCAGCACCATCTGGTTTTTGTTTTTTTTTTTTTTTTTTTTTTGGAAGTTGGCACCCATACACAGCTGCTAATTTGGACTCCTAAACCACTTTAAAAATTAATGGCTTTATAAAAGGTCTGCAACTCCCTCTTAAGAGTTTAATATCATATTTATAAACTCAGTCGTGTTGAGTTCCAGCATATTGCAAATAATTTACAGTGTTGTCCTGCTCAGAGCATAACTAATGCAGCTCCGCAGCTGGGAAGATAACTTTTCCTATCAACAGATGATAAACCAGAAGTGGCTCCGTGTGGATGTGGGGAAATGGTCCAGATTTTTAAAACTGGGAGGGAAATTTGACAGCAATGACTTCCCTTACCTGGAAGTCATTTCACGGGTGATGAACGCAGTCTACCTCTTCCCTGCTCATTCATACCTAGGAAGAAGGGCTGCTCGTGGAGTCTACGACTCTTCTGCGTGCTTGCTTGAACACTGTTCCAACCAGCTCATAGGTAGTTTGGAAAGTGGGCCAGCCAGCTTGGAGGCTCTAAAATAAAAAGGAACACAATGGAATGGCTGAGCAGCATACTCAGGCCTTAGATTCAAATCTGGTCCCTAAGAATGAACTGCAGTTAAGGGTACTACTGAGCTTTTCTATACCACACGGCTTCAGTGATCCCTGGAAAGCAGCTCCTCTTCCCCCCTTCATCTCTCTCTTTCCCTCTCTCCCTTCCTTCCCTCTTCCTTTCTCTCTTCCTCTTTCTCTCCCCCCACCATCCCCCTTCCTCCCTCCTCCTGCCCCTCTCCCATTTCAACAAACCAGGTATGAAGTTCCACCTCTAAAGCTATGGTCCCTGCACAAAATTACAGGATTCAAGCTATTTCTGCATCAAAAGCTCTTGTTCCCTTGACTCCATTGATGTCTTTTGGGGGGAAGACTAAAAGGAAGTTTGTGATTAAACTAGAAATGACCATGAAAATTTTACCCAGCATTCTGCTTGGCCAAGGCACTGTTAAATCTTGTTTTCACTATGATCTTTAAATTATTTTTTTATTTCTATTGTATGTGTATGTAGCTGTGGTATGTGCATATGTATACGCTAGTGTATGTGTAAACTTGTGCATGTGGGTGCGTACATGCGTATGTACACAGGCATAAAGAGGTCAGAGGTCAATATGGGACATCTTTCTCAATTGATCGCCACTTTGTTTCTTTGATGCAGTCTCTCACTGAACCAAGAACTTCCTGGTTTGACAAAAGTAGCTGGTCAGGGAGCTCTAGCACCTCATTCCTATGAGTCCAGGTGCATAGTGTTGCAGCGCTGGGGAGGCCCACATGCCTTCACAAGGGACACTTTACTGACAGAGGCCCCCCTCCTTCATTCACATTTTCAAGCACGAATTAATAAATACGTGTGTTTGTGTGTGTATGTGTGTGTGTGTGTGTGTTGAACCAAAAATAAAAATCTTTAAGCAAATTTTTTAACCCAGGATTCCCTCCCCACTGGTTCTTTGGCATATCCAGGACAAACATAAGCACTTGTTTTTATTATAAAAGTATGTCCTTCAGGGCCCTCATTTCTTTATGTGCCCCCAGAAATGCACAGGAAGCAGATTAGAAAACTAGGGTGGTTTGTTGCAAGTTTCAACTCAGGCAGCTGCAGTTCTCCTATCTCATGTGTGGATTCTCTGATTGATTAGGTTATTCAGAAGCCGGTACTCATTCCTTTCCTTCACCCACCTCCGTGGGAGAACA
Source organism: Microtus oregoni (assembly GCF_018167655.1). Classification (NCBI taxonomy): domain Eukaryota; kingdom Metazoa; phylum Chordata; class Mammalia; order Rodentia; family Cricetidae; genus Microtus; species Microtus oregoni. Next base: position 2,307,212 of record NW_024543975.1, on the reverse strand, counting down.
TTTCCCCATACACAATGCAATCTTAGCCGTTGTTTTCCTTTGGTAGTGGAATGTGCGCACATGTGACAAAATTCCATTTTTGACCTTTGACTCTAAAGAGACAATGCTGTTTCTACTATTCCTTCTGGGAGCTTCTGAACACAGTCATGAGGATAGGTCATTGCTGATCCTCCAACCTGATCCCTGGTGTGGGACAATGGTCTGAATTATGTCAATTATATTTTAAATAAACGCTGATTGGCCAGTAGTCAGGCAGGAAGTATAGGCGGGAAAACCAGACAGGAAGTAGAGTGGGTCAATGAGAACAGGAGAATGCTGGGAAGAAGGAAGTTCCATCTGCAGTTCTGATCCAGCCATGGAAGAAACAAGATATGATTGCCTCGCTGAATAAGGTATCGAGTCACGTGGCTAACACAGACAAGAATAATCGGCTACTGTAAGTTATAAGAGTTAATAAGAAGCCTGAGCTAATGGGCCAATCAGTTTATAACCAATATAGACCTCTGTATGATTTCTTTGGGACGTAATAACTGTTGGAACAGGGCAGGACAGAAACCTCCCAGTCAACAGATCTCCAGAGTGGGTTCCTTTGGGCAGACACGTGCTAAGAAGCACTTGCTGTATCACATGGAAATACTTGATCCTGTGGAAAGTGTACCTGTTGGTTGATATGACTTACAACTAGGATCATTTAAAGTGAGATTTGCTCACTCAATCATTCATAAAACAACACCTATAATCTCAGCACTTACAAGCTGAGGCGGGAGGATTGTGATGAGTTTGAGGTTAGTTTGGGCTACAAAGATTTTGTCCCACAACAAACCAACTATCTACTCAACCAGCCAACAAACAAAACAGTTATCTGCCCTACTATATACTGGATAGGGAGAAAGACAGAGTCTTAGACCTTATACTCTTAACATGTACTTCTTACATTTTTAGATAGTCTTGTTCTATTGCCCAGACTGGCCCTGAGCTCATAATAGTCCTTCTGCCTCAACCTTCTGAGTTTTCAAATTATAGGCATAAGCCACCATGCCAGTTATATTTTATGTAAAGATATTTGTATTCTTTTACAATATACAGTCTGATTCTTGTACCTTCTCTTGGGTTCTTTCCCTTTTGCTTGTCTCATTATATTTTATTTTGTTACATTTTATTATTATCTCTTGCAAGCTTGTTTGTTTCCTAATGAGATACAGAAAAGGAGTGGATTCAAATGGGAGGGGAGGGGAGGAGGAGCTGGGAGTAGTCGAAGAGGAAACTGTAATCAGGATATAGTGTATAAAAAATAGTTTTAATGAAAGAAACTTTCTTAAAGAAAAGAGGTTAAGATATACAATGCACAGAGGAAAAAATGTACTAAAACATCAATTTGAACAGTGATGAAAAATTCAGAGTAAATAGCAGTTTAATAAGAATATAAGCAAACCATATGTGCATGGAATTACTTGAAATTCATTTGCAGACAAGATGTCCCAGGATCAGAGGGCTGGATTTCAAGGTTTGGGAAAGCCCTGGGAGACTTGGGACAAAGGCACACTGATATCACAAAACCAGGCTTTCCTTTGTCCTGCATGGATAGTGCCTATTTTTCAGACCTGGGGAAGGTGCCAGGGCTGATCAGAATGTTTTTTTAAATGAATCTTCTTAACGAGCTGTCAAGTTCAGTGGAATTGCCAGACGTGGCTTTAAAAACTTCCTGGGTTTTAGTACCTGAGCCTATAAAGATGATATACAAGCCACAGTGGATGCAGAGTGGTAAGGGATGGGTGAAAATTTGGAGAGGGGGAAGTTGGGCATGCAACAGAATTGGTGGAACAGGTGAAGCCTTCCATCTGGGTCTCTTGGTTACACACCTGTCATTGCAACTGGAAACAAAGGGATGGAGTGGAGAGAGGAGAAGCCACGAGGAAAGAAGCTAGGAGCACAGCAAAGCTCAGAGCCCCCAGCCTTCTGCTTTTACAAACCCGGATCCTGCCTCTCTAGCCTTCACCCTAACGCCATCCCCCGCCTCTTCTGCCTACCTGGTTCCCTTTTCTCAATAGTCACTGCTCTCCCAATTGCCTTTTAAGTCAGTGTTTTAGGACTCTGTGGTGTCATAAACAGTACTGAGGCAGCAGTGTTATTTCATGAGAATCTGAGACCGAAAGCAGAACTGACTTCAATATATTGCCCTGCTGGTCAGTGGCAGACCCGACTGACTGTCTCAGCTTCAAATGACATGCTTCCCAGCTCAGGAGGAAATTAATGCTTGCCAAAAGTTTGAAATACCATCATCACCTTGATTATTGAAAAGCAAAACATAATAGATTCCAAATACATAGATCAACACAACCCAATAAAAATATAATTTGAGCCATATGTGTGACTTAAAGTTTTCTAAGAGTTACATTAGCAATGGCGAAAGCAGACGGATGAAATTAACTTTAATTTTAATAAAACCTTCACTACAACCTAATATACTCAAGATGTTATGATATTAAATTTAGTTTTTCACTAATTTTAGTGGGAAATTGAAATAGAAATTAAATTAAAAGTAATGCCTCTAGAATATCTGGATATCTGCTTTGCAATCGATGCCAGTTCATTCTTATTCCCCTCGTCTCTGTAATTTATCTGTAAGCTCTACTTTTTAAGGCATCATTTTCTTTGACCTCCCTAGTTCCAATCTTAGAACACAGATGGCTTTTTTTGTCACTAAATATCTTTCTCTTATAACTTTATGAGAATCACTGAACACAGGGTAGAGATGGTATCTTGCGGATGGAGAGGGTAATAAGCAATTAATCTTATCCACTTAGTGTCCTGGCCAGCGCAGTAGCCTTGTGACCCATGAGTCGGAATTTCCTGAGTGGCCTTCAGACTGATTCCACTTTATATCTAGTAATGTTCAGAGTCTACTGAGCGAGTCAGCCCCCAGATTTCTATACATTCCCCAATCCCTTCAAAGCGAAGAAAATCAAGATTTCACTGAATGTTTACATGCAGTTCCTTTTCTTGGCCAAGATGTTCTCATCCCTACAGGGACAAATTTCATATTGCTAATGTATCCTAAAGAAACCATCAATACATTAAAAAAAAAAAACAAAGATCTCGGCACAGTTCACCTTCAACTGTAAACCCAGCTCTTCTGGGGTTTTGCGTTGACTTTTCTCCATTGAAGGGAGAAGAATCACCTGGTTTGTTTATAGAAATCAAGGCTTAACATTGGACGGTGAACCAGTTCAGCTTAATAGTGTCCTTGACCCTGGTAAAATTCAGAGTTGAATCAATGTACAGATAAGTATACCTTATTTCTTAGATATAATATTAAGGGTAATGTAGAAATTCCTAAGATAGAACAAATATTTTTTTAAATTTTTAATTGATCCACCTATTGTGTGTGTGTGTGTGTGTGTGTGTATTGTGCGCATATCACAATAACACGTGTGGCAGTCAGAGGACAGTTTGTAGGAATCAGTTCTCTCTGTATGTTGATTTCAGGGACCTAACTCAAGTAATCAGACTTGGAGTAAGTGCTTTTACTTTCTGAGCCATCTTGTTAGCCTAAAAATATGGAGCAAATACAAATCAACGTGTTAACTAGTACACTGAACAGCACACTTAGATATTGACCAAATGCTGTGTTCCATGTCCACTTTTTTATTTAAAAATCTTGAAAATAGCCAGACTGCATTTGATATCATCTTCACATTTACTGACAACTCTGTACTTCAGGCAAGTCTCCTTCCTTAGATGGGTGGTTTTTTAAGGACTCTGTAGGATCTCTCCTACCTTTGAAGGATCTCTGGTTATCAACAGATCAAGTCTTTTAGAAATGGCCATTCATTCTTCTTCTTGGCTGGTCAACAGGCTGCTGCAGGTTGGCTGCTGCAGATGAAAGAAAGTTCCCTTTCTTTTTGAAACTACCTTTGATACCAGCACTCCTGTGATAAAAGGTCTTTATTGAGTCAGAGGAAGGTGGTTGCTCAGCAAAGACTTCTATCCAGCATAGCTCCTGGGATCACATATCACTCACTTATACCTTTGCAGAGCTTTGCTTTGAGTGGTGGGAATGAAAGGAGGGCACATTGAATGGTCCAATACCAGATTAATCACTGCAGACCACCCTAGATGCACAGTGCTCCTGCTCTTCCCCCCAAGCCAGCATCGTGCTCCCAGCAGAAACGCACACACACGCACACACCCGCACGCCCATGCACACTCTTCCAGTTTAATGCAAAGCTGTGAATACCTGGCATCATTAGCACCTGAAGAAAAAGCCTCAGTGTTAAAACAAGCAAATAATAAAATATTAAGACTTACTTGCATTCCTGGAGAAACATCTTTTTTTTTAGGGAGGATGAGCAGCTGTGGGAAGAATGGGTGATCCTCCCTTGGATGGGCCCTTGTTTGCTCCTTTCATAGAGCTGAAACTGAAGCTTATACAGCGTTATTTCTCACAAATGGAGAAAATGATAAAATGCAGATTAAAATGTGATCTTCTGATTTTACAGTCACACTATTTCCAGTGGACCAGGGCAAATGGCTCTTAGGTCTGCCCTTCACTAATGAATGCACATTTGTGAGCAAAAAAGAGAAAAGGAGGCCATTTTAATTTAACCTGAAATGCAAGGGTATAAATGACATGGGGTACTCACGCAGGAGAAGTCAGAGTGCTCTCCCGGCTTCCTATTGTTCTTCTCCTCCCCTCACATGACTTCCAGGCCCAGAGCCCAACCATGGTTGAACTTGGAAGAGTAGGGGGATGCAAACCACATGGTCAAGGCAGAGATGGTTTTCAGCTCCATTAGTGCGCACATAAAAGCACATTACAACCTTTGAGGGAATCAAGGATCAAGTGAAAGGCAGTTGCCAGGCCCTTTGCTTATTTCTTGAAAGCCAGTGTCCCATGAGGGAAGGAATGCGTGTGCTTCCACAATTACAGATGCTGCTGAGGAAGATTCCAGAGCTGCAGTCTGTGACTACATATGTCTCCTTTTAATCACCTTGTTTGGGGTCTGGAGAGATGACTCATTTAAGAGAGTGCCTGTGGCACCAGGATGAGATCCTTAGTCTATTGACTGGTTTTGTGTGTCAACTTGACACAACTAGAGTCCTCAGAGAAGAAGGAGCCTCAGTTGAGGAAATGCCTCCATGAAATCCAGCTGTAAGGCATTTTCTCAATTCATCATCAATGGGGGAGGTGGTGTCTATGGGGTCCTGGATTCTAAGGAAGCAGGCTGAGCAAGCCATGGGAAGCGTTCCAGTAATTAATACCCTCCAAGGCCTCTAGATTAGCTCTGTCTCCAGTTTCCTGCCCAACTTGAGTTCCTGCCCTGACTTTCTTTGATGATAAACACCAATGTGGAAATGAGTGCTGAATAAACCCTCTCTTCCCCATCTTACTCTTTGGTCATGGTATTTTTGCTGCAGCAATAGAAACCATAAGGCACACCACCTGTTGAGGTATTTAGGAGGGAAACAGGAAGACCCTGGGGCTCACTGATCAGTCATTCTAGTTGATCCAAGAACTTTGGATTCAGTGAAAAACCCTGCTTCAAAAAGCAAAGTGAAGAGCAATAGAGGAAGGCCCAACATAGTGCATTGCCTCCATCTACACATACACGCGCGCACACACACACACACACACAAATAAACTTTGGAAGTTGCCAAATACATTCTTTTCTTCATCTCAATTCAAATTTAGCTGTGGGATTAAATGATCGCTTAATTTAATAAACAATAATTATCTCAGGAAAGAACTTTAAAAGTTAATCTGAGTTCTTTATATATTTTGGAGATCAGAACTTTGTCTGTTGCAGGGTTGGTGAAATAGAAAACACTATCCTGAGTGAGGTGTCCCAGACCCAAAAAAATGAACATGGGTTGTACTCACTCATAATTGGGTTCTAGCCATAAATAAAGGTCAGTGAGTCTATAATATGATAACCTAAAGAAGCTAAATAAGAAGGTGAACCCAAAGAAAAACATATAGCTATCCTCCTGGTTATGGGAAGTAGACAAGATTGCCGGGCAAAAAATTGGAATCTTGGGGGTGGAGTGGGAGGGGGTAAGGGGAGATGGGGAGAGAAAGTGAGAAGGGTAGGATGGGGAGAACTTGGGGAAACGGGATGATTGGGATAAAGGAAGGTTGGATAGGGGAGCAGGGAAGCACATATCTTAATTAAGGGAGCCATCTTAGGGTTGGCAAGAGACTTGGACCTAGAGGGGCTCCCAGGTGCCCAGGGCGATGGCCCCAGTTAATTCCTGGGGCAACTGAGGATAGGGAACCTGAAATGACCCTATCCTATAGCCATACTGATGAATAACTTGCATATCACCATAGAACCTTCATCTGATGATGGATGGAGATAGAGACAGAGACCCACACTGGAGCACTGGACTGAGCTCCCAATGTCCCAATGAGGAGCAGAAGGAGGGAGAACATGAGCAAAGAAGTCAGGACCACAAGGTGTGCACCCACCCACGGAGACAGTGGGGCTGATCTATTGGGAGCTCACCAAGGCCAGCTGGACTGTGACTGAAAAAGCATGGGATAAAACCGGACTCTCTGAATATGGCAGACAATGAGGGCTGATGAGAAGCCAAGGACAATGGCACTGGGTCTTGATCCTACATCATGTTCTGGCTTTGTGGGAGCCTAGCCAGTTTGGATGTTCACCTTCCTAGACCAGGATGGAGAGGGCAGGACTTTGGACTTTCTACAGGGCAGGGAACCCTGACTGCTCTTCAGACTGGAGAGGGAGGGGGAGAGGAGGGGGGAGGGGGAGAGGAGTGGGAGGAGGGGGAGGGAAATGGGAGGCTGGGAGGAGGCGAAAATTTTTTTTAAATAAAACGTTAATCTGAGACCCAACAATCATCCCAATGGCCCCTACAGGAGTGACTGATAGATATTTAATCATCCATTTGCTGTCTTGTTTTCCAATGGACAAATCTGTGCCCTTGGCAATGAGGTACTAGGTCAGTGTCTTTAAAAAGTTGTTGCTCTACCTCTGTGAGTGCCGCAGCTGAGGGTTTGACCGATGTACTACCTAGGTCTGGGGATTGACTGTACCGAACATATACAAATTTTCCTTGTCACTATTTCCTAAACAATACAACCAGCTACATAACATTTACATTGTATTGGGTACAACCAATAAGAGGCGGGTCAGGTATTAAGGGAGGGAGCATACAAGCCGTATGTGAACACTAGATCATCCTGAAGTGGCACTGAGCGTTTTGGGGTTTGGGTATGGTGTTGGTATCATGGGACAAGAGGCAGTTGTATGTGGTTCGTATTCCCCTGCCTCCTTGTGTCACTCTCAGATAACACAAGGCTGAACAATTTTAACAGGGTTTTACCTGTGTTAGAAAATAAATAGAAGAGATTCTATAATAGAGAGAATAAACCATCACATCAGATTCATAGTTCTTTCTCACTTCCTAAAATTGGATAAAATCAAATTTATAGAAACTAGTAGTTATGGTCCTAGCCATTCTGATGGGTATAAGATGAATCTCAAAGAAATTTTAGTTTGCATTTCCCTGATGACGTCAAGGTGATGATCATTTCCTGTTTCTCGGCCACTTGAATTCCCTCTTTTGAAAATTCTGTTTCGATCTGTGCCCCTTATTAACTGGACTATTTGTTTACTTGATACCCTGTTTTTTTATTTATATACTTTGGCTACTAGTCCTCTATCAAATGTATATTTGATAAAAAACCTTTTCCCATTCTCTATGCTGCTGCTTTGTCCAAATGACAGTGTCATTTGCCGTACAGAAGCTTCTCGATTTCATGAAGTCCCAATTATTAATTGTTGTTAATCCCTGGGCCAATGGTGTTATATTCTGAAAGTCTTTTCCTGTGTCTTGAGTTAATGGCCATCCCCTACTTTCTCTTCTATTAATTTCAGGGTACCTGTTTTTTTAATATAATTTTTTATTGAATCTTTGGGAATTTTACATTATACACCCTGATCCCACTCATTTCCCATCCCTCCACTCTTGTAACACCCCCACACCAAAAGGAAAACTTAAAGAAATAATAAAAATAAAATAACTTTTATTTAAAATTAAAAACACAAATAAGCATGTTAATTAAGAAACAAGAAAAATGACAAAAACAAAATACTTTAGTCAAATGAACAAAAAAAAAAAAAAACACTTGGCTGCTTTATCTTTCCCGCCTCTCCAATGGCATTGGGAGCTGCTGTGTATCATCTCCTTTTGTCCAGGCTGTTTTCCTTGCAAATGTCCACCTATGACCTGCTGGTCCTGCAGTACCATAGCTACAGGATCTCGGTGACTCAGGGCAGCAGCAGGACATCTGAGAACTGAGTTGAATCTGTAGGTTGCTTTGTGTAGAATGGCCATTTTGACTATATTAATTCTATCAACCCATGAGCATGGGAGATCTTTCCATCTTCTTATCTCTTCAGTTTCTTTCTTCAGGGTCTTAAAGTTTTTATCATTGTAGTAATAGGAGCAGCGGGCTGAGTTCCCACCACCTGGCTAGCTTTACACCAGAAATAACAACACACAAAATGTATTCTTTTAAACACTGCTTGGCCCATTAGCTCTATCTTCTTACTGGCTAATTCTCACATCTTGATTAACCCATTTCTATTAATGTGTGTAGCACCACGAGGTTTACCAGAAAGATCCTGATCTGCATCCATCTCAGAGAGGAGAGCTATGGCGTCTGCCTGGAGAGGAGAGGCATGGCGTCTGGCTCACTGCCTTCTTCCTCCCAGAATTCTGTTCTGTCTACTCTGCCTACCTAAGCTGCTGTCCTATCAAAGGCCAAGCAGTTTCTTTATTAATTAACCAATGAAAGCAACCGATAGATAGATGACACTCCCACATCATATCATACATGTTTTTCATTTGCTTTCTTAGAATTATCCTCAAGATATTTCGTATTTTTGAGGCTATGATGAAAGGCATTTTTTTCTCTGATTTATTTCTCAGTCAGTTTGTCATTTGTTCATAGAAAACTACTAGGTTTTGCAACTTAATTTTGTATCCTGATATTTTATTGAAAGCATTTATCAGCTGTAGGAATTTCTTGGTGAAATTTTAGGATCACTTATGTACAGTATCATATCATCTTCAAATAAAGATACTTTAACTTTTTCCTTTTCAACTTGTAGCCCCTTAATTTCCTTCAGTTGTCTTATTGCTCTACCCAAGACTTCGAGTACTATATTAAATAGGTGTGGGCAGAGTGGACAACCTTGTCTTGCTCCTGGTTTGAGTGGAGCTGCTTTGAGTTTCTCTCCATTTAAGTTGGTGCTGGCTAAGGACTCGCTGTAAACTGCCTTTATTATGTTGAGATTTGAACCTGTTTCCCTAATCTTTCCAGAACTTTTATCATGAAGAGGTAGTGGATATTGACAAAGATGTTTTTGCATCTCATGAGATAATTATATGATTCTATCTTTCAGTTTGTTTATATGGTGGATTTATTGATTTATGTATGTTGAACTACCCCTGTATCTCTGGGAGGAATCCTGCTTGATCATGGTGTATGATCTTTTTAATATGTTCTTGGATTCAATTTGCAAGTATTATTTATTATATTTTTATTATTTAAAATTATTTTTAATATAAATATATTTTGATCATATTCTTCCCACATCAAGTCCTTTCAGATCCTCTCCCACTCCCTACCCATCTCACTTCAAGTTCTTTCTCAAAAACAAAACAAACAAAACCTTAATGTAACAACAAAACTCCACAAACAATGAAAGCAATAAAACTACACCCAAAAATAAAAAAAACACCAAACTGTAGTCAAATAAAAGCACATTTAAAAAATTAAAAAACCTGTGGCATTCATTATATGTTGGTCAATTGCTCCTGAAGATGAGGCCTGTCCTGAGGGGACTGATATACTCAGTGTCACTCTGCTGAAGAAAACTGATTTTCCCTCTCCTGGCAAGTATGAGTTCAGTTGTTAGCCTTTGCCTTTGTGACTGAATTTTCATTCATTTATTCATTATTTTTAATATGGTGAAATAAAATTTAATAAAATAAAACAAAGCCTATCACTTCAGAGTTGGACAAGACAAACCAACAGAAGGAAAAGAGCCAAAGAGAAGGGACAAGAATAAGAGATCCACTTATTTGATCACTCATAAGAACACTAAGCTGGAAGCCATAATACATACATACATACATACATACATACATACATACATACATACATGCAGAGGACCCAGTGCAGACCCAGGCAGGCGCTGTGCATGCTACTTCAATCTCTGTGCGTTATAGCTGCATTGCTGAGATGACTTGCAGGGTGAGGGCCTTGTTTTCTTGGTGTCCTCCTTTCCTCTGGCTCTTACACTCTTTCTGCCTCCTCTTCCTCCCCACACTCTGAAGGGAGGGAATTTGATGGAGACATCCAATTTAAGGCTAAGTGTTCCAAGGTCTTTCACTCTCTACATAATGCCTGGCTATGGGTCTTTATATCTGCCCCCATCTTCTGTAAGAGGAAACTTCTCTGATGGTAACTGAACAAGGCACTGACCAATGAGTATAGCAGAATATCATTATAAGTCATTTTATCACTATTTTTTAAATCAATATTGTCTGATTTTCCCCTACACTCCTTGGGAAATCTGGTCTCAGGCTCTTGGTCACGCAAGCAGTGTCAGCTATGAGTTCCATCTAATGGAGTGGGCTTTTAGTCAGATCAGTTGTTGGTTGGTGCTTCCACAAGCTTTGTTCCACCATTACTCTGGCATATCTTGTAGGCAGTTCACCACTGTAGATAAAGTGTTTGGGGCAGGCATTTAATTGAGAAATTTTTGCATCTATATTTATAAGTGGTATTAATTTGTAATTCTCTTTCCTTGTTGGGTCTTTATGTGGCTTAGGTATTAGGGTAACTGTGGCCTCGTAAAAAATGGGTACTATTCCTTCTGTTTCTATTTTATGGAATAACTTGAGGAGTATTGACATTAACTCTTCTTTGAAAGTCTGGTGGAATTTTACAATAAAACCGTCTGGCCCTGACTTTTATTTGGTTGGTAGACTTTTAATCACTGCTTTAATTTCACAAGGTTTTATAGGTCCATTTAAATTGCTTATCTGATATAGAGTAAGGTGCTACAGGGTGGGGGGGACAGATAGATTTCCCTTGGAAAGTAAAATAGAATTGATAGTTATGAATGGGCAGGGTAGGGGTGAACTGCAATGGGAGGACCAAGCAGGGAGAAGAAGAGAAGAAAGAGGGAACTTGGGAAAAGACAGACCTAATACAAGAAAAACTTTCTAATGTGTGTGTGGGGGGGGCGCGTGCGCGCACGTGTGTGTGTGTGTGTGTGTGTGTGTGTGTGTGTGTGTGTATGTGTGTGTATGAAGGTTATCTAAATAAAGTTGCAAAATAACAGAGGAGACAAAGTCCCAACTTGGCATGTCTTGTCACCAAATGAAGCTTCCAGTATGAGAAATGTATTACATCTAATAGGATTGTTGACCAACAGGAAAATCTTTGGAGGTTCTTTTCATAATGACATGATTGGGTTTTTTTCCTTTTCTCTTCTTTCTTTTCTGTCTTTTTCTTAATTTCATATTTTTTCGCTTTTGGATTTTATTTTTCCTTTTTGGGTTTTATTTTTTTCTGCTTTGGTTTTGGTTTTGGTTTGGTTTTACCTAACAGGTCCTTTGCATATATGTTACGTCTCCCAGTTTTGTGTTTTGGGGAATCCTGGGTGTGCCAACAAGTGGGTCTCTGCATCTGTATCTGATTCTTGTGCCTTTTCCTGGACTCTTCTCTTCTGTTGGTTTGTTTGTTTTGTTTAGTTCTATTCCGATGTGTTTGTTTTTGTTTTATCTTATTATATTATTACCCTTTAGAAACCTCTTTGTTTTCTAATGAGCGACAGAAAGAGAGTGAATCTGGATGAGAGGGGAGGTGCGAAGAAACTGGGAGAGTAGAGGGAGGGGAAACTATGATAAGGACAAATTACATGGAAAAATCTACTGTCTGCAAAAAGAAAATAGTAGAGATGAGATTAAGCTATATCAAAAACTTCTAAGATGGACTGTGAAGGGCCACTGTCAAGGACCGGCCTTGACAAAAATACCTCTAGCCAGGGTAGGGGCATAGAAATTTAGAAATATTAGTAAAGAATATGAAGACAGATGAAAAATAACAGAACAGAACTATGTCTAGCTGAAGGAAGTAGAATGCTAAGGAAGTAGTTTTGAAGGGTGCTTTGTATTTGTTTTTCTGGGGTTTGTTTGTTTGTTCTCACCAGACAGGGTCCAATCAGTCCTTCCTACAGGGGTATTGACTTCCTACAGGGATTTGACTTCCTACAGGGGTATCTTGTGCAGGTAACCACAGCTTCCGTGAGTTCAGAAGTGCTGTGATCATGTCCAGAAGACAGCAATTCCCAGCATGTCTCCATATCCTCTAGCTCACTCACCCTCTACCCCTCTTCTGTGATGTTCCCTGAGTGTTGGCATGGGGTAGGGGTTAATACAAATGTCCCATTTAGGGCTGAGCACTCAGCGGCCACTTATTCTAAGCACTTCAGCCAGTTCTGAGTCCCATGTTCGCTGACACTCACTGCAGGAAGAAGCCTCTCTGAGCAAGGCTGAGAGCAGCACTAATCTACGGCTGTGAACGACATTTTGAAAGCTGTTTGACAGCATAACTTCCCGCTGCTAGGGCCTATGACCTATTGAATCATGGGCTTCTGAGTGAGTTTATGATACCAGGCATGAACTCCCACCTCACAGTCAATCGGTAGGACTCAAACCCAATCAGAAAGCAATTTATTACCCTCATAACCTCCATGCCAATATTGCACCATGTCTTCTAGGAGAGAAACTGACTTATGTCTAAACTCTTAAAGTCTATCTTGACTTCCTGTCTCCTTTCTGCTTTCTGGCCACTATGACATAAGCAACTTTTCTCCCACAAACCCCAGTGTTCCACTGTGATAATCTGACTTACAACAACTGGGAAATGATGGTTCTGGCTCTCCATAAACTAAAACCGTGAGCCAAAAGTAACCTTTTCTCCTCTTAAATTGTTTCTCTAGATTACCAGCTAAAACATAAGATGAAATCTTTATTATCTCATTGCCTCAATGTAACAAACTTTTATCTTTGTACCATTTTCTTTAAATTTTCTTTCAATATTTTATGTGTGTTAAATATATATATTTAACAACTTAATTGAATCTTTGGAACTTTCATATCATGCACCCCAATTCTGTTCACCTATCAAGCCCCCCAGGATCCCCCATCCCTGCTCTGCACACCCTCAAAAGAAAACAAAAAAAAAGTAAGCAAGGAAACAAAACAAAAACAAAAGCAATTGCAGTGGGTTTTTGATCCTACTGCACGTACTGGCTTTGTGGGAGCCTAGGCAGTTTGGATGCTCACCTTATGAGACCTGGATAGAGGTGGGCAGTCCTTGGGCTTCCCACAGGTCAGGGAACCCTGATTGCTCTTCGAGCAGATGAGGGAGGGGGACTTGATCGGGGGAGGGGGAGGGAAATGGGAAGCGGTTGCGGGGACGAGGCAGAAATCCTTAATAAATAAATAAATTTAAATAAAAAAAAAGAACAAAAGCCACACCAGGATCAGAAAATTCTCTGCTATCTTTATATATTTTAATTAAAATATAATTACTCTTTTACCCTTCCCTGTTTGTCTTCCAGGCCTCCCCAAATTCACAAATCAACTGAGATATTCCTTGGATCTCAACTGAACATAATGGAGTGTGGACATTTATGAAAGGGTCCACATCTCTATGAATCTTTGCTTGGTATTCTCATGGGTTTGGGAGTCAACCAGCTATCAGCACTGGTCTAGGATGACCTCAGTTTGAACAACTAGACAGTTTTCCACTGATCCTGACTTCTAGAATCCTGACTTAGGTCTAAGACAGTATGCAAATCCTTAATAAAGGCCTAGATGGGCATATTGCCACATCTACCAGATAGTATTGATTATTCAAAACAAGAACCAAACCGGAAATCAAGGAAAAGAAAAGCAGACTCCAATTCCTGCTATAAGGAGACTCAGCATCCTATTTTAAGTGTGGACACATGGAGATATGAAGACCTGTAATCTTTGTGCAACTGATCTATCACACTGGATCTAGAAAATTCTAGCCTTCCATTGAAACCCATTCTCTCTTCTTCCTCAGTGGCACAACTTCAACCAGCCATATTGATTATAGTTCAGCCCATTTTGTAACAAGTGTGATCACGGATAAGAAAGTCCCCACCATGGATTGAGTTTTCCTCAGTGAAGTCAGGGCAGAAGTGATATGTGCCAACTGAGATCTCTAGCAATGTCTTAGGCGAAGCTCTGTTCTGCCCTCTCACTAACCAGGATCTCAGTGGAGCAAACACATGGGGTTTTTTAGGAAGCAGATGGTGATATCAAGAGGGCTTGAGGCATAGGAAATTGCAAGGAATTCAGGTTTTCCAGTATGAAAGAGTAGAATTTTCTCTTTGATCTGAAATGTTCCCATAAAGAATATTGCATGAAAAAGAGTTTTCATTTCTTCAACTGCTCTGTTGGGTTCCAATTGTCTACCTTCACCTAGCCCATATCCTGAAGCAAACAAAGATGGAGTCTCCATTCATTGAGAAAACTAGGTCCATAGGTACCACACTTTGGTGATTTGAGGCCCTAAGACCTCTCCCCCAACACTCTTCAAGTCTCATGGGGGGGTGGGGGATAATACAATGATCTGGGTACTACTTGTTAGGCGGACTTGGAAAGGTGAGGGGGGATTTTCACTCCCCACCAGCACTTTCAAATAGGTGCATTCATGTGGAAACTGTTCCATTTTTTCCTGTCAGATAAATCTGTCAGAAATTCTTGACCTTTTCCTAAAGTGCTTCTGATTATGTTTCTGTGGCTTCATAGCTTAGGAACGCTGAAGCTCTGGTATTGCAAGTCACTAGGGAAGATGGGCCACAAGCTTCATGTGCCTCTCAGGAGAGAATTCTGAAGGTTCTGAGGCACAGTGGAAGCTGGCTTAAAGAATAATCAAACTGAACTTCCGAGGTAAGAGGCCCACAAATGAACTTTACAGGACCTGGCAACTAAAGCGCAGGATTGTGTCATGCCACTGCTGTAACTCTTCAGAGAATTCCTTGTGGATTTTTTTTTGGGGGGGGGGGGGTTGAGACAGTGTTTCTCTGTAGCTTTGAAATCTGTCCTGGAACTAGCTCTTGTAGGCCAGGCTGGCCTTGAACTCACAGAGATCCACCTGGCTCTGTTTCCCGAACACTGGGATTAAAGTTGTGTACCACCATCACCCGGCCCTTGTGGATTTTTAAATCAAATCTAAAACCTTGAACAAGGTCTACCAGATGGCCTTATTCCCTCACTCACTGATGCTTCTTTTCATTCCTCTTTCCTCACAGTCACTCTTTAGTATGTTTTTGTAGCTAGTACTGTTTCATTACAGCGCTCTCTCACTCTCCCTCTCTCTCTCTTCCTAACCAACCAGTTTTCTCCAAATTCTTTGTTTCCCTCTATTCATGTTTCTGATTAAAGCTACAATGTCAGTAACACCAGGAAGCTATTATTGAACCTCCTCAACTAGAATAGAACCCTTGTTTGCTCTCTCACGAGACTCTTGGTAGCACTACAACAATTAGAATTAAATGTGTGGTTCCTGTCCCACAGTAGCAGCAGTAGTGAATGCTTGCTTACTGCTCTACGCCAGCACCTGACAAGATGTAGCATATTCTCAGTGAAAATGCAATGAATACAAGCATAGGTAAATGAATGGGGAGTGTTAGGGAAAAGGGGGAGGAAGCACAAGCAAACACAGAAAGGGTAAGGGCAGAGAAGACCAGCTTGTTACCTGACAGTGTAATTCACAGGTCAGTGACATGCTAAAGGCACACTGTTCACTCCTGATCCCAGAAGACCTATGTATGTATCTCTTTTTTTATTTCTATCTAGTTATTTCAGAGGTAACCAACTCCTATTCTCTACCGAAAACAGAACTGCCTGTACTTTACCCCCACAGTCCCTGATGATAGCAAACACCATGAATTGAATCAACAGCCTGGGCTTGGGGACAAATTGCATTTGGAAATTGTATTTATGTATCAAAACCTAATTACTACCAAGTTCCACCTCAGTAGTGCTTGATGATTTCATTATTGGATCTAATTGCACTTCTATTCAGGATAAGGGTTTACTGTCTTTTAATTGATAGTGGAAATTGAAGATACATAGGTGTGAACTATAAAGGGCATCTTTTTTTAGCTGATTTCCGGCCTCATGAAAACAAAATAACCTTTCACCACTTTCAGACCAAAATAGAAGCACTTGCTTTTATTTTCCCAAGTTTAGTGAGCCTCTGGGGGTCTGTTGGACACAAAAGAGTGGACATACTAGATTGTAGCCACTTTTAGTGGCATACATGAACGACATGAGCTTCTGAGGAAGGTTCTCACTCTCACACAACCTGCAAGAGTGAACTGTTCTTTATCTAATAGAAGAGAAGAGCACGTACAAGGGAGAGCATTGACTCAGGACCCCAAGACCAAGTTCTCAGCACAAAGGAGATTTATTTGCCCCAGATGGACAGAGGCCAGGCACTAAGAGACAAACACAGGAGATAGAGGACTAGAGAGGGCAGAAGGGAACCAGAGAAATGGGGCAGGAATATTTGTCCCAGAGGGACAAAGGACTGCATCTATATAGAGAAGAGAAAAACATATCATATAGGAAACTGGCAGTTTATAAAAGTACAAGGGGAAAACCCTGTGTTAGGATGAGGTGTTTCATTTTAATTGGGCATATTAATTAGAGGAGCCAAAGGGGGCTTTGATTGCTAAACTTCAATACTTTGATAGCTGGACCTTAGTAGTTAGCTTCAGGAGGAAGAAATAGCCAAATAAGGAAATAGACCTTGAGGGCTAGCTTTAGGAACATAATCTAACAGTTTTTAGCAAGTCAGAGGGAATTGGGGAGAAGGGCAAGGCCTGCTAAGACCACATGCTCAAGTGAGTGGGCTAGTGTCCGTTCAGAAGGGCAGCCAGTGCAGCAGTTAAAACAGAAAGAAAAAACAAAAACTGAACCCTGAGAGTCTAGAAGAAAGAACCCAACCACACCCTGAAAGACAGTATATCGGTCTGCCTTAATAATAACTTTTAGTTAAAAAAAAAAAATAGAAAGTCTCAGAGAAAAGAAATGTCACCAAGGGCTTCAGGGCATTTTCAAAGTGATGGCCTTCCTGACATCTCCATAAAGGAAGAAAGTTTTTCTGGCTGACTGACATCTTGCGTGCTTTCCCTCTTATGATCAAACCTATGGCTCCCTGGCCTCTCACATCTTTACCTCCTTTGAGCATCTCTATTTGGCTTGTGTCTCTGCAGTCCAGGTCTATGCAGCCAGTCAGCTGGAGAGAGTATGTCTCCAAGATGTGCTGAGATCTGAAAGCCAACATGTTCCTTTTTAGGAAAGGATGCTTTGGAAAGATCCACCCTTGAGTTAGACTTCTGTCTTAGTTAAGGTTTCTATTGCTGTGAAAAGACACCATAAACCCATAACTCTTATAAAGGAAAACATTTAATTGGGACTAGCTTATAGTTTCCTAGGTTGAGTCCATTATTGTCACGGCAGGTGGCAATCAAGTAGACATGGTGCTAGAGAAGGAGCTGAGAGTCCTGCATTTTGATCCACGAGCAGCAGAAGCAACCACATCCCACACTGAACAAAGTTTGAGCATAGGAGACCTCAAAGCCCACACCCACAATGAGACACTTCTCCAACAAGGTCACACCTACTCCAACAAGGCCACGCATCCTAATAGTGCCTCTCCCTTTGGGGGCCACTTTCTTTCAGAACACCACAATTTCTTAACAGGCTTTATTTCCTGGCTGCTTTCTCTCATCAGAGTTGCTGAGGTGGACACTGACTCTCTGTGTCTTTTTGTCCCACGCTTGGTAGTTTTTCTCTTCCTCTCCTTTTACTCCTCCTTCTCCCTCTTCTTTCCTTCTCCTTCCCCTCTTTCTCCTCCTCTTCCTTCTCTTCTCCTCTCTCCTCTTCTGTCTTTTCCCCTCCTTTTCTCTTTGTATCTCTTTCTTCCTGTCCTCCCTACCCCTCTCTTTCCCTTTTCACCTTTCTCTCTCCTTCTGTATCTACCTCCTGTAACATGTGGAACTGCTTGTTGAGGTTTCTGTCCTGCCCAGTTCCCACAGCTGGTAAATCCCAAAGAAAATCACACAGAGGTCTACATAAGTTGTAAACTGATTGGCCCATTAGCTCAGGCTTCTTATTAACTCTTATAACTTATATTAGCCCATTATTCTAGTATATGTTAGTCACATGGCTCGGTACCTTTTTCAGCCGTGCAGGTCACATCTTTCTTCTTCCGTGTCTGGACAGGACTGAGGAGGAATTGGCTTCCTTCTTCCCAGAACTCCTGTTCTCATTGACCTACCTCTACTTCCTGTCTGGTTGTCCCACCTATACTTTCTGCCTGGCTACTGGCCAATCAGCATTTATTTAAAACATAATTGACAAAATACAGAATTGTCCCACACCAACCTCCCTTTCTCTCTTTTCATCTATGGATCTTTCATTTGCCTTTCTTCCCCTTCTGTCCCTTTTATGTATCTATGTGACTCTATCTTACCTCTCCCTTCTCTTTCTTATTGTAAAAGCAAAGCTCAGACCTTGCTTCCTGTTTTGGCTAATCCACCTTTCTGCCAACCCATAATGCCTCATAAGCTCTGGATCCCACTTTTCCCTTTCCCAGACCTGGACCCTGTCTTTCTTCCCAGTACTGGCATCAACTCTCTTCCGTGACTTTGTTCCTGTTCCAAAGCTAGAATGGTACCTGGCTTGATCCTGCGGTCTTGATCTGTGCTGTGAGTTTGCAAGGGCAGTGTTCCATTATGTTTGGTCCTCCCCCACTTCTAGTGTTTACAGTCCTTCCTACTCAGCCCCTCTCCCAAGATAAGTCCCTGAGCCTTGGGGCAAGAATGCTATAAATTCCCATTTGTGAGTGAGTTCTCCACTGACAATCCTTTTCAGTTTGATCAGTTGTGAGTTTCTTCCACTGCACAGACCCTTCTCTGATGAGGTCTGAAAGCTTCATTAATCAATGGACCTGGATATATAGATTTAGAGGATGGTTTAACAGTAGGTCCATTTAGCAAAATAAGTTAATGATGCATTCACCCCATGGCATTAAGTCAGTAAACCATGTCCACAGAAGTGTGTATCTGGAACTCCTGATGCCACATCTTGGCAGAACCAAGAACATGAAGTGGATAGAAAGTGAGGCTAGGCTGTGCCATCTCCTGTCAGAACCCCAGTGATACACTTCCTCCAACGAGGTTCCCTCTCCTAAAGAATCAACAACCTTCTGAAAACCATGCTACCAGCTGGGGACCAAGGATTCAAATACATGAGCATATTGGAAGACATTTCAGAAAGACATTTCACTGTGAAACCACACTGACCCCTCCATCAGCAATCATTCTTTCTCCTACATGTTAAGTATGTGCATCACATGTGTGCCTGGTGTCTACAGAGGTCAGAGAGGGGACTGAATCCCCTAGAACTGGAATTAACAGGTAGTTGTGAACCACCATATGGGTCCTGAAGACTGAACCAGGGTCCTCTTAAGCACTGAGACTTTCCTCCTCCTGAGTAGCTTGAATCACAGGCCTGACCCACCAGACCCAGCCCGGAACTGTGGCAGAATGTGTAGCACTGAGAAGGCTGAATTTCTTTGTCATGACTGTTTCCTCACCAGCAAGAAAAGGGACTGAAGTTGCTGGGCCATGGCTTAACCTCAGGTTACCAGGACTGGCAGCAAGCACCCTTGTCCACTGAGCCATGTGACATCCTCACACTGCTTGTTTATTTATTTATTTATTTATTTATTTATTTATTTTTAATAATCAGTCAGCCCAGGGTCTGTGGCCTTGCTGAGGATGTTCTCCCTGGTGATGTTTTCATACACTGGAGTTTCCCAAAAGTGTCTCACCCTCTACTTCTCCCCAAGGAAAGCTTTACTGATTTCCTCTCTCCTTGAAATAGCTTGAGGGTTTTTCCAAGTCATGCATCTCCTTTAGATTGGAGTTAAGAAGCCTTGGTGCAAGTTAACTTACTATTGCCAGAGCCTAATGGAGAAATCTGACTTTGCCAACTCTGCAGAGATCAATAAAAGCCTCTCAGGGTAAGGCTGGGGAGATGGTTCAGGTGTAGGGTTTGACACACAAGCATGAGGGGTCAAGATTCCATGTGACAAGGCAAGAGTGCGACCATTGTGATCTCAGATCTAGGGAGTGATGAGAGGCAGATTTGGGGCACCTGATAGCCAGCAAGCCTAGTTGGATCAGCAAGCCCCAGGCTCATGAGAGCTGCCTCAAAAATAAGGTGAATGGCTCCTGAGGAATGATGCCTGAAGTTGTCCTGTGACCTCCACACTTCTGTGTACACACATACACACATGCACACACACATACACACACAGCCTCCCAAAAGAGACTTAATATGAGTAGTGAAAACTCATTTGGAAAGGTAAGACCAATCAGTCCTCCTGAAGCCATGAATCCCCCAGCTCGTTAATGAGGTCTGTGTCCACCAAGGGTAAACTAAATTCCACTAGCCAGGGCTTCAAGGCAGAGGTCTGTACTGATGTCTTCAGACATGATTCTGTTCTGTTCCTCATCTACTCTGTTCTAGTTTTTCCACCACATAAATGAGAGGCATTTAGGTTACAAGGATATCAATCAGAAAGGACACATGCACACTGTATGTCTATATGATACAATGAAATAATCAGAGCTATTATAGCCTTACAAACCCATCAGGGTCTCCAAACCACTTGGGAAAAGCATTTTGTATGTGAATATAAATCAGCCATCTGCTGCTTTCCCTTCTTTTTAAATCAGATTACTGCCAGAGTCAGACGGCAAAGATATGACCATTTTCAGCTTTACTGTAACTTTGGGTGTCTTCACCTCACAGTTGCTCAGTTGATAGCCCTCAAACACACTTCATAGGGACAGGAGGTGGCTTGGGAGCTCTAAGCATTTGCTGCTCTTGCAGAGGATCCAAGTTCACTTCCCAGAACTTACATTGGGTCATTCACAACTGCCTCTAATTCCAACTTCAGGAATTAATCTAATGACTTCCTATGACTTACACACAGCACGCACACATGCACACACACGTGTGCGCTCACACACACACACACATATCTTAAACTCAGATACATTTCAAAATTGACTGACTTAAAAACTCTCTCTCTCTCTCTCCCTCCATCTTTCCCTCCCTTTCTTTCTCCCCACGTGCTAAAATTGTCTGGAAATAAGATTTGGATTCTCTAGCAGGAAAGCAGGTAAATTTATAGAAATTTAGTTCTGAAGAAGCTGGTGAAATAAACAAGAAAATAAAGGGCTGTCCTCTTGCACAAATATGGGTAGCCATCTCTCTCCCCCTTTCTTAGGCTAGTACTGGAAGGCAATGGGAGGCAGTGGACAGAGGAACTGTAAAGTACCCATCTCTGCTACTGTCAGGCTCTATGCCTGCAGGCCAGTGGCTCGTCACTCTGATCCTTAGCTGCTCATCTGGAAAATGGGATCATGTCACTTTAGAGAAATGTTCTCGGCAATCAACGGAAACATCTGTAAAGTACCTATCCCGTTCTCTGTCATGTGGGAGCACAGGATATGCATTAGCTCTTCTCACTCTGCCCATGTGTGACAGTGAGAGGAGAAATGGACAAACACAGCCCGTCCTCACAGGGCTCCCCACCTAGCAGAGAGAGTTCCCTCTCAAGTTTTCTTTAAGGAGTGAGATCAGGGATATCAATGCCTTATCTGCTTCCAGATGACACACACAGCTGAACTGCACAGAACAGAGGATCTGAGGGCCACCGAGGAAGACGAGGCCAGCCCTGAAACGCAAAATAGCATTACACCAATTATCCCTGCTCTGAGCTGAGGTGCCCGGGTGCAGTGGTAATTAGCGGCTGCCCCAGTCTCCGCACTGACATGACTAGTGCTGTTTAATGTAATTACATTACAGCCAAATGCTGACTCGTCTCCTGATTGGTAGTTACGGCATAATTGTGACTACACAGAATATTAACACCCTAATTGCTGGAACCTTCCAAAAGCGTCAACTAAGGAAATAGTTCTCTTGTCTCTGGTCAGCAGAGTGACAAAACCTCTCACCTCTGCCCTTGTTTGCCATCTCTCAGTCCGCTCACGTCTTTCAAGGATTTCCACTTTAACTGTAGGACTATCTCTTGTAGTTTCCACCGTCTTTTCCTGTTAAAATGTGCTCAGCAAGACAGAAAACATGTATTATCATTTCATTTGCAGGTGTTCTAGAGAGGCCTTGCTCTGAGGGAGATGGGCCGAAGCTGAAGTCAGGTTTGCCCAGCCATTTCTACGTGACTCTGTTAGTTCATTTTCTATTGTTGTGATAAAGCACCATGAACAAAAGCAACTAAGAGGAGGAAGAGCTTATCTGGACCCAGGGTTCCAGAGGGAGAAGACTCCATCATAGCCGGAAGGCAGGAAAGCAGGCAGGCGTGTTGGCTAGAGCAGGAAGCAGAGAGACCACATCTCTCCACCATGAGCATGAAGTGTGCACTCCCTCTAGCCAACCCCAACCCCCATAACTTTTCAAAACAGTGTCACCCACTGGGAACCCCGTGTCTGAATACCTGAGCCTCTGTGAGAGGCTTCTCATTCCAACTCTCCCAGTGACCTTGACCAAGCCACTGACCTCATTAAAGCTTAGGTTTTTTTTTTCATTTTTATAGTGAAGATTATAGCAGCCACTCCTTGCGTTAATATGCTGCCTAACATGGCCACGGAAGTAGTGTTAGTTACATTCTAGGATGAACAAAATTAGGTATCATTCCCAGAATGATTTTTATTTTTACTGTGCAGATGGAAATTTTGAATTAAGCCAACCAAGGTTATCATTCAACAGGCAGGTAAAGTGTTTGAGAAAGAAGGGGTTTATGCAAATATGCTGTCATATTGAAATCCTTGGCTGCATCACGCTGGTCACTGGCGCTGAGATAAAGCATTACAACAGAAGGTGGTGGATGGAGGAATTTGGCTTACAGTTCCAAAGGAAGAGTCCATAGTGACAGGGGAGGCAAGGCAGCTGGCAGCTGGAGCAGGAAATGTCACATCTTAACCCAAGCAGGAAGCAGAGAGGGAACTGGAAGTAGGGTGGAGCTGTAAATCCTCAAAGCCCACCTCCAGTGGTGCACTTCCTCCAGCAAGGGTGCACTAAGCTCTCCAAACAGTACTACCGACAGGGACCAGGTGTCCAAGTGCCCACACCTGTGTGGGGTATTTGTAAGCCAAACCACCACATGTATACACAGCAAACTCAGACAATCCAGATCCAAATTCCAATTTCGACACTTTCTAGTCACATGACCTTAGGCAAGCAAATGTACTTGTGAATGTCATGGTCTCCATCTACAAAATGGAATCACAATAAACTGCACTTAAGCTAAATCCTATGAAGACAACAGCAGAAGGTGTGTTGAAAGCACCCAGTCAGTGTTGGTGTTATCACAATTATTGTTTCTATCTTCTACTAATCTGTCTTCACAAAAGAAGCAGAGGACAAAATCACTGGGTGGAGGTCCATCCCATTGCTTCTGAAAAGCCACAACTGCAAACCTGTAGGGAAAAAAATGGAAGGTTTGCCACCTTAGGGAGACAATTTCTAAAAATCATTATGAAAAGAAAAAAAGAACAGCATTCCAAAATCTCACCAGTGGTATAAAAGTGTTAATAATATCTGTTTGAGGCCTTTGGCCATTTTGTAGGGTGGATGATTTCCAGAGATGGACTCAGTTCCAGAAATGGAAAACCAGGACATGAGCCATGAAGAAGAAGCTCAGCAGGAAGAAAGATGAAACAATTTTGAAACTAGAGTGGCTCCCAGGAGCCCAGTTAGTTCCTTGGGCAGCTGAGGATAGGGAACCTAAAATGACCCTATCCTATAGCAATACTGACGAATATCTTGCATATCACCATAGAACCTTCATCTGGTGATGGATGGAGATAGAGACAGAGACCCACACTGGAGCACTGGACTGAGCTCCCAAGGTCCCAATGAGGAGCAGAAGGAGGGAGAAGATGAGCAAGGAAGGCAGGACCATGAGGGGTGCACCCACCCACTGAGACAGTGGGGTTGACCTATTGGGAGCTCACCAAGGCCAGCTGGACTGTGACTGAAAAAGCATGGGATAAAACCAGACTCTCTGAACATGGTGAGCAATGAGGGCTGATGAGAAGCCAAGGACAATGGCACGGGATTTTGATCCTACTTAATGTTCTGGCTTTGTGGGAGCCTAGCCAGTTTGGATGTTCACCTTCCTAGACATGGACAGAGGGTGGAGGACCTTGGACTTTCCACAGGGCAGGGAACCCTGACTGTTCTTTGGACTGGAGAGGGAGGGGGAGAGGAGTGGGGGGAGGGGGAGAAGGGTGGGAGGAGGGGGAGGGAAATGGGAGGCTGGGAGCCGGCAGAAACTTGTTTTTTCTTTTTCTCAATAAAAAATTAAAATTAAAAAAAAGAAAGAAACTCGAGGATTGGAAGAGTAGTTAAACTGTACCAGGACAAGGCTCCTTTGCAGATGGGACCAATCCAGTGAAATGCTTCCAACAAGCCTGTACTGCCTTATGTTTAGGTAAGTGGCTGAAATTGGAAAGCCACTGTTTCCCTCCTAAGCTGTCTCAAAGGTGAGTAAGTATCATTTGAGACAAAATGTGTTAGATGAGAAGGGGCTGGGTCACTCGCAATGTCCCATCACTTTCTTCATCTAGCAGCCATTTTTTTGGTGAGCATATTACTCCCCTGCTTCTCTCCACATATGAAGTCCAACTGTGGGGTCTATGTGAAGGGAGCTAAGCTTTGGTGCTTACCTCGGGTGATTGACTGGTCCTAGACTGAGTTCCAGAATCAAATAATGCCAACGATAGTATCTCATCCTCCAGACTCAAATGATTGCCTCAGAGGAGGCCGCTTGAATCCTCCCATCATATCTAGGCAACCAGAAAATTCCCAGGGATTGAGGACATAAAGTGATCACAGGACCAAGTCTAACCTGGGCCATGTAGCAAGATCCTATCTGAAACAAAATGGAAAAGGAGGGGGATAGGGAAAAAGAAGAGAGGGGGAAAGGAAGGAAGGGGCTATGGACATTTCAGTACTTGTTCTAGTCCAGATTTGTATGATCCAGTTAGCCAACTTTCCTGAAATCATACAATCAGAAATTCTTCCTGACAAATTGAACTTTTGATTCCTGTAAGCAAAAGAATTATGATTGAGATTTCCCTAAATCTGAGTATGCTGATATCTTTAAAAGTTGTATGAAGCTGACGTTGGAACAATGGCTCAGTAGTGAAGAGCAGTGGCTGCTCTTGGGGAGGATTCAGATTGGGTTCCCAGCACCAAAATGGCAGCTCAAAATCAGTAACTCCAGTTCTAGGAAATCTGACACCTTCTTCTGGCCTCCACAGGCACAACATACAGGTGATATACACACATACACACAGACAAAACACTCCTACACATAAAACAAAATTTTTGGTCTTTTTTATTTTGTACAGACATAAGCACTAGTACCACCATCAAAACCCTTGTTGGGGAGGTGAGATGATTAAGTAAATAAAGATTCTTGCCTACAAGTCTGATGAACAAGAGAACCCCTTGGTAAAAAGAAAGAGCTGACTTCCACAAAATGTCCTTTGATTTCACACATTCACCGTAGCATACTCATCAAACACACACACACACACACACACACACACCAAAATAAATAAATAAATAGAATGTAATATAAACGTCAGAACTTCTTAACTGCTTTTGCAAAAGAAGAAATGATTAACTATGGCTACAGTAAAGCTACTAGGAACCAGAAGAGTCCCGGACTTTCTCTATAGTCCCTGGTTAGTTACTAGAGCAGCCCCTTCAGTCTCTTTAACTCAAACTCTGCCCATTTATAAAATAAAAGGACTCGATGACAGTGCTTCAGAGACCTATTCAAACCAGAAAATTCTGGTTTTAAGTTTCGCTTTCACAAAGTCAATTGCTTCTGAGCTATCGAGATTCACTGGTATTTGTCTGGTGAGAATTGTTTTCCAAAATCCTCTCTTCTAGTCTCTTTCATTTAAGACTGGAAGCTGACAAACACTGTGCTGGCTGTGGAGTCTGGGCTGCTCTCAACCTTTCTTCAATTAAATCAGCATTTCCTGGAAACTAGCCTAGGAGGCAGAGAGGATTAGCAAGTGTTGCTCCAAGCCTTGAGAAGACTACTGAAGGAATAGTGGGGGGGGGGGGGGGGGGGGGGGCTTCTCTAGTAGAGAAGAGTTTAATGGGGGAGGAGTAAGATACCAGGATGGCTGGTCGTGATGCCTATGGGAAGGGGTGCAGAAACTAGCCTGGGGTTCACACTCACTGACAGAGAGTCTTTGGTAAAGGCACTTGGAGTGTGTTCATACCAATCTGTGGGGAGCAGATGTCACCAGGAGCTTGGAGCTGGGATATGATCCAAGGTTGAAGAAAGAGTCAGGAAAAACCTTAGTGACAAATCAGTGGAGCCAGCAGCCCTGCCAGTGCTAAGACACCATGCCTGCATCCTGCCTTTGCAGCCAGCTTTGCCATGTTTGAAACGAGTTGGAAGGGAGGAGAAAGGATGAAGGTGCCAAGTGAGGAGACAGCGGCTGGCCCGCCATGGTGGAAAAGCGTGTTTAATCACAGCGGCATACTTTCTCTTAGATGGTGGAGGGGAGTGCCTAATGAAGTCACTGCTCTACTGACTGAATTTTTGATTTCCTGGTACCAGGTTTGTCAATACGCCATGCTGAGCGCTCTGTTTACTGAAGCTGCACAGTGGAGACTGACTACCCAAGGTGAATGGGCTGTGGTTGTATGAACCCCAGGCCAGAGAGAGTATTCATACATTAAAAGAAAAAAAGTCGAGTGGTGGAGGCACATGCCTTTAATCCCAGCACTCAGGAGGCAGAGGCAGGCGGATCTCTGTGAGTTCGAGGCCAGCCTGGTCTACAAGAGCTAGTTTCAGGACAGGCTCCAAAGCTACAGAAAAACCCTGTCTTGAAAAACCAAAACCAACAACAACAACGACAAAACAATGGTGACCACACAAGAGTGAAGAAGATGAGAAGTGTTTAAAGCAGGAAAGAAAGTAGCAACAGACAGATAAAGCCACTCGTGTCCCAACCCACAGCCTCCATCATCCCATATCCCATGTCACACCCCATCCTGATCCTTCTCGCCTTCAGACCCACTCCCATCACAAATCACAAACTTTAAAGTTACACTTAATGGGTTCACCCAGTGGCGCAGCTCCAACAGTCATGGGGTCCCAGAATGCCTTGCTTCCTGTCACTCACAGAGGTCAGGGAGACCAGGAGGGAACTGAAATTGCTTTATTCCAAGGGCTGGCAATCTGAGAAAACAATGGATTAACAGCCTGAAAAATCTGTCTTCCATCTCATCTGCAGCTGACAGACTATATAGGGAGTGAGATTAGAGAGGGACAAGGCAGTCACTCATTCCAGAGCAGCCACCCCCATGTTCTGGTGGTCAGCCATCAATTTGAGACATCTGTGCCTCTCTGGCTATCATCCATCGCGCTTCCCCTTCACTCTGTGGATGTCTGGGCTTGGGCACAGAGTCAACCTTGTACTCCTCCGGGGGCATCTGGGTTGGGAGGGGGAAACGCAGAACAAACAGACCACCAGCAATGTATGCACTGAGCTAGTGTGACTTATGTATGAAAGTGTGTCTTTATGAGCGTGCCCATCAATACCGTGAACAAATACCTTAGAGAAATGTGCTGTTTGGTTTTATTTTTCCAGAAGTATCTTTGAAGAGCAGATAGTCCCTTAGCAGACAAGCTCGCCTGTGTACTCAGAGTCATGGCTGCACCCCACTTCCAGAAGCTTCAGCTGCTGCCATCCGCATCTGAGTCAGTTGGAGAAGTACGGCTTCAGGCGGTGAGGGAGCCTGGCTGCCAAATTACAGAGCAAGGAGCGCTTTAGGGCGGTAGGAGTGGGGAGAGAGGAGAAAGCTAACTAATAGCTCACGAGTGTGCCTTCAAAAGAGTGTGTCAACCAAACAAGCTGCAGTCTACTAAGCCCTCCCACTCCTGCCTGAATGTACACTAATTGAAAATTAAGTTTTCAATTTGAAACCATTTTCTAATTCTGTCTCATTCAGGAGCAGTTAGAGCCCCGGTGTTCTGTTGAATTCCCAACATGCTTTTCCTGAACTCCCTCAGGAAACCAAGCAGAGACTCGTCAACACATAACTGAGAGCAGCAGGTGGGGTGGCAAGAGTCACGGTGAAAGCAGAAGACAAGAGGCCTGACCCTCCTCAGGGTTCCGCTGACCTGGACTGGACAAGGATGTGCTTCCTTGTCCTCAATCCACCTAGCTCATCAGAGTTGCAATACAGGAAATGGAATTCTCCCACCACCACCTTGTGTCCTACAGGCTCGGGCAGCCCCAGGGCAATAAGAAGAATTTCCTTGTGGGCAGATTAATGAAGGAGCCCTGACCTCTAAGGCTCACTAGCTCTGGTAAATGACCTAGTTAAACAGAAGTAAAATATCTTAATGGTTGATAAGAAGTAAGCTTTGGGGGGGGGGGGGAATTCTAATATTTAAAATGGTGGGGGGGAATTTCTTAGTTATTTTTGTCATTGCTATGACCAAATGCTTCACTAAAGGCACCTCAGTTGGAGGAAAAGTGTGCTTTGGTTTACAGTTCCAGAAAGGCTAGGGTCCATCATGGCAGGGAAGCCACAGTAGCAAGAGCCTGCGATGACATATATCTCAAGTCGGGGGGGGGGGGGGGGCAGAAACAGAGCTTAATCCAGAAACGGGGCTAAGTCAAAGCCTTTAAGGCTCCACAGTGGCCTCATCACTCCAGTGAAGCTCCACCTCCAAAAGGTTTTCCTGACCGCCAGTGTTGAAAGGAGGCCGCTTGTCGGCTCATCCATTCTGCCCATTACAAGGCAGTGTATGAGGACTGTGGTCATGGCAGAGGCTACTCAGTCTATTGAGTAGGGAAGAAAGAGGAAGAAAAGTGGGAAGGCCTGGGACAACAGCCATGCTCTCCTCAGGCAAGCCCCACAAAGGCCCCCATCTAGGCCTCATCCCCTAACATGTTCAGAGTCTCCCAAAACATTGCTGTCATATTCCACACACAACTGTGGGGATCTCATCACAAAACCGTGACAGGTATTCCTCATTCCACATCTTTCTCAGGGAGAGTAAACAAGAGATTTACTTCAGGTGCTATTCAAGGGTTCCTTGGTGTCCCCAAAGGCCTCCCTCCAGCATCTGATAGTTGCATCATTATCTCAGGCCTCCGCTTCCTCGTCTACCCCTGCAGTTCCCGGTTGCTTTCTCAAGGACCCACAGTCTTCCATAGTCCGCTGACTTTAATTCTACTCCTCTTTGGTCTTTCCCATTTCTCTTTGCCTTGAGTTTGCCTTGCATGGTTAGATTTTCACTCCTCTTCAGCTTTCCAAAGCCTGGCACTCACCCACAGAGTCACTGGACACAGGACAGGACTGACATCAGAACTGTTGTGACTAGTGGGTGTTTTCATTTGCAAAGCTTTTCATACAAAATGTCATAGCTCCCCCCCCCTCCAAATTTGTTCTTATTAATTTCAGTATCGACCACAGGTTGCTACCAAGTGGTGATTTCCAAATACTCAGTTCTAATCAGTGGGCAGGCTACTGGGAAGGGGAAGGAAGGAGGCTGTTTGGGAAGCTTAATTAATGAAGTCTTCCCAAGCATCATCGTAAATAAGCTATGATAAATGGCACAGCTACCCCTTTCCCAGTATCTGGGACAAACAAGAATCGTGCATGCCTTAATTTAAATATAGGCCTGAAGATGCAAATTTTGTAATGAATCAGAACTTGAGTGGCAGAAACTTGAATGAAACTAGAGAAGCTGCCATCTCTGTGACAGAAGGAAAGGATGCATCCTTCCTGGGAGCCCGCCTGGGGCTTGAAGAGCTGGAGGAGGAGCAGAGGCACAGAGATTAAGTAAAGCCCACTTCAGGTGGCAGGTAGAAGGGAAAAGATCTGAGGAAATCTTGGGCTTTGCTGGACAGGACAGACTCAAGGTGTTCAGAGGTCAGTTCATCTTGCTGGGAACAGCCAAGGACACGTGCTGTGAAAGGCACTATTTCCCAGTGGAAATCAATGCCCCGTGGTTTGAGTGCTTAGAAAGAATTCAGTTGCATTTGAAACATGGCTAGGTTACTTTTGGTCACCTTCTTCCTCCAGATAACTCTAGTTCCTTTAGTTCAAGTCGGCCTCAACTACTGCATGACCACAGTAAGGGACCTGTTTCCTTGACCTCTGGATCTTTATTAACAGCAACTACAAAAAAGTCCCTCTCTATCTCTTGAGTTTTGGCATTTTGAGGCTTGCGCTAAGAATCATGTTAATATATATAGTGTTCATACCTGGCACCTAGTAGTCAGTTGTTAATTGGCAGTGGATGGAGGAAGAGAAAGGGAGTATGAGTGAGGCTAAGGTATAGCTCAACAGAGCTGGAATCGGGCAGGGTGGGAATGCTAGCTGGTTTAACAGTAATTACTCAGCCCAGATCCTGCTACTAAACGTTCTTGGTTCCTATACAAGCAACTGTGGGTGTATGGGGGGGGGAGGGGGGTTCACTGAGAAGCCAGATGTGTAAAAGAAGCAAGGTGAAGAAGGGCAGCATGGTCAGGGGAGGGCTACTCCAGCACTCACACCTATCAGAGGTGGCCAGTGTGATGAAGACAGCTTCCTATGGCTGACCTTGCCCAGAGACCATTGATGTGTATGGAGAAACCTTTACAGTTTACATAAAGGAACACTGAAACATAACGGCGGTACCAAACGGTGGGGAGGCAGAGGGTTAGGGAGACAAATCCCCAAACCACTGAGAATGTCAACCATCTGAACCGTCACCTGGGGCCTTCTCTCAGGTCAGGTCCCCTGGAAGCAGGGCCACAGGCCGGAACTCAGCATACGCTGCTTATGGATGCAGGGCTTCCAGGAGAAATCTCTGAAGCAGAGAGATAAGGGGACCGTGCTCAGCAGAAACTTGGTCTCTGATCAAGCTGGACATTGGTCTCGACACTGGGAAGGGGAAATCCTGTTTCTTTACAAAGTAACTCGCCTTAGCCAACGTGTCAGCCATTGTGAGCTGTCAGCCATGCGGTGAGCCAGAAGGTCAAGGAATCAGGGAACAAGCAGCTTCCACTACAAAATTCCTTTGGGTGTTCTATGCACATCCAAACAATCCACCCAGGTATAAAATGAGAAGCAGAGGCAGGGGGATCACAAGTACAAGGCCAGCAGGGCCCACATCAGTGTGGTAATGTGAGCTTCGGGTCAGCAAAAACTCGTCTCAAAATCAGAAAAACAAATCTGCGAAGCTTGGGTCTCTTGCCCTGAGTCATTAGATGGCAGAGCCAGGGCTCCAACCCTGGCATATGGACTCTCTCACCGTGTATCTAGCCTATGTGCTGCCTTTTGGATGGATAGGATTATGGATGCCACCCCCCAACAGCCACACACACACAGAGACACATGCACACACACATAAGAAAACATATAGTGGAGTTAGGACTATGAGACTGGGATGGTGTGTAAAAATCACTCATAATTAGCAAAGTTAGATAAGGTCTTAGTGGAGTATGAACCCTTAATCAATGCAACTGATAACAATACTGAGAAAATGGGACACAAGAGAAAACTCCATAAGAAGACAGAAGCTGAGACTGGGAACTCCTGCTCTGAGGCGAGGACATGAACGACGGCCAGCATCCCCAGGATCCAGGAGGAGGCTGGAGAAGATGTAGATACCTACATCTTCAGACAGAGACCAGTCCCGCTTATGTCTCCATTTGTCATGACTCTGCTGTTTTCAGCAACCCAGTCAATCCATTACAGCTATTCAGGAAATTAGACACATACTCAGAGAAGGGGCTAAGTGTTGAGCATGTTTATTAACTTAATGCTGAGAATACTTACTCAAAAATACATTGTAACTATATACAAGTGTCTCAAAATGCATGTGTGAGGAGTTGACCTGACCTTTCGGGGTTAACGCCGGGTCATAATTCTTGGTCAGTCATTTGTTCGGCATCCGTGTGGCCCTGACCAAGCAGGCTGATGTCTCTATCCTCCCGTTTCTTCTTTTAGGTTTATTTATTTTACACGTATGAATGTTCTGCTTGCACATATGTGTGTGCATCGTGTGTGTCTGGGGGTATCAGATCCTCTTGAAATGGAGTCACGGATGGCTGTGAGCCACTGTGTGGATGCTAGGGAACGAGCCCCGGTCCCCAGCAGGAAAAGCAAGTCCCTTTAAACCACGGGGTCTCTCTCCAGCTCCAGTTTTCTCATTTTTGAAGGGAGAACAATGATATTTCATCCTCCAAGAGAATTAGATAAAATACAATACATTCCATGACTTCTATAGCACCTGACACACAGTAAGCACCGAGTGACTGTTGACCTGAGACACAGTAAGCACTGAGTGACTGTTGACCTGACAAACAGTATGCACCGAGTGACTGTTGACCTGGTACATGGTAAGCACTGAGTGACTGTTGACCTGACACACGGTAAGCACTGAGTGACTGTTGACCTGACACACGGTAAGCACTGAGTGACTGTTGACCTGGTACATGGTAAGCACTGAGTGACTGTTGACCTGGTACATGGTAAGCACTGAGTGGCTGTTGTCCTGACACACGGTAAGCACTGGGTGACTGTTGACCTGACACATGGTACGCACCAAGTGGCTGTTGACCTAGTACACAGTAAGCACTGAGTGGTTGTTGGCCGTTGCTTGCATGACTGCCTTGAAGTCTTATCCCTGTGGGTCCAGATATCTGAGCTCACTTCTCAGCTCTGCCCTTGAACACTTGTGTCCCTGTGAGTCCCACTTCTTCAGCTGCACATGGCTGTATGCTAACGGGGTCAGAGTAACCAACAAATAGGGCTATAGAGTAAAAATATCGATGACACATGATGTCAAACCTAGTGTAACCTCCACTGACTTTGAGAATTAAAAGCAGGGTGGTGGGAAGCATGGACCTCCTTGATCCCAAAGACCAACGTTATCAAATTTTAATGAGAGCAGCGGTCACCTGTGGAGACAGTTGGCAGTGCAGGTTCTTCCTCATCTGGTCCAGGGTAGGCCCTGACAGTCTGTTTCCAAGGGCTGACGGATGATGCTCACACAGTGGATTCAATGTTTATAGAGGCATACAGCAAACACCATGAGGTAACCACCATGGTGAGGCTAGCTTCCTAGTCATTAGGGCTCTGCCCCCTCTGGGGGATTTAGAAATGATGTATCCTTGTTTGCGGAACAAAAAAAAAAAAAAAAAAAAAAACACGAAGGTTTTTATTATAAATGTAAATTCTGAGTTTGTGCATCAGAGACAGCACCGCTGGTAGGACCGGAGGATATCCCTCGTGGGTGCTAATGGATGCCTATTTGTGCCCTGGGGGGATTCTTAGTGCTCTCCCAAAGAGTCCCCTCAGTCTGAATAGCTTAAATGGCTCCCAGTGGTCCAGTCACAACAGTGCCAGCTCTAGAGCTGAAGAGTAAATGGCTGATAAACAGTAATGGTGGAGAGTTGTCGCCACCTAGTGGAATAAGAAAGAAACGCATAGGGATGCCTGCAATAAAAAACAGCCCATTGATTCCTGCTCTTAAATCTCAAAGGGCCAGAGAGATGGGCTGTGGAACTATAAAGGACATAGGAGGACAATATAGTCCATTCTCTGGTCCCACAGTTCACCTCTGAAACATAAATCATCTAATTCTTCTCCTGATTTACTGTCTTTGGCAGAAGTCATAATACAGTATTGGCATAAGGTATGCAGGGGTATTTATTTCTATAATGTCATTAGATTGTTACAAACTTCAAGTTAAAACTGTCTTTGTGGGAAACTGAGGCCTATAGAACTCAAATAATTTAAGTTTGTCCAGGTAGCAGATTGAAGCTTGAATAGAAACCTGGATCTATTTGCTCCCAAGGCCAGGACTTACTTTGTTGAAGGGGCCCTCTCTGTCATGTGCACGAGGGTGTGCACGGTGCAATTGTGTGTGCGCATCATGTAAAGGGGCCAGATACCAAAGCCAGGTAACTTCCTCATGAATACTCTCCACGGTGTTTCTGAGGCAAGGTCTCTCACCCAACCTGAAGCACCAATTGCCTACAATGGCTAGACTGCACCCCACTTCTGGTACTGGGAATACAGAAACACCCACACTGTGCTAAGAATCCCAGCTCAGGTCCTCAGGCTCCAATGGCAAGTACTTTTCCACCGAGTCATCTCCCCAGCCCCCTTTGAGTTTTGTTTTGTTTGTTGTTTTTGAGACAACTCACTATGTAGCCCAAGCTGGTCTTGAATTCGAGTCAATCCTCCTTAAGCAGTATCCTAGAGGCAAGTATGGTGTGCTCATTCCCCGCAAACTGGCAAGGGCGGGGGGAGGGGAATAGTTCCTAAAGTGGGGAGTCAGCCCTCTCTTCCCCTTGTCCATCGGTCATCATCACGGAACCCCATCAGTCTTGATTTGGGGAGCAATTCCAGTGTTAACTCTGTGCTAAGCAAGACTAGGAGGCAGTCATTCCCCTCATCCCCGCCCCCATATGGATACCACTGCCTTTGTGTCAGGGTTCCTGTGAACAAAGCAGCATCAAACCGGAAATCACCGTCTCTCAGCTCCGGGGCGGGGCTTAGGCTAAAACTAGGAGCCAGACTTGATGGGATTCTAATCCTGCCTTCATTGCCTGCTGGTCTGTGGTTACAGGAGGGTTACTGCACTTTTCATAAGTAGAAGCGCAGTAACCTACTGGTGGGAAGATTATGACGTTTTAGAGTTAGCTCAACTGTTGGTGTAAGACTTTAAGACAATCCTGTAGCCATTTTTGACAATTCTGAATCCTCTCAGCCTCCGTGCCATAGTGCTTTCCCTCCTCCCCTGGGAACCAAGGACCTAACAGCTACACTCGCACGTACTCAGTTCCTGAACAATTACCCATATATGTATGTTTTGGTTCGGTCCCCTGGGAAATGGGGTCAAAATGACCTCTTACCTCATCTGATCTGGCAACAGCTCTCCAGTCAATTATTGGTAATAGCCCTTTTGAATAAGCCAATCAGAATAGTCTAAGAACAACCCCCCCTTGCTTCTGTGGCCCCTTTAAAAGTAGACTGTACCCGCTATTCGAGGTCTCTCAGCTTCCCAAATGCTGGGGGACCCTGTCATGACAGAATTAATAAAATTCTCATGCTTTTGCATCGGCTGTGGTGTGTGAGATGGTCTCTGGGGGCGACTCCTTCTTGGTGTTTGGAGGCTAGAGTCCAACATTGGTAAGTAATAAATGCTTTTAAAATGTTGCCGAAGATCATCTGCCTCCAAGCTCTTGGGAAGAATTAAATGATGTAATCCTTTCATTCCCTTTGCCTTACCATGAGCTCAATCAATCAAATGTTTATTATCGTTATACCACAGTGCATTTTCACACCAGGCTTGTGGCGGGTGGGGTGGAAAGAGCCAGTGTTCTTCAAAGAAGCATCTGAAGTCACACCTAGTGACCTAAGTGGGGAGCTCCAGACCGAGCCTCCCAGGGCAACATCCATATTCTCCTTCCTCACTCAGAAGCCTATGGACCCAGCATCTTGGGGACACCCATTCAGTCCCCAGAGTCTGACCCCAGAGGTCTCTCTGTTCCCCAGAGTCCGTCCCCGGAGGTCTCTGTGTCCCCCAGAGTCTGTCCCCAGAGGTCTCTTTGAACCCCAGAGTCTGCCCTGGGAGGTTTCTCCATACCCCCAGACTCTACTTTGAGGAAGGTGTATCTCTGCAGAGCCCCTTCCTTTAGTCCCCTCCTCTTGAAGACCTGAAACTGATCGCTGTGAGGAAAATAAAACATGGGCCAGTGAGACGTTCCTCAGAGAAAAGCTTTTGTCTCCAAGTCACGTGATTTGAGTTCAGTCCCCGGGTCATACATGGTAGCAACTGCTGAGAGTCATCCCCTGACCTCCCTCCTGTGCTCTGGCAGGCACACACACAAGCAAACAAACAGATAACCTGGGAAAGTGGCTGGTGTGACTTAGTTAAGTACGAGCACTTTATTCTGGGCTCATTTTTGGTCTGTTACTTTGGGTTCCCTGCTTCTGGGAATGCCCAAAAGTGTGATGTTGTCTTCCTCTCTTTCTTCTCTGAAACGCTGTGAGCTGACTGAGTCTGGCTGCCCCAAACCCCAAGCCTCCCTCCAAGCACACACAGCTTCCTGCATAGGCATTGAACAGAAGACATACATGAATAACTGACATTTGCTCATTCAGCCTAGAGAGTCAACAAATGTCAGGACAGAGTCAGGGAGGGAAAGGCTGTCTCTCACATGCTGTTCCCTGCCTGGGCTCTGGACTTACAGCAGCAATAGGACAAGATTAAAAGCACAGACCTGCCAGACTCTGAGGCGGAAGCCTTGCTGTCCCTGAGCTTTGCCATGGGAGCAGACAGCCACTACATTTGAATTTATAGGACCTAAAATCAAATGAAAGCTAAACGTAGTTCCTTGGTTACACTGGCCACATTTCAAGTACTTGACACCTACATGTGAGTCTTGGCCACCACACTGGACAAGACAGATAAAAAGCCCTTCTAGCCTGGCAGAAAGTTCTGTGGTGGGCATAGGCGTAGACACAGACAGAGGTGCTGGGCAAGGCTGCAAATGTGCTGATTAGCTGCTTCCCCCAGCACCTCCGAAAGGATGCTGCCAATCTTCAGAATCCTCTGACCCACTCTGCCAGTCTTGCCCAGCCTCGAGTTACAGCTGTGAACTTGAGAGAAGGGAAGGGAAATGTAGTTTCTTAAGGGCTGCTCCCTGCCCGGACACTGAACTTATACCAACACTTATATACAACACCATTTGCTGTATTCCTCCAGCCAAGGGAGCAGATGCCCAGAGAAGCTGAGCTGGAGAGAGGCTTAGCTGAAGTTACACTGAGCCAATATGGGTAGAGCCAAATTTGAGTCTGGAGTTGCCCCAAAACCTGGGCTTTCTCCAGCAGGCTAAGCTCACTGAGAGCTCTCAACCACAAAGCAGAAGCTCTCACAGAGAATCTTAGAGTGGATCCAGAACCTTCAGGCCCCACCATGGCTAAGTGGACCAGTACTCATCCTTTTGGTCCTCTGTCAGGAGCTAGGCTATGAAAGTACATAGCTATTATTGGCTTGGTGGTGATTCCATCCCTCAATCCTCTCACTTTTAAAATGGGCAAGAATACTTACCTCGCAGGGTCTTAGAAGTGCTAAATGAAGAATTTATAAACCCTTCACACGAAGCCTTCTATGTAATAAGTGGCCAACTGCCTTCTTCATGAAATTGTCTCACTGAGCTTTCTGTTACTATAACCCAATACCACAGATTGGACAGTTTATAAAGAAGGATGGTGCCATGGTTCATGGTTAATTTTCATTGTTGATTTGATGGGTTTTAGAATCACCATGGAAACATATCTCTGGGGATATCCCTAAGTGTGTTTCTAGAGCAGAGAAGACCCACCCTGGTAATGGAAGGTACCATCCCACAGGCTAAGTGAGGTCCTGTACTACACAAAAAGAAAAAAGCTAGCTCATTCTCTCCCCACCCCCTTCATGGCTGTACATACAATGTGACCAGCTGGCCCCCTCATGCTCCCATCGCAATCCTCTCTCTCTGTGATGAACAATACCTTCCATCTTGCTTACTTTCCTGTTGCTCTGACAAAAACCACTGAAGAGGGAATGGTTTCACTGGGGCTCACAGTCTCAGATACAGTCCATCATGGGGGCAGGGAAGTCCTGGCAGCAGGTCCTTGAGGCAGCTGGTTGCATCACACCCACAGTCCGGAAGGAGAGGGTGATGGGTATCCATGCTCAGTTCCCTTTCTCCCTTTTATTCGGTCAGGGGCCCAGGAGCAAGACCCAAGTTTAAGGTGGATCCCACCTGAGTTAACCCAGTCAGGATAATTTCTCACCGATGATATTAACCATTGCACCCCTCCAACTGTGAGCCAAAGCATCCCCCCTCCTCCCTTCCCTCTCCCACTCCTTCCCCCCTTCCCTCCCCCATTTCTTCCCCCCTCCCTCCCCCACTCCTGGCATCTGCTTTGGCCACATATTTTGTGACAGGAGTGAGGAAAGTCATTAGAGTGAGCAAGCAGTTTATTTCTCTCATGCGTCTGGAAGCAGGGAGGTCCAAGAGTGTCTGGTGCTGGCATCCACCAAGGACTTTCTTTCTGGATCAAGTAAGTGCTGACCAAACAGAGAGCCTATTTTTGTAGTAAAATCCTGCCAGGACAATCCATTGATTCCTTAGTCCATTCAGATAAATGGAATGGCCCATTCGAAGAGAGGCCTCACAACCCAAAGACCAACAGGTCTCACCCCCAGTGCTGCCTATCAGTTGGCTTTTGGGGCTAAGTTTCCAGAATATGAAAGTTTGAAGACACATTCAAGCCATAGAAATAATGGCAAAGGAAGTGGTCAAAGGCAGGCGTCAAAAACCCAAAGTCAGGGGCTAGAGAAATGGCTCAGAAGTTAAGAGCACTTTCTGCTCCTCCAGAGGATCTGAGTTCAGTTCCCAGCACCCACACGGTGGCTCACAACTATCTGTTACTCCAGTTCCAGGAGATCTGATGCCCCTTCTGACTTCCACAAGTACCAGACACACAGTGGTACACAGACATACTTGCAGGTCAAACATCTACAAACATTTTTTAAAAATCCAAAATAAAATACTTATATGAAAGAAAGAAAGAAAGAAAGAAAGAAAGGAAGGAAGGAAGGAACCAAACAACCAGGCTGGAATCCTGGAATCCTGATGCATTTCAGCTAATTTAGCTTTGTTAATTCAGGGAATTTACTTAACCTCTTTGTAAATGAAGGAAACAAGAACCTACCTTAAAAGACTGTGGCAAGGATTAAATGAGATAATTTATATAAAGTGCTTAACGTAGTAATTTGCTAAGCAAACAATGACTTCTCAATAACTACTGTATTCGCTATTAATATTATTATTACAGTGCAGAAAGCACCAACAGGACACTCAAGAGTAGATGGTGAGCGCCATCTAGTGTCTGCCAAGCACAGTACATAGCACAGCCCAAGGAACCAGATTTTATTTTTAGATTTTATATTCCCAAGAAGACTCCAGTCCTGGCCCCCCACAGCCTTTAGAGGTTGATCCAAGAGCAAAACAAAAAGTAAAGAAGGAGTGGAAAAAGCAAAACAGAAAAGCAGCTTTCTAAAGACCTTGCTGCATCCTTAGTGAAACACGAAAGTCGGACAGACCGCAACTGTGGGGATGTGTCTTAAAGCCCTGAAAATGCTTCAGGGCCAAGGTAACCAAGCTCAGAGACGGTAAGCTCCTTACTAAGCTGGCTTCTGTTGGCTCACCACATCATGGCCTTTCTCATCTCTCCCGGTCTACAGTTTTCCTCATTTCTGCAAAGTAGCATGCTACCTAAGAAGGACTTGCGTTCAAGCCCCAGCTCTGTCTTCCTAGACTTCAAAATCAGCCAAGTTCTTTGTTTACAGTCTCACACTCACTGCCCTCCCATCCCCCTCACTCCCACACCTCCCACCCTTGGACTCCCTGGTGGGGAGCAGCAGCTCTGTCTGGATCAGGTCCCAAGGGCTAACTTAGCTTTCTAATCTTCTAGTTTCTCTCCGAAGCCTGTAGAGAGCTATGTCACCCATCTTCCCTTTGGACTGACATCAGTGTCCGTGATGCTTGTCAGTCAAAATAAATTGGTGCAAATAAATAAGACAGAAATATGAGGACAGTTTAGAAGACTAGTCATGTACAGGAGGCTGAGACAGGAGCAGCCCGAGTTCAAGAACAGCCTAGGGCACCTAGCAAATTCATGCCCTTGCGTGAGTTTCACAGAGTGGCCCTATATGGAGGAAAGATTATAACTAATATATTAGGCAACTCTATTGAAACTACTGACAAGGAGTTTATAATTACGATCACCACAATTTAGTGAATATTTGATATATTTGATCCTGCAATAAATACATGGATATTGTTTGTCACCAAAATACAAACATAAATACCACATGCATCACTGTTTTATAAAAGCAGAAGCTTAGGCTTGGAGTAGGAAATGATTTGTCTAAAGCCACAGGGTCCCTCAAGGAAGAACAGAAGGACTGTCCACAGTCAGCCTCAGGCAGCCAGGGTTAGGGCTCGCTCTTCCCTGACGATTACCTAGTTGTTGTGCCCTGGTTCTGGTTGGTTTTTGTTTTTAATTTACTCCTGAGAATTCTGAGAGTCTTAGCAGGAAATGTGAGCTGTTCGGCAACGAGTGAGCTGTTGGGGTTAGCCACCATTTCATAGGGACAACTGACGACTTCCAACGATAGAATGGGGCCGGGAGACTTAGTCTTCTGTGTCCTACAGACTCTCATGGCTCTGGAGCAGGAGAACCTCTACCACAATTTGGAACTTGGGAACTGTCTTAGTCACTGTTCTATTGATATGATGAGGCACCAAGAAAACCTTTAACTGAGTGCTTGCTTACAGTTTCAGAAACATGGGCTTTTGAACCACAAAGCACACCCCCAATGACAGGACACACCTCCTCCAACAAGGCCACACCTCTGCATCCTTTCCAAATGGTGCAATTCAAACATAGGAGCTTATGAGGGCCATTCTCATTCAAACCACCACAAGGACTGGCACCCTCCCCTACTGGAGGAAGGAGTATAACTATTTTTCCCTCTCGGAACCTTCTGACAGGACGGCTAAAAACATCCGCTGCTGACTTTTTAATTTTCCTGAGGCCAGGCTTGAGAAATGAGGGCATTCCACACCAGGGAGTCATCAGGAATGAAGTCATATCTGTGGAGTGTCCTCTGGAATGAGGACACCTTGAATAATGACAAGGAGACGACAGGTTGTTTCAGTTATCTGTTCCCACACGTTAGTGGCTAAAACAGAGCTGTTCAACCACAGTCTGTGGGCCAAATTAGGGTTGCCACCTATTTTATGAAAATAAGTTTTCTAAATAAGACTGCCACATGTACCCATTTATAAAGAATGTGTGTGCATGCGTGTGTGTGTGTGTGTGTGTGTGTGTGTGTGTGTGTGTGTGCTTTCATGCAGATATGATTGAGGGGGTTGTCTATGTAGGGGTGTGTGTATGTGTGTGCACATATATGTGTGAGTGTGTGTATTCATGCAAATGTGATAGAGGGGGCTGTCTGTGTAGGACTGTGTGTGCACATGTGTGTGTATTCATGCAGATGTGATAGAGGGGGCTGTCTGTGAAGGAGTGTGTGAACATGTGTGTGTGTGTGTGTGTATTCATGCAGATGTGATAGAGGGGGCTGTCTGTGAAGGAGTGTGTGAACGTGTGTGTGTGTGTGTGTGTGTGTGTGTGTGTGTATTCATGCAGTTGTGATAGAGGGGGTGCACATTTGCATGCAGGCAGAAGCCAGAGATCAATATCTCCTGTCTTTCTCGGTCATTTCTCCACCTTATTTTTTGAGGCAGGGTGGCCAGCAAGCCCCAAGGAGTGCCCTGTCCCTGCCTCTCTAGCACTGGATTATGAATATGCTCTTCCACTTCTGGTTTTCCATGAATGCTGGGAACCCAAACTCAGGTCTCCTCAACCCCTACAGCTGTTTTAATGGCAGGAGTCATTATAAACCTACAATATGTTTATTGTCTGGCCCTTCAAAGAAAAAGGTTGCTGACCTCTGCCTTACACCAAGATTCCCCATATCTTACAATTCTGTGGTCTGGTTGGCTCACATCACTGATTTATCCCAGGTTTACTCTGGTACCTACACTCATCTCAGGTGATATATGGATCAACTAAGCGTCTCCCTTTCTGGGATCTTTTCTCCTCAAAGAGTCTAAATGTGTGTACAGCTGCTAATTGCATTACACTTGCTGCTGGTCCCATGGCCAAAGCCACTCATATAAGAACAGACCCGGGATTCACAGTGGACAGTCATTCACAGACTGTGACTACCCAGAGGTATGAGAGACGGGGATCCACCAAGAGCAGAACTCAATTTTGTGTTGTATAAACATGTGACTGGAACTGACTGGAGAGCATTGTCTCATCCAACAAATATTTAACAAGCCCCAACCATGGGTAAGACCTGATTCTATGTACTCAAATATTTGTCTACAAAATCGGTGATCTGGTTTTCATAAGAGCCAAAGTTGTGTTGATTCATTTCCCAGGGGATATATTGAACTTTGTGTTTTACATATGTAAGTATTTAATGCTTGCTAAGAATTTTCAGCTCAATGGAGTTAAAACTCTTCTGAAAAGATAAACATGATATGATTGTGCCTTTACTGTGTCCAATTTATTAAATGAAGCCACTCTTGTGTGACCAGAGAGAAAGCATTGTCCCTCGCTATCGTGAGACATACTCTGGGCCCATGTTGATGTGCCCTTGCTTCAAACCTCAGAGTCTTCGCAAGTGTCTGGTTGGTAAACCCTGTGTGTTAGGAGGGTTTCTGTTACTGAGTTAATCAGCTGATGGACAGAAATGTCTATCTGGACCACCTGTCCAGGGCTGACATCACCCACAGTGGGATGAGCCCTCCGACATCAGTCATTAATCAAAGAGATGCCCTCACAGACAGACCTCAGGCCAGTCTGACAGAGGCAATTTCTGTGTTTCCTCTCCCTAAGTGACTGTAGTTTGTTGATAAAAACTTGGTAAAATAAAAAACTAACCAGTGCAGATAAAGGAAAAAGTAGTTGGAAAGTCTAGAGATGAAAACAAAACATTTGTTCTAAGAATTAAATGACAGAAAAGAAACCATTTACCTCCCGATGTCTCTGTTTCCTTATCTGTTAAAACAAGATAACAATAGACCCTACACTGAAGGCAGTGATGAGAGGATTAAACGGAAAGGCCATTGGTTGGCACTAGTAACTACTTCACGAGTGGGTCTAGTGGTGGTCAGCAATGTTCTCAAGCATTTTTTGACTCCACAACTTCCTCTGCCTCCAGTTCCTGTGACTCGCAGCATGAGCTCCCTCTCTCCTCCCCCTCCTCCCCTTCCCCCTTCCTCCCACTCATGTCAGAGCATGCCTTGAAATTCCACCCCTTCACTGGCTTCTACCCAATTTATAAACAAAACCTTTAAGCAAACAAATGAACAATAAACACAAGCATATTAATAAATGATAGAACAATTATCTTCTTACTAGGTATTCATAAATGTTTCAGGTCTATGCTTCTGGGGACTGACAAGATGGTAATGAGGGATTATATTAGCATACAGACAACCATAGTCTCACTCATTTCCATTTTGCTTTCTTTTCTTGATCTCCCTGTCTGGCACAAAATGGTTTTTCTCGTCTTATACATAAATATGCTTAGGTTCCGTTTGGTTGGTCAAGCATGTCAGTGAGTCTTGTTCGTTGCACCAGAGAGAGATGCTATGCCTATGCTGGCTTTCCTCACAACATCTCCTAAGGCTTGGAGACTTAAAGCAAGGAAGGTTGGTTTCCCACATGCACAAATGCTCCGGTGGCTTGGAGTGACTTCTGAGGGCAGCCACCCTTCAAATGACAGCTCAGTGTAGTTCTCCTTATTATGTGTCCAGATCATCTCAATAGCTGAGCGACACAGGGAATTAGCAGCAGCCACAAGTACTTCCAACAGAAGAGAGCAGTCACTTTCTCTCATAATTTACTGGCTAATGCCATGGCTGAAGAATAAATGTCCCTGCCCCGAAGGCACGTGTTTGGAAGGCTTGTTTCTTGGTATTCAGAGGTGGGGTTTGGAGAGGTGATTGGATCATGAGGATGCTGGATTCATTAGCTGGTGACATCATCAGGAGGTGGGACATAGCTGGAGGAAGTCATCACTGAGTATGCCTTTGAAGGGTATGCCTTGTCCTGGTTCCTTTTGTCTCTTCATCCCAGTCATTATGATGTCCAGCTTTGCCTCAGACCCAAAGAAAAGGCGCCAGCGGAACTAAACTAAAACCTGATGTGGGACAATGGTTTTACCCCATAGAGATTTGTTTCTGTACTTCTTTAATAAAATGTTGATTGGCCAGTAGCCAGGCAGGAAGTAGAGGCGGGGCAATGAGAACAGGAGGATTCTGGGACGAGAAAAGAATTAGTCTGCAGCCATCACACAGATACAGAGGAATTAAGATGTGACTGCCTTGCTGAAAAAGGTACCACGCCACGTGGCTAACATAGACAAGAATTATGGGTTAATATAAGTTGTAAGAGTTAATAAGAAGCCTGAGCTAATTAGGCCAATCAGTTTATGATTAATGTAGACCTCTGTGTGTTTCTTTGGGACTGAACAGCTGTGGGACTGAATGGGACAGAGACCTCCGTCAACAAAAACCTCAGAGCCATGAGCCTAAATCCTCCAGCCCCTTATTGGCTAACTCTCACATATTAGTTTAACCCATCTCCATTAATGTGTATTGCCACTTGACTGTGGCTTACCAGTATGAGTCTAACCAGCACTCATCTCAGGCAGGAA
Source organism: Microtus oregoni (assembly GCF_018167655.1). Taxonomy (NCBI): domain Eukaryota; kingdom Metazoa; phylum Chordata; class Mammalia; order Rodentia; family Cricetidae; genus Microtus; species Microtus oregoni. The sequence continues at coordinate 2,262,619 of NW_024543975.1, read as the reverse complement.
AACCATGGTATCTGCCACACTGCCCTTCTTCCCAGCATTCAGTTCTGTCTACCCCACCTACCTAAGTCTGCCCTATCAAAAGGCCAAGGCAGTTTCTTTATTCAACCAATGAAAGTAGCACAAATACAGAAGGACCTCCTACACCAGCTAGGCTTCCCTACCCTTATCTGCCCAGACTTTCTAGCTGCCCCAGAAACAGTGAACAGATACATAGAGCAGTTGCCCCACAACACTGACTAGATGTGTCAATAGCTCTGGGAGAAAGGTCCTCTTGGAGACCACACTGGCAAGAATGTGGAGCAACAGGAACATTCCTCCACTGATGATGCAAGTGCAAGCTTGTATAGCCACTTTGGAAATCTATATGGCAGTTTCTTGGAAAATTGGGAATTTATCTCCCTCAAGACCTAGCTATACCACTCCTGGGCATATACCCAAAGGATACTCCATCCTATCAAATGGACACTTGCTCAACTATGTTCAAAGCATCTTTATTTATGAAAACCAAAAACTGGAAACAACTTAGATGTCTCTCAACAGAGGAATGGATAAAGAAAATGTGGTACATTTACACGACAGAGTGTTACTCAGCTGTTAAAAACTATGGCATCATAAAACTTGCAGACAAATAGATGGAACTAGAAAAAAAATCACCCCGAGTGAAGCAACCCAGACCTAGAAAGACAAACATGTTGGCCCTACCCACAGAGTGTTCTGAGACTAGAACCTAACAGAATCTTCATCAGAGAGACCAGAGAGACTTCATCCCACAGTTGATGGCAGCAGGTGCAGAGTCCACAGTTGTTAAACATTAGGCAGAGCTCAGTGAGTTCTGGGGAGGAGGGGGAAGAGGGAGAGAAGGGGGAGGAGGGGGAGGAGGAATTTGAGGGACCAGAGAGGTCAGGGACAGACACCAGGAGAACACAGCTCACAGAATCAGTTGACCAGGACTCATGGGGACTTGCAGAGATCAGGGACCCTATAGGAGTCTGACCAAGTCTTATATATATGTTATGACTGAGTTGCTTGGTGTTCTTGTGGGATTCCTAACAATGTAAGCAGTTGTTGTTGCTGACTCTTTTGCCTGTTTGTGTGACCCTTCTACTACTACTGGGTTATCTTCTCCTCTGCCCTGGTCTTATTGCAACATGTTATACCACATTTGATTGGTGTCCCTGGGAGGCCTGCTCTTTTCTGAGGGGACACAGGGGTGGGGGGAAAGTAGATCTAGAGGAAGTGGGAGACTGGGGGAGAGAATGGGGGAGGAGGAGGAGAAATTTTGGTCTGGGTGTAGTATATGAGAAAAGAATAAAATTAAAAGAGGGAAGGTCTCTTTAGAGTACCTTTTCAGCATCACCAGGAAGTATTTCTCTTTTGTAAGGTTGCCTGTCTGGAGGTTATCACCAACTTAGTTACTGTATTTTACACACTCCTAATGAATGTCTAGGAACCCAAGCTGGGTTCCTGAGTTTTATGAATTAGTAGTCTCTGCACTGATGTTTCCAGAATCAGGTGCTGACCTCTGTACCAGCTGATTTTCTGTATCATTTGACTGGGCCATGTGGAGTTGCCCAAATATGTGATTGAATACTATTGTAGTTACTAGTCACATTTAGACTATAACAAGTATCTGAGTGTTGTGGGGTTTTTATTTGTTTGTTTCCTTGTTCCTTTTGTTCTTTTGGTTTTGAGATGGGGTTTTTTAGAGTTCTGGAACTCACTTTGTAGTGGTGTGGGAGGTCCTTCTGTCTATGTGTTGCTTTTATTGGTTAATGAGTAAAGAATCTGCCTTGACCTGTTGATAGGGCAGAACTTAGGCAGGAAAGATGGGACTGAATGCTGGGAAAAAGAAGGGTGAAGTCAGGGGAACACCATGGATCCAGAGATGGACATTCTGAAACTTTGCTGGTAGGCCACGACCTCGTGGTGATGCACAGGTTAATGGAGATGGGTTAAATTAATATGTAAGAGTTAGCCAATAAGAAGATAGAGCTAATGAGCCATGCAGTGATTTAACGAATACAGTTTCTGTGTGATTATTTTGGGTCTAAGCTAGCTGGGTGACCAGGAACCAAACAAGTAACCTCCTTATTACACTGTAGAACAGGCTGGCCTCCAACTCACAGAGTTCTGCCTGTCTCTTTTTCCCAGAGTGCTGGGATTAAAGGTGTGCACTGCCAGCTCTGAGTATTGTTTTCAACAAAATCTCAATTGTACAAATTTACCAATAAAAACTTGGGAGCCAGATTCTGGGGTGAAACCCTACTAGCTCAGAGGGGTAGAGAAAGCATTTGGCTGACCTTTCTCCTCCTGCAAAGTCAGAGAAAGAGAGCTTGTTCCTATGCTCATACAAAAGTCTTCAAAATGTCTCTCCCTTCTGCTTCCGGCCTGTCTCTCCATCCATTCCTGACTCCCTCTTACTCTCCATGGTTTTTTCCAACCTACTGCTAACTTGCTTGCTCCCCCTCTTAACCTATAGTTGATTTTAGTTAATTCTGTTTACAATATTCAAGCAGCAAGCTCTTGAATTAAAGACGTGTGCTAGGACTGAGTCACACCACAACTAGAAACAGGTTGTTCCAGTAAGTAATGCAATCATAGTGTGATCAAATATCCTGCAAAATCTGAGGTAATCTACTTAAAAAGACCAACTGTGTGGCATAATTTGCAGTCTGTAGAACTAGTGCTAGTGCTGGGAGGAGGAATAAGTAGAGGGCCAGGGGATCCCTTGGCTTTGCTGTCTAGATGAACTAATGAGTTCCAGGCTCAGTGAGAGACCTACCCTGTCTCAAGAAATAAGGAAGAGAACAATTGAGAGATGCCTAAAGTCAACCTCTAGCCTTCAGTCATACATATATACACATACACACTCATGCACACAAAAAGAAAGGATTCCATATATATGTGTGTTTAAATGTGTGTATCAATTACCTGACATCAAAAATTGTGATCCTTTTTCTCAATGATCCTCAGTGAATAGTTATTTTTCCATCTATCAGCATTCAAACATCCAAGATTTATTGAATTTTTGAAGATGAGTATTTTCCTGCAAAGACAAGAACAGAACCCTGCCCCAACCCTTATGGGGTTTCCTTACCATCTATATGGTTGTAACCATTGTAGATGAGCTATCATTTCTCTTTTTCATGAGGTTTCTCCTTTTCAAACTGAACCTTTATTAATTTTGATTGTATCCATAGTTTTCTTCTCCTGTGGAAACAAGAACAAAACCTCTTCCCCAATGCAGCACATCTCCTGGCTTCCATTGTAAGGTTAGCACATTTTTGAAATAAACCAGTTGATTTATTTCAGAAGACTTTTCTACTATCCAATGTCTTTCTGCTGCTGTTGTTCCTTTCTCATTAGCGTTAAGAAAATTCAAGGTTAATAAAGCATTATGTAATCTATTCCTGGGGGCATTTCCAACCTTTTCTGTTTGTTTAACGTATCCTTTATAGTTCGATTTGATCTTTCTATAACTGTCTGACCTATAGGATTGTGTGGTATGCCTGGAATATACTTAATATTAAAATAAGCAAAAAACTGTTTCACTTTATTAGAGACATATGCTAGACCATTATCTATCTTTATTTGTGCAGGTATACCAATGGTGGCCATAACTTCTAATAAATGTGCGATTACTGAATCAGCCTTTTCTGAGCTTAAAGCAGTTGCCCACTGAAAACCTGAATAAGTGTCAATGGTGTGGTGTGCATATTTTAATTTTCCAAATTCTGCAAAGTGGAACACATCCATCGCCAGATTTCACTCCTTTTACAGGTAGCAGTGTTTGGTTATAGAAAGAGCAAGTAGAGCATCTCTTTATAATCTCTTTAGCCTATTGATATGTAATAGAAAACTCTTTAAACCTTTGCTATTGGCATGATGTTTTTATGAAATTCTGAGGCCTGCAACATGCTTTCAATCAATAATTGATCAATTTCTGCATTACCTTGTGCTAGATGACCTGCCAAACCTGTATGGGATTAGATGTATGTTATGTATATAGGACAAAGCCTATTCCTGATTATGTCTTACACTAGGATAAATAATGAAGTCAATTCTGTATCATCTGGTATAAATTCAGCAGTTTCAATATGCAAGACAACTCTTTCTGCATATTGTGAATCAGTAACTATATTAAGAGGTTCTTTAAGAAGACAGAATTATAAGGGTCTTGTTCCTCCTTACTTAATTCTTCTGATTTGTAACCTGCCTTCCCTGATTTATTTGTACCAGTATAAAAGGTATGGGCTTCAGTTATTGGGGCATCATGTACAGTTTGGGGAAGAATCCAAGAAGTTCTCTTTATAAGGGTAAGTCTATCACTTTGGGGATAATTCCTGTTAATTTCTCCCAAAAAAATAGCACAAGCTCTTTGCCATGATTCATTTTCGTCTCATAACTTTTTTATTTCATCAGTAGTGAAAGGCACTATAATCTCTGCTAGGTCTATACCTGTTAATTGATGAAGTCTCAAATTACCTTTTATAATTAATTAAGAGACTTTTTCCACATACATTTTCAATTTTTTACTTGGTTTATGTAGTAAAAAAAAAGATCCATTCTAATAAAATATCATCCTTCTTCTTTAAAATTCCTGTAGGAGAAATTCTCAAAGGCAATATGACTAGAATACAATTAAAATTTGGATTCACCCTATCTACTGGGCCACTTTTGGCTTGGGGAACTTCAAGAGGCCCGTCAACAAGTTTCCCAGTGGTATTGGGTTGTCTTGTCTGTCTTTTGTTGATCTGCATTCATTGATCCAATGTCGGCCTTTACCAACTTCCTACATATACCTGAAGGCTGAGTCCTCCTATTCTTGCCATTCCCAGAGGAGATATTATTCCTAGGAATTTTCTGTCTACAATTTCTTCTCAGATGTCATATTCTACCACAATTAAAACATTTGGCATTTTGATGTCTCCTCATTCCTTTGAAAACTGCTTCTACCCAAGATTCAGTATTATACTCAAATGTCTCAATGTTCAGTGTATGCAGGATCCATTCTTCCGTAGGTGCTGATCTAACCTTTAAAGGCCCAAGTATCTTTTTGCATTCTAAGTTGGCATTTTTAAAAGCCAGAGATTCAATAAGTACTCATCTAGCATCTGGGTCTGTTAGTCCTATTTGTACAGCCTTAGTTAATCTTTGTAAAAAGTCAGTAAATGGTTCTCTCTGGCTTTGTTTAACCCTGGTATATGATTCAATTCGTTTTCCTAATTCTTGAATCCTATCGTAAGCATTTAAGGCTGCTTTGTGGCATGGAGACAAGATTTGTTCACTGTAAAGAGCTTGAGCCTGTGGGTCAGCATAGGTGCCCTCACCAAGAATTTGATCTTGAAAAGTCTCAAGGCCTTTTGCTTTTCCCTGTTGTTCCAAAATTTTTGACTCTTCTCTGAAATAAATTCTAAACATTAATTGAGGCCCATCATCCAGGACTGCTGAAACTAACTGAATCCAGTCTTGTGGTGTCGTTTTTATGCTAGAAGATCATGTCTTTATCATCTCCCTAACAAATACAGAATGTAAACCATAAGTTATAATAGCTTGCTTAATTTCTTTTAGATAATTCATTCCTATAGGTATACATCTATCTTCTTTGGATCCTTTGGAGCCTTTAGATCTTGATGCTTTGTCAGAGTAGATTACAGGGTAGGAAGCTAAAACCTTGGGCCAGTCATTTCTGAAAGCTACTGGCAATGTTGAATTCTGTCTCTGTGCGTTCTTTCTCTGTTCATCAGCTCCAACAATTTCCTCAATTATTCAAATCTTTTTACTATTGTCTTTTGTAAATCCTGAACCTCCTGGCCTATATATATTTCTAGTGATTTCATTGAGGCACCTAGCTTCTGTTCCTCATTCTGCACATGTGATTCCAAGGTCTGAAGTTTCTCCTTTAAAGATAACATCTTATCCTTGGACATGGCTTGAATAGTGTGCAGATTGCCATCCTAGAGAGAAACTCTATCTGCTAACTTATCATAAATTTTTAACAAATTTTGATTGTCAAATTCAACAGTATTAATTCTTTCAAATAACTTCTTAGTACCCTTATATATAGATTCAATTTTGTCTGTCAAACTAATGTTATTCTTTTTAATAGTATTACTTTTTCAGGTAACTTCTGATTTTCGATGGTATTAATCCTGTCAACTAGCTGTTTATTATTAGTCTGTAAAGATGGTACCATTCCTAAAAGTGCCATATTGTTTCTGAATGATAGAATATGGAAAATAAAACTGAGTCCCAATAGCCAATAAACTGAAGTATCACCATAACCATATAAGCCTCGCATAATACAATCCATAGTATTAGCAAAAAAGTTACTAAAAGTTTCAATATTAATGTAGTCTGCCGTACTGATTTATTAATTACCTGTTATGTGATCCTGTAAACTGTAATCTCTATTGTCCAGCAGATGTCATGGTTGCTGAGTTGCGACTAGAAGCAATGCAACCGGTGGCGACAGGAATGGTCCTGGACTGCTTTAGTTTCCAAGCCACTTTAGTTTTCCACCTTGGTACTAGTGAAATACTGAGAAATATGCTCGCTTGACACATTAAGAGCAATTAAATCAATTCCATAGATGGAGCAAGAAACCCAGAACTCACAGACAGGGATCAGAAACCAGAAGCTGCACAAGTCACCACATGGCAAGGAGCCATGCCAGGGAATGCAGCAGTCATGAGTGTGGTTGGGAAATTTCCAAGTTGCCACAGTAAGCTCTGCTGTGGCGGGGGGTTCTATGAAAAACCACATAGGCAAAAGCAAGCCAAGCAGGCAGGGGTGGGAGACTGCCTGGGCCATGGACCAGCTAGGCTGTTAGGCCATCCATCCAGTAGGCATGGAGTCCAAATTCACGTGGGCACTAGGTGAAGATGAAGGATGCTTAAAAGAAATCCCACACTAGCTTAGAATTAAGAAAAATAGACATTTATTTAGGGGTAGACTCGCAAATCAGAATCATCTGCTAGAACAGAGAACAGGAACTGAATCCCACAGCCAGAAAAGAGGCTGGACGCATGCTCTACATCGGCATAAATAGTATAAGAGGCCATGCCCCAGTGTGTGGGTAACCACTGGCTGTAAGACTTCCTACAGCAATTCTCATAGTCAAAAGCATGAATAAATTAAGACTGGACCTCCTCTGAGCTATAAAACCTCCTTCAGAAGACTGCCTAGGGTTCCACCTACAACACTGTCTCTCCTTGGTCAAATGATCTGGTTTTCACTGTCTGGGATATAAACTGGCCTTCAAAAACCAACGTGCAATGATCAAGAATAATATATTCATGATATTTAATTTATCTGAGAATGGTAAAAAGAAAGAGAGCAGACACTGACTGAGTATTGGTGCGAACTGTCTATCCTGGGCACTTCTACAATTCTACTTAATGTACAGTAACTAATTCTATAAGGAGACACAAAGAGCATGTGTGTGAAGTTCCCCTGACAGGGCCCAGGTCAGACTAGGAGGTTGGTAGTACTTTGATAAGGAATTGAAGTACTCTGGCCTGATTTATCAGAAATAAGCACACTAACCAAGAGGCAGTGTAATGCAGGAGTTAGGGTTGCCACCATCAGGGGCTGAATAGACAGAAGGTTCTGTCCCACCTGGTCCCATAGTCATTCAGTCCCAAAGAAACACACAGAGGCTTATATAAACTACAAACTGCTTGGCCTATTAGTTCAGGCTTATTATTAACTAGCTCTTACAACTTAAATAAATGCTGGTACACATGGGTGGTGGCAGATATCAGGAAACCAAATATGGAAAGCAGGAAAAAGCCTGGCAGGAAAAAAAAAAATCATTCCATGAGATTTAGCCATTATTATAACACACACATTATCAAGCACACAGTAAACACCTAAGGAATGTTTGCTATTATTATAATTTATCCAATTAAGACCCAGGTAGAGGACCAGCAAGATGGCTCCATGAGTAAGTAAGGGTATCTAAAACAAGTCTGACAGCCTGAATTTTAAGCATGGACCCACACGGTGGAAGATAAGAATTTACTCCCTCAACTTGTTCTCTGACCTCTGCATATGTATTATGATACACACATACACACTACAATAAATTTTTAAAAAGTAAAAAGTCAGCTAAACCTTAATTTGGAAGTCCTTATGATAGACTTTTAAAAAAAATTGTAAAGACCCAGCTAGACCACAATTTGGAAAACTTTTTCTAATTTCTTATTGGGGTCATGGAACTTTTTCCGCATTGGATTTTAGAAAGAGACATCAGACTATTACAATTTAAGATAAAGATGGATTTTTAAAAAGGCAGATAAAGTCATAGCAGGGGAAAGGGTGGCACTTTAATAAACTTTTCAATACACATTTAGAAGAGAATTCCAAAGAAACAGCTGCAGAGATAGTCTTCACAGTAGAATGTTATAGAGCAAGATGCCAGGTGCTGGATGGAACTTTGCCTGGTAAGCCACAGCCACGTGGTGCTACACAGATTAATAGAAATGGCTTAACCAAAGATATAAGAGCTAGTTAGCAATACACTTAAGTGATTGGCCAAGCAGTGATTTAAATAATATAGTTTCTGAGTGATTATTTCAGGTCTGAGCATCTGGGAATGAGCTAGCAGCCTTCTACAAAACATGACAACTTTTATAAAGGAAAAATATTTAATTGAGGTGGCTAGCATTTTCAGAGGTCCAGTCCATTATCATCATGACATGGTGATGTGCAGGCAGATATGGTGCTGAAGCAGAAGCTGAGAGTCCTTACATCCTGATCAGAAGGAACCAGGAAGGAAACTGAAATACTGGGCATGGCATGTATGAGACCTCAAAGCCCACCTCCACATGACCCACTTCTTCCAACAAGGCCACACCTACTCCAACAAAGCCACATCTCCCAATAATGCAACTCCCTTTGGAGGCCACTTTCTTTCAAAATGCCACACAGCACAACCCAGAGGAATGCCCATCACAGACTCAGGCCTTTAGTGCACAGTCCCCAGCTGGTGGAGTCATTTTAAGAGGATGTGGGGTGCCTGTGAAGGTTTTACATGACTCCTAGTCCCTTCCTCACTCTTTGCTTTCTGGTTGCCCTGAGGTAGAGAAGCTGTCTGCCTCACACTCCCACTGCCATGATGATCTGCAGAAATGCACGGAGCCAGACAACCATGGACTGGAGCCTCTGAGACGGAGACAAACTCTTTCCTCCGTCAGCTGCTTTATCTGGCATTTTGTCACAGTGGCACTTACATGAATAACACAAAGAGCAGGAGCTGAGTGATTCTTGCTGACAGAGGCCAGGGGTCACTGCAGAACTGTACACAGCAAGAGGCGGGACATGCATTTGTGTGTGTAGATGTTCTCTCCTTCTGCCTATGAAGTCACCAGGTAGAATCTATACCTGGATGGCCTTTGCAAGCCCCAGCCACTCCCAAAAGCCCTACTTCTAAGCACTCTAACCAACCCAATTTTCCACTCTTTTAACCCCTCACAATCGGGTTTCCATCTCAACATAAGAACCTTTAGAGGGCATGCAAGCATCTGTAGTAACCTCTGAGCTCCCAGATCCAAAGACAAGGGAAAGAGTCACTACAAACACACAGCAGCCGCTGAAGAACATCCAGACTATACTATATTTTTTCTAGATGCAAAAGTTAGAGTTTATGGCAATGGAAAATAGCCCAAAAGGAAAAGGCTTGACTGTAGCGCCTCACCACAGGGCAGTGCGGTCCTGAAAAGGTCTACAGAAAACATCACCAAGTGAAGGGCAAAGCACAGGACACAGTGTGCTGCTGGTTGAGTAATTTTTGAAACTATATCTCTGTGTAAGGCCTATGAGGTCATAACCCACACTGCTTGCTATACCTGGGGAAGGGAGACGTGGTGAGAAACCTTGCCTTCCGAATGGCGTTGTATTCCTTTTTAAGTTATTTTTATTTTTTGTATATGTATACCACGTGCATACCTAGGGCCTGAGGATGTTGGATGCCTGGCACTGGAGCTACAGTTGGTTGTGAGCTGCCCCGAGGGCATGGAAACCAAGCTCACATCCTCTGCCAGCGCAGCAAGTACTCTTTAGCTATTAAAGTCTTCTCTTCAGCACCACGTGTGTTCTTTTTTTTTTCCTCTTTTGAGAATTTCACATGTTCACAATGAAATCGGATTCTATCTACTCCCCCATTTCCCTCCATCTTCCTCATACTCCACTCTCAACTTTATGTATTTTAACTGCCAGTGTGCACTGCCCACGTGTGAATGGCTGTGGTGCTATACACTGCTACCGCATGGGAATCCTACCATTGGCCACATTTGCAAAGCAAGAATGATTCTCCCTTCCCCAGCAACATTCAACCGACAAGGGCTCCTCCATAAGGGGCATGGCCTGGAGCCCGTCCGCCCCCATCTACATATGCTAGAATTGTGGCTGGCTTGACCAAGTGCAGGTACCATGGCTGCGGGGAGTGCACGGTTGTGATCACCTGGTTGTGTCCAGAAGCCAGCACTGTGCCCTTGAGCTAACTTACAGAAATGAAACAGCTCAAAGCTGTTCAAAAGATACTTCATAAGAAGTAAACTGAGAGCCAACCAGCACAGAGATCTGATCTTGGCACCAGGAGAACCATCATTGGGGTGAGTTTTGGACCCGCGGCAGCAGACCAGGACAGGGAACTCAGACGTTATTCATCTCCCTATACTTCCTGGGCTTCCCGCTGGGCCTATACTCCTATCCCACCCAGCTTGCATCCAGAACCCTCCCCCCTTCTGCCTCCCTTCCCCCTTCAGGGCGCTGGGTCAGAATCACGAGGGCAAACTAGCAGGCAGGAGCTCCTTTGTTTCAAAGCCTGCCTGCAGCAAGCAAGGTAGGCGCTTGGTTTACGAGCTACCCAACCAGCACAGAGATCTGATCTCGGCACCAGGAGAGACATCACTGGGGAGTGCCATCATTGGGAAGGTATATCAGTAGGCAAGGAGACCTGATCCTGTAAAAGAAGATCCATAGGGAAGAATTCGGAGGAACAGATGGGCAGGCGCCAATGCAAGAATTCACCCAACAATCTGAAAAACAACATGAAACCACCAGAACCCAGCAACCTCACAACAGGAGGACATGAACACCTTAATCAAGAAGAAGTAGAAAAAATTGACTTTATGAAAGTGATTGACGCCCTTAAACAGCATGTAAAAAATGCCCTTATAAAAATGGATGAGAAGTATAACAGAAAGTTGAAGAATTGAATAAATCAGTGAATGATACCCTAGGAAACCAAGGAAAAACAATCAAACAGATAATGGAAACAGTTCAAGACTTGAAAACTGAAATGGAGGCAAAGAAGAAAACACAAACAGAGGGCAGTCTGGACATGGAAAATCTAGGTAAACAAATAGAGACTACAGAAACAAGCATAACCAGCAGAATACAAGAGATAGAAGAAAGAATCTCAGATTCTGAAGAGAACATAGAGAAAATAAACGCACTGATCAAAGAAAACAGCAAATCCAACAAACTCTCATCACAAAATATTCAGGAAATATAGGAGACAATAAAAAGACCAAACCTAAGAATAATAGGAGTAGAAGAAGGAGAAGTGCAGCTCAATGGGCCATAAAATATATTTAATAAAATTATAGAAGAAAACTTTCCCAGCCTAAAGAAAGATGTACCTATGAAGATTCAAGGAACATACAGAACACCGAATAGGCTGGATCAAAAGAAAAAAAAAAGAAAAAAGAAAAGATCCCCTCACCATATAATAATCAAAACACAAAGCATACAGAATAAAGAAAGAATATTAAGAGCTGCAAAGGAAAAAGGCCAAGTTACTTATAAAGGTAAACCTGTCAGACTTACACCTGACTTCTCTATGGAAACCATGAAAGCCAGAAGGTCCTGGATAGATGTATTTCAGAAACTAAGAGACCATGGATGCAAGCCCAGACTACTATACCCAGCCAAGCTTTCGTTCACTATAAATGGAGAAAACAAAATTTTCCAAAATAAAAACAGATTTAAACAATATGTAGCCACAAATCCAGCCTTACAGAAAGTAATAGAAGGAAAATCACTAACCAAGGAGTCCAACAATGACCACAATAACTCAGACGTCTAGAGACCCTTCACAAACACAAATCAAAGAAGGGAAACACACAAACTCTACTACTAAAAAAGTGACTGGAGTTAACAACCACTGGTCATTAATATCACTTAATGTCAATGGACTCAACTCACCTATGAAAAGGCACAGGCTAAGAGATTGGATACGAAAACAGGATCCAACATTCTGCTGTTTACAAGAAACACACCTCAACCACAAAGACAGGCACCTACTCAGAGTAAAGGGCTGGGAAAAGGCTTATCAAGCAAATGGACCTAAGAAACAAGCAGGTGTGGCCATACTAATTTCTAACAAAGTTGACTTCAAACTTAACTCAATCAGAAGAGATGGAGAGGGACATTTTATACTCATAACAGGAACAATTCATCAGGATGAAGTCTCAATCCTGAATATCTATGCCCCAATATAGGAGCACCCATGTACGTAAAAGAAACATAACTAAAATTCAAGGCAGACATCAAACCGCACACATTAATAGTAGGAGACTTCAACACTCCTCTCTCACCAATAGACAGGTCAATCAGATTGAAACCTAACAGAGAAATTAGAGAATGGAAGTAATGAATCAATTGGACTTAACAGACATCTATAGAATGTTCCACCCAAATAGGAAAGAATATACCTTCTTCTCTGCAGCTCATGGAACCTTCTCAAAAATTGACCACATACTCGGTAACAAAGCAAAGTTCCACAGTTACAAGAAAATATTAGTAACCACCTGTGAAGTAATAAGGGCGGTGGGGCTGCATCCCCAACACCCCAGCCGCCTGCTCGGCTAGCTTATGCCCGAAATAATTACACGGAAACTGTATTCATTTAATCACTGCTTGGCCCATTCTCTTCTAGGCTAATTCTCACATATTAATTTAGCCCATTTCTAATCATCTGTGTGTAGCACCCCAAGGTGCGCTTACCGGGGAGATTCTAGCCTATGTCCATCCTGGGTCGGAGCTTCATGCTGGGAGCGGGGCATGGCATCTCTCTCAGGCATCTGCTCCCGAGAGGACAGCAGTCGAGTCTGAGCTCACTTCCTCTTCCTCCCAGCGTTCTGTTCTGTTTACTCCTCCCACCTATCCTCTAACCAATAAAATGGGCCAGGGCAGTTCCTTTATTAGCCAATGACCTTCCTCCATCATTTCCCCTTTTTCGGTTTAAACAAAAAAAAAGCTTTAACTTTAACATAGCAAAATTACATATAACAAAACAGTTATCAAGTAAAAGTTACAATAATCTTTATCATAACTAAGGAAAACTATAACTAACTATTCTTAACTCCATCAAAGACACCAGAAAGATATAATATTACCTAAGTAAACAAGAAAAAAAGCAGCTTTTAAAACTCTAGAAATGACAGAGACATCTCGCTGCCTGGACAGTCACCCAAGGTTCCTCTGTACCGTTGGGGCATCCATCTTCAGCCTTCAGGCCCATGGTTTCCAGCAGACATTTCCATAAAGCAGGAAAGTTCAAAGGCAGTTCAGTCACTATCTGTTGTGTCCTGCAGAATGTCTCGCAGGCTCTTTCATGAATCAGGAACCCCGAAAGATCATCTCACCTTAGGCAAGTTCAGTAGTCCTCTCTCTGCGGGTTCTCTGTGTCCAGTTTATGCAGTAGTCCAGGCAAGAGCAGTTTCTTGCCCAAATGGCTATCAAACTCCATAACGAGCCTCTTTGATGCCCATCTTCCTCTTGAAGTACATTGGTGCTGCCAGGAGCAGAGTGTCTCATTGTCATGAAAAGTCCTAAGTTATTAAAGCATTTAAAATGCCATATTCTATAATCTTTGAAAAATATGAAGAATGCCTATCTAAAATATATCTCTATATATCTAGAAAATCTAACTAACATGACTACAAGCTTTACTATTATCGATGATTATCAACCTATATTTCCTAATTATACAGTACATATTTAAATGAACTACACAATCACAATACCTTAATCAAAATCAGAAACACTTATACATATAACAAAATTGACCGTAAATCTCTATCAATAAAGCAAAATCTATACTAATGCAAATTATTCATACTTATATCATATCCCCCTTTAAATGTAAAAGAACATTTATAAACATTATTTGGGAATATGGGCGCAGTTATTTCTCTCCAAACTGCTTCCTGCTGAATGGGGGCGTCGTTAATTAGGTCTTTCATGGTATAACCTGTGTGCTAGTTTCATCTCAGTTGGCAGTTGAGCGAAGCAAATTTTTGAAGGCGTTTACACCAACCCTTCAGGAGGGCGTGGTCCATCATACCAAATTGGAATAGAAGAAATGAACAGCATCTCATCCTCTGTGAAAACAAAATAAGAAATTCTTTTCCAAAGTATCATGTCCTTAGATCCAAATTTCAAAGTCAAGGCATCAAAATATCTATGTCAGATTAGTTCAGAAGCATTTATAAATAAATATCTTTTAGCAGCTGTTGCTCCTTTCTCAGCATTCAAATATTTCAAAGAGAGCATAATAGCATACAGTATCAAAATTCTCTGTTTATTTTCCATCTTTGTGCAGCTTTGTTTTAACCTCTATTTTGTTTATTTTTACTTTTAACTCTTTGCTTTTTGAGACAGGTTCTCTGTATCTTTGACCTGAAGTAACTCTGTAGACCAGGCTGTCTTTGAACTCTCAGAGATCCGCCTGTCTCTGCCTCCCAGGCATTCGGGATTAAAGGTGTACACTACTACACCTTGAACTCACAGAGATCTGTTTGTCTCTGCCTTCTAGGCACTGGGATTAAAGGCGTGTGTTACCACACACAACAACTCTCTTCCTTTTTTTGTTTTTTATTTTAAGAACTTCAACTTTTAGTCTGCATATATTTTTAACACACTTCAAACCATTTAGAAATTTTCTTTGTCTTTGAATCTCTCTTTACTGTATATCTTTATATCAGTATATCTCTTTATCTGACCACACGAGTCTTTAATTTACCAAGCAATATCAGCAGGATTAAAGGCGTGGCTTTGCCGGCTAGATGTAGTCCATTCCTTAGCTTTCCAGCCTCATGGCTGAGGTACTGGCTGTAGCCAGCAAGCGAGCTTCAGCAGACTGTGCTTGCAAACCGCACAAACCGCCTGCGTAAAAGAGTCAGAGTTTGCCCTGGCAGGACAGCCCAGAAAGCTGGCATTTTTAAACGGCGCAGCTTTTTTCCTGCTATGGCTGAAAACCGAAAAGTATGTGTTCAGCTTTTCGTCAACACCATTTAAGTGTTTCGTGGCAGGATCTCTTAATGAGCTGCAGGCTTTGCAGCTAAAGCTGAGTCAGGAAGCCTCTCTTAGATGAGGCGCTTGCTTGCCTCTAGCAAGCAGAGTAGAACCGAGAAATTTCTGCTACCAAGAAACCAGGCACAATGCTTTCATTTTGTTCTAGAATTACTTCCCAATCTGTCTCAGGCTTTATGTGGAAGCAGTTGTCCATGTGGGCGCCATATGAAGTAATAAGGGCGGCGGGGCTGCGTCCCCAACACCCCAGCCGCCTGCTCGGCTAGCTTATGCCCGAAATAATTACACGGAAACTGTATTCATTTAATCACTGCTTGGCCCATTCTCTTCTAGGCTAATTCTCACATATTAATTTAGCCCATTTCTAATCATCTGTGTGTAGCACCCCAAGGTGCGCTTACCGGGGAGATTCTAGCCTATGTCCATCCTGGGTCGGAGCTTCATGCTGGGAGCGGGGCATGGCATCTCTCTCAGGCATCTGCTCCCGAGAGGACAGCAGTCGAGTCTGAGCTCACTTCCTCTTCCTCCCAGCGTTCTGTTCTGTTTACTCCTCCCACCTATCCTCTAACCAATAAAATGGGCCAGGGCAGTTCCTTTATTAGCCAATGACCTTCCTCCATCACACCTGTGTCTTATCAGATCACCATGGATTAAAGTTAGAATTCAACAACAATGCTACCCCCAGAAAGCCTAAAAACTCATGGAAACTGAACAGTCAACTACTGAACCATACCTGGATTAAGGAAGAAATAAAGAAAGAAATTAAAGTCTTCCTTGAATTCAATGAAAATAAAGAAACAATATCCTCAAACTTATGGGACACTATGAAAGCAGTCCTAAGAGGAAAGTTCATAGCACTAAGTGCCCACTTAAAGAAAACAGAGAAAGCACACATTGGAGACTTAACAGCCCACCTGAAAGCTCTAGAAAAAAAAGAAGCAGACTCACCTAGAAAGAGTAGAAGACTGGAAATAATCAAACTGAGGGCTGAAATCAACAGAATAGAAACACAGAAAACAATCCAAAGAATCAATACAACAAAAAGTTGGTTCCTGGAGAAAATCAACAAGATTGATAAACTCCTATCCAAACTAATCAAACAGCAGAGAGAGAATATGCAAATTAATAAGATCAGAAATGAAAAGGGGGACATAACCACAGACACAGAGGAAATTCAGAGAATCATTAGATCTTACTACAAAAGCCTGTATGCCACAAAACTGGAAAATGAAAAAGAAATGGACACTTTTTTAGATAAATATCATATACCAAAGTTAAACCAGGACCAGGTGAACAATCTAAATAGACCTGATAGTCACGAAGAATTAGAAGCTGTTATCAAAAACCTCCCTACCAAAAAAAAAAAAGCCCAGGAACAGATGGTTTCAATGCGGAATTCCACCAGAACTTCCAAGAAGACCCAATACCTATACTCCTTAATGTATTTCACAATATAGAAACAGAAGGGTCATTACCTAATTCCTTTTATGAAGCTACAGTTACTCTGATACCAAAACCACACAAAGACCCAACCAAGAAAGAGAATTACAGGCCAATCTCACTCATGAACATGGACGCAAAAATCCTCAACAAAATACTGGCAAACCGAATCCAAGAACACATTAGAAAAATTATCCATTATGATCAAGTAGGCTTCATCCCAGAGATGCAAGGCTGGTTCAACATACGAAAATCTATCAATGTAATCCAGCATATAAATAAACTGACAGAAAAAAAACCATATGACCGTTTCATTAGATGCTGAAAAAGCATTTGACAAAATTCAACATCACTTTATGATAAAAGTCTTGGAGAGATTAGGGATACAAGGGTCATACCTAAATATAATAAAAGCTATTTACAGCAAGCCGACAGCTTACATCAAATTAAATGGAGAGAAACTCAAAGCCATCCCACTAAAATCAGGAACACAACAAGGCTGTCCACTCTCTCCACACCTCTTCAATATAGTGCTTGAAGTTCTAGCAATAGCAATAAGACAACATAAGGGGATCAAGGGGATTCGAATTGGAAAGGAAGAAGTTAAGCTTTCGTTATTTGCAGATGATATGATAGTATACATAAGCGACCCCAAATACTCCACCAAAGAACTTTTACAGCTGATAAACACCTTTAGTAATGTGGCAGGATACAAGACCAACTCCAAAAAATCAGTCGCCCTCTTATACACAAAGGATATGGAGGCAGAGAGGGAAATCAGAGAAGCTTCACCTTTCACGATAGCCACAAACAGCATAAAATATCTTGGGGTAACTCTAACCAAGGAAGTGAAAGATCTATTTGACAAGAACTTTAAGGCATTGAAGAAAGAAATTGAGGCGGATACCAGAAAATGAAAGGACCTCCCTTGCTCTTGGATTGGGAGGATCAACATAGTAAAAATCGCAATTCTACCAAAGGCAATTTATAGATTCAATACAATCCCCATCAAGGTCCCATCAAAATTCTTTACAGATCTTGAGAGGACAATAATCAACTTTACATGGAAAAACAAAAAAACCCAGGATAGCCAAAACAATCCTATACAATAAAGGATCTTCTGGAGGCATTACCATCCCTGACTTCAAACTCTATTACAGAGCTACAGTAATGAAAACAGTGTAGTACTGGCATAAAAACAGAGAAGTCGACCAATGGAAAAGTGTAGAAGACCCGGATTTTAACCCACAAACCTATGAACACCTCATTTTCTGTAAAGAAGCTAAAAGTATACAAAGGAAGAAAGAAAGCATCTTCAACAAATGGTGCTGGCACAACTGATGTCAACCTGTAGAAGAATGAAAATAGACCCATATCTATCACCATGCACAAAACTCAAGTCCAAATGGATCAAAGACCTCAATATCAGTCCGAACACACTCAACCTGATAGAAAAGAAAGTGGGAAGTACCCTACAACAGATGGGCACAGGAGATAGCTTCCTATGTATAACCCCAGCAGCCCAGACATTAAGGGCAACATTGAATAAATGGGACCTACTAAAACTACAAAAATGGCACGGGGTTTTGATCCTACTTCATGTTCTGGCTTTGTGGGAGCCTAGCCAGTTTGCATGTTCACCTTCCTAGTCAAGGACGGAGGGGGGAGTATCTTGGACTTTCCACTGGGCAGGGAACACTGACTGCTCTTTGGACTGGGGAGAGTGAGAGGGAGAGGAGTGGGAGGAGGGGGGAGAAGGGTGGGAGGAAGGGGAGGGAAATTGGAGGCTGGGAGGAGGCGGAAACTTTTTTTTTTCTTTTTCTCAATAAAAAAAAAAAAAGAAGTAAACTGAGAACCTGGGGTGAGGGAGGTCGCTTCAGTGGCTCAGTGTTGACCTACAATATACAAGGTCCAGGATTCAATCTCAGCAAATACAAAAAGTCAAGGTTGAGTGAAACTAGAAATGGGAGGTGTGACAATTTATATTAGTCAAGACTCTGGAGAGCCACAGAGCTCGCTCTCTCTCTCATATGTAAAGTCCAATATACATATAAATAAATTCCAATAAATATATGGAATTTATTGGAACGACTTGCACACTGCAGTCCAACTACTCCAACAGTGGCTACATATGAAGATCCGGATCAATTTCAGTTCGTTCTCTTTTTCCTTTGCAGGTTCCAGGGACTGACCTCAGGTTGTCAGGCTTACATGGCAAGCACATTTACCCTCCGGACTATGGCCTCATAACCTTAGGTCTTGAGGCAGGTCTTTTAATGAATTTGGAATTGCCTGATTTGAGCTAGGCTGGCTCTCCAGCCAGTTCCAGCAATCCATCAGTCTGCACCTTGCAGGTGCTGAGATCTCAGACCCACGCGCCGCCCCATGCAACTTTTTACTAGGTTCTGGGGAATCTAACTCAGGTCTTCAGCTTGTCCCACAAGCTGAGTCATCTCCCTGGAACCCCTCTCTCTTTTTAATCGCATTTGAATGCTTTCCCTTATTGCGGCCCTCCTGGATGAGAAAGAAATGGAGCGTGTGAATTCTCAAACATCGTGTGATTTCAACTTCTATCTGTATCTTCTTATTTCTGGTAAATGTAAGAACTTTGCGGAGCAGAAAAAAACAATTCCCACCAACGGGTGCCAGCTCCTTTAGTCCTTGTTTCTTTTCGCACCGCCGAGCGGTAGGGGGCGATAGATCCCGGGACGATGCTTGGCTGCCGCCGCGGGCCCCTCCCGACGCGTCTGTGTCTGCGTAGACGTTGGGGGCGGGGCCTTGCTGTGCGCGGTGACTGGTGGCGGCCCCGGCGGCAGCTACCGGCGTAATAGTGCGGTCGACGGCTTAGATAAGTTCCGTGGAGGCGGCGGTGGCGCCGACTACGTGTTGGGCGGCGGGAGCGGGCCCGGAACTTGGCGCTCAGCATGCCGACGGTGGAGGAGCTGTACCGCAACTACGGCATCCTCGCCGATGCCACGGAGCAAGTGGGCCAGGTGAGTCCGCGGCCTGGAGGGCCCGCCGCTCGGGGAGTTGGGCTCCCGCCGCACTGGGCCGCGTCGCGGGGCGCGCACTCGGGGCGGGAACGCGGCCTCGGCCTGCTCGGGAGCGCGCGGTCCCGCAGTCCGGCCTTCCCCCGGTCTCCCGGGACCCGCGTCTAACCGCGCCGCCTTTCGCATTTCCTGGACTGTGATGAAATGGAAAGTTTTCCTCAAGAGACCGAAATTGTCGGTTCTAGAGACAGAAGTTGTGAATGATGTAGAAAGAGTAGAATACAGGGCCGGTGCAACGCGCCGGCGGGTCCCTTGCTGCTCGGACTTGGATAGGAGCTCGCAGCGGCGGCGGCGTTCGTTCCCTGCGCGTTCGGGCGCCTGGCGGGCACTCAGCTGAGGCGGGCGTTGGAGGCGCGGTGGCAGCTTCGTGCTCCCCCGGCGACTAGTGATGCGCGAGGAAAGGACTAGCATTTTGTGTTGTTTCTTACTGGAAGAATTTTGTGAAGAAAGTCGCAGTCAGGGCTGTGGAGAGGGAGGCGACCATGCCCCAAAAAGAATGTTCTAAGAAGTGCTCTCCGCGCATTTTCCCCCAGGCATAGTTTTCAGTACTCTGCTGAATTCCCCGTCTAGGCCTTGAAGCTTTGTTTTGAACTTGAGTTGTTAAGGTCAAGTGCTTGTCCTCTGGGAAAAAGAAGCCAGGCTGGCAAGAGGTTTTAGAAGTCCACGTTTTCAGTGCGTAGACGCTTTAGTGATTTCTCAGCGTCCTCATCCCGTACCATAGAAAGCGTAGCGTCCTTGAGCTGAGCCTTGGAGGAGTCCTTCCTGTCCCGTGGGATGGCTGCAGTTCTAGTAGAACCTTACTAAGTTTGCGGGGAAGAGGGGCGTGTTAGAACTTAACTCAGTATTGCGAACGTACCAATTTCAAATGGTTTTGTTATGCCCAAATCCGCGGGGTCCCCACAAAAGCCAACAAAGGAGACCGAGCCCCATATGTAAAAGCAAAGAGCCTTTATTTTAATCAAGTTTGCAAACTCGGTCTCTCCGCACGTCCAACGTATTGGAATACCCGGAGAGCCCCAAGCTCAATTAATTAGAATAGGGTTTTTATAGTAGTAGAGGTGGGGGTGAGGGGTTTCTGAGGTTTAGGGCCCCTGATTGGCAGACGTTTGTCTTGGGGTGTCCTGTTGAGATACGCTGGCAGGTGTCTCTATCTATACAGCTCTTTGAGTGACCTGCCCAGACTTAGTTTATCATTGCTGGCCCCCACAGTTTTCCTTCCCTACTTTCATGTCTGTGGGGGCTTTATTGTCAGAATGTGAAGGTTCACCCTGACAGATGTGTATACACTGTTAGGCCCCTTTTAAAGCAGACTTTTTCTGCCTCCTACATAAGATAGAAAATACAATGGTCAGTCATAGAGGAATTTGTTGTTCCTAGGAAAAGTGATATGGCAGCCTTGGCCAGCGTGCTTTTGTTGGTGTTTGTAACTGAGTTAGGGAGGAGTGTAGTGATACTTCATTTGTATTTTAATAAATAAAGCTTGCATGAAGACCAGAGAGTAAAGCAGCCTCACTGGTCAGCCTCACAGACCAGGCAGTGGTGACACACACCTTTAATCCCAGTAGCCACACTAGTTTGCCATGGAAACTGGTGGGCAGTGCTGTTGCATGCCTTAAATCCCAGCACTAGAAAGGAATATCAAGACGGAGGAGCCAGCTGTCAGTCTCATTCTGAGGAATCCTGGAGTCAGGATCTCCAATTTCAGACTGAGGTAGAGGTAAGAGCCAGTGGCTGGCTTTTTTTTTGCTTTTCTGACTTTAAGATTGAACCCCAGTATCTGTCTCTGAATTTTTATTAATCGTGCTACAGAGGCGTGTAGCTGACTGTTCTACCAAAAGTTAAATTTGTCACACCTCAGCAAGAGGGCCAGGGATCAAGCCTAGAATAGGGATTCGTTTCTGGTTCTAGAATGGTGCTCTTCTTTTTTAGGTTTTCGGGGTTTTTGTTGTTGTTGTTGTTGTTTGTTTGTCTGTTTTTGGTTTGTTGTTTAGCTGTTCGAGACAGGGTTTATTTCTGTAGTCTTGGTTGTGCTGGAACTTGCTCTGTAGAGCAGGCTGGTCTCAAACTCAAAGAGATCCACCTGCATCTGCCTCTGTGCTGGGATTAAAGGTGTGTGCCACCACTGCTACGTCCAAGAATGGTGCTCTCCTAAAGAGATAAATTGGGAATTTTCCAGGGAAAACTTAGAGACTGTGTACTTGCTGCTGTCCCGTTCCCCACTGATTTTTGCTGAAGTAGGGAAAGTATTTTTTGACAACCACCTATTAGAGTACATTAGAGCAGATGGAAGCCAAATTCAGTTTGTGTGGAGAGGGGAGGTATCCTTTTCTGAAATGCCTGAAACCACACATATGTAAGTTGTTCCTTAACTTTCCATTTGACTTTGGAATACTGTAGACGGTATAGGTTGATGAAGTGCCAGGCCCCAGTGTGACCTGGGTTTGAGAAGTGAGAGTTGCATAGATCTCTGTTATCATTTAATTTTTTTATTTCATTTTTGCTGAGTGTGTGTGTGTGTGTGTGTGTGTGTGTGTGTGTGTAGATATTCGTGTGTTTATACCTGTGCATACACAATGTGGCAGCCAATGTTAAGATCAGGTGTTCTTATTTACCATTCACCCTATTTTTTGTGACAGATTCTGACTGAATCTGGAGTTCACCCCTTCTGCCAGTCTGGCTATCTAACAAGCCCAGAAATCCTCTTGTTTCTGCCACCCTAGTGCTGGGATTACAGATGCACAGTGTGAGCCAAACTTTAATGTAGGTTCTGGGGTTTGAACTCAGGTCCTCATCATACATACCGTAAGCATTTTACCTGCTGAGTCACCTCTCCAGCCCCCCTATGTTATCTTTATGATAAAAAAAAAATGTTGAATTGATACTAGGAGAGCAAAAATGGCTTTCTCGAGAAAAACCTGCTGTTTGGGAAGAGGGGAAGAGTGCTTAAGAACCAGAAAGTGAAAAGGAAGAGTTTCTCTGGCTCAGGTGAGTGCTGGCGATTTCAAGGATGCTGTATTGTTTTTGAGCATCTGCCAGGTGCTAAGCACTGGGCCTTGGGACCCAACATGAGGGCTGTAGATAGGGGGTAGTCAACTCTTCACGACACTGTAGTGACCACAGTTAAGACACGGACCACCGCATAACCAATACAGTGAGTCCTGTCTGTGTGATACTTCTTCCCTTTTAGAGAAGATGCCTGGAAAGGCTCTCCAAAAAACATACTGGGCTTAGGATGTTGCTGCAGTTTTAACTAACAAAAGGCAAGTGCTAGCTGAGACACATAAACCATTGCAGAAAGAGAAAATACCTTTTGTGTTTAGTAAAATAAAGTTTCATGTTACATTCTCTGGCAGATTGCTAAGTGGACCGTTATGAAACCGACTTTGACAGTTTTTGATCTATTGTCTTTAATTTGATTTTTTTCAGATCTGCTACTGCAAACCACTCTTTCCCTCTCTAGGTCTCTCTTTCAGGGCAGAACCCCCAAATACAAGGAAACACACAAGTCCTCTCAGGCCTAGAAGGACACAGTGGGCACATATGTGTGTACATGCATATAGAGGCTAGAGGTCACGTCTGTGTTCCTCAGGAGCTCTCCACCTTGTTTGATGAACTAGTCTCGCTGGGACCTGGAGCAGCAAGCTCCAGGGATCCTCCTGCCTCCACTTCCATCGGGGGTTACAAGCAGTACCATCATGCCTAGTCCCCAGACATCCTGGGTTTTGCACTAGAAAGTGGCAGTCACTTTCTAGGCAGCAGTCTCCGCAGACACCAGCCTCCCCCAGATCTTATTGGCTAGTTCCCCTCAAGCAACAGATCCTTTCTTTCTTTCTCTCTCTCTCTCTCTCTCTCTCTCTCTCTCTCTCTTGAAGTTTTTTTTTTTCCATGAAATTTTTATTATTTTGTGCGAGTTTTTCCAGAAGAGGGTATCAGATTGCCTGGAACTGGAACTATAAGAAGTTATGATCCGCCACGTGGATGCTAGGAATCCATCTCTCCTCTGGAAGAGCAGCCAGTGTCTTAACCACCGAGCCATCTCTCCAGCCCAGATCCTTTGTCACTCTTTCTTCATTTATTAATAGTACTTCACGTTTGCATTTTATTTCATGTATAGATTTTTCTTATTCCTTTACTGAATTATAAAGTTGTGGGGATAAGTGTTAAATCCTTGCACTATATCTTCTAGGAAATAATTTCTTAAAGTTAAATAGATACAAAAAAGGAAAAAAATTTACAAGGTCTAACTGATAAATGAAGAGAGCTTTACTTTATAGACAGGTGAGAATCTGCATTTCTAATAAGCAGATTGCAGGTGATAAATTCTAAATAACTGTTATTGTCTCAGAATCTATCATTCTCCTGTCACTGCAGGTACTACACGTGCCTCCCCCATTCCAACTCCACTCCTTCAGGTCCTCTCCTCTTGCTCTCCTCACTGCATTCTGGCTCCAGCCTCCAAGTAGCCATGATAGAACAATGTGTAACCCACCTTTATTTCACATTTTAACTTAATTTTAAAATGTAAATACTTGTCTAGTGGAAACCTCCATATTCCCAGCACTCTGGAGGGAGAGGGAGAAGGAGTAGCGAGCGCTAAGCCAGCCTAGACTGTATAGCAAGTTTTGGGTTAGCCTAAACTACATGTGATATTCTACCCTGTAAAAACTTATTATCTAGCGTGGAGAGATATCACCTGCCATCAAGCCTGATGACCGGAGTATAGTTTCTAATACCTACATGGAAGAAGGAAAGAACCAACTACCTCAGGTTTTCTTTTGACCTTCCTATTCCTAAGCTGCCTTGGCACATATGTCAAGACAGCTGTTAGAGACTGGCAGCAGGCCGATCTGAGGTGCTGTATAAATCCCAAAGCTCTGATTTGTGCATTGCCTCCTGGGGTGGAAGAGGCTTGACTTGCTGACTTGTGATCATGAAATACCACTCTTTTAGTAGCTTTATTCTGTATGATTAAACTACAGTCAAGGACCAAGTTCAAATTCTGAAAAGTATATGAAAATACTAGCAACCTAAGTGGTATAAATGCAAACACTCTTGAGTCAAGGAAGAAAGCAGTAATAAGGCTGGGGAGATGGCTCAGTGGTTAAGAGCATTGCCTGCTCTTCCAAAGGTCCTGAGTTCAATTACTGGCAACCACATGGTGGCTCACAACCATCTGTAATGAGGTCTGGTGCCCTCTTCTGGCCTGCAGACAGACTATTGTATATATAATAAATAAATATTTAAATTTTTTTAAAAAAGAATAAAAAAGCCAAATATGAGTGAGTACATCCCATGTTCCTCTTTTTGGGTCTGGCTTACCTCACTCAGGATAGTGTTTTCTATTTCCATCCATTTGTATGCAAAATTCAAGAAGTCCTTGTTTTTTACTGCTGAGTAATACTCTAATATGTATGTATTCCATACTTTTTTCATCCATTCTTCCGTTGAAGGGCATCTAGGTTGTTTCCCATAAATAAAGGACATTGAGCTTATAATTCATGTTCCTAGAGAAGCTAAATAAGAAGGTGAATCCAAAGACAAACACATAGGTATCCCCATGAATATTAACCTTCATCAGGCGATGAAAGGAGACAGAGACAGAGACCCACATAGGAGCACCAGACAGAAATCTCAAGGTCCAAATCAGGAGCAGAAGGAGACGGAGCACGAGCAAGGAACTCAGGACCACGAGGGGTGCACCCACACACTGAGACAATGGGGATGTTCTATCGGGAACTCACCAAGGCCAGCTGGCCTAGGTCTGAAAAAGCCTGGGATAAATCCGGACTAGCTGAACATAGCGGACAATGAGGAATACTGAGAACTCAAGAACAATCACAGTGGGTTTTTGATCCTACTGCACGTACTGGCTTTGTGGGAGCCTAGGCAGTTTGGATGCTCACCTTATGAGACCTGGATAGAGGTGGGCAGTCCTTGGGCTTCCCACAGGTCAGGGAACCCTGATTGCTCTTCGAGCAGATGGGGAGGGGGACTTGATCGGGAGAGGGGGAGGGAAATGGGAAGCGGTTGCGGGGAGGAGGCAGAAATCCTTAATAAATAAATAAATTAAAAAAATAAAAACATAAAAAAAATAAAAAATTTAAAGCAGTAATATAATTTAGCTGAAACCCTTTTTTCTTTCAGTGTTCAGTTGCATTTGAGGTTATTTTGCACTGCTAGGCATGGAACCCAGTGCTTACTGTGTGCTAGGCAAGGGTGGCGCCGCTGAGCTGCACCCCAGCCCCTTCATCCTTTTCTTTACTCAAAAAATATATTTATGTGAAAGTCCCATCGTTCACATAGTCTCTGACCAGTTCATGCATACTGCCTATGTTTTGAACATCGCTGCTGCAGCTAATTTTGTTTTATTGGTATATAGTGGTTTTATTATATTATATTTATTATATTTTTATATATATTTATATATATATTTTTATATATGTACATTTATTATATTTCTATATATGTTTTATTGGTATATAGTGGTTTCATTATATTTTTATATATGTACATAATGTATTTTTCTCATACCCTGTTCGCTCTCTCTACTGACCCCTTCCTTTTTCCAGATAGTCCTACTTTCATGTTTTAATTTTGTTGTTTATGACCCAGGGAGTTTGATTCGGATTACACAGAAGCATAGATGAGGGGTTATTTACAGAGCGTGGGTACTTTGCTAGTGCCTCCACCACTGAAGAAAATGTCTTTCCCTCCCCTGGCAGCTAGTAAATACTTAGAGATCTCGGGGAGGGGTACAGGGAGGGCTGCGGTCTCATGAGTTCCTCCCACTCTGTCAGGACGTTGGCTGGCCCAGTCTTGGGCAGGTATCACAGCTGCTGTAAATTGAGGATGCCGCAACACTGCTCTCCATCCTCGGAATCTGCTGTTCTTCTGTCTTCCTTTCTGGGTGTTCCCTGAGCCTGGAGGGGGATGGCCTATGTCCCACTTTGGCTGTGTCTGCAACAGTCACTTATTCTCAGTACTTCGACATCTTAAGAGTCTCTGACATTCCTTTCTCCACTGCAAACATGTTTCTCTGAGCAGTGCTGGCAGCAGCACTAACCTATGAGATAAGTATAATTATTTAGATGACAGTTTGATGAACACATGTCCAATTTAGCAAAATAACAGCTGTAGTTTCCCCACTTGCCCCTATGACCTTTCTGGCCACAGGCTTCTGACCACGTTTACAGTACCAGCTGTGAATTCCTTCATATGGATTGAGCCTCAGTTCCAGTCAGAAAGCAGTTGCCTACTTAACATAACAGAATCACCACTGTTTCTCCATATCTTGCCTCATGTCAGAGTGCATAGCTGAGTAAGACTGTTGCTGACAAGGCTCCCCCTGCAGCCTGCAGAGTACCTCAGACATTCTGGCCATCGGGAATGAAGCATCCAGCTTATTTTCAGCCTGATTTCTCTGTGTCCCACAACCAGAGCATGTAGTATCTTCGTCAGTAAGGTCTTACTACCTAGTTCTGATGGGCAGCCAACCACAGTGGCATTACCTGTTTTGTTTGGTGATAGAGGCGTCTATCACCAAGAATGCATAGGGAAGGAGCCCACTTCTGGCACTTGGGTTTTTACTACACATTCTGGAAATGCCCAGAAGGCACCTCTGTTCAAACTCTTTATCTTAAATTAGCTTATCAATGGCTGGGCTTCCTTACACTTTCCTACTTGTATTCTACACTCACACACCCCCCTCCCCGCCCATGCACACAATTCTTTCAGTAGAATACATTGATGAAAATGATTCAAATTGTACCTTATATTTTTCTTGAAGGAACACCTTTAGAGTTCTGTTTTATTATTGTTGAAAACATACCAAAACATGGTTTTAGAAAAGCATCAAAAATATTTACAGTTGGGCTGGTCAGGTGCCTCAGTGACTAAAAGCTCTTGTTGCTCTTGCCAAGTGAGGACCCAGGTTCAATTCCCTGCACCCACATGATGGCTCACAACTGTCTTGTTGCTGTAGTTCAGAGGGTCTGCTCTTCTGGCCACTGTGGTCACTGAATATACAAAGTACTTAAGTTAATGCTTCTATTGTTTTGAGACAGTGTCTCACTATGGAACTGTCTGGCCTGGAACTCACCTTGTAGACACCAGGCTGGCCTCGAACTCACATGGAACCCATAGCCATGCTGGGAGAGAGGTGGATAGAGCTGTACACTATTTGGAATATTTTATGCTGCTGGCAGTCCAAAGTACCACTAAATAATAAGGCACTGATTCCTGGAGATGCTGCTTTATTTTCTATATTAGTAATTACTGTATTTCAGAAATGGATTTCTTTCAACTTCCTCAAGATGCTAATTAGAACCCATGTAGGTGGGAGGCAGGGTAAGACAAGGTCTTGCTATGTAACTTAGGCTGTCTCAAACTTACCACCTTCTTTCTTCAGCCTCCTGAATGCTAGCTAGCATTACTCTATGCCTGGCCATAGGCATCTTTTAGTAAATGTAACACCGCTGTGAGACTTCTCTAATATCTTTCTCCATTTTTAAAAGCATGACAGAATCAAAAGGCCTGGTGATACCTAAATGACGGGATGTTGAGCTATTGAGCAACTTACTTGCTTTTTTCTACTTAAAATTAGGGTCGTATTTCTCTCTTTCCTAATTGACAAATAAAACAGACTCAGCAGTAGGGAATAGGGAAATAGAGTAAAAAAGGTCATGTCCAATTTAAGCACTAGTTTTGGAACTAGTGTAAAACTAGTGTTTCTAAATATTGGAAGCATCTGTGCATGTGTGGTAAATCTTCCTGTTGCTTCTAGTTCTTAAGTATTGTTTCTTTTTTGTCTTCCTTCCAGCATAAAGATGCCTACCAAGTGATCCTGGATGGTGTGAAAGGCGGCACCAAGGAAAAGCGACTAGCAGCTCAGTTTATTCCAAAATTCTTTAAGCATTTCCCAGAACTGGCTGATTCTGCAATCAATGCACAATTAGACCTCTGTGAGGATGAAGATGTGTCAGTAAGTTTATGACTGACACCTCATTAAGCTTTCTAGTATTTGTGTTTATAAGAGTAACATGATCAAAGTAGTGATCAGTTCAAAGTCTGCTATCATAATATGGTCACATTATACCGACCCAAAAAATACTAAGTTTATTATCTTGTATTTATAAAAAATGCATGGAATAACAATTTTTTGTTTTGCTTTTTCATTATCCACTGATAAAAATGGAATGTAGCTCACATCTTAAATTGTTACTCATATTTTGTATATTAGACTGTTAATGCAATTTTTGTACTGATAGGTGTAGTATATGTGTCACAAAACAATAGTTGGTCACTGTAATACTTGTAACTGATTACCAGATTAAGCATTGACCCTTTTCTTATGGTTCATAATTTACCATTAGCATTTCTAGTTACTGGTGTAGGCTTCTAAAATTTTTTCAGCTATTAGCTCTTAACTTTCTAAATGAAATCAATCAATCACTAGCATTTCATGCAGCAAATGACAGATATAAACTCTGAATCATTTTTGATGGAAGAGCTAGTAAATTGGAATCTTTTTTTTAATTCAAATTAAGTAGTCAGTATAGAAGGCCCTAAAATAATTCTTGGTGAGGACTCCGTCATGGTTGCTGTTCTAAAGGAACAGTATATTAACATACCTAAAAGTCACAGCCCATCAGTTGTATATACAAGTGCCATACAAGCATGTTTGTTACCAATGAACTCTCTGCTGCAGTCCAGTATTTAATATCCCTTCCAGCTGCATTTGTCTTATTTATTCTGTGAAACCTGAATAGTAAACTGAGCCAGTGGCATGTATCTTAGTCCCAGCTACTCAGGAGGCTGAGACAGGAGGATCCGTTAAGCCAAGAAGTTTATGGCCAGTCTTGGCAACATAGCAGTATCATGTCTCAAAAACAAACAGGGCAAATTGTTTTTCAAACTGTTAGAAACAGGAAGATGGATCAGCAATTAAGAACACCCGTTGCCCTTCTAAAGACCCTATCGCAACACCCACTGGTGCTCACAGTGGCCTCTAACTTCAGTTCCATTGGATCCAGTGTCCTCTTCTTTCATTCTGTCCTTTCTGTGTAGTAGCGCACGCATACACACAAACACACACACACACACACACACACACACACACACACGGGGGGGGGGGTAAAGTAAAAATCTCCCCCCGCCCCACCAAAAATTTTTTAGCCTGGCAGTGGCAGGCAGATCTCTGTGAGTTCGAGGCCAGTCTGGTCTACAGAGTAAGTTCCAGGACAGGCCCCAAAGTTACAGAGAAACCCTGTTTTTTTGTTGTTGTTGTTTTTGTTTTTGTTTGTTCGTTTGTTTTAAATATTTATTTATTATGTATACAATAGTCCAGAAGAGGGCACCAGACCTTATTACAGATGGTTGTGAGCCACCATGTGGTTGCTGGGAATTGAACTCAGGACCTTTGGAAGAGCAGGCAATGCTCTTAACCACTGAGCCATCTTTCCAGCCCCAGAAACCCTGTTTTGAAAAAAAGAAAATAAAAAACTCATCTTTATGGCTGGTGAGATGGCTTTATACATAAGCCTAACCTAAGTTCGGTCCTCAGATCAGAACCCATGTAAAGGTGGAAAGAATGAACTAACTTCACAAAGTTGTCTTCTGACCTCCACGTGTGCATTTGGGCCGTATGTACTTCCCTCCCCATCCTCCACAAAGGTACACACTAATTAAAGTATTTTAAGAAAAAGCATCTTACATTTTATGATTCATGTGCTCCTTAATTTGGTTTCAGTTGTCTTAAACAATGAGTTTGTCATTGCTTTTTTATGATGAAGCCATTTTAGTTAATTTTTGTTTGTTTGAAATCATGCTCAGATACGACGCCAAGCCATTAAAGAGCTGCCTCAGTTTGCCACAGGAGAGAATCTTCCAAGAGTAGCAGATATACTGACCCAGCTTCTGCAGACTGGTGAGAGGTTCCTTTGTCACCTTTGCATCTCAATATCCTCTGGAATAGTTGCTGTTCTGGACTCTGCCATGCATGGGCAATGAGCACAGAGGCCCCGCCTCAGCCAGATGACTTGGAACTTCTTTCTTTCATTCAGTGTTATGAAACTCACTGACTTCTGAGTCCGTGACTTGTCGTGTTTAAAATTGTGTTTATAAAGGCATAATGGTAGGCTTCTCTTCAGACTTGTAACATTATCATCACCTGTTTCCTGTGGTGCTGTCCCAGGCATGCCCCGTGTGTCCCCAATCCTCTGAAAGAGTTGCTTAGTGGCCGTAGGTTGTTTGTTCCATCACCTGTGTGAAACTTTGTTGAATCTTAACTTTGAAAATGAAGGTGTTATTTTAAGTTTATCCTTTATTCATCATGTTACTGTTCTCTCCCCAGATGACTCTGCAGAATTTAACTTGGTGAACAATGCGCTATTAAGTATATTTAAGATGGATGCAAAAGGTAAAGCCCGTTCTATTTCTGAATCATGCTTGGAGTCTTAGGAAACCAGGAGGCCTGGGCTTTACTCTGGTCTTTTTCATAAAAGAGATGACTGTTCTGAAAAGGGGCCTCCCAGCATAGATGTTTGGGACTAAATACTAAGTACTACTTAAAATTACTAAGAAGTAATTATAAAATAAATAAATAAAACAGTTCAAATTTCCCCTCAAAATGTGTTGGAAAAGTTCCTTTGGCAACTTTAAAGAATTTTCCCAAAACACTTGGACTTTATGGATATAGTTGGAACGAAATGCCAGTCATACTCAAGCTGATGACCTGGGAGCCAAGCATGTGGCCTTCTGGTATGAGCTGTAAAGATTTCAGACTGACTTTGGCCAGCATTGATAGTATCGGGGTGTTTATTCTTCATTTGAACAATGATGAGATAAATGTAAACGCTTCACACTCTTATTCTTTTTGCTTTACAGGAACATTAGGTGGTTTATTTAGCCAGATTCTTCAAGGAGAAGACATTGTTAGAGAAAGAGCAATTAAATTCCTGTCCACGAAACTTAAGACGCTCCCAGATGAAGTGCTAACTAAAGAAGTTGAAGAGCTCATACTCACTGAATCAAAAAAGGTCTGTTGCAGTCCCCTTGAGATTCACTGGTAATTGTCAGTGTTGGGTGTGCATGAGAGACGTGTCTCACTGCAAAAGTGTTCTTTACC
This sequence comes from Microtus oregoni, assembly GCF_018167655.1. NCBI lineage: Eukaryota > Metazoa > Chordata > Mammalia > Rodentia > Cricetidae > Microtus > Microtus oregoni. Next base: position 2,230,681 of record NW_024543975.1, on the reverse strand, counting down.
TGCTTTTACCAAAACTCCTTCACACACTTTAATGACTCAGACTAATCTAAAGGGTGTAATCACGTTGAAATCTTTGGTGGTGCTATACTAATGGCTCCTTATTCTTCTTTCCCATCTTGAGATGGTAAGAGTATTCTGGAGCATTTTAAAATGAAATAGCATAGTGAAATAATGGAAACAGATTTTTTCCTTGCTGCCTGTAAAATCTTTCAAAAGTATAAAAGCATTTGTATGAGCTGCTTAATTTTTGTTGTGGCAGTAAACAGACTTCCACCATGTTGGTCTATGTGAAGCAAGTAGGCAGTGCCTTACATACTCTAGTAATGCCGTAGCTTAAGTTCTTAAGATGTGCTTAGCATTTTAATGAGCATTCCTGGACAGTGGAGACTTACAAATACACAATAGGACAGAATTGCTTAATCATTTCTATCACTCCCCACCCTCACCAGGAACATTTTTATGTATTTTTATTACTCCTTTTGGAAATTTTAATCTGAGTTATACTGTAAATCTCTGGAGTTCTATGTGTTTGTGGTGCTTTATATGCCAAAAAAGAAAATTTTTCTTTAGAATAATTTTGGTCCTCTTAGAGAATACAGCTTCCCCTTCCTCTGAACTTAAAACTTATCCTTTTGTCATACAGAAGCATTAGGATGTAACTGAAATAATGCCACTCTTGCTATTAAGCTCCCTCCCTCCCTCCCTCTCTCCATTCCTCCTTCCTTCTCCCTCCCCTCCCTCTGCCCCTCCTACTAATAAAAATGCTGTTCTTCTGAATGACTTTTTTTTCAGGTCCTGGAAGATGTGACTGGTGAAGAATTTGTTCTGTTCATGAAGATACTGTCCGGGTTAAAAAGCTTACAGACAGTGAGCGGAAGACAGCAGCTGGTAGAGCTGGTAGCAGAACAGGCTGACCTGGAGCAGACCTTCAGCCCCTCAGACCCCGACTGTGTGGACAGGCTCCTGCAGTGCACCCGGCAGGCCGTGCCTCTCTTCTCTGTGAGCTTTGTTCCACATAGCTGATACTTGGGTTACTCTTAACTCTGTCCATATTTACTTAAACATTCCCCACACTTTCGAACGAAAGCATTCTTAGTGTAGTGGAGCACATAGAAGCAAAGTGACACTGTCGGAACCCAGAGCAGCATGAAGTAGCTCTGAGGGGTTGCTTAGAAACTTTGAGAGGTGTGAGAACTTACATTCTGTCTCCAGCTTTGTTTCCCTTGGATGAGTTTTCTGAGATGTGTATGCCTTACTTTGAAAACCATAAAGGATCTGTCCTTATTGGGAGACAATAAGGACAGTATGTAATACTATGTGGTGTGTAAATCCAACTAAAGCACTAGAGAGTGAAAAGGGAGATCCAAGATATATCCACGTCCCAGTGTTCCAGGAGACCTTGCAAGGAAGGTCACATAATGGTGGGATACTTAGTTCACACTTTTAAATGGCAGTCTACTTACTATTATAATCTTTGAAAAAGAGACTTTTTGTTTGTTTTGTGACTTTTGTTTTTGCATTGTTTTTACAGAAAAATGTCCATTCTACAAGGTTTGTGACTTATTTCTGTGAGCAAGTGCTCCCTAATCTCAGTACCCTGACTACCCCAGTGGAGGGTCTTGATATACAGTTGGAGGTAAGTGAATATTGCTGCTTTCAGCACCAAAAAGCTTTCCCATATTTCAGTAGAAATGTGACTCACTGGCTTAGATCTAATTTACAAGGGGGTAATTGAAATGTCTGGCAGTGCTAGCCAGTAATCTCCTAGGTCAGAATTAATTGCATAGGAGTGATTTATGGATCCCATTATAGCTGCTGCGGTGGGACAGCACTGAATGGAGTTTATGCCTTTGAAGCCTAAATATTTTTAAATAAGGTACTTAATTCATGACAGTTTGCCAGATAGTTAACCTAGATTGGGCCAGTGGGATGGTTCAAGCAGGTAAAGGTTTTTGCTACCAAGCCTGTCCTCCAGGGGAGCGAGCAGCCTCCTGCTTTGGATCTCAGTTGTACAGACACAGTTCTGTGGCATCTGTTGTTTCGTGTGTTTACTGTGTCACTCCTCCAGCATTTCTCCTGTGTCACACTGTGACTCCTGTGTCACACTGTGTGGCACAGAGCCAGACTCTGAACAGCCATAATGGTGGTGAATTGACTGAAACCTGAGAATGCATGCCATTTCCTTCAACATCCTCTAGAACAGGGAATATGGGTATATATTGCTTCAGATGTCCTAGGCTAAGCTGGTCAATCTGAGATTGGAGGGAACAGGATGAACTTCCAAATACTGGCAGTTACTAGCATTTTCAGATAGTACTAAAGTCTAACTTCAGTAATTAGTAAGAACCCACCTTAATTAAATTTGAGAGACTGGCTGCTGTTAAACATTTTAAGTGATGCTTGGTGGTTTAATGTATTTATCAATTTTCAGTATACTTAACACTGTTACTATGAGCCTATAGTAGAAAGAGTCATGGGAATTCTCCTTGCTTCCCACAGATGTATTGGAAATTAGGGGTCCTGGGTTTGCTCAGAAACGGACCTCATGACTGTACTAAGGGCCTTCATTTTCTTGAATGTTTGATTGTAACCTTTCATCTCTAGGGACATTTCCAGTTCTAACATGATTCTGAAAAGCATAATTGAAAATAAGCACAGTCTTTTAAAGGTGTACAGAATCACTCTCATTCCATAGCCCTTGCTCATTTAAAAATAGTTCTAATGCGAAATTTGTATGTTTTAGGTATTAAAATTGTTAGCTGAGATGAGTTCATTTTGTGGTGACATGGAAAAACTAGAAACAAATTTAAGAAAACTATTTGATAAATTACTGGTAAGAGCTTTCTTCTTTCCTTGTGGGGTGGTCCGTTTATAGCCTTAAAGACTTCATTTACTGTTCATTTTGACATGGTGAGAACTTGTTTTTGAAATGTACTTTGAACACTAATTCTAGTGAGTGCTCAGGCCTCATGTTTCCTCCTGTAAGGAAGTCTCTTTCCTGATGTTGATGCTTTGCGTAAAGATCACCCCTGATTTAGAAACTAGATCATCCCCTTGCTCCCAAATCAAAATGATATGTCCATGAAAAAGAATCACTGATTCTTCTGATTGTGCTAAATAGTCTACAAACTCTAGCTGTAGCTGGCATGGGAAGGTCATTTGTTCCAGGCCACCAACTAGGTAGCTGCCTTAGGCCAAGAAGCTTTAGCAACCAGGAAATAGTCTGTCAGTTAAGTTGTAATTGTGGAGAAAATAGGCCATCTGATAAAAATCATTGTCAGCATCATTGAGTGACTCTTGTATTTGATGTGGGCAGTTACATAAATGACCAGAGGTAAGCCTTAGGCCCTTGGCATATATGGAGACATTGAACATCTGCTATTTCCAGACTTTGGGGGGTAGACCGGTTGATGTAAGGCTGATATTGAATGTCTGTGTCACACTCTCAGTGTAAAGAGTATGGACTTCAGGAAATACTTATTTTTAATTCATTAAGATTATAAAGTCTTGGTGTACATTGAATCTTATCTCTGAGCTTTGGTGCCTAGTGCCTAAAGTTATCTATTTCCACTTTTGTTATTAATAGTAGCAGCTGTAACATAGGTTAATAATGATAGCTGATGTGCCAGAGCGTTGGTCCAATAGGTCCTAGCTCAATTCTAGTCTGTTTTTAGTGTTCCATGTCTTACAGCCATGCCTTAGGATTACATGGGTATTTATAACAAGAGGCTTTAGAACATCCTGCAAACATCTGGTCTCTCCTGTCTTAGGAGTATATGCCTCTTCCTCCAGAAGAAGCAGAAAATGGAGAGAACGCTGGCAATGAAGAACCCAAGCTGCAGTTCAGTTATGTGGAATGTTTATTATACAGTTTTCACCAATTGGGCCGAAAACTTCCAGATTTCTTAACAGCCAAACTGAATGCAGAAAAGCTCAAAGATTTCAAAATCAGGTAATATATGATAGAAGTAGTTTAGTCCTTGGCAAAGATGAAAAAATCTTCAAGCTCCTTTAGTTTTTTTTTTTTGTTTGTTTGTTTGTTTGTTTTATTGAGAAAAGGAGAAAAAAAATAAAAATAATAAAAAAAAACAAGTTTCCACCTCCTCCCAGCCTCCCATTTCCCTCCCCCTCTTCCCACCCTTCTCCCCCTCCCCCCACTCCTCTCCCCCTCCCTCTCCAGTCCAAAGAGCAGTCAGGGTTCCCTGCCCTGTGGTAAGTCCTAGGTCCTCCCCCCTCCGTCCATATCTAGGAAGGTGAACATCCAAACTGGCTAGGCTCCCACACAGCCAGCACATTAAGTAGGATCAAAACCCCGTGCCATTGTCCTTGGCGTCTCATCAGCCCTCATTGTTCGCCATGTTCAGAGAGTCCAGTTTTATCCCATGCTTTTTCAGTCACAGTCCAGCTGGCCTTGGTGAGCTCCCAGTAGATCAGCTCCACTGTCTCAGTGGGTGGGTGCACCCCTCATGGTCCCGACTTCTTTGCTCATGTTCTCCCTCCTGCTCCTCATTGGGACCTTGGGAGCTCAGTCCAGTGCTCCAGTGTGGGTCTCTGTCTCTATCTCCATCCATCTCCAGATGAAGGTTCTATGATGATATGCAAGATATTCGTCAGTATTGCTCTAGGATAGGGTGCTCCTTTAGTTTTGATTGTGTTTTATAATATCTGATTCTCCCCATTCTTCTTTATATAGTGGAATAGGATGAGAGTCCAGAAGACACATGTTTGTAGCATTTCACAGATGGGACATTACAGATGTCTGGTGGGAAGGGGAAGAGAACTTTCAAACAAATGAACTCTGATTCTTCTCACTTGCCCCATTACCTGGGCAACCACTCTACTCCTTAGATTTTTCTCATCTGTTATATTTGAATGACTGTAGCAATGTGAGTAAGCCAGTCCAATGCCCAGCACCTAGGAGGTGTCGGATACCTGTGTCTGCAGCTGATGACGTGCAGCAGTGGTGGAGCAGCAGTGCTAGGAAAGTTAGTGACTGGTTTTCATAGGGTACTTTCAATAGAATCATTCCATTAACAAACCTACATCTTACATTTTGCAGTGCTTGAGCCTCACTGTCACCTGCTAACTCTAATTTTTCCCTGGGAGTGGTTTACTATGATCGTACAGGCATCATGGCTCACAGACTCGATAGTCAAGAAGCTAAGGTTTAATAATCACTTGGGCACAGTAGAGGCCAGCCTGGACAGCATAGCGAGTATCGATCTCAGCATCAAATGCTTGATGAGATACTTGATCAGAAACAAACTACTTAAGAAAGTGCCTTGTTTGTTTGTTTGTTTGTTTGTTTCATGTAGCCATTTTTTTTTTGCACTGTGGATTGTTCTGCGGCAGTAGATTATTTAAGAACAAAATTGAAGTGATGAATTACTGATTAAATACTTTGTCATTTAGGTTGCAATACTTTGCTCGAGGCCTTCAGGTTTATATCAGACAACTTCGATTGGCTCTCCAGGGTAAAACAGGCGAGGCCTTAAAAACCGAGGAGGTAAGAATGCTGGTAGCTGATGACACAAAAGTTGTCAGTCCTATGACAGACTTTGTGGGTCCTTGCTGGGATTTGGGTCTCCCTGATCTTCATAATAAAAGCCAGCTTCATTGCACTCCTAACAACACTTTCCAGTTTTCATTAAACTTCCTATAGTTTATACTGGTTTCCTTTAAGATGATTCTTAGAAACTATATGCCCTGTGTGTTTATCATATGAATTGCAGGTCGTCCTTTCTCTAGCCTGCCAAAGAACCATGGTTGATTTGCTTAGTATGAGAAATGGGGAAGGAAGAAAAACAAAAACACATTCTCTAGATTTAAACCTCTGCCTAGAAATTCTCTACCTAGCGATGTGAATCTGGTTGCATGCAGAATGGGATGTATACATAGAACTTACTGATTTTTAATTTTCTGCTCCCTTTACATACAGAACAAGATAAAAGTCGTTGCCTTGAAAATAACAAATAATATCAATGTTTTAATCAAGGTAAGTCCCTTTCTCCCTGACCTGCCAGCTAACTAGAGTCAGTGCAAAAGGTTTTCTGTGTGTCTGCAATGGGGAGATGTCATTTCCTTCCTAATATTTGCCGTCCGATTTTAAAAACTTTATACTTCTTTGTAATATTAACTGATATTTCTTGAGCTAACCTGAATTTAAAAGGTTGGAAAAGATGAGAGCCATGCAAAGCAGTCAGCAAATAGAGATAGACTTAGAAATTTCAGTAGCTTAAAATTCTGGTGTGTTATTTTTGTTTTGTTTTGAAGACTTGACTTTTTTTTTAAGAATGATGTATTCATATTTTGTGCACGTTGGCTTTTTGCCTACATGGTGTCTGGGTGAGGGTGTTTGCATGATCTGGAACTGGAGTTACAGACAGTTGTGAGCTGCCATGTGGGGGCTGGGAATTGAACCCAGGTCCTGGCAAAGTAACCAGTGCTTTTTACCAGTGAGCCATCTCTGCAGCCCCCAGTTCTGGTGATTTAATGTTATTGGGTCCTTTTGAAGTTAGTGAAACTTGGCATTGCCTGTTGTAATAATGGGCAGTGCTGTGCAGCACATGAAATGTTTTCCTGTGGCCTTCTTTATCTGTGTAATTCATTTGATTTTTCTGTGCTGCAGGCTAGTGGTACCTTGCCTTTAAGTTATAATTACCCTCCTGTTCTTTTTCCTAAATAAAGCCAGAGCATAAAGCCTGACAGTGAGGACAAGTATGCTGTCAACTAATGTATAAGAAAGTGCTTTTTATCTAGAACACAGCATTCCAGAGAAAACGATAGTGTCATTAGACATGGAGGATGAGTGTCACATTGCTAGGATAAGAAGTGAAAAGGCATTTAGAGCAAGAGTCAGTGAATGTGTGGTGTGCTTTATAATTCTACCACTCAAAAGGTGAGGCAGGAGAATGGCTACAAGTTCAAGATAGACCTGCCCAACGAAGTGAAACCATCCCTCCTCAACACCCAGCCCTAACGTACTCCTTTCAAAGCTTTATAATATATAAAGCTACTATTTATTACCTGGGTTCAATCAGTTTCCATGTAAAAAGTCAAGCAAAGTGTGTGCATATAATGCCAGCACTGGGGAGGCAGAGACAGGAACCCCTGGAACTCATTGGCCAACCGGTCTAGTGGATTCTCTGAGCCCCACCCAGCTCACATTTTCTTTTTCATTGTTATGTATTATACCCAGGGCCTCACACAAAACCATTATTTAAAATGTGATGTGTCTTCCTAGCCAGGAGGTGGTGACACACGCCTTTAATCCCAGCACTTAGAAGGCAAAGGCATATGGATCTCTAAGTTTGAGGCTAGCCTGGTCTACAAAGTGAGTTCCAGGATAGCCAGGGCTACACAGAGAAGTCTCAAAAAACCAAAATCTTCCTGCCCACTTCCTCGCCCAGTATTTTCTAACGTTAGCACATCCATTAGAAGTCCTGACTGATTCTTGTTTTTGTCTCTCCAGGATCTCTTCCACATTCCTCCTTCTTATAAGAGCACAGTAACATTGTCCTGGAAACCTGTACAGAAAGTTGAGATTGGGTAAGAAACGGGTTTTAAAGAGATTCAAGAGTAAACAAATCCTGAGTATACTGATAGTGAAATGATTCTCAAGAAATTGTTAAAATATGATGTTCAGAAAGAGGATTTAAAGTACAAGTCTTATACCAGGGCTTTACAAGAGAGGGTGACAGCCCTGGAGTGCTTGGTTATGTTTCCTGTCACATTACTAGACTTTGTTGGTAGGTTTGCATGGTCAACACTGCATATGTCTTTGAAACCACGTTTCAAGTAATGTGAATGCTCTTTGGTAATTCCCGTATAACTGTATAACCCAACAGTTACTCTGATGGTATGGAACTTTGTTTACTTTCTTATGTGACTGTCCTCTTTAGCTCACAGGATAATTTAGGACTGTGTTGTAGCTTTTGGCATAATACAGTGCTTTTTAACTATTGCTTTTCCCACTGTTATAGGCAAAAGAGAGCCAGTGAAGACACAAGTTCAGGTTCACCACCCAAGAAATCTCCAGGCGGACCAAAAAGGGATGCCAGACAGATTTATAATCCTCCCAGTGGGAAGTACAGCAGCAATTTGGGCAACTTTAATTATGGTGAGCGTTTTCGTTTGGGTACAAGCAGTCCAAGAGATTAGGTAGAAAGTGGTACGTGCTTTTAATTGTGAATTATATATAGTTCTGTTAGGTTGCTTTTCTTGAGTTAGCCTGGAAAAGGGAGCCACTGGGGAAATAATCCCATTTCTCTATAACTCTTGTGGGCTCACTGAACCAACATGTGACACCTAAGCACTTGAAAAGGAAAATATGCCTGCTGTAGTTATAGGAACCAGGAAGTTGTCATGAGCCATCATGTCCACTCTCCATGAATGGAAAGATACAACTCTGGGAAATGTGGTGTAGAGGGTCTCTGGGACTTGTCAGCCTGTTGCTGAAAATACTCAGGTTTTCTGTTGCTAGTTGGAAGAGAAGCCATAGAAACGGGGGCAGGAGGTAGAGCATTGTGTGGCTGTGAGGCTGCTGTTACACTGCCTTCTTTTGCCCAAAATGCAAACTTCCTGCCACTACTTTCTACTCCCCCTTGGCTAGGAGAACTTCCCACCTGTCCATTCTCTCTGAAGGCATATAGAATCAGTAATGAAGTTTGTCTCTTACTGGCTTTTCCCCATATAAGTCCTTTTTTGAAAGAATGAAGAACAGGCCGGGTGGTGGTGGTGGCGCACACCTTTAATCCCAGCACTTGGGAGGCAGAGGCAGGTGGATCTCTGAGTTCGAGGCCAACCTGGTCTACAAGAGCTAATTCCAGGACAGCCAAGACTGTAAAACAGAGAAACTCTCGTCTTGAAAAACCAAGGAAAAACAGAATGAAGAACACATGGGGCATAATGACATATACCTATAATCCCAGTGCTCAGGAGGGTGAGATAGAAAGATCATAAGTTCAAGGCAAGCCAGAGTCAAAATGAGCAGAAGTAGCCCACCCAGCCCCGTTTTTTGTTTAGGAAAAGCTTAATACTAGAAACCCCAACTCTAGAGAGGCAGTCAAGGTCATCATCTGGATAGAAGGTTTGAGGTCAGCCTGAGCCACTAGAGCGTGTCTCAATGATAACAGTATCAGCAACATCATAACAATAGCAACCAGACATTAATGTGATTGATTTTGATTGCTAAATATAATTAATTCTGCAGTATTTTTTTTTAAGTATATTCTGAGCCATATTTTACTTTATATTCGATTTCTGTTTCCAAGTGACATAATGGTGACATTAAATAAATTCCTCTATTGAAGAAAGCCAGCTTTATAGTCTGAGAAAAGAACTCTTCTATGTAAATGAGCTCTTGTTTGTTTGGTTGTTTTTTTATTTTCGAGACAGGGTTTCTCTGTGTAACAGCCCTGGCTGTCCTGGAGCTCACTTTGTAGACCAGGCTGGCCTTGAACTTGGAGATCCACCTGCCTTTGCCTCCAGAGTTTAAAGACTTGCACCACTACTTCACGGCATTAAATGACCTCTTAAAGACTTATTTAGGTGCTATATTGAATGGTATTTATCTAACTGGATATAAATATGCATCTCTTTGCTTCTTATCTGCAAAATAGGGACAGCAGAACTCTTAGGCGCCTCAGATAATATTTTTAAGAGCATTTTGCAAACAGAAAAGAGTCTTCATTGTTTTATTACATTGGATATTATCTTCTGATAATTTGACTTAATGTGTTATCTGTACTAATCAGAAAATCAGCAGTTAGATGGTATGAGGGTGTATATAGCATGAATGAAAGTAGCCATGAGCTTTTTTGCACAGTACATTAAAAAGTTCCTCTTCACTTGGGCAGTCACGTGCCTACTATGAGTGTCCACAAAGATTTTTGTCTCATAGAACTCCCTGTGTGCCTGATAGAAGTTCAAGAAGAAATGCAGAAAATGTAACACCTTAGCTTGTTTGCCAGTAAACCAGGATGTGATTATATTTTAATTTTAAAATCTGCAAAAAATAAAATTCAGTCTCAATAAATAAAAGTGGGGTATGGTGGTAAACACCTTTAATTAATTCTAGCACTTAGGAGGCAGGGACAGACAGATCTCTTGAGTTCAAGACCAGCTTGATCTACATATATATATATATTACAAGTTCCAGAACATCCAAAGCTGAGAAAGACAGAGACAGACAGAGAGATACAGAGGAAGGGAGGGAGGGAAGGAGGGAGGGAGGGAGGTATTGACTGGACTGGAGAAGTCTAGTTAGTTTTCTGTCTCAGATTGAATTACTTTTTCTTCTTGGGAAAAGGAGAGATTTCATCAGAAAACCATCTGATAAGCAATACTGTCAAAAATTTTAAAATGGATTGTAAAATTGACCTAAAAGGTATTTTTCAAGACACCAAAATTGTGGATCAGAAAGATAAATGCCAGCCTTTATTGCTGCAGTGAAGAAGTTCAACACAGACTGATTTCATTTGCCCACAATGAACAGACAGTTTCTTCACTGGAGAGAGTCTTTTGAGCTAATTCTTCATGATCTTGTTCTCCTGTGTGCCTTGACTTTCAGCAAAAGATGTACTATGCTCACTCAGAATATATGTGTGTGTAACACACAGCTTTCTGACAGTTCTGGGGAGCTCATAGAGCCCATGAAAGAATGAAAAGGCTCAGCACTAAACCTGCACTTACCGTGAATGCCAGTGCTGTGTAGATAGTGAAGTCACAACGAAGGACACTGCCATTGTGTCACATACAAAAGGGCAGCCTCATTGTCCAAATCGATAGTTTAAGATACTTCTCATATATAAAGATCAGAGATGTTTTTGTTGCATTGTTAATTCTTTAGTAAGTGCAGGCATTTTAATAGTTTTATTCTTTGATAGTAATGGCACCAAAATAAAAACTTACAAGTATGATTATCCTAACATTGTCGCTTTGCTAATGAGAAGCATTTAACCAAACTGTCTGGCACTCTGCTTGCTGTTTACCTCTCTGTTTCTGTAAATGTTGTCCTGGTTTGATGGACAGTGAATTTGAAGACAGTAGGAGAACACCACTTTAGCTTTTATAAGGCCAGCTGCAGTTTTCAGAACTACAAGCTGTATTTTTTCTACTTGCTGAACCATGAAATTCTGAGCAAGACCTAAACCATTGTTCGCTTTTTCGTAGAGCAGAGAGGAGCCTTCAGGGGAAGTAGAGGAGGCCGTGGTTGGGGAACACGAGGAAATCGTAGTCGAGGAAGACTCTACTGAGTGCAACATCACATTCTTCAGCATTGTCATGATCTTAATATTCTTAAATCTACTACTCATTGGATTGCCGGGGATGTCCCTTTAACAGGACTGCTGCCTTCAGCTGAAAACGTAATGTTCTTTCTACCTTTGTATGTATGATCTACTTTTGTAACAGACCATGGTTGTGTCCAAGGTAAAACCACAACAATATTTTTGGATGCTTTATCTGCAGCTTTGACTTCTTTTCAAAATAGCCTCATTATTAGATTTCATTTTGTGAATCTTGCTTTTAAAAATCTTCATAATTTGTTATTAAGAACTGAATCTAATGAAAAATTTCAGTCTAGCTCGTGATCTGGTAAAGCCAATCACTTTTGAAAGGTTACTTATTTTCCTCCCCAGTCTGTTCTAGTTTTTTGCCCAATACTTGGAGAAGAGTAATGATCAGTCTTAACCTTTTGCTAATGAAGCTGCTAGGCAGTGTGTAGCATTCCTATTAAGACTCGTAGAAATTAAACACTTCTTACAGTGTACAAGTGACATTAGGTTTTTAGGAAGCAGTAAGTTTTGCATTGCTTCCTTCACTCTTCTCCATTTCGGGGGATATAGCTTTTGAACACAGGGTCTTATTATTTGAATAGGAGTACATGTGCATAATATACATATAAACATAAGAATATGTTGTGTGTGTATATGTGCGTGCCATGGAACTTGAGTGTACAACAAATCACTATTTTAAATTCTAGGAATGGGTCATCTGACACAGTGATTATCCTTTTGAGGCTGAAATGAATCCATTACTAACTTGGTATCCAGGTTTTCAATCCAGTAGGGAGGAATTTGAGTCAGTCATACTTACATGATTAAAACTGTTTAAAACTGAAAACAGAGGTTGTATTTTGAGAGACAAATTTGAAGACCTTGTTGGTGAAATACAGCCAGATCTGGTGTACATACAGGTTCTCACAGGATGGATAGTATAATTTAGGGTTTGGAAACTTAACCAGGGCTACCCAGGAAAGTGACTTGATGACATACTATCATTAAATAAGAGTTGCTTACTCAGTTTGCTTTTGCCACTTTCAAAATTTAACTTCTCAGGTTATTAATCAGATTATTCTATAAGTTAGCCAGTAGTCTTTAGATTAAAACAACAGATGGGAGGTTTGTGGAGTGCCTCATATCGTGGACATTTTTAGTGGCTCAGACCCTTTGTTCTTCATTTGAATGTTTCATATATTTTTGTTCCAGTTAATCTTCTTTCCCTAAATTTGCTATTCAAATCAAATATCCAGATGTCATTGCTAGTAGTTTTGTTGTTTGTTGGGTTTTTTTGTTTTGTTTTGAGGTTTCGATTCCTACACAGGTGTCCTCGTTACCATTACTTCTACACTGGGAAAAAAGCAAAACCCCTTTGTGAGAATTACTGCATATAATTTATGGAGAAAATATTCTAGAAGTCTAGATGATACAAGTGAGCACAAGTTGGTCAGCTTGACTATGGAGTGCTGGCAATAATCTCTGAACATTCCACATGATTGAGCTGAACCTAGGCTCCCTTGGAATCTGAACAGACGTAGGAACATGGGATTGCCAGTTGAAAACTGACCATCTAGTATGGACCTCAGATACATCAGCCATGGTCTAACACCATTTTGAGTACAAAAATGAATTGGACTACAGCAATATAATTTTGAACATGGTGTAATTTTTCCTTTCTCTTGTCTGAGTGTATTTGTAAACTCAGCAGAAATAACTTGACCTCATGTCTGATGCAGAACTCACTGCATTCCTCCCTCCTCCCTTTGTTCCCTTTCCCTTGCCTAGGCAATAGTGCATAACTTACTGTTCTTTTGCTTCAGAGATTTGAATGAAAATCTTCATGCCATAAATACGTTTTTTCTTCTTCAAGACACCTGTTTATCCCCTTGTTTAAATGTAAATGTTCCCTTATGCTTTTGAAATAAATTTCCTTTTGTAATTTTGTTTTGTGTCTTAGTGTTATAATTATAACATAAGATTCTTGGATATTATTAGCATTTATTGATTGCTAATGGTGAGCTGATAGATCTTAAATATAAAGATGAAAAACGTGCTCTGTCGTCAAGGTCAATTTTGATTCAGTCTTGCAAGCCATCTGTTTTTATTATATTTTTATAAGTAAATACAATCTTCCAAAAAAGATTTGGTTCTTTTTGTTGAAACAGTGTCAGCAGAGTTGTAACATGGTCCCTTGCCTGTAATCCCATCAGGAGGCTGAGGCATGAGAATCACAAGTTCTAGTTTAGGCTGCATAGTAAGACTCTTCTAGTATTTGAGGATGGAAAAATATCAGCCAGGTTCCATGACAAACACCTGTAATCCCAGCAGACGGGAGCCTGAAGCAGGAGGATCACAAGTTTGAAGCAAGTCTAAGCTAAAGAGATCTATTCTTTAAAATAAAAACCTGGTCCAGCCAATGAAGGAGCTTCCTTCCAAGCTGGACAACTTAAGTTCAATCCCCTAGCTGGTGGAGAGAACCAACTCAGTGAAAGTTGTCCTATTACCGACCACAAACTCACACTAAATATAATAAAATTTTAATAAAAACCCACATCAAATTCTTAAGAAATCATCATAAAATCTGTCCTGACTGCTCTTGCAGAGAACCCCAGTTTAGTTCCCAGCATTCTCATTAGGCAGTTATGCCTGTTCCTCCTCAATAAGCATCTGTGTTCATGTGTACATACCCACATTCAGAGATAAATGCATAATTTTTTTAAAAAATAAACTTTTAACAGTTACTGTTACATACTATACATTTACTGTTACATACTGACCTAAGAATTGATTCACAGTGTGAGGTATTGTCAGTTCTCCCATTAGCACTTTATATTTTCTCTAAGGAAAGAAACGCATGTAGAATGGAAAAGAAAAAAATAAGTGCATTGAACAGGATTTTTTAAAAGTAACATGACTACCTGGATATAGAAACTCAAAACAATATTTTAGAGCCATGGTTTGAATATGAAAAGTCTCTTAAAGGCTTGTGTGTTGAAGGCTTGGTCTCTAATACAGGCTTCAGTGATGTGGTCGAATCATGAGTTTGCAATGGAATGAAACTGAAGGTGTAGAAAACTGCAGGTCTATTGTGTCTCTAGTCAACTTTCTCTCCTCTGATTGACCCTCCACTGTCACATTCTCAGCACTATGGGGCCAGCATGAGCTGAAACCCCTGCAACTGGGAACCACAATAAGCCCTCCCTTTAAAGTGCTTGTCTCACGTAATTAGGGAAGAGAAGTAAATAGCACATTTAGGTTGAGATTTATAATTATTTTACTCACTTTAAGTGGGGAAAGCTACTTTTGGGAATTGAAAAACCCAGCCAAAAGTTAAGTACGGCTACTCAAGAAGACTATATATGTAATATGTATAAATATTAATACATAAGAAATTCCTCCCATTTTTATCTAGGTTAAATAAGCAAAGAATTTTCGGACAGACCCCTTAGATGGCCTTAGTCAGCCCAACTTCTTCCAGTCCTGCTTGTACTTCTCAGAACATACCAAGAAAGAACTGATCTAAGCTGGGGACAGAAACCTTCATAAGGGTTGTGTCCTTGTTCTTTCTAGAGAAGTATGTTGTACATGTTTATGCTCAGTGATACCAGTTTTACCTAGAATACAATACCCAGAGTGCTTTGGGATCTTTCAGATGTGGTATTACATAGGATATTGCCATCTGCTCTGGGCAGCTTCCCTTATTCGCTCTGCTTGTCTTTGCTGACTACCTGTATTGTATTTTCTTTTCCTAGTTTTACTGTGTATTGTGTCTCACTAGAATAGACATAAGAACCTTTACAGAGGGCTGGAGAGATGGCTCAGTGGTTAAGAGCACTGCCTGCTCTTCCAAAGGTCCTGAGTTCAATTCCCAGCAACCACATGGTGGCTCACAACCATCTGTAATGAGGTCTGGCGCCCTCTTCTGGCCTGCAGGCATACAGACAGAACATTGTATAATAATAAATAAATAAATATTTAAAAAAAAAAAGAACCTTTACAGAAATTACTAAAGTGTTTCAGTGCTCAAAATGTAGAAAGTATATCACAAAGTAGTATGGTGTATCATTAATGCTACAAAATTTAGACCTGGCAAGAAAGTTGACATTTTTGTTTTTACAAACTAGGATTTGAGCTATACCTTAAACTGGAGAAAAGGAAACATAAGTAAAGGTTGGGAAGAAATAAGCAAACACTCTTCTCTGCATTAAGAATGCCTAAAGCAGGAATGGTGTTCATAGACATCCTTGTACACTAAATATATACAGTTTTTTTACACTTTAATAAAGACTGGGATTTAAGAAGATCCACCTGGACTATGGAAGACACATGTAGCTATGTGAAATTTCCTGAAATACTATGTTATTTGGCCAAAGGTATTTTTG
Source organism: Microtus oregoni (assembly GCF_018167655.1). Lineage (NCBI taxonomy): Eukaryota > Metazoa > Chordata > Mammalia > Rodentia > Cricetidae > Microtus > Microtus oregoni. The sequence continues at coordinate 2,215,020 of NW_024543975.1, read as the reverse complement.
CAAATGTCATAGTCACAAATAAGCTAATTTGGGGTTAAGTAAAAAAGATTATTCACTTGGAAAATCTTATCAAAAATTCATTAAATCTAGACTAGAGATGTAGTGAGTCAATTTCAAACACTGAAGACATTCTCTTGCTGACCTTAAAAGTAATGGCCATGTTGAGAGTTACATAGCAAGATATAGTGGGTGTTTTGCATATTAATGGCTTGTCAGCAGCCAGCAAGAAAACTGACCTCAGTCCTATAACAGCAAAGAACTAAAACCTGCAAGAAGTTGAATGAGCTCGAAGAGGACACCTCACCCAACCCTACCACCAAGCTTCAGAGTGTAGCCCTGATACCAGTTGTGTGAGACAGTAGATTTTTTCCTTAGAAACTACGTTTGTGAACATTAGTTACACAACAGAAAACCATGGAGAGCTCTCACTATCTTGTCTCAAAGGACAAGGATTATTTATGATCTATGAAAAACAAATGGATGATCCATTGAGTTCACAGAAGCTAATTTTGCCTCCTTTCCAAAGGATAAATGCCAAAGAAATTGCTAATAGTTAAAACGTGATATTAGGGGTTCTGAAGCCAAGTAGGTGTATTAAACACAAGTTATTAAATGATGGGCTAGAGATAAATAACTCATTAGTAGTGTGTTTGGCTAGGTATGCAGGGTTCTGGGTTCATTCATTAGCACTGTAAAGAAAAAAATGCCACCTTATTTTACAGTAGATGACAGTACCTAAAAATAAAGTGTCACTACTTTAAAACTCAGTTATACTCCTTATTGTCTACATTAAACTCAATGACACACGAGACCCTAACAATTTGACACCAGCATCACCTTTACCACACTTTACCTGAATCATTTGTGCCAAGCCTTTTTTCACCTGGTTGTAGCACTCTTTGACACGCACACCCATTATCTATATTTTAATTACCTAGTCAAACATCCTGACTGATTGCTCAGTGTTCATGTTTATAGGCCCAGTCTCCACTGTCGCGCAAAAGGCAGATATGTGTATGGTGTATGTGTGTTTGTATATGAGAATTGTGCCACATACATAAAGATGGATTCCCCCAGAGCTGGAGTTACAGGTGAGTCCAACATTGGTTCTCTGGAATAGGAAGAAATGCTCTTCAGCCCTGAACCATCTCTACCCCCAAGTTGCACCTTTTTAGTAAAATGAATGTTACAGTACTTTAAGAAAAGCTGCCCTTGGGGCTAGGCCTGATGGTTCATGACAGCAATACCAGCATCAAGAGGCTGACAAAGGAGGACTTCAAGGCCAGCCTGGGCTAAATAAATGAATCTCAGACAACTTGGGCTGCATATGGGGACTCCATTTCAAAAACAACCGACCTGCCGTCAGAATTAAACAATGGCATGGCCCCAGTGCTCATAGCATGAGGCAGATGTTTGTTTTTCTGCAACACCTATATAGGGAGGTGCCAGGGCACTATTCTTATCCTTTTCCCAACAGAAAAAAAGCATAACAGCGACATAATAAAATGATACGTCATATTATTGGCAGTCGTGAAATATCTGTAAGAACATAAGCTGGTAGAAACTGGAACCTAAGCTAGTTCATTACTCGGCTACCTATTGGTAGTAAGCCTCAAACTTGAATATGCAAATCAGTCATCTGAGACTTTCCTTAAAACTCAGCAGGGCGTGGGGGAGGGAGGCCACAAGTGCTGAAAACTTGCGTATTTAATACAATCCTTGGAGATGCCAATATCTGGGCTCTACACCTAGACCTTTAGATTGGAGCTGCCCACCAAGGTCCTTCTGGGCCTTAACAGATGTGCCTGATCTGTAAGTACACATCGCTTTCTAAATTTCGAAAGACACTAAGTATCTACACAGGACATATATGCAGATCTTGAACTGCTATTTTATATTTGGTAAGTTAACTAGAGCGATTTTTTAATTCCTTACGTCACGCGCATTACATTAGGAGTGGGCCGTTTGACACTCCATTACGAACCTGGTAAAAATAATGCCTCTCAGGTAGTTCGAAAGCACATCTTTTATTGCACTGCCGGAAATAATACTTACTTTTTAAAAAGAACCACCAGCCAGTCTTCTCACTTCTGCTCAAGCTCCACCTAGTCTACTATCACTATCTGGTTCCCACGCTTGGAGATCACATAGCCTACAGGATAACTGAAGGCAGTTTCCAGCTCCGAGGCATAGCGGGACCAATTGCCCCAAGCGACGCTGAAGGGAACGGTGGGGAGCCCGCTACACCCTGCGGGCTCCTCCTCCTGCTCCAGAGGCGACCTCCCCAAGATGGCGGACGGCGACGAGTAGCTTCCGCTTCCGGTGTGAGCGACCCGGCTGGGGGGGCAAGATGGCGGCGGCAATAGGGGTCCGCGGCCGGTTCGAGCTGCCGCCTCGCTCTGGCCCAGGGTGGCTTCTCAGCCTTTCCGCTTTGCTAAGCGTGGTGGCTCGAGGGGCCTTGGCCACCACGCACTGGGTCGTCACGGAGGACGGGAAGATCCAGCAGCAGGTAGCGGCCAGGGTGCCCCTCTCTCCCCGTCAGGGGCATCCCCGAGCCGGGCCCCTGGGAGGCTCCGCGCGGTTCCGCCCCCAGCTCGCCTCCCCGTGGTCCCCGCGGGCCTCTCGACCCCGCGCCGCCCCCTCCCCCTGGGTCTCCCTGCCCCGGCTCTGCCGAGGGAAACTTCTCAGCCTTCCACCGTGGGGCCGCGCGCCGTCCCGGAACCGACCCTGGGGAACCTGGACTTGAGCTGGGGGGTTTAGGAATCACATAGGCATCGTTAGTTCTGCGTTGGGAGCCTGTGGGCCGGGTCCCGCGCGCCCCCTGCTCTTGCCGAGGAAGTAGAGAGCAGGTGGCAGTGCCGGGGAGTGCGCGAGTCCCAGGCCGGTGACAGCCAGGGTAGCTTTAGTGAATGGATCAATCACTTAAAGCGACTCCTCCAGTCTTCTCTCCCACCTGGTGGGATTTGTTTCAGGATATGGTGGTTTTAGGCTTTGCCGTTAGCCAGGTCTCAGGCTCATTAAAGACAACCCATTCTTGCACCTTCCGAAGGAATGCCAGAAGATGCCTCTGGTGGCATTGTCTGCATCATTCAGCTCTTAAGTGCCCTCATTTCATTGCGTCTTTATTTTTCATTGCTTCTTTACCCAGTTCCTGTGTCCCAGCCCGGCACGCAGCATATGCAGTTAGTTTACTAGATTATTGTATGCTTGAACTGATTTCTCAAAGGGCACACTGCTTTTCTTATGTAACTTTCTAATGCCCGCAGTTGCGCTTATACTGCTGATGCTTAGAGTACGTGTGTGTGCGCGCGCGTGCTCACGTTCCACCACAGACTCTTGTAAACTTAATGACTTTCAATGCTTGACAACAATCGGAAAACGTCCAGCAGACGTTTAAAAAGTGAAGTGTATACTCCATGCAATTGAAGCATAGTAACTCTAATGTTTTAACTAAAGTCGCGTGAAATTAGTGATCCTTCGGGTTAACTGTAGAAATACTAAATCTAAACAAATAATTTTAAAAAGTCAGCCCGTCTTTCTATTCTGCTGTTTACTCGCGTGTATTTATAGCTGTCTCCCATTTTAAAAGGTTTCTTTTCATGAATATTAAGCTCCAGCTTAATGTTCATTGAGCTCCAGCTGAGGCTTAAAAAGGTTCTCAGAAACCCTAGAAGATACAGTAAGGCAGTCTTTTCGACATAAGATTAGAAATCTTGTATCCATTTGTTGTTTTCATCTTTTGTCTGCTGTTGCTGGTTTTCTCTGAGGCCCTCATGAAGGGAGACATTGAATGAGTACTTACACTGCAATTTGGGGAGCTCTTCTCCTATTGGCTCTTTTGCTATATTGTTTCTGGCCACAGCTATTTATACTCTATGACATTGACTTCTCCTTCCCATTTTGGTGTCCTGCCACTTGGCTGAAAAAGTAGCCCATCTGAAAAGTGAAGGCTCATTGATGGATATGGATTGTTTATGTGCTGAAAATGCAATGGAAAAGTTAAATTGGATTTGGCTTTGTTAACAAATGCTGTCTTTGCACACTGGATCTACGTTTTAGAAGGGAAATCGAGGTTTTAGTAACTTGCCTCAGAAAAGGGCCAAATCTTCTGACTGCCTAGTCATCCCTTCAGTAAGTAGTTAGGCTTAAAGTTAAAAAAGCAAGTCTTTTTTACTTGTGACTTTTTAAATGACCCCTTTTCATTGACTTTTCCAGTTCTTCTCTGTACATTAAAAGTTGCAGCATTGAGTTCTGGCAGCCATGAAATTTTATTCTATAAAAAATAAAGTTGCACACAACCGTGTAATAACTGGAAGGTAGGGATAGAGAGAATGGAGTTAATCTAAAGGGAAATCAGTACAAATCAATAAAATAGAAATTGAATATGGTGGGCAGCTTTTGTTTTGCCTAACTCCTGTGTCCTTTCCTGGCAATAAACTTAATTCAGGCAAAACCTAATAAACATAGTTTAGATTACAGTCAGTGGTCACATTGGGTATATATTAGTACACAGATTTGGGGATACTGTAGTTCTGTTCGTAAATTCGAAGAATAGTTAGGCCTCAGTATATATACTGTACCCTAAACGGCATATGTAATTCCCACTGCTTGGTTCTTGCTTCTGTCACTCAGCCGAGAGCAGAAGTGTGGTTTCAGTTTTAAAATGACCTACTATCAAGAAGGAGCTATGGGCAAACTGAAGTAAAAATCTTAGAAAATTAGAGTGGCAAATCCCTCTCGGATTATTTGAATTCTTATATTTAAACTTTTTCTAGTTATATGTAAGTCACTATTTTTTTTACAGCATAGTCATTTTTTCACAGCAAATGTGAAGATGTTTATATGAATTAATAATCAGAACTGGAGCCAACTATGGTGGCACACAACTTTAATCCCAGCACTAGGGAGGCAATGGCAGGTGGATCTCTGAGTTTGAAGCCAGCCTGGTTTACTTATTTAGCAAGTTCTAGGCCAGCCAGATCTGCATAATGAGATCCTGTCTCTCAGGGGGGGAAAAAAAACATCAGACTTGCCCAAAGCGTATATTTAATTAGGGACATTTCCATCATTGCAGTTAGTTTTAAGTACAGCATGGAGTCTTTACCGGGAGAAGTGCATATTCATTGGGTTTATATCTCAAGCCTTAGCAGACCCTAAAGATCAATACCCACCAGTTCAACACTGCAGGCTTGTGACTGGGCAAGTGTAAAAATCCTCTTAGGTGGGTTGAGTTGGGGCTTCAGTCAGGCAGATCTACATTCCTGCAGTCAGTCTCTTCACAATAAAAACGGGTTGCTGCTGGCTACAGCAAGTGCCCAGTGCATGCCATGGAAAATCAGAGTGTTTCTTTTCTACAATCCCTGCATTAGCTAAGAAGCATACCTTCCTACCACTGAACTCCAGGAACGTGCTCTAGGGAGTCATGGAGTTGGGTTGTGAAGCGAATGCTCCATTTGCTATGTTTCTTCCCACCATAGACAGACAAAGATTAAGAAAAAGGCTGACCACAATTGCGAGCTTTTTCTCAACTTTGGGTTCTGGGATACCTTTTGTCATTCATTGCCCCCGTGCCTAGAAAAGAGAAAGACCATCTATCTGTCTTCATTGTCCTTCCTGCTGCTCTGACCAAATACCCTTACAAAAACACCTTAAGGGAGTTCACCACACCATATTACAGTCCCTCATAGGAACATGCAGAGATGTCAGGGTAGCAGGAACTTAAGGCAACCACTTTGAAGCAGTTACTCACATTACAGCCATAGAGAGCAGTGAGTTAACACATATAAGCCAGTGCTCCCCTCACTTTCTCCACCTTTTTACAGTCCAGACCCCAAACCCAGGGAATACTGTTACCCACAGAGGATGGGTCTTCCCATCTCAATTAATAAAACCAAGACAATTCCCACTGGCTAATTTAATCTAGCAGTCCCTCATTGAGACACGCCAGTGGTTCTAGATTGAGTCAGACTGACAAAACTGATGATCCTACTTTATATCTCTTATTTAAGCAAGGGTCCGTAACTTGAACTCAGTCTGTGGATTAGATGAGTGTGTGCTATTCACCAGTTAGTGTGAGGATCTACTGTGTTTTTTTTTTTTTTTTAGGCAATTAGGTTAAAAAAAAAAAACACCCCTTACATCATCCTAAAGTGTTCAAATGGGCTTCAGAGTTAGGTTTAGTGGCACACATCTGTAATGCCAGCACTTGGATATGGAGGCAGGATGGTCAGTAGTTTGTTATCTTTGTCAGTAGGTTATAGCAAGGTAATGGCCAGCCTGGGCTATGTAAGATCATGTCTCTAACACAGACTTGCGCTTGTGACACACAGGCACACACATTCACTTGGAAGAAGGAAAGCAAGCATGCTTTAGCTAGAGAATGTAGGCAACTTCTTCGTAATCATAACTGGGGCTGTTGCTGGGTGGTTTTGTGAAGAATAAGCTTCTAGACAATATTTTCAAGTATTTCTTATTTTTTAATTAAAATATAATTACATCATTTTCCCTTTCCTTCCTTCAACCCTTCCCAAATAACCCTCTGCTCTCTCTCAAATCCATGGCCCCTACTTCTTTAATTTCAGTTAAATACTTTTGCTGTTTAATTTTGATGTTCTTTGCTTAACCATAATGTAGCAGCTTTTCTTTCCCCTCCCTTCTTCTTCTCCTTCCTTTTTCTTGTTCTTTGTTTGTTTGTTTCTTGAGACAAAGTCTCATGTAGCCTAGGCTTGCCTCAATATAAAAGTCTCATGTCAATAGACTTACCTCAAAGTAACTGTGTAACAGAGGCTTGTCTTGAACTCTTTGATCATTCTCTTACCACCTTTCAAGTGTTGAGATTATAAGAATACCCATCAGGCCAAGGTTTTTTTCTCCCCCCACCCCAATACCTGCTAAATAAGGAATGTTAAGTAAATTTTTGGATTAGCCTACAGACCCTCTGCAGTCTCTAGTATCCTGTTTAGTTTTTGCGAGTTGTTTTGTTTTGTTTTTTATTTGTTTTAGAAAGGTTCTCATGTATCTCAGGCTAACTTCAGACTCACCATGTAGGATGACTTTGAGCTTTGAACTTTGTAACTGTAAGGTTACAGGTGCATGCTTCCATGCCTGGTTCATCTCCTATCAAGTGAACTCTTGAAATGTGCTAGCTAAGTCTCTGCCTTCAGGAAGAATCTCTTTTGTTACCCACTGTCTCCACAGTGTAACATTTGTTTTCTTTCTTTCTTTCTTTTTTTCTTTGGATTGAAGTTTTCTTTTATCGTCTCACTTCCTAATAAAAATTCATATGGAAACAGAAAAAAAAACCAGTATAATCAGAATAATCTGGAACAACTGAAAGACTGCTTGGTGAATCACCATTACTAATTTCAACTTATACTACAGAATTAAAATCAACATGTTTTGGGCATAAAAACATAAACATTTGTCAATGAAGTAGAATTGAGTGCCTACATTTCAATCCATGGTTCTACAGTAGGGGGATGGGGGAGGGAAATGGGAGGAGGGGAGGAGGTGGAAATTTTTAATAATAATAAAAATAATAAAAAGTTAATAAGAAGCCTGAAAAAAAGCATTTGTTTTCTTTACCACTGTTTCCTTCTCCTCTAAAGTTAGAACCATCAAGTTTTAAATTTAGTGTCAGGGGAGTATTTTCTGTGGGGAAGGAATTCATAAAGAAAACACATTACAGGGCTAGAAAGATGGCTCAGTGAGTGAGGTGGCTCACTGTTAAGAGCACTGACCACTCTTCCAGAGGACCCAGGTTCAATTCCCAACACCCACATGGCAACTAACAACTGTCTGTAACTCGAAGACCTGACACCCTCACAAAAAACATACATGCAGACAAAACACCAATGCAAATAAAATAAAAATAAATTATTTAAGGTAAAAAAGAGTACACGTTACAACTTAGTAACCTTTTTCATACATCTAATGAGTATCATTTAGTAGTGACAATAATTATAAGCATATTCATCTACAGTAGCATGCATTTTGTGCTGTTGGAAGTACACGTTTTTCTACTCATCACCCAGTAAGTGGAAGAATAGAAAGAAACATAAGAGCAAATGTGGAAATAAATGAAGGCTTGTCCAATCTGTTTTTCCATTTAGATTATTTCAGCCGAGTATTTCATAGTACATTTAGGCTAAGTGATAATGAGAGGAGAGGGAACTCAAATGTATGAGTTTATTTGGTGACTGTGATCCTCTGCCTTCAGCCAAGCAGATGTCTAGGAAGCACAGATGCTTTTCCTTGCTCACAGTGAAGTTCCTCACAGTGCTGATGCATGAAAACTGATCCTTTTGGCAAGGCATACATGCTAAGTGACTCTCAGCAACTCTTGCCCAAAGAAGAGATACACCACATGCGTTTGACAAAGAGGCCAAAGTCCCTATGGCACTGCTCTTCAGTAGGTTAGAAGTGGATGGACTATTTGATTTTGGATCCGATGGTGATTTAGGCAGATCTGAGAGGAGTTTCGCATGCACAGTAACTCAGCTGAGTTTCGGTATTTTTTAAGAAAGGAGATCACCTGGTTATGGTGTACCCAGGATATGACCCAAATTCTTCCACAACTTCTAGCCTAACCCTTCCTTTTCTCTAGCCCTTCTATAATCATCCGTCAGTACCTAACCCTCCAGCATCACACCCACACACACGCACGCACGCACGCGCATTTTGCTCTCTTTGCTACAAGCTTCCCTAGGTATGTTACGTTCTCCCTTGCTTCTGTCCTCTGCACATGTAGCAACTTTGTTGTCATTTTCTTTGTGTTTTCATAGCATGCTGAATTTCTTTCTGAAAGCCTTTACTGTTCCATGTTCTGTCCATTTGCTTAATCTTTTTTTCTTTTTTGGTGGGGAGGTCTTTCAAGTCAGGGTTTCTCTGTATAACTGTCCTGGAACTCACTTTGTAGACCAGACTGGCCTCGAACTCACAGAGATCCGCCTGTCATTGCCTCCCGAGTGCTGGGATTAAAGGTGTGTGCCACCACCGTCCGGCCCATTCACTTGTCTTTGGTTCCTTTGGACACTCACTGCAGTGGTCCCAAGAGGGTCTGAGTACATCCACCTCCACCACTTCAGTCCCTCCTGTGCTGTCAGCTATGGGTGTAACTCTTGACCGCCTGCTGGGAATAAGCGTGTGAGTGGACTCCACCTCTTGGACATTTACAGTTGCCTTTATGAAGCTGGTGCTCACTAGTCTGATGATCATCTGGAGACAGCCTGTTGGAAGTCTCAGACTTGTGGAAATTTTTGAAAGATACAAGTTGATTCAATTGATGAGCCCTTCAGCCCTCAGGCCTGTGGAATAGACAAGGGCTGTTAACCTCAGAGACCACTTTTGCCCAGCTGTTATTGATCAGGTTATGCTCTGTAAGGGATAACATCCTCTCTTTCACTAGGGTTACATACAAAAGATCAGCTTTATTGCCCAGACATGTAAATGTGTCAAGAAGCAATAAGAAAAACAGTGAACAAGAAAAGTAAGAGGAGAATGAGAAAGCCAGGCGGTGTAGACATGGGCTGACAGCTACACTGCTGAGCAGGGGTTACAATCAGCTGTGGGCCCAGCAGCTGTTGTAGTTTGGAAGCAAACAGAGGCATGCTGGCAGTGAGGAATATGAGGTCAAGTCAAATATTAGGTCAGATTTGCACTCCGGAATATGGAGAACAGTACCCATGTCTCAGTGATACTCCCTGATGGCAAAAGCTAAAACAGCAGAAGCTCCTGTGTGTGGTTCTGCAGCAGATAACTCAAGAGTCATGTGTGTACTCTTTGTTCTCTTAAAGCCAATCCAGTCAGCCCGTTATCCCTACAGCTCTCATAAGGACACCCAGGACTTCTCTCATTGCCACACTCAGCTCTGAGAAACCTCAACAATCGTACTTAACCTCTTAGCAACCCAGTGGCCTCCTCCTACCTTACTGAACTGTTTACTTTCATGATTGCCAAGACACAGACTCTATTTTTCTTCTGAGCCCCTTGTCCATGACTTTTGTTCTTTTCTGCTTGATTCCCCTTTCCTTGATGACTTTTACTGGCTGGTGTGCTGTCTTGCTCCCACCTGATGGTCTCATGCAGCCTCCTGCCATAAAATTTGACCTGTGAAGCCTTCCAAATCTCATCTGAGCTCCATGTCTCCTGGGAGTCTCCACTCAGAGTGGCATATGCCTTAAACCCACCCCACCCCAGACCTGTTCCATTCACCAGATTGCTGAGACACAAAAGACTGGTGTTCTTGACTTTTTCATTCTCTACTTCATACCCAGCCTGAAAATCAGCTGCCACTGTTACTTCCAAAATGCTTCCCAATGCAGCCATGTGTTTCCACTTCACTTCTGTAGCCCTAGCCCAGACTAACTCTGCCTCCATCCTGCTCTGCTGACAGTTCTTAGCTGGTCTTCCCACTTCTCTTGTGCCCTAGATGGTCTGTCTGTTCTCCCCAGAATCACTGAAAATGTTTTTTGTATTTTAAATACATGTGGCCACATCAGTCACTCTCAGATAGGACAGATAGGAGGGAATCAGAGAACATGAGAGCATTGGTTTTCCAATCACACATGAAGATGAATAGCTAGGTTCTGCTATAGCTTACAAGGCCTGAGAGACCAGAGGCCTGCTCACCTCTCCAGCCTCAGGTCCCACTGTCCATCTTAGGTGATGTACTGGGTTTCAACCTTCAAAGCTGAAATAGTCTTTGGGGCAATTCAAACTTAGCAAGTTTCTGCCTTTGGACCACCCTCTACAGATGCCATCATAGCTCAGCTTGCCTCTTTTTTCAGGTCTGTTCAGATGGCATCTCTTACATACTAAAACATTTCTTCCAACACTGTCTACTTCCTCTGCTTTATTCTTTGTAGCACTCACTGCTGGCGCTATATTATAGCATTTATGTTTTATTTCCTGTCCACTCAAGAAGGCACCAGCTTTGTCCTTTTCAATGAAGTAACCTCAGAACTGAAAACAGTGCCTGGCACATAGTATGCCCTCAAGGAATACTGAATAAGTGAGAAAAGCATGTTTGCATACAGTATTTTTTTTTTTTTTTTTTGGTTTTTCGAGACAGGGTTTCTCTGTGGTTTTGGAGCCTGTCCTGGAACTAGCTCTTGTAGACCAGGCTGGTCTCGAACTCACAGAGATCCACCTGCCTCTGCCTCCCGAGTGCTGGGATTAAAGGCGTGCGCCACCACCGCCCGGCTTGCATACAGTATTTTTACCTGCAATATTTACACGTGTCAGCATACTCATAGGCCACCATCATTTTACTGGTCTGGAGCAGGGAAGGTGTGCTTACTTGAAGGTGACAAGAGGGTTCCTTGATTCCTGTTACAAATAGAAAAACTTGGACAAGCTAAATCCTAAGAGCATAGTGTCTCTGAATAAGAATTGTAGGATGTTCCCCGGCCACATCACAATGAGTGTTCTTCCTCAAAGTTTCTTGTATTTGCAAACACTTTTATGAATTTCTCTTGTAAACATACAACTGGGAACATTTTGTCTGATGACTAACTTGCTAGCTTAAAACCACAATAAAGTAAAAAGCTTCCTTCTTGGTTAAGACTTGATAGTAACCAGTTGAATGAGTATTCTATATGTATTTATCCAGTGTTCTTGGCAGGCTTTTAGAGTCTTCAGGTTTTTTTACTGTCAAATAATGCTATGGCAAGTGAGTGTGCCTCTTTGTATCCTGCCCATGAGTATTTGTAAGGTGAATTCTTAGAAATGGAGTTAACTGGTTTAAAGAATGTGTTACTCTTAATTTCCTTAGGTATTGGCAAATTATCAAGCTAAAGGAGTATGTCAGTATATGAATGTTGTGATTGTTTTGGCTCTTACTCTTTTGGCTCTTTTGAGGGTCACACCACCCAGCTCCCAAATAAATCACACACAGAGGCTTATTCTTAGTTACGAATGTCCAGCCTTCACTTGGCTTGTTTCTAGCCAACTTTCCTAATCTTAAATTATCCTAACTCTTAAATATTAAATTGTCTATCTTTTTGCCTCTGGACTTTTATCTTTTCTTACTTCTACATATCTTACTTTCACTCTGACTCCATGGCTTGCTGTATAGCTGAGTGCCTGGCCCCCAATGTCCTTCTCTCCTTGTTCTTGTTCCTCCCTCCCCTTCTCCAGATTTCTCCTTCTATTTATACTTTCTGCCTGCCAGCCCCACCTAGCTTTGCTCCTGCCTCACTATTGGCCTTTCAGCTCTTTATTAGGACCAGCAGGTGTTTTAGACCGGCAAAGAATCACAGCTTCACAGAGTTAAACAAATACAGCATAAACAAAAGTCATATGCATTAAAATAATATTCCCCAACAGTTGAAAATGCCCAACAGTAGTTGGGATATGCAAAACCTTTGTTCATAATTTCACTTAAGGAAAAGATCATGCATTGCCCTGAGTTAAACAGCACTGTAGCATCAGTAAGAGTGACAAACAAAAAGCCACCTTCAGTTGCATCTTCGTGTCTTCCCAGAAAAATTACACTTTTATCATTAATGTGTGTTTCCTACTTGTATTGCAGTAAAAGAAAGCTTCATATTGGTTTCATCCCCTGACCAGTGGGTTAGTAATGAGGTGAACTACATCCAGTTACTCTCTTTAGGATGGTGATTTCCAGCATAAACTAGCAAAGTTATCCTCAGGCCATTTCCTTTCACCTCAGTAACAGTATGGCCCCAGTGTCTCGCCCTGATTGTAATGTCTTTTCTACGATTTGAGTAACCCAGTTATTGAACTAAGAATTTTAGAGCTCAAATGTGGTATTATATCTAGGCATAGTGAGTGCTTATATTATTTTCTATTGTTGCTGTTTAGGAAGAGAAGGGGAAAGAGAAGACCACAAACTTAATGATTTTAAACAACCCAAACTTATTGCCCTGCAGTTAATAAGGCTGGAAGTCAACCTGAGACTCAGAGGCATAGTCCAGAGGACAGCAGCACTGTGCATCTTTCTGGAAGCTCTGGGCAGTGCCCACCTTTTCGAATGACTGCGGCTGCCAGTATTCCATGGCTCTTGGCATTGTATCTTCAAACTCAGCAGCAGTGCATGCCTCTGACTTTGTTTTCTTTCCTTGTCTGTCTCTCTGTGGCCTACCGTGTGTGTGTGTGTGTGTGTGTGTGTGTGTGTGTGTGTGTGTTCTTGCACATGTGCACACTCTCCCTCTTCCATATAATTTCACAGTACCCACCTGATATCCAAGCTGTGATCTCTTTCCTAATTAAGACAGACTGATTAGCAACAATTCATCTGGTTAACATCTTAATTCTCATTTGTCATACAGCATAATGTATTCACAAGATTAGGGATCTGAGCATGCTTTGGGCCATTTTTTGCCCGCTGTTATTTGTTCAGTACTTATTTACTGCTTGAGTTAAAGTCACATTTGAGTTACATATAAAACAGCTATCTATAAACAGCAATTGGGAGGAAGAGGCAGGGAAATCAGGGGCTTCACATTTGACTTCAATTACATAGGAGTTTGAGACCAGCCTGTCTCAAAGGAGAAAACAGCAACAACAGAATCAGCTACATTGCTTTCTTACATGTTGACAAGAGCTTCTTGACAAATACACGGAGAAATAATGTACGACTCTTGTCATCTCATCCAACATTTTAGTTTCTTTTCTTGGAAAGTTACAAATAGTCTAGCTGAAAGTACATTGTTTATACATATTCCCTGTGTCATAAATTCTAATTCCACTGTTGAAAGGGTGAAGACTGGAGAAATCCTGGAACTAGCCAGCCAGCCTAGCCTAATCAGTGTCCTTAAGAGAGAGTGTCTCCCCTCTAAAAGGAAAAAAAAAAGGAGAATGGCTGTCTTGGGGAATAGCCTTCCACTGTGCAAATGCACACACATGTACCACACACACATATGCACAAATGTGTGTAAGTTTTCATGGTTATAGCCAGGAGCCTAAGTAGAGCTGGACTGATATTTCAAACTGCAGTTCTCCGAACCTGAAAGAAGGTGAAAGTCCATCATGGCTTAACTTGAAGGGTAGTTGGGTGGAGAGTATTGACAGCAGACCTGCCTGACTCAGCCCATCCCCTTAAAACTCATCCGGACTACCAGGGTATGACCACAGCTGGCAGCACAGGTGCAAAGGTTCCTTGGCCAGTTCTTTGACAATGGCAATAGATTAGACTTCAGATAAGATTTAAAGAGAAAGGAAAGGTCCAGGAAAGACATTTAGCTGGTATTTTGGAGTCCTTCTCCTTGGACAAGAGCTGTCTATGTGAATACTAAGAGAAAGCTTCCCTCCTGACATTGACTTTTACTTGTCATTGCAGTTTGTTTAAAATTAAATAAAATTGTTTCCTAGTATGCTCAAGTTTGATGTTTACAAAGATAACATACTTATAGGTAGACGTTTTCATTATAAATTTAAGCAATGTGCACTCACTATTGAAAAGACAGGAAACACAAATAAGATAGTCACCTGAGTTCCATTAACTAGAGCCATACTTTTAAAATATTGTATATAAACTATCAAATTTAAAGTGAAGCGGGAGAAATACTTTTAAGTATAAAAGAATGGCCAATATAAAGCCCACAAAGAGATTGAGATTAAAATGTATTCCTGTGTTCCTCAAGGCTTACGGAAATTCACTGTTGGTAGAAATTTCAGTTGATTCAACTATTTTGGAAAATGTTAGCAAAAACCATGAAGTGTATTCCCTCTGACTTAGACATTCTCTTCAGAGAGAAGAACTTATCTGGACTGCTGTCCCGAGAACATGTGTGGAAGGATGCTCATCACAGTTTTGTTTTTTTAAGAAAAATAATGAGTAACCTAAATTTTAGGAATAAAGTAGGGCTTTGTTAACCCCGAGCTAGGTTAGCATTGAGAGGCTGAGGTAGGAAGAGCACGAGTTCAAAGCTAGTCTGCTCACACGATAACAACCTGTCTCAAAACAAAATATTAACCATGAAAATTGAGGTTGAACTAGGGATACAGTTGGCAGAATGCTTGTGTTCATCCCCAACACTGCATAATTGGGTGTAATAACCCACCCCTGTAATTCTAGCACTTGGGAGGTGGGTCAGAATTTCAAGGTCATCCTCAGTTTAACAGAGACTCTGTGTCAAAAATAAATTGGCAGGTGTTGGTGGTGCACGCCTTTAATCCCACCAATTGGGAGGCAGAAGCAGGTGGATCTCTGAGTTGGAGGCAGCCTGGACTACAAGTGAGTTCCAGGACTGCAGGGCTAGACACAATGAAACCCTGTTTCAAATAACCAATAAACAAATAAATAAAAATATGTCAGGATTTGGGAAGATGTCTTCATAAATAACGTGCTTTCCCTTCAGTCCTAGAGCCCACAGGAGTCCAAGTGCAACGGCACATGAATATAATCCCAACAATGGGAAAGCAGAAATAGAAATCTTGCTGGCTTGTCCATCTAGATGAGTTACTGAGAGACTGTCTCAAAACTTCAGGTAGAGAACAGCTGAGTAGGGCACTCTGGCCTTTGTGCATATGTGAGTACACACACGCTCAACACAACACACACACAAATAAATAAATAAATGATGGGGTGGTAGCTTGGTCAGAAGTGCTTGCTGTTCAAATATGAGGACCTAAATTCAGTCCCCACCACCCACATAAGAAGCCAGTAGTAGCACATTCTTCTCATCCCAGGACTGAAGACATTCCAGAGCAGAAACAGGAGGCTCTCTGCAGCTTGTTGGCTAGCCAGGCTAGCCTAATTTGCAAGTCCCAAGTTCTGCTAAGAGATCCTGTCTCAAAATAGAGTGATAGATGAAGCTGACCTCTGGTCTTCACGTGCACATGAACACGAACACATATGCCTGTATATACACATAATAAGGAGATAAGATTAATGATTCAACTGTATTTACTGGGAGAGACTTTCAATAAAATGGGCAGAGGAATGGGCAGGGGAAGGACTCAATACACTAGAAATTCTTCCCATTTAAAACATTAGGCAGTGGTGGCTCATGACTACAATCCCAGTATTCAGGGAGGCATGGGCAGGTGGATCTCTGTGAGTTCAAGACCAGACCAATCCACAGAGTGAGTTCCAGGACAGCCAGAGCTACATAGAGAAACCTTCTCGAACTCCAGCCCCCATTTCTATTCTCCTAGTTTTTAGACAGGGTCCCTTCCCAGACCTGGTTGTTTGCTGCTGACACGCCCCAAGGATACACATGTCACCACTCCCAGCTTTCTCCGTGTAGGTTCTGGAGCTTGAATTCAGGCCCATGTGCTTACATAGCAAACATTGTTCTGATGGGGTCTTCTCTTTAGCACTGGAAGAAGCCTTTAGCTGCAACTGTGAAAATCATCCTTGCTCCAAGCAAGTAAAGATTAGATGGGCAAATTGAAAATGTGCCAGTCTCATTCATTTTAATATTAGAATTTTTCCACAGAAGTATATTCAGGCTGATAAAAATGTGATAGAGGTCATGTTTAAAAGTTAGAAGAACCTGGAAGTCATCTAATTGGGTCTTCTCAGCTGATAGACAGGGAAGTACCTCAGGCAATTTGATTCAGTTAGTCAGGGACAAACAGTGAGGGGCATACTTGTTCTGACCTCTGGAGGGCTAGCCATTGTACCTCCAGTGGAACATCAAGCAAATGTGGCATCAAGACAGTGTCCTCAAATAGCCAGCGTTGTGTTGTCTACATACCATACACCTCAGAACATATTACATACGAACAGTAGAAAGAGAAGTACAAATGGCAGTTAAAGAGTGTAATGCCTGATGATACAGGAGTATGTGTGCATGTAATATCTGATGATGTAGGAATATGTGTGCATGTAATACCTGATGATACAGGAGTATGTGTGCATGTAATATCTGATGATACAGGAGTATGTGTGCATGTAATGCCTGATGATACAGGAGTATGTGTGCATGTAATATCTGATGATACAGGAGTATGTGTGCATGTAATGCCTGATGATACAGGAGTATGTGTGCATGTAATGCCTGATGATACAGGAGTATGTGTGCTTAAAATTCTTGATAATACAGGAGTATGTGTGCATGTAATATGTGATGATGTGGGAATATGTGTGCATGTAATACCTGATGATACAGGAGTATGTGTGCATGTAATACCTGATGATACAGGAGTATGTGTGCTTAAAATTCTTGATAATACAGGAGTATGTGTGCATGTAATATGTGATGATGTAGGAATATGTGTGCATGTAATACCTGATGATACAGGAGTATGTGTGCATGTAATGTCTGATGATGCAGGAATATGTGTGCATGTAATACCTGATGATACAGGAGTATGTGTGCATGTAATACCTGATGATGCAGGAGTATGTGTGCATGTAACACCTGATGATACACCTGAAATACTAGTAGTGCATTACAAATTCAAGACTGACATATTAACTAGTTAAAAACAACGCAAGGATAAAGAAGAAAACAAATATGAGCACTGTCCTAGTTCCCTTTTATGTTGTCGTGACAACATACCCTGGCAGAGACAACTTAGGAGAAAAAGAATTTATTTTAATGTACAATTTCTAGTTATAGTCCATAGCAGGGAAATCGTAGCAGAAGGAGCTTGAGGTAGCTGGTCACATCACATTCATAATTAAAAACAGCAAAGAGCACTTGCATACTATTCAGTTTAATTTACCCACTTTTATACAGACTAGGATTCCTTGTTTATAAAATAATGGCACCCACAGTGGTTTGAACCTTCTCACATAAATTAATGTAATTAATACAATTATTCACAGACATGCCCATAGACCACTTTATGTTAGATAATTCTTTACTGATAATACCTTCCTGGGCAATTCTATGTTGCATCAAATTGATAGTAAAAACTAACTTATCAGTGGTCCTGAAGATCCAAAATGGCATGATATCCAAATGATAGTAAACATTATATAGATATCCAAGAACATATTCCTATTTGAACCTCTTTATAAACAATGTTGAATCACAAATTGTTGATGTCTTCATGTATGTATGTATGTATGTATTTTTGCTCTTCAAGACAGAATTTTTCTATGTAGCTCAGACTGTCCTGGAACTTGGCCTCGAAATCATCGATCCACCTGCCTCTGAGTGCTGGGATCAAAGGGATGAGTCATCACCACCTGGTTGCAAATTGCTTATTTTTATTAGTTCGTTTTAGATACTGATGATTTTGCAATGTCTCTTATTTCTACTCTTATAGTACATTTGTACCCTTTCTGAAATAGAAGAATGGTTCCACTTTCTCACTCTTCCCCACCTTCTGGTATAAATTTGAATTAAGATATTATCATTAGAGATGGAAATGAGATTTAGTAATCAAGTTAGATCTCATAAATCCTGGCTAATTCTTATATCCCGATCAACCCATCTCTAATAATCTGTGTAGCACCAGTCTTACCAGGAAAGATTCAGCATGTCTGACCTGGTGGCTTGCTTCATCGCATCTGCCGTGGAGAGGAGAGGCATGGCGTCTGCCTCACTTCCTCTTCCTCCCAGCATTCTGTTCTGTTTACTCCACCCCACCTATGTTCTATCCTATCAGGCCAAGCAGTTTCTTTATTAATTAACCAATGAAATCGACAGATTGATATATGACACTCCCATATCATTTGTTAATCAGTTTTCACACTGCTGCTAGAAGAAGAGGTTTCCATGTACTTTCATATATTAAAGTGAATACCATGAAGAGGTTAGAAAAATCACTATGTATGAATTAACATCACTACAGAAATGTGTCATTTCCTGCTATAAATGACCACTGACAATTGATTGGCTCAAACTTGCCTTCCTAGAACATCAAACATGTTTGTACCCTAAGTTGGTTATTTTGTTTATGATGTTCACCCTTATCTAACTTGGCAGTGGATCAGTTTCCATCTGTTGCTGTATGGATTTACTGAATGCACTATCTTAGGGCCCTGATTGGAGATCAGACATTCACAATGTCTGGATTCAGGGCTGAAGAGATGACTCAGCAGTTAAGAGCACTGGATGCTCTTCTAGATGACCCAGGTTTCAAATCCTAACACCCACGTGGTTCACAGCCATCTGTATCTCCAGTTCCAGAATATTCAGCATCCTCACTCACATAGACATACATGCAGGCAAAACACCAATGTACATGATAAAAATAAATCATTTTTAAAAGTCCTGGTTCATTAGAGAAAGCAACAAGAGAGATCTATAAAAGTGCACTTGATAGGAGTAAAACATTTACTGCTGTTTTATATTATTGGGTGTGTGTACTCATACACTCTAAGGAAAAGAAAGCTGAATTGCCTGGCATATTTTGTCTTCTTTGGTGGAGTGTAACCTGTAGGCCCAGAAAATGCATCTTTTCCTGGCACAGAATTAAGTCCACAGTTACATTTCAAATGCCAGCTCCGTTTTTCCCTGTAGTATAATTTCTCTAAAAAGGGCAGCTAAAAACGATTCTGCCTTTTCTTTGTGATTTTGGGCCTATGAGCATCTTTTGCATTATCAGGAAATGGAAATTGGTAGTATTGGTAGTTTCTTTTTTCTTTTTCTTTTTTTTTCTTTTTTTTTTTTTGAGACAGTAAAATGTAGCCCAAATTGGCCTCAAACTCATAATAATCTTGCCTTGTGCTCTTGAGTATTATGATTAAACTTCCTCTCTCTGAGACCTCTTGGTTTTGATCCTGAAGGTCTTTAAATGCTTTAGATTATGCCATTGTATCATTCCTTTCCCCACTGCACAGAGAGAGTGTAGGAGTATATAATTCCAAGTGTCCAGTCAGTGGGCCAGGCCTATAGAGACTTTCTAAGCACATGGACGAGTGTATGCTCTGGTATTTACAAGACCATTAAGCAGACACTCGTTTATAATTTTCTGAGGAAAGGAACTCAAAAGGAGAGGTTTCCATGCTTGGCACCAAGATAATTGCCATAACATTTTAGAATTTAAGACCTTGACATCACTGCAATAAAAATATGTGTCAGGTCATAAGCTAAACCTTTATCTGGCAAAGATCCACACCATTTGCTGTCACCTCAAAAAGAGAAACCCAGCTGTCGGCTACCTTTTCTGTCAGCTAATAATTTCATCCTGGTGTCTCTGTATCTTCACTAGACCCTTCACTGCATCTTTACTAATAATTTTATCCTGGTGTCTCTGCATCTTCACTAGACTCTTTACTGCATCTTTACTGCATCCAAGGAAATGCAGCACACTTCCCTCACAATGGAATGAGAAGTCTGGTACAACCATGTCTATGTCAGCACTTCTAAATCTAAGAGTAAGGTTATTCATCCTCTAGCTCTGAAATGTTAAGTCTTCATCTGTCTTAATATTCCTGCAAGTCCTTCAGATAGCAAATAAACAATGGACTTGGGTGTTTGAGACAGAAGGACTGTTCCCCCACTTCCTGCCCCTCTTGCTTCTTAGTTTTCTGGAAACTCCATTGAATAGCTGCTGCTTGAGGTCCAGGCAGATTGCAAGTAAACAAGCACTCTTTGCTTCCTATGCAAAGCTTTTTATATTCAGGCCGCAGGCTATAGCTTTTATGGGGTTTTTTTCTTTTTGTTCCATTCCATAGGACAGTGTCCCTCTCTATTGCTTTATTGATAAGATTAGGTATCTGAAATCCGTTCAGCTAAAAATGTTGTGGTGAGCGTCTTGTATATAGGTTTGTCTCCCTGTTTCAGAGTACCTCAGTTTCCTGGGGTTTGTTTTGCTAAGTGAAGGATCATGTAGTAACGGGGAACATGTTGGTGTATGTTGTAGATAACCCTGAAAAAGTGAGAGCAAATCTCTAAGCCTACTATCAGTATGTGGGGTTCATCTTCCTACATTTGCAACCATATAGTCGCTTGATCTGTTGGTCAGAGAGCCCACACTAAGTAATAAATCTTATATTATCTTTGACTTATGACTTCTCCAAATGGCCTTACAAAAATGTATTTTTAACGTCTTCTTTTTTTTATCACTTCCACGTCTATTCAGATATGAAATGTGCTGTCAAAACTAGGCAGTCTGGTTTTTGTTTTGTTTTGTTTTTTGCTATTACAGATGTGAAAAATATTTAAAGGAAATTATTTTATTATTTGATATGGGATTCCCCTCTGTATGCTTGAATATGTTTTATTGCTATTGATTAATAATGAAGCTGCTTTCTGCCAATGGCTTAACAGAGTAAAGCGAAATGGAAAATCCAAACAGAGATATAGAGAGAGTAGGCAGAGTCAGAGAAATGTGGTTGCCAGAGGAGAAAGATGCCCAGAACTTTACCAGTAGACCACAAGCCTCGTGGTAAAAATATAAAATAATAGAAATGGGTTAATTTAAGATGTAAGAGCTTAAGCTATTGGCAAAACAGTATTGCAAATAATGTAGATTCTGTGTGATTATTTTGAGTCTGCGCAGCCAGGAACGAAAGAGCAGTCTCCTCCTACAATTGTTTGTTACCAAGTACTTCTCTTCCTTAGTTTACTCAAGGCGCTGAAAATGAACCCTAGGACTCTGCATGCTGAGCTCACCTAGCAGCCCCTCCTGCCCAGATTCAGTCACCTCCACCTACAAAGCAATCACTGTTGATATGCTCTGTAAACTTACTGAGCAACTGGCACAAACTAGAATTGTGATAGGACAACAGTTGAAATCATTAAATGGAACTTTATTAGTCTAAATAGACATTAATGAGTTTAATTTACTTATTTACTGCTTTCTTGTAGGTGGATTCACCAATGAACTTGAAGCATCCCCATGACTTAGTCATATTAATGAGACAAGAAAATACAGTTAACTACCTCAAAGAATTAGAGGTGAGGCAACTGGACATAAGATGCACAGCTGAAACGTCTACCTCTTAAGAGCCGATCATGTTCAGAGAACTAGAACATTTCATTAAGCCCAATTCCTGTGACTTTTATAGGAATACAGTTTTAGATCTTGCTTTGAGGTGGGGTTTTTCAAAACAATTAATTTCTCAAATTACTTTGTCAAAGCGGAGTGTGTGTGTGTGTGTGTGTGTGTGTGTGTGTTATCAGGTAATTTGCCCCACACAGTTTTACACATGTATATAATACATACTGACTACTCCCCCCCCACACTACCTCTGTCTACACTCATTCTCTCCATCAAAGTGATTTGAGTAATGGAGGCACAGAATATCCTGGTGGAGGTATCAACCTAGTTCTCCTT
Source organism: Microtus oregoni (assembly GCF_018167655.1). Classification (NCBI taxonomy): domain Eukaryota; kingdom Metazoa; phylum Chordata; class Mammalia; order Rodentia; family Cricetidae; genus Microtus; species Microtus oregoni. The sequence goes on along the minus strand of NW_024543975.1, from coordinate 2,192,871 downwards.
CACTTTTCCTAGAGTAGGGTCTATATCATTGCTCCCATCCCCACCCCAGTATGTGCTAGGTGCTCTCTGGAGAAGAGGACTGTGCTCTCTGGTATAGTCTGAAAAGAGTTGGGGCGGGGGGGGGGGGGGGAGATAGGAAACAAAAGAAAGGAACTGGACATGGTTGCTCACATTTGGAATCAAAGAAGCAAATAGATGTCTGTGACTTTGAGGTTAGCCTGGTCTAATTAGAGTTCCAGGATTATGCAGAGAGACCTTGTCTCAAAAAGAAGAAACCAGGCAGGTAGCGCACACCCACTATCCCAGCTCTTGAGTCCCGAGCCAGTCCAGTGTGCATGGAGAGCTACTGTATCCAAACAGAGAAAAAGTTCTCATGAAACCTAAAAGTTATCATTTCCATTCATTCTGAAGAAGTAAAAACTAGGGTGCACATAAAATAAAAATAAATAAATAAAAATCTAGGGTCTCATCTGTGGTCTTTTCTTGTTATGAAATCAAAAAGTCTTAACCAGTTTGTACCATGAAAGCTTGAAAGTTATGGAAAAATAAAATAGAGTTTTGTATAATGAACAAACCAAGCAGCATTTTTAGACACTGATTTTTACCATTTATATCTACGAGCTGGGTTTGCTCAATAACGTGCAATAATTGGAAAAATTAAATTTCCCCCCATAAACTATCTACTTGAAAGTAGTAAATTATATCTCAATCTTAAGGAAACTAAGTAATAGAAAAGTCATGTGCCAGGTGAGAGAAAGTATTGGGAGTAAGCAGAAGGAAATTGTGTGGAATGGAGTGCTGTACAGGAAGGGACCCTAAGGACCGGCTCAGTTTAGCCGGAAGAACTAAAACAAGACCCGCTCAGGTTCTCAAGGCAGACACAGCAGAACTAGAGGCAGAAGACTTGTGACTTGTTCTTTCTTTTTTTTTTTTTTTTTTTTTGGTTTGGGGAAATTTTGTTGTTTTTCTCTCTTAGTTTGCTTTCTATTAAAAGCAACATGACTTCCCCTCCAAACTTGGGAAGGAAAGGGTTTATTTGGCTTGTGCATCCACATCACAGTCCATTGTGAAAGGAAGTCAGGGCGGGAAGCTGGAGGCAGGAACTGAAGCAGAAACCATGAAAGAACATGGCTTACTAGCTCATCGTCAGTGCCCCTTTTTATAACTCCCAGAACTGCCTGCCCAGGACTGGCATCTCACCAATCATTTTAATAAAGGAAGTGCTCCCACACACTTGCCTGTGGACCAGTCTGATGGAGGCATTTTCTCAGTTAAGGTTCCCACTCCCAGATAACCTTGTGTCAAGTTGTCAAAAGAGAGGAGAAAAAAAAACCACTTCACTAGTACAGTCTTGTGGGCACTGAACCCAGAACACACCCGGCAAACCCCATACTACTGAGCTGTGTCTGTGCTCCCAGTGGCTTACCTCTTACCTTGAAAGTCAGATCCTGTTAAAATAAGTCAGTAATTCATTTTCAGACCACAGTAAGCCCTGAATTTCATTGACATAAATTCAGACTGGTACCTCTATTAGCATATACTTGTCTATGGATATTTAATTTGTGTGCAGTAAAAGGGAAAGGCTTTTGGTACCTGTGAATTTTTACCTACAGATATAGTGTTCTTAGAACATAGAACTCAGTGTTGCAATATTTTAAAATAAATCTCTCACCCTGCTACTACCAGCTTTGTCACTTATAACTTCGGAAATGTTGATATTTTTCCACTAATATCAGGAATACAACAATAGATTTTTTGTAGGGTTTCATGTTTTTTAAAAAAATATTTATTTATTTATATATTTATTTATTTATATATTATGTATACAATATTCTGTCTGTGTGTATGCCTGAAGGCCAGAAGAGGGCACCGGACCTCAATACAGATGGCTGTGAGCCACCATGTGGTTGCTAGGAATTGAACTCAGGACCTCTGGAAGAGCAGGCAATGCTCTTAACCTCTGAGCCATCGCTCCAGCCCCCTGGTTTCATGTTTTGAAGTATGACCTCTTTTTACTCAAACACAGTGTTCAAATAAATGGTAATGGTTCAGAAGTTAGTTTTTACTTTTACATGTATAAAGACATTATATCTACTTACTGCTGTTACTTTTTGAGTGACATAAATAAAATAATCGAGTTTAATGATAGATAGGGGAACATGTAATTAATTCTTCCAATGAGTGAAATGCGAAGGAAGAGCACTAGATGCACCCTTTTAGGAGTAAGTGTAGTGTAGGGATTTATGCTTCCTTCATACAGACAGGAGTGATGGGTGAGGTACAAATACAGACTGAGTGAATGAATGGTCACACCGAAAAGCAGTGGAAGCACCACCCGTGAAAGCGGAAGGGGACAGAAACACTAGTGGGGACCACAGCCACCAACAGGCTGTAGTGTCCATGTTTCAGCTCTTGAAGCTAAGACACTGACCATGCTCTGGGTAGGGTGAAAGGGGCAGGAGCAGGCTTACTTCTTCAATATGGGTGGAGTCAAATTCTGCTCTTACAGAGGATCTGAGGAGAAAATTACCTAAAGGTCAGGTAAAGGCTGGTAATACAGAAGAAAACAAGTCACCCAACAGTTCCCATTCTACCCTCTCATATTCCCCCCAAATTTCTCCCTTCCAAATTCACGTTTGTTTGTTCATTTTGATAACCTACTAAGTCCAGGTAGGTTATCAGTATGCTCATGGATGTGAGACTATCCACTGGAGGAGGGAAACCCACTGTGGACCATATCCTCAGTAAAGAGTGACTCTCCCTCCGCAGCAACAACCACTGCCATAGCTCCTCAGTATAAGGTAGGAGGATTCTCTCCATGCTGGGATTCTGGTGCCTCAATGTGCAGGGGTCACAGCTCTCCTCCCCATCCTCTGGCTCTTCCATTCCTCCTGCCTGCTCTTCTGCCATGTCCTTGATCCTTGGTGTGGTGAGCATTGATAGTGATGTTTCACTTAGGACTGAGCGCTGAGTCTCTTATTCTCAGCACCTTGGACATGTCTCCACTGAGTGCTGCCCACTGACCAAGGCTGAGAGCAGCCCAGGCCTAACTGCACTGGAAGCTGGGCCAACCTGGCCAGTGGGATTCTAATGCAAGCAAGGATTTAAAATTGGATTTCAAAAGGAGGGAAGAAAGACACAGTTGGTCAGGTATTTGATATTAAGAGATTATTATTTTAAATATATGGCAACAACATGATAATTTAATGTTTCTTAGTTATTTTGTTTTAGAAATAAAAATATATACTGATAAAGAAATTAAAATGGGGGAGGTTGGTTACTGAAGAGATGGCTCAGCAGTAAGAGTATTGCTGCTCTTCCAGAGGACCAAGGTTCAATTCCTGGCATTCACATGGTGGCTCACAACTTCCAATTCCAGGAGGTCCAGTGCCCTTTTCTCCCCTCTCTGGGCAGCATGCATGAATGTGGTACACACACACACACACTTGCCCTCATAAAATAAAAACAAATGAATCTTTAAAAAAAAAATCTCAGTGCTATTCTCAGAAAGATGGAAGCCCACAGAAGAATAGCCAAGCAATATGAATGAACCTGTTTAAAGTTTCCACTTGGCAAGATGGCCCAGTAGGTCGAAGTGCTTGCCACATGGGCCTGAATTGATACTGGATTTGATCTCCACATACATTCCAGGGGAGGCACTTATATACACATAATAATAAATAAAATTCAAAATTTTTAAGTAAAAAAGTTCTTAAAAACAATCACATGTCTACTCATCATTCCATTGACCAAAGAAAATCACATGGCTAAGCTTAGGAAAAGTGGGGTGGGAGGAGCACATTGGGAACAGATTGTAAGATATAGAACATGCTCTTTTTAATAAGAAAATCTCTTTCTTAAAATACTTATTTTTATGTTTTAATTGTGTATATGTGTTGTGTGTGTGCATGCGTGCATGTGTGGAAGGTGTACACTTGCGTGCAGGTGCCCCCAGAGACAGGAGAGGGTCAGATTTTCAGGAGCTAAAGTGCCAGGCCTTGTGAGCCCCTGATTGGGGTGCTTGAGACTGAACCCAGGTCACTTTATACTTTTCTTCACTGGGGCATATTTCCAGCCCCTTTTGCTTTTTGAAGCAGGGTTTCATGACGCCCTGGCTAGACTGAAACTTGCTGTGTAGCTGAAGCTGTCTTTGAATTTCTAATCATCTTGCCTTTGCCTCCCAAGTGTTAGGATTACATGTAATCTCACCTGACTGAATCATAAAAACTTAATGGCTAATTATTTGGGGCCTGACTTTCTGAGCTACTTACCAAGTCCCTGATCCATAAGGTAGGCACCAGGCTGTCAGAGAAGCCACTGCCTTTATAGTAACATTCTCAGTAGCTAAAGTAAAGCCTACTGTTAGCTTGCCTACTAGAGAGCCACAGGATTTTCAACATCATGTTGTGTAGGCCGGAGTCCAAGGAGCAGTGGTGTAAAATTATCTTGTGAGGTGCAGGAGGACACAAAGGAGTATGATGTAGACAATGATAGTAATGTGATCTCCCATGATAGTTTAAACCTGTATGCCATACCCATCAGAACACATCAATAAAAATAAGTTTAAGGATATGGACTGTGTTGTGGTCTGCTGGTAGCATTTTTATAATCACCAGGAAGAACAAATTTAACAGTGTAAATCAGATGCAGGACTGGTAGGGATGGGTCAGTGGGTAAAGATACTGCTCAGCCTAGGGACCAAGTTCAGTCTCCAGAACCAACATGATGGCAGGAGAGAACTGACTCCCACATGCTGTCCTCTGACCAGCACACTTAGTTGTCCTCCCACCAGAACGCTTCCACTGAACATGCACGAGTCTCTTAGGGGAAAGTAAACTGACTCCCTAGTAGCCATCAGTTGCCAATAGCTTCCCTGCTAGAGGTGGGGTTTGTGAGTCCTTCCCCAGTACTTGCTGGAGTTTTCCCTTGGCCTTGTGAATGCTTCACAGTGCTCTGAGTTTATGATGCAGCAGCTGTCGTGTCTGTGTGACACTGTCCTCTGCCATCTCCTGCGACGAGAGCCTTGGTGGGAGAGTTTGGTATCGATATCCCAAATAGGGCTAAGCACTCCACAGTCTCTTGTTCCCTGCACTTTCATTAGCTGGAGCTCTCTGCATTACTCACCACACACAGCAGAAGGAAGCTTCTCTGATAAAGGTTGTGAGATGCTAATCTATGGGTATAGTAGTGAGTATTTACAGTATAGTTTAAGCTGAATACTGGTATTGAATTTTCTTCTAGGACCTGTGACCTGCCTAGATATAAGTTTTTGGTCCAGTTAACCATTATTTTAGTTTTAAAGTTTTAATTAAAAAAAACTTGTGTATGTGGGTCAGGTATATTCAGATGAGTGTGGGTGTCCATGGGAACCAGAGGAGGACGTCAGATCCCTTTCAGTTGGACTTATAGGGTGTTGTGAGTCACTTGGTGTGAATGCTGGAAACTGAACTCAGGTGCTCTTAACTACTGAGCCATGTCTCCAGCTCCTAACGTTTTGTTGTTTTTAAAGTAAAGAAAAAGTTTAGAGAAGCAACCTAAGCATTGACCAAAAAAAAAAGATATATTTGTATATACATTCGTGTAGAAAATGTGAAGCTATAACAACTGATAAAGGCAAATCTGAAAATACAGTGTTAAGTTTAGCAGTATGTACAGCAGTACAGCAACATAAGACCATTTATGAAAACAATTGAGTTTTTTATTTTGGGTCAGTACATACATTAGCAAAATAATATTTTAAGAGAGTAACAGAACAAATGAATCATGCATATGGATACCTTTTAGAGAGACTGGTGTGTGTTAACTAGGGAAATTTAGGACATTTCAGAATCTTCGTCTTCCTCTAACTAACTAGTTCAGTGCTCATTACATTCTCCTTTCATTTCAGTGGCATCTAGCTGAAATTTTTAAGCCATTTTTTCTTTTAACTTACATTTATTTGTGTGTGGAAGTATGCATGCATGGTCAATTATGTCTCTCTGTGTGTGTCTGTGTGTGCGTGTGCACACATGTGCTGAAGCACACATAGGTACATGAAAAAAGGCATGACCGTTAGAAAGCAACTTGCTGGAAGTTCTTCTGTCCTGTCATGTGAAATCTGGAAATGGTCAGATCCTCAGCCTGGTGGCAAGTACCTTTACCTACTGAACCATCTCACTGGTCCCCTTGTGTTTTTATTTTCTTACTAGAAGCAATTAGTTGCTCAAAAAATTCACATAGAGGAGAATGAGGACAGAGACACAGGACTAGAACAGAGACACAATAAAGAAGACCCTGACTGCATCAAGGCTAAAGTGCCCTTGGGAGACCTGGATCTGTACGATGGCACATATATAACTCTGGAGAGCAAGGACATCAGGTAAAACGGTTCTCTTTCTAAGGCCTGAATCAGTAAGAAGTTCCTGAAAGTTAAGATTCATCACTGATGAGTTGATTGAAAGTTCAAAGTGCAAAATCTAGCAAGCCAGTTAAGATTTATTTCTCCACAATATAAAACAGAGCTATTTACGGCAAAAATAAAAGACAAGTGCCCAGTAAACATGTGGAAATACTCTGAATTTATCATATGAGTGCAGGTTAAAACAGTTTGATCTACCACACTGCAAAAATCGCCCTTAAAGATCAGTATCTATAAGAACGTGAAAGGCTATCAGTGGCTCTCTCGCTTGGTCTGACATTTCTAGAAAACATTTAGTCATTATTTACCAGTCTCGAAAGACCACCATCTTAGCCACTACTATTTTCTGATTCTTGCTGTGTCTCTTTTGACTTGAAGCCCCAAATATTTGACTTTTTATTGCAGCTGTGTGGAAAGGTGCAAGTGTTGGCTGAGAACTGTTGTTTACAAGGTCGAGGTGCAGAGAGAATGTGAGCGAATTAGAGTTCCTCAAAGCAATGTTTTACCTCTTTCATTCATTCATTCATTCATTGCTTCTTGATTTTAGCCCTGAGGATTTCATAGACACAGAATCTCCTGTCCCTCCGGATCCGGAACAACCCGATTGCACTAAAATTCTCGAACTTCCATATAGTATACATGCTTTTCAGCACTTACGAGTAAGTGGAAAACTTTAGAGTTTGGGGAGGGGGGCCATACTCTTTTTTTGGGGGGGGGTCCTATGTTTATAACAAGTTTTTGTTTGTTTGCTTGGGGTTTTTGGTTTGGTTTGGGGTTTTTTGGTTTTTCAAGACAAGTTTTCTATGTGTAGCTTTGAAACCTGTCCTGGAACTCGCTCTGTTAGACCAGGCTGGTCTTGAACTCATAGAGATCTCCTGAGTGCTGGGGTTAAAGACATGTGCCACCATTGCTGGGCCACCTACAAGTCTTATATCTTTCAAATAAATGCTACAGGGTACTGCGTTCCTTACATCTTACATTCTCTACTATTACTGTGTTTTTCGAATTGCCTCCTCCTTTAGGGTGTGCAAGAAAGAATTAATCTATCTGCCCCTCTTTTACCTAAAGAAGATCCAATCTTCACATATTTATCTAAACGCTTAGGAAGGAGTATCGACGACATAGGTCACCTCATTCATGAAGGCCTGCAGAAGGTGAGTCACCCAGTGACTGACTGAGCCAGGAGGCTATGTGTTCCTCTCGGGATACTTGCTTTGCTTCTTCCTCTGGAGGAGGATCCAGAGTTATGATTACACTGGCACAAAAATACAGCATTGTACAGGAGAGGGCCTTAGGTAGAGTCATTTCCCTTACCAGAAAGAGATATTGAAAATATTTAAACTAATACAAGAAAGGAAAAAAAAGCACTAGAAGAAGCAATGGGGCTTATAAACTAGATTCTCTCAGTTAGGTGCATCTGTACACAGCACACATTACCACCACTCTCTTCCCCAGTTACACTCGTCTTTGTCATTTGTTCACAAGAACTTCCTCCCAAGGCTGAGCTGGGAGACTCTCTCAAACCCACCAGCCTAAGACCAGCATGGGCAACACAGAGTGACCCCAGCTCCAAAAACTAAAGGAAGAAATAACAAAAAGGAAGTAGGAAATTATGTAAAGTGAGCCAAGAATGTGCGGGGATTCCAAAAACACTTGTTGCTCTTTTCTTCACTGTCCTAAGGAGCACCAGGCTGGGGTGTATAGCTCATTGGTACACTGCTTGCCCAGCCTTCGTAGGGCCCTGACTTCCAGCTTCAACATTACATAAACCAGATGTGGCAGGTATGTGTTTGTCATTCAGTACTCTGGAGACAGATAGGAGCATCAGAAGTTCATGGTCATCCGTGTACTGCATAGCAGATTTGAGGCCAGCTAGAACTACATGAGACCTCATTCTCAAGAAGAAAATACAGTTCTGTGTCTAGCAGTATTGATTATTAAGATATATTATTACAACATTGCTGTATTATTTATTCAGATACATGGTTCTATATATTGAGAGAAATTTTTAAATAAAAGTAAGAAAACAGTTTTATTTTCTAATGCATTTCTAATTTTTATAGAAGTTAGCCTCTTTACCTTGTCTTTCCAAAGACAAGTTTGCATTCTCAGAACTTGAGGAATCGGGAAAATTGGGATGGATGCTCCCTCACTGACAGTGACAGGACTTTGTTGCTTGTTCATTTGTGTGTTTACTTGCTTGTGGTCTGCCCTGAAACTCATTGTGTAGCCCCTAACAGCCTCAAAGTCTTAACAGTCCTGCCTCAGCTCCCACCGTGATTCCACGAGGGTCTTTGGATGGATTGGTGTTCTGTGCTGTACCCTGTGTTCTTATCAGTGTAGCTCGCCTTTCTTTATCTTGAGTTCCAGAAGAGCCAGTGTTTGAGTTGTGCTCATTTTGAACATCCTCAGTCAAATAAACTGTCTTCTCTTGTATGTGACTGTTGTTTTGCTTCCTCCTAGAACTCTTCCTCATGGGTGCTGTATAACCTGGCTTCATTTTACTGGAGAATAAAAAATGAACCATATCAGGTAGTGGAATGTGCCATGCGAGCACTTCACTTCTCTTCCAGGTGAGATTCCTCCTCTTCGGGACTCCTGACTAGCCGCATCACTGAAGACTGTTAAAGGGTAACACATAGGGAACAATAGAAGCATTGTTGTAATTACACACTTCACCATCTCTTAAAGAAATTAGTCTCATCTCAAAAAGATGTCAATAAGTTCAAAGTGAAAACTATGTAATATACTTTTCATTAAGTTTATAAGGTAAGTAGGCTGTAGCTCACATGAGAAATTAGTGCCAGGACATACAATGGAGGAATTAGCATGAGTTGAACTGCTTTTTTTATTATACGTGTAGACATATGCACGTGAGTGCCTGTACCCACACACTGCATGTATAGAGACCAGAAAGCAACATCAGGTGTCTTCCTCTGTCTCTCTCCACCTTATTTTTAAGATACAGTCTCTCACTGAACCTGAAGTTTGGTATTTTTGCCAGATTAGCTGATTGGTCAGCAGGCTCCTTGGAATCCTCCTATGCTTAAAAAAATGTGAGCGCTGAAGGTCCAAGCCCTGAGCCATTTCCCCAGCCCCTAATATGGGCATCTCTTAAAGCCAACATAAGCCACAAATGAATTTTTCAATCATAAAATGCCCATAAGATCTTAGTTTTGTGGCAACATGTGTAGCTATGAAGTTGAGGAAGGATCGTCAGTAATTAAAACTGAGATGTGGAACATGAGTAGATACACAGTCATGGACAATGGTGCCCTGACCTCCAGCTGCACTCTTCTCTTGTAGGCACAATAAAGACATTGCTCTGGTCAATCTGGCCAATGTTCTGCACAGAGCACATTTCTCTGCTGATGCTGCTGTCGTGGTCCATGCAGCTCTGGATGACAGTGACTTCTTCACCAGCTACTATACACTGGGGAATATATACGCAGTAAATACTACTTTTCTCTTTGCTGAACTAGAACAGTTGCTAGAGGGGAGTGCACTTTGTTTATTTATTTCATCTTGTTTTCTCTCAGAAGACTACTTTTTCGTTTCTATTTTTGCCTGAACAATGGAAATAAAATAATTGGTAGGAGGGGGAAAAACACCTCAATACTGTGTCATAATGTTCTTAGCTTTGGACAGAAATATAATTGAACTAAAATTCTAAACTGCAGGATAAACCTCTTAAAAATAGCAGGTCTCTCCAGCTATGGTATGCCTTGCTGTTGTGGGATTCATGAAAGCAGTTTTCACTGCAGAAAAAGTGAATCATGTGGCTTTAGACGGATGCAACCAGCATGGTTAACATTTCTTCCACTGTGTTATGTATGTGTGTGTTTGTTTTGTCTCCGCAGATGCTCGGGGAATATAACCACTCAGTACTCTGTTATGACCATGCTCTGCAAGCCAAACCTGGGTTTGAGCAAGCGATAAAGAGGAAGCATGCTGTCCTCTGTCAGCAAAAGCTGGAGCAGAAGCTAGAGGCTCAGCATAGGTAATTAGAAGCAAATGTACTGAAGCACCAGCACCACAGACCCTTGGGTTAAAACCATCTCAAGCGGCATCACCTTAACATGGTCAGAACAATTGAGGAGAAAACCTCTTCATACTGCAGGGCCATCCTGTTCACTAAATCCAAGTGACTTAGCTCTGTTCAGTGACAGGTCAGCTGACTCTCCAGCATCATCAGTGCCAGGAATAGAGAACATTTGTAATGAAAAGCTTCCAGTTTGGATCTTTATAAGTTGTTTGTTTTGGGGTACAGTTTCATTCTATAGCCCAGAGTCTTAGTTACTTTTCTATTGCTGCAAAGAGACAGCATGGCCACAGCAACTTATAAAGAATAGAGTTTAGTTGGCCTTACTTACAGTTTCAGAGGGTTAGTTCATAACCATCATGACAGAACATGGCAACAGACAGACAGGCAGTCATGGTTCTGGAGCAGTAGCTGAGAGCTTACATCTCATCCACAAGTAGCAGGCAGAAAAGAGAGACTGAGCCTTTTGAAACCTCAAAACCCACACCCAGTGACACACCTCCACCAACAAGACCATACCTCCTAATCCTTCCCAAAATGTCTCCACAAACTTCAGACCAAGCTTCAAATATGAGACACATTCTTGTTCAAACTACCCCACTCAGACTAACCTAGAACTCACTATGTAGCTCAGACTAGCTATGAGCTCTCAGCAGGCCTCCCATCTTAGCCTCCCAAGTACTAGGATCACAAGTGTGAGGCACTAGCCCCAGCATCTTGACCTCTTGTTGCTATCATGACACTTGGTGCTCTTGGGGAGGTTCTAGGTATGCAGGAATTCTGCTGATCATAGTTTTATTTTGACAGAATATAGTGTGTCAGTAAAATCACATGTGCATACAGTATTTGCTCTTTCTTTAAGCTTTCAGCTCCTAGGGTCAGACATTGCTTTTGACCCACATTTTAACTGGGTATATGTTAGGTTGAACAGCAATGGAACTCTTTTCTACATGATCCTATCAGGATTCCTGGCAAATATGTTTGCTTTCATAGATAATAAGGCCCGCTAAGAAACTTGATATGATTCAGAAGAGAAGTTTTTTATTCCTCAAAATTAGCCTTCATGTTTTGGGTCTATTTTGGTTATTAAAGAATTAAAGTGGAATTTAGGACCCATTAAATGTGTGTATTTGCTCATTTCCTAGTTTGTTTAAGGCATTATGTGGTGAGACAAAATGGTAGCTTGCTTCCTTGTAACAGACTTCTATTTCACTGAATCAGAATATGCATATGTCCTGGCTGAAGATCTTCCAGTGTAATTCTTAGTACCCGAACTCACTCCCTCATAGTCTTTATAGTCTAAATTCCGATGTTATAATGTGGTGTATAATAAAGTTCCAGTATTTAAATGTAATCAGGCAGCTGACTCACTGGAATCAGATGACGATGAATATTTCTAAACAATATTTCTCTATTTTAAGGAACTAAAATATGAGACCAGGACACTATGGCCAATAAATATGAACATGAGAAAAGGATTCTGAAGTGATTTTGACTGTCAGTGGAATTTACATTGCTATGATAAAACTTCATGACCAAAACGAACTTGGGAAGGAAAGAGTTCATTCCATTTTCGAGCTTACAGTCCATGACTGAGTGAAGTCAGGGCAGGAACCTAGAAGCAGGACCATAGCGGATGCTTGCTCAGCCTGGTTTCTCATAGCACCTAGGACCATCAGTCCATGAGTGGCACTGTCTCCTATGGGGTGGGCCCTCATATGATCAGTCATTAAAAAAGAAAATGCCCACAGGCTTGCCTGAAGCCCAAGGAAGCATTTTCTCAGTTGTAGTTCCGTTTCTTAGATAACTCTAGCTTGTGTCAAGTTAACATAAAACTAGCCAGCACATGTACAGCTTTTAATTAACTTATATATTTGTGAATCCTCTGTCTATGATGCAAAGGAGTAAACGTAGGACTTGTACGTGCTAGGCAAGTTCTCTGACATAGCCTCAACCCTAAATTCATTTTAGCTGATTTATAGAGACAGAAAGATGTGCTGTACTATATGAAATTTCAATGCATGAATCTATTGTCAAGAGCTATCTCTTGCCTGTTCACCATAATGAGGTGTAAATATTTGAGGAGATAGTGCTTTCAGCTCAGGCAGCTGGGTGGTATGGGTGGCGTTGCGATTTTACTGTGGAGACAGGAAGCATAAGGGGAGAACACATCTTACAGGTAGTCCAGTTCAGTTGGGGCTCGCTGCAGCTGCCCTCTGCTCTACCTCAGTTAGAAGTCATGGGCAAACAAGGCAGATGATTCTGTTTCTTATGACATCTGAAAAGCTCAGCACATCATTTGGTTTTCAGAAGGCCTTTGCATTTATGTTTTTTAATGTTTCTCAAGTATCAAGTTTAAAATAGCATTTATATAGAATCGTTATTCTTCAACTTGTGGTATAGTTTTTATTAATAACAATTATTGCTGGTAACCATAAAGTTTATATATTTAAGCAAGTTTTTAAAATTCATGATTTTTCAAGGTCTGGCTTTTTCTGATATTAAAAAATGTTAAGGTCCCTCCAGAGAACACTGAATGAATTGAAAGAGTACCAGAAGCAGCATGACCACTACCTGCGGCAACAGGAGATCCTAGAGAAACACAAGCTGATTCAGGAGGAGCAGATCTTGCGCAACATCATCCATGAGACTCAGATGGCAAAAGAGGCACAGTTAGGTGAGTAGGGTCCTGAGTACATGCAGCTAGGAAGTCTACTTCCAGCATGTTTGACTGCCAGACTTTTTGGTTAGCCTTAAAACAGTAAGAAGTTATATTTATAATTTTTTTCTGGATCTTTTTAAAAATTGTGTGTGTGTGTGTGTGTGTGTGTGTGTACAAGAGTGTGCCACAATGTATGAGTGGAAGTCAGAGGATAAACCAGAGGAGGGGAAGTTTTCTCCTCCCATCATGTGGGATCCACGTATCAAACTCAGGTTATGAGGCTTAGCAGCCAGCATTGAGCTATCTCCCAGCCTGACTTTCTTAAATATTTTTGCTTGTTTATTTTAATCTTAGTTTGTGTGTGTGCACGCGCATGCACTCACCTAGCTGCTCGTAGGTACCTGCAGAAATAGGCATGGGATCTCCTGGAGCCAGTGCTAGGCAGTTGTGAGATTCCTAGTATGGGTGCTAGGAACCACTCCTGTGTCCACTGCAAGAGCAGCAAGTACTTTTAACAACTGAGCCATCTTTAATGTATATATCATTCTCCTAGAGATCTTGGTACAGCCCAATTTCTGACTCAGGATGTATGAGATGGAGCTGAGCTCCTGCCCTCATAACAAACACTGTACTGCAGGCAGCAAAGGTAATGGTTCTCAACCTTCCTAATGCTGTGACCCTTTAACACAGTTCATGTTGTGGTGACCCCAACCATAAAATTATTTTCATTGCTACTTCATAACTAATTTTGTAACTGTTATGAATTGCAATATAAATATCTGATATGCAATTCCTATGAAAAGATTGCTCAAAGGGTCATGACCCATGGGTTGAGAACCACTGCTCTAAGCCAACACAGAGAAATGCTAGAAACAACATGTGTGTACTCTACCAAAGGAAATGTTGGTTTTCCCTTGCTTCCGTAAAAACAAACACTATTTTAGAAATAGGAGTTTAGACTAGAATTAGTGGGAAATCGTAGCCTAGGTCAGTAGGTAAGCTGCAAGGGAGTTCCAAAGTCATTTTCATAGTTGTCCATAGGATCACACATGTGTGGTCTGTCTGTTTCCACAGTTGTCCATAGGATCACACATGTGTGGTCTGTCTGTTTCCACAGTTGTCCATAGGATCACACATGTGTGGTCTGTCTGTTTCCACAGTTGTCCATAGGATCACACATGTGTGGTCTGTCTGTTTCCACAGTTGTCCATAGGATCACACATGTGTGGTCTGTCTGTTTCCACAGTTGTCCATAGAATCACACATGTGTGGTCTGTCTGTCTCTCTTTAGGAGAAGGCAATGCATCACTTTGTTAGCCTCTCTTGAAGTCTGTTTCCCCCAAAACAGAGCCACTAGTCTAGAACTTAGGTTGGAAAGAGATCGATGATTTGATTATATCTAGACTATTTTGTTCATGATTAAATCCCAAGGGAACATATCTGACAACTCAGCAGCAGAGAACAAAGGCATAGACTGCCTTCAATTATTCCCTCCTCTCTTACAAGTATGTTCATCTCGAAGGACTCAAGCATTGGACCTTAGCTGTGACCATTTGTCATTCATTTTACAGTCCCTCTCACGGCTTCTCTTTGCCATTTTGAGAATAAAGAATATATTCAGGTTTTAGGATTATTTAGTGATCAATCTGTACTAAATGGAACCTGAGCTTTCAGATAGGCATTTGAAACAAAATTAGGAACTATGTGCAGCAAATTCTCTCTGTACAGATAGATGGTCTCTTCAAACCATGTAATCAACATGGACAGAATGTAATTGCTATGATAATTAACTAATGGGGTTAATCTCTCCTTGTTTTCTATAGAGAGAAACCATGATTTAAAGATTTGTTTATAATTATGTGTATGTGCGGGGCAGTATGAGCAGCACATGAATACAGGTGTTCTCATCAGCCAAGGTGTCAGATCTACCTGGAGCTGGAGAGCCAGTGGTTGAAATCCACTTGGTATGAGTGGTGAGGACCACTCCGGTCATCTAGAAAAGCTGTATGCACTCATAACTGCTTAGCCATCCCTCCAACCCTGACCTGGGACTTCTTTAATTATTTCATTTAATTACCTATTAATGAGTGTTTCTCTGTGTAGGTAGCCTGAATACTCTTAAGGCTAAGAAAGGGGCACAATAGTAAAACTCCGAGACTTACTAAGATAAAGCTGTCACTGCGCGACCTTGCTCATCATTTGTGTAACTTCTTCTTGCCCCAGGAAATCATCAGATATGCCGTCTGGTCAACCAGCAGCATAGTTTGCATTGCCAGTGGGACCAACCTGTGCGCTACCATCGAGGAGATATCTTTGAGAATGTGGACTATGTTCAGGTCCTTTTCTTCGTCTCTTCTAGTTCTTACTGACTTATGTATAAATATATCATGTTTTATTCCTTTGACTTCTTGTAAACTCACTTGCTAAAATGTGTGGCTACCTTTTAATGCTTTTAAGATTTTTATTGTCTATTAAGTGTATGAAGGCAGATTTTGTTGTGAATTATCAGTTGCATGGATAACATTCCATTTTTATAGTACTAGCACTGTGTCTCTATTCATGTGCATTTGATTCTTTTCCTCTTTGTTATGGGAGTTAGACTTGACTGTTACTACTGTTTGACTCAGTTTTAATTTATCCCCTGAGCCAGTGATTTTCAACCTTCATAATACTGTGACCTTTTAATATACTTTTTCATGTTATAGTGACCCCAACTATAAAATTATTTCATTATAACTTTGTAACTAATTTTGCTGTCATGAATCATAATGTAAATAGCTGATGTACAACCTTGTGGGGGGGCGTGACCCACAGGTTGAGAATCACTGTTTTTTGTTGTTGTTGTTGTTGTTTCCTTGGGTTTTTGGTTTTGTTTTGTTTTGTTTTTCTTTTATGAGGGGGAGGGTGTTTGAGACAAGGTTTCTCTCTGTAGCTTTTGGAGCCTGTCCTGGAACTCACTCTGTAGACCAGGCTGGCTTTGCACTCACAGAAATCCGCTTGTGTCTGCCTTCTGAGTGAGAATCACAGTTCTAAGACATGAGTACATAAAATGTGGAAGAGAAAACCATCTCTTTCCTAAAATTCCATTGTATTGCCCATCCAGAAATACCAATGAAGTTATATTGCCACTAAAAAAAATAGTTATTAAGTACCGTTGCTAGGAGTATGCTTTCTCTAACCATCTCTGTATGCATATATACACAACACAACTCATTCACACATGTGTGAACATTCTAGCCTGTCTGTTTTGCAAGAGAGAGTATGTAAATACAATGAACTCTTGCTGGGAGAATAATAAAGGGTGCAGCACAACCAGATTAATGGTCATAGAAAAGCTATAAAAACAAAACCAGCATTTATCCTGTCCTTCGTAAGACTCATTGTGCACTATCCTAAAGAAATTTCCAGAGACAAACTGTTAAAATAAGAGTCAGGAAAACATTTCTAGGGGACAAATCATAAGCAAATTTGATCCCTTTAATTTGAAAAACCCCAGACAACATTAATAGGAATAGTGTCTTAGTTAGGCTTTCTATTGCTGTGGTGAGACATCATGACTACAGTAATGCTTATAAAGGAAAAGATTTCATTGGGTGGCTTACAGTTCAGAGATTCAGTCCATTATCATCATGGTGGGACATGACAACATTCAGACAGACGGTGTTGGAGAAGGAGCTAAGAGTTCTATATCTTGATCCACAGACAACAGGAAGTGAACTGAGACACTGGGCATCACTTGAGCATATATGAATGAGACCCAAAAGCCCACCTCCATAATGACGCACATCCTCCAACAAGGCCACACCTCCTAATAGTGAGCTTACGGGGACCAATTACATTCAAACTGCCACAAGTAGTAAGAAACTAAGATATATGGGCTTTTCAGGATGGGCAGCAGCATGGTGGAGCAAATGCTCCTCTGATTTCCACAGACCAGTCACTAGCACTCCTCCATGTTTGTCAGTGAGTAAAGACTCATACCATCCTAGAGTGTATCTCACTGTTGTCAGCCCAAGCATTCTAAAGAGGAAAAAAGGTTTAGAAATATGACTGAAATCCAGTATGACCTTTGGATGTCCTGGTAGATTCAGTACTGCCCTAGAGCAGTGTCCTTTCAGGTATAACACTTCTGTATAGCAGAAGATTGTGTTTCTATTCATGAGACCTGGAAGTACAAAGTTAGCATGCTTGCTCCTTTCTCTCATGTCTTCCCTATGCCTTCCCTCCGATGGTCTTTTCATCATTCTCTATATGACACCAGTAGAACCAGGATGTCTTACAAGTGTAGCAAATAATTTATCTTTGTTTGGAGCAGAACTGTATGTGTGTGGTCCTTCAGTTTTAGTTTCCCCTCTGTAGCTCTACAGATTGTATAGAATTGGCAACAGTTGATAATCTCTAAATGACAGCTACATAAAAGCCTTAAGAATACTTTTAAAAATTGTATTAGTAGTTTTTATGTGTATGAGTGCTTGCCTGCATGTAGATAATGTGCATCATATGTGTGCCTGGTGCCTGCAGAGACCAGAAGAGGGTTTCAGATTCCCTGAAGTTGTGAGCCACTATGTGTGTGCTGAGAACCTAACCAGGTCCTCTGCAAGAGCAGTAAGTGCTCTTAATCTCTGACTTGTCTCTCCAACTCCTAAGAATACTTCCTTCACCTTCCTTGATTCTAACTGTAGAACTAGTTTTATAGAATAATAACCATTTTAGTTTTGGCATGGGAGAGAAGTAAATTGCCTAATTAGTTAACCGTTGAATCTAAACTAGGAAAACCATAAAAAAAAGGAAGTGAAAGGACAGGAAGACAATTCATGCTTTTTCTCACCTTCTATGGCAAAGTTGCATGGAAGTTGCTAACTGCAGTGCACATCCATGAGAATACTGTCGGGACATAGTTCTAAGGAGTAAATGATCCTATTGCTTATTGCTGACCTGCTTTCTGAATTTCTGTTGGACTGCTGATGAATGTTCACTAGGTTTTTGGTTTAAGTAAAACCTCCCTCATAATTCCACTTCCACTCAGAATTGATTTAAACTTTTCATTTTCTAGTTTGGTGATGACTCATCAACCTCCAGTATGATGTCTGTGAACTTTGATGTCCCTACAAATCAGAGTGATGTCAGTGAGTCTACCAAGTCTTCCCCTGTAGCCCATTCTGTCCTCTGGGTATGGGGCCGTGACTCTGATGCATACAGGGTAAGTGTGTAGAGAATGATAAAGGTATTTTTTCCAGCAGACGTTGTAACATGAGGGCCGGGCTCGTTGGGGTTTTTGTCCCACCCGGTCCCCCGGCCCTTTAGTCCCAGAGAAAATCACACAGAGAGTCTACATTAGGTCATAAACTGATTGACCCATTAGCTCAGGCTTTTTATTTACTCTTATAACTTTATATAGCCCATTATTCTTATCTATGTTAGCCACATGGCTCAGTACCTTTTTTAGTGGGGCAGGTCACATCTTGTTTCTTCGGTGATCTGGGCTGGACTCTGGAGGAATGGGCTTCCTCCTTCCTAGCATTCTCCTGTTCTCATTGTCCTGCCTCTACTTCCTGTCTGGTTGACCCCCTGCCTGTACTTCCTGCCTGGCCAATCAGCGTTTATTTAAAACATGATTGACAGAATACAGACGATTCTCCTGCACCACTTCCCCCTCTTTAAAAAAAAAAACAAAGGAAAATATCCATAGTTCATTTTTTGGGAATGTGGGCATAGTATTAAGATGTGGCTGTCTACTGCAGTGGTTAGTGTGGCCCCGACACTGTCCAGCCTCATGTAGCACACACTGAGTAAACTTACTATTAAATGGAAGGCATTCTGTTAGGGAATTGAGTCAGGAAGATCTTTGCTGAGTTCCTCATCATCCACTGGGGCAGATAAAAACCCTGATTCCAGTTTTATATGCTGGGTATAATTTCTAGCCTGTGTCTTCTTTACTTATTCAGTCAGTACTGGGTGCTAGGCTGATACTAGGACATAGTAGATAACTTCTTGCCCTCTTGAAGCTTTATGCTAGTGCAAGATGCGTACAGTAAATGCACTGGTAAATATATTTCTAGGCTACCATGAAGAAATTGTATGTTATCCAGAACATGAGGACAAAAATGTGTACGTTTTATTCACCACTCAAATTTCAGAATTTAATTGGCTATTTTTTATTCTAACAATTCAGTCATTAGGTTTAATCATTATATAATACAAAATCCTTAAAATTTGGATTAGTAGGCCTTTACTATAGTCATTTATATGTAGAAAAATGAACATTTTACAAATTTCTAAAGGAATTGTTGGAAAGCTGAAACAGGATTATCAAGTTTTGACATTTGAACAAAGATTTTTGGTTGGGGTTTGTTTGTTTTGCAATATTAGGAGATTATATATGCTTTCAGGTACAAGTTACAAGCTGCACCTCCAAAGCATGTACCATTATTATACAGAGTCCGGAGATAGATAGGCTAAACTTCAGGCTCGGGTGACCGTAAGTGACCAGTGACTTTCCTAGTGACGTATTTCCTTCCTCTTATGGTACCAAGCACATTATTGGTTTCATTTGAAAATTTTATGGGATCCATCAGCAACTGGAACAGCAAGGCTTTCTGTTCATATAAGGCTGAGTCTTGCTCTTCTCTCTAGTGATGCTGCCAGTCTGTCCTTGTGTTTCAGTGCCTTAGCTGACATACATACGCCTGCCTTGCATACAGTCAGTCTGTGGAGAAACAAATAGAATAAGTCAGACTACAAATCTGGTAGAAGGACTATTGTAAAATCATCCAGAGTGCCCACATTTATTTGAAAATATTACTTTTTTGTTCAGCCATTCTTGTATACTGTCTTAATTACTCTGCTACTGCTGTGAAGAGACACCATGACCAAAGCAACTCTTTTTTTTTTCATTTATTTATTTATTATGTATACAATATTCTGTCTGTGTGTATGTCTGCAGGCCAGAAGAGGGCACCAGACATCATTACAGATGGTTGTGAGCCACCATGTGGTTGCTGGGAATTGAACACAGAACCTTTGGAGGAGCAGGCAGTGCTCTTAACCCTGAGCCATCTCTCCAGCCCCCAAAGCAACTCTTATAAAAGAAGACGTTTAAGTGGGGGCTTGCTCACAATTTCAGAGATTTAGTCCATTATCATCCTAGGAGGGAGCACGGCAGCAGGCAGGAATGGTGCTGGAGAAATAGTTAAGAGTTAGCATCCTAATCCTCAAGCAGAGAGAAAGACACTGGGCTGGCATGGGCTTTTAAAGCCTCAAAATCACCCCCATATGATATACATCCTTCAACGAGGCCGTTAATCCTAATTCTTCTAGTCCTTTCAAATGTCACTACCTGGTGACTAATCATTCAAATATATGACTCTATGGAGTCGTTCTTAGTCAAGCCACCACATATATCTAAATTATTTTTTTAATATTTTTAGATTTTTTTTTCTTATTTTTATGTATATGAATGTCTTGTCTGCTTGCATATATGTGCATTACATGTGTGAAGTGGCCTATGTAGATCAAAAGAGGGCTTCAGATTCCCTGGAACTGGAGTTAGAAATAGTTGTGAGCAGCCATGTGGATGCTGGGAATGAAACATGGGTCCTCTGAAACATTGTTCCAGCCCCTAGAATGCCTGATTCTTTTGACAGTTCATTTACCATGTAGAAATGGTGAGTCTAAAGTAATCTATGACAAGATTTGTTTCTTTCATAGGATAAACAACATATTCTTTGGCCTAAAAGAGCAGATTGTAGAGACAGCTATCCCAGAGTCCCCCTTGGTGGAGAATTGCCAACATACTTTCTGCCTCCAGAAAACAAAGGACTCAGGCAAGTGCTGGTGGATTTGGCAAAGCACCTGATTCTGCATGATTGTCTCCTGGCGGTTCTTTGAGAGCACCAGCCTTGGACTTGAAAGGTTAAGTCTTTGTCTTGAACTCACCCAAACTTTGAAAATATGAATCTTTTTCCTTTTTCTTACGCCAGGATCCACGAACTGACCAGTGCTGATTATTCTTCAGAAGAAGAGGCCAAAACCCCTGACTGTTCCATAACTGATTCCAGAAAAAGCCACACTCTGTCCTACTTAGTCAAAGAATTAGAGGTCCGCATGGATCTGAAAGCCAAAATACCCGATGACCATGCCCGCAAAGTAAGGCTCACTTAGGCTGCTCTGGGTGACTTTGGAAGCCTCTTAGATGGAACAGAAACTTGAAGGAAGGTGCTTAGTTTTCAGTCTGAGAAACTAAAGTAGCATTCAGAATTTATGAGATGACTGAGATGGCAGCCGTGCTTCTTAACCACAGAGCAGCAAGAAATGCTCCCTGGGGCAGCAGTGTATGGAGTCCGGCTGAGCACTGTCAGTGCCTCTAACTAGAGATCTCTGAAGACGCGAGACATAGAACTCTGTCCAATGGAGGCCGTCCTGACTATTTCAGCTTAGCTTTGTGCCCTCTCAGCTGCCTCGGGAATTAAAAGCTTGAAAGTTCTCCTGCTCTCTGACGTTGTCATTTGCCTCGGACCTACATGAGGTCCTTGGGAATCTATTAATTTGATAGCCATCCAGCAAAATTATGAATAAATTCTGTTAATGCTATTTCCTTTAGATCTTATTAGTTGTGTATGACTAAGAGTACTTTGTTAACATAGATAGATGTATTCTCCAGAGATAATATGTATATTATCATATTTTAACAAATGTAACTACTCTAAAACTACAAATCAAAGCAGTATCTTTCTGTGGAAAAACAGACCATGGCAACTAATTTGGTGCCGTCGATTTAAACTGAGTGCACATTCACTAGAGCAGAGAAGTGATCGTTTACCAGGTACTGTTGTTGGTTCTTAGAACACAAAACATGCTTTAAGGCACAACGTTCTTTAGAGTGGCTCACAAGTACACAAACACTGCAGAAGATAAAGTTGCTGGATTGAGCTCTGGTCCTTTCCAGCTTGGGACGAGTGCAGAGTTTTAGTATACCCAGTAGTGCCTGTTGTTGATTCTGCAGAATTGCTCCTTAGATTCTGTACACTTACTAGAAAGAGAGACAAACAGACAGAAACAGAGAATGTATGTAAATCTTGTAACTTTCATAATTGGCGGACACTAGAGCATATATGTGAGCTGATGATTACTTGTTGTATGTTAATAAACTCCTGCATATATGGTTATACATGAGTAATGTTCTTGGGGAGACGCCACAGTGGGTTTAGTGTTTGCCGCACAAGCGTGGGGACCTAAGTTCAGACCCCCGGACCTCCGTAAAACACTGAGTTTATAATCTCCCATTTTCTAGGGATGGGTGAATGCAGCAGAACTCCTGGCATTTACTGGTCAGCTAGTCTAGCAAATCAGTGAGTTCCAAGTTCAGTAAGACTGAGAGTGACAGAGAAGAGGAAGACGCTCTGCATCAACCTCTCACCTCCACATACACATATATGTATAGGAACACACACAAAACATAAACACAGTCATGCACAATGAATGAATAAATTCATTTTATTTATTCATAAATAATATATAAATAAATTTATTTATTTATTTATAAATAAAATTTTGAGGCACTCATTTAAAGATTGCTATCATAGAGATTCTTCCAAATGCCTTCCCTGTTATTTTCAATTGAGTCAGTCTTTCTTTTGATATTTTCAGATTTTGCTTTCCCGTATTAAAAACTATACTGTCCCAGAAGAAGAAATTGGGTCCTTTTTATTTCATGCTATTAACAAGGTAAGTCATTTGTTTACGGTATCTAAAGCTTAAATACTTACTAAGTGTAATTAAAGTTTTTAATGTATTTGTTAAAGATTCTATTTAGAACGAGTACTGTACTTTGACATTCTCAGCCAAATGCTCCGATCTGGCTCATTCTGAATGAAGCAGGATTGTACTGGAGAGCTGTGGGAAACAGCACTTTCGCTTTCGCTTGCCTTCAGAGGGCTTTGAATTTAGCTCCGCTTCAGTACCAGGACATTCCTCTTGTCAACCTGGCCAACCTTTTGATTCATTACGGTCTTCATCTTGATGCTACTAAGCTGCTCCTGCAAGCACTGGTTGTCAACAGCTCCGAGGTGAGACACTCCTTTCTTACCATCTTACAAGCTGTGAGAACAGCTTGGTTACAGAGTGCACTTTGTTTGTGTCTAGGAGGGGTATAAAAACGGTCAAGTTTGCTTTTCAGGGTAGAGTTTGCATAGTTCAAAAAAAATATATTTTACTTTGATATTTATTTATTTATTTTGAGACAGGTCAGGCTATAGCCAGAGCTCTCCTCAGTTCACAATTCCCCTGCCTCATCCTCGTGACCCAAGATTACAGCCATGTACCATCATGCTCGCCTTTTTCTTTAAATGAATGGAATTAACAATTCTCAGTTGGCTTTTTTTAAAGCTTGCATGTAAATAAAAATTCTGCAGCTATGAAAATATACTGTCACTTTCTATGTCAGTCTGCAACACCTGCTCTTATTTTATCCCCTCATCTCTGAATGTACCTTGCTCAGTATCGTGCATTTTACAGATGGAGTTTTTTGATTTATAAATATATTTATGGTATCTGAGACAAAGCACAGTTAAACAGTTGTTTTGGTAGGAAATAATAGGGGACTGGAACTGGAACTCAGTGGTAGAGCATGCCCAATATGACTGCTTTGTTATTTTTAGTTCTTATTTTTAAGGTGCCACATTATAATTCATCTTATTGATTTATCACATAAATTTTTGATGAAATGCAGTTGTAATACACACACACACAATTAAGTTGCCCTTTCCTAACACCTAAATGATTATATATTTTATCTCCAGAGAATCCTTTACAAGACAAGGGTATAAATAGCTCAGATTTCTTTAAGGTATTCTAAAACTAAATTTCTAAATATAGGATGTTACCTATTGAGTGTTCATAAATTTACAACTGAATTTTAAGCATAATTTTTTAATTTCTATACTTTCCAGCGGGTCAGGTTGCTAGTAAGTCCATCAGTTATTATCCAGTGCTTGCTCTGTAGCAGACAAGGTACAGTGAGAATAGATGATACGCATGTGCCAGGGTGTGATGAAGAAGGCATACCCATGGAAGGCCTTGTGCTGCTGTGGTCCATAATTCTCCCTGTGTTCACTTGCCTCTGCTACCAGCTAAAGCAGCTACGGAACATTTTTCTGAAGAAAAAAAAAACACTTGTCTTTCTGTATTTAAAATTATAAGTAAATTTTAGTTATGAAGTGCTATGGTACTTCTACAAGATAAAGAGAAAATCAGTGAATCAGAATGAGTGTAGCAAAAATATACCTTACCAACACTCCCAACCCAGCGTGAGCATTTGGGAATACTCACCTAGAACCAGGAATTACAAGTATTTCATAGTGAACCTTAAAGCTTACTACATTTAAAAAACTGTCACTATCTAGTTTTAAATGGTTTAAAAAAAAAAAAGACTAATCCATAGATTGGAATGCTACCATGACTTACTAGGTAGCTGACAGTCTTAATAACTATTGTTAATAATGGTTTTTACCAGAGCCTGGTAAGATAGTTACCAGGTAACTATCTTAGCACTGAAATTAATTAATAAGTCAGTGAAAGAGAAAATATCTTGATAACTGTGGTTATCAGTTACATAGCCAGAGAGTCCAGCAAAAAGTTTGGGCCCATACATATGATCGTAAGCAAGAGCTACAAATCCTCATATGTCTTCACCTGAACTGGGCACATCATTTGCTTTCTTATACGAGATTTTTTTTTCTCCTAGAGCCAGGTACCCTCCAGGTGTTTTACATATAATAGTCCATTTTATCAGCAGAACAGCTTAGGAGGTGGATTTCTCCCTTTGTAGATGAGTTAATGTTCCCAAAGACTGAAAGGCACCAGAGCCTACCAGCTCAGATTTGAGCCTGGGGATGCTGACCGTAGCGCTCACACTTTACTAACGGTGTATTGCCTCAGAACTACCGTTTATAAAACTGGTTACCTTATTTCAAAATGCCACTTCCTTGTCTTAACATTTTTTAGTCTTTTAATAAAAATGTTTTGTTTTCTAAGATCTCACTGTGGTAGTCCAAACTGGCCTCAAAGCTCACAATGCCCTCAGCCTCTGCCTTTCAATTACTGGGGTCGTAGGCATGTACTATAGGCCCAGTTTAGGAACATGAACTAATCCTAGATTAAGCAAAAGAAGCTGCTATGAGCAATGTGTTTTGTATGTATATGTTAGAGAACTCACTGTTTGATTCCATTCCTGTGAACTTCACGAAGGGCAAAGTTGATGTGTGGTGGTAGAAGTCACAATATCTCAACAATGGTTTCTTTAGGTGGGGAACCTCTGGAATACTGGAGACATTCTATTTGTTTTATATATTGAGTTGCTACTCAACCCAATATATACCAGGATATATTAATATACCAGGATATATTAATATGTAATATGAAATTCATTACATTACATTTAAGACTAGTTACAACTTTTAGTAGTTTTTAATCTTTGTTAAGGATCCGGTTATGTCTGTTGCACAGTTTAGAGTGGGCTGGTGTGAATAACATGGACAGGTTAGCAGGAACCTTTACAGAGCAGCCTAAGAAAGGCTCAAAGAAGTATACTGTGAAGGTTTTCTGCTTCTCAAAACACAGAAGTTCATTTACATTCTGCTGATTTCTTTTTTCTTATCTTCTCAGCCCCTGACCTTTTTGAGCCTGGGAAATGCTTACCTTGCTCTGAAGAATGTCAGTGGGGCACTTGAAGCCTTCAGGCGGGCCTTGAAGTTAACTACCAAATGCCCAGAGTGTGAGAGCAGCTTGAAGCTGATCCGCTGCATGCAGTTTTACCCTTTTCTGTACAACATCACCTCTTCTGTCTGTAGTGGTAAGTACCTGTTAAATGCCAGAACAATTAGCTCAACCAGTGCTTTTGTCATGATTGCAAGAACGGAGATGGTTTAGAAACTTCCTCAGGATTTTAGAAAGCTAATTCCAGGTTAAGAAATGCTGGCTAAAATATACAGTAAAATTGGTAGGTTATGTGTCTTCTCTCTGTTTAACCATAACTGATATTCATAGTAAAGGAAACTCATGAAGCTCAGCATGTGTCATGAGCACAGTTCTACATACTTAGTTCCTGAAAACAGCTCTTACCTTTTAGAGTAGGCTCAGTTTTTCTGCACTGTCACAGTAACCACTTAGTAGTACATCACAGTGTCCTTTCTCTTTAAGGTTATCTTCCTCAGTAGAGCTAGCATGAAACCTTTCTAAAAGTTACATGAACTCCAGTAACCTTCACTATAAGGAGAAGATTGTTTATTTCACAGTCAGTCTTTGAACTATGACAGAAACAGTTTACACGTGTGTGGATCTGCAGCACCTAGCAGGTGCTGGGTAGAGCAGCAATGGACGTCCACTGATGTCCAGATTATAGTGTAACGCTTAGGTAAAGGGCTGCCATTCCAGTTCCTTCAATTTGGATATTAAAAATTGAGCAAATCTGACACCCAGTTTATGTGACCTGACTTAGATAATTTATAATAGGCTTAAGACAGAAACTGATTTCCCTGATTCTCTTTACCAGACTGCCTCTGGATGGTAATGGAATTGGGAATAAATGTCCTTGCATTATTAAATACCAAACTCTGTCAGCAGCATAATAACATAGGTCAGATGCGTATCAGTGTTGGGCATGGTATGAATTGGAGTTCTCATGAATACGGAAGGCCTGGACAATATTTTAGTAAGGAATAGTCATGTGGCCAACACTAGAATTACACAGATTCATGCCTGGGCCATACTCTGCACTACAAAAAAAAACCATATCATTACCTTTGCAAAGAAAGACAATAAAAACTGTCACATACTTGCTGAGAGAATTAAGTGAGATATTTATGTTATAATAGATAACTGGGTAAAAGTAAGCCTTTAGAAATTTATAGGAAGACCATTGAGATGGCTCAGTAGGGAAAGGCACATGCTACCAATCCCAAAGACCTGAGTTCAGTGCCTGTAACCCACATGGTGTAAGAAGAGAACCAGCTCCCACCAGTTGTCCTCCACCCTCCACATGTGTAACCACACACACACACACACACACACACACACACACACACGTGTGCATTAAATAAAAATGTAATTTAAAAGAAATTTATAGTAAATACCAGGTATTCAGAGCTTTCTAAGGGAAAGTTTGGTTCTTCTTCATTTACCCAAGAAGAGCCTTGTTCTCCTTTCTAAGGGTCTTTTATTAGGAGAAACTCATGTCCTTGCCTTCTTCTCTCACCTCTCTTAACACTTTGGTTCCTGGAAGTTTATACATATTGGTGGCCTTCCTCTGAAAATTATTTCCGTTTGCGTTAATGATACACACTTGTGTTCAGGTTTTTGTTGGTTTTGTTTTTGTTTCTTACACTTTATTCCTCTGTCACTCTTGTAAACAGAAGGAATTTAGTTGTGATGGGCTTGTCCCCCAAGAGCCTAACTTGTCCAGGAACAAGTGATGTGAGACACATCTTTATCAGATGTGGAGCATCTGCTAGTCTAGATTATCTCCATGATATCCTCAGGTTCAATATAACTATGAAAGAAAACAATTTAACTTGAAAGATGAACTGCTATTGTTCTTTCAGAGAGAACTCATGAGCAAAAACTGGAGAAGATTAATCCTTTTCCACTAAGTAACTAACTGTGTAAGCCATGAAGCCTTCGCCCTATTACTAGAACAGGCTCTCCCAGTTAGTCAGTATTGAGAT
Source organism: Microtus oregoni (assembly GCF_018167655.1). Classification (NCBI taxonomy): domain Eukaryota; kingdom Metazoa; phylum Chordata; class Mammalia; order Rodentia; family Cricetidae; genus Microtus; species Microtus oregoni. The sequence continues at coordinate 2,165,053 of NW_024543975.1, read as the reverse complement.
GGTGAGCATGTGAACAGGAAAATGTCTAACCATGGCATTACCCTAGTATTCCTAGGTGTGAATCTCAGTGATCACACTGAGTGAATTTTACTACTGAATTTTTCTTTATGTACTATTTTAACAAACTCACTTCAGGTGTTTTATAAAGGAAGACTTAAAAGGTTGGATTTTTAAAGGTTTTTATTATTTCTTTGAGAATTTTGTAAAATGTATTATGATCATATTCACCCTCCCTCCTCCAACTCGTCTCAGAGCCACTCTCTCTTCCCTTTGTGCCCCATCCCACATCAAGGCCAATTTATGCTGTCCACATATTCTTGGGTGTGTGTCCTTCCACTAGAGCATGGCCAACTTTTCAGCGGCTATACTCTTAGAAAGAACTGACCCTTTCTCTCTGAGCAGCTCTTTGACTAGGAAGTAGAACTTGACGCCCAACTCCTCTCCTTATGCTGCTATTTGATCTGGTTTAGGTTTGCACGGATCTTGTGAATGCTGTCACAACCACTGTTAGTTCAGATGTATAGCTGCCCTGCTACATCCAGAAGACACTGTTTCCTTGTAGCCATCTACTCTATTTGACTAGTACTCTTTCCACTCTCCTTCCACAATGATCCCTGAGTCTTTGAAGCAGGGAGTATAGTGTATGTGTCTCGGCCAGTTGTAGTTCTCTGTGTTGATCATTACGTACTGTAAATAGAAGTTTCTCTGATGAGGGTTAAGAGATACCTTCGTCTACAGATACAATGATAAATCTTTAGGAGAGGTTTGACAATGTGTCCATTTAGCAGAATAATAGTACTAGATTCTCTCCTAGGAGCCGGGCGGTGGTGGCGCACGCCTTTAATCCCAGCACTTGGGAGGCAGAGGCAGGCGGATCTCTGTGAGTTCGAGACCAGCCTGGTCTACAAGAGCTAGTTCCAGGACAGGCTCCAAAACCACAGAGAAACCCTGTCTCGAAAAACCAAAAAAAAAAAAAAAAAAATAGATTCTCTCCTAGGGCCTATGGTCTACTTAGTCATAGGGTTTTGGCCCAATAATTGTGCCAGGTTTGGGTTTCATTGGATCAGGCCAATGGTTGGTTCCTCCCACAACATTCCTGGCACCACTGCACTAGCAGGCATGTCTTACCAGGCCAGTCATTGTGGTGCACAAGGTTCACAGCTTAGGAGGACTGAGGACTACTTCTCTTCTCTGGAAGCATGCATAGCACCTTCCAGAACTATTTAAGCTAGCTAGCAGTGTTGATGCTTCCAGATCAGTACTGTTCTTTGACCCAAGTATGTGATGTCTTCAACAATGGCTTACCACCAATGCACCAAGACATGTGTTTACCTAACACTAGATATTTAGAAGCTGTGAATAAATATTCTACAGAATCATTCATACATAAAATCAGCATATCTTAAAATTTTAGGCAAGTTTCTTTATAATACATATTCAGTAGTTGTTGACAGAAGGTTTCTGCCAGGGCCCACAGCCGTTCAGTCCCACACAGAGGTCTATATTAATAATAAAGTTGTTGGCCTATTAGCTCAGGCTTCTTATTAGCTCTTATAACTTATATTAGCCCATAATTCTTGTCTGTGTTAGCCACATGGCTTGGTACCTTTATAAGCCAGGCAGTCTCATCTTGCTTCCTCTGTGTCGACTGTAGACTGACTCTTCCTCTTCACAGAATTCTCCAGTTCTGGTCATCCCACGTACACTTCCTGTCTGGCTACTGGCCAATCAGCATTTTATTAAACCAGTACAACTTATAAAACTTTACAGAGTATAAGATTATTGTCTCAATCCCAACACTTGGGAGGCAGAGGCAGCCGGATCTCTGTGAGTTCGAGACCAGCCTGGTCTACAAGAGCTAGTTCCAGGACAGGCTCCAAAACCACAGAGAAACCCTGTCTCGAAAAACCAAAAAAAAAAAAAAAAAAAAAAAAAAAAAAAAAAAAAAGATCATTGCCTCACAGCAACCCCTTCTTTTTTTTAAAACAAGAACTCTGAATCGAATCTCCTATGTTTAGCATTTCTCCTAACCATTGTCCATAACAACTTGCAACCAACATTTTAAACAAAGACAAACATCTATAATCCATTTTTTGGGAATGTGGGCATAGTTTTCTAGGCTACTCCCTGCTGATTGTGGGTGCTGATAATCTTATAGGGACCTAAAGAAAATTGAGTTTTTTTCCCTTTTTTGTTTTTTGTTTTTTGTTTTTCGAGACAGGGTTTCTCTGTAGCTTTGGTGCCTGTCCTGGAACTAGCTCTTGTAGACCAGGCTGGCCTCGAAATCCCAGAGATCTGCCTGCCTCTGCCTCCTGAGTGTGGGATTAAAGGCATGCGCCACCACCGTCCGGCAAGAAAATTGAGAGTTATGATCAAGTCCTGACTGTATTCTGTGAGGTTTGATCATCTCAGCCAGCAGTCTTGAAACTGTTCTGGAAGTAGAACTTAGACATCTGGGCCATCTGCTCCTATCGAAAATTTCTTCAGGGGGTCTTCCTTGATCAAACCTGATTCTTCTTAACCCAGAATGAATCCACAGCCTCTCATTTCCTGTGGAAACAAAAGCAAAACCTCTTCTCCAAATTAACATATAGTTTGACTTAAATTTTGAAGTCAAAGCACTTTCAAAATATATATGCTATATTAATCCAGCAGCATTTGTAATTAAATGTCTTAGCAGCTGTTCCTTCCTCAGCCATCAAACCATTCAAAGAAAACATGATAACATACAGTATCCAGATTCTCTGGGTATTTTCCATCTTTGCATGGCTTTATTTTAAACTCTATTTCTTTTATTTTTATTTTTAATTTTTGGTTTTTTGAGACAAGGTTTCTCTGTGTATCTTTGACTGTCCTGGAACTCACTCTGTAGACCAGTCTGTCCTTGAACTCAGAGAGATCTGCCTGTTTGCTTCCCAAGTGCTGGGATTAAAAGTGTGTGCCACCACACCCAACCTCTCTCTCTCTCTCTCTCTCTCTCTCTCTCTCTCCCCTCCCTCCCTCCCTCCCTCCCCTTCCTTCTCCCTCTTTCTCCCCCTTCTCTCTTTTTAAGGACTTCATCCTTTTTCTTTTCTCTCCCAAGCCTACATATATTTTTAATAACACTCTAAACCATTTAGAGGGTTTTTTTTCTCATCTGACTCTATCTTTACTGTATATCTCTCTTTTTCTGACCACATGATCTTTAATTTGCTAGTTGATATGGCAAGAATTAAAGCCATCAGTTTGACCACTGGATCCACCCCATTCTTTAGCTTTCTGAGAGTCTAGCCTCATGGCGGAGGTACTGGCCATGTTTATTGCCAGAGCTGTATGGAGTTTCAAGGTTCCTGCCACTACCAAGAAGCATGCTATTGGCTATTCATCAACACCATTTAAGTGTTTGCTGATGGGTCCTCTTAAAAGGGCTGCAAGGTTTTTGCAGCTAAAGCTGAGTCAGGAAGTCTCTCTTAAATGAGACACACTTGCCTCTTGCAAACAGAGCCCATGTGAGAAAATGCTGCTACCAAGAAACCATGCTTAACTCTGTTCTTTTGTGTCTAGAATTACTTCCCAAACTCTCTCAGGTTTTAAGTGGGTTTAGCTGTCCATGTTGGTGCCATTTTTTTGACGGAAGGTTTCTGTCCCTCCAGAGCCCATAGCCATTCAGGCCCAAAGAAACACACAGAGGTGTACATTATTCATAAACTAGTTGGCCTATTAGCTCAGGCTTCTTATTAACTCTTATAACTTTATTATCCCATAATTCTTGTCTGTGTTAGCCACATGGCTTGGTACCTTTTATCAGCCAGGCAGTCTCATCTTGCTTCCTCTGTGTTGACTGTAGACTGACTCTTTCTCTTCACGGAATTCTCCTGTTCTGGTCATCCCACCTATACTTCCTGTCTGGCGACTGATCAATCGGCATTTTATTAAACCAGTACAACTTAAAAAACTTTACAGGATATCAGACCATTGTTCTACAGCAAGTAGCCTTTGCAACAATTTCTAAATTGTGTATGTGAAATTTAGTAGCTTGCAATGTATAGGTGGATGACTTTGTATTCTTCTTACAGCATTTCTGCATTTATCACATGCATTTACATAAATATCTCTTTTATAACATTTCATTCTATAAGATTTTAGTCTGTTTTCTACAGCCAGAATTTCTGTAGATTTATGGCTTGCTGTGCACAGTGTTCTATAATTAAGATTTTAAAGAAAGCAATGTTGCAAGTTGCTGCCTCCTGCAGACTCTGCAGTATATGCCACCTGCAGTTGAGAGCCTCTGCTTCACCATCTCTTCACAAGGATGGCTGGAAGAGTGTGTGTGTGTGTGTGTGTCTTTAAGATATTTTTATAGATCTAGTTTGGGGAGAACTTCTATATATATTTAGGCCACCTCCATTTGTTTTCACAAAATAATTTAAAAAATTTAAGGACTCTAGTTAGTTACCAGATAATTCTTTTGACATGCATCCATGTGATAAGGAAGAATAAGAAAAAGTCTGTGAGTTTATGGGTCTAGAAACAAAGGTTATGATTTGCCCAGGTCAAAGATCAGTCAGTAGAACTGAAACTAACCCAAGCGCTGCCTTCCTGCCCGTCTGACTCATTCATTAGTTTTCGTGCTTTTAAACACACAATAAACCACCGCCACATCCATGGTAGTAGAATTCATGTTTGTTGACTCTTAGGATGTTTAATAAAAGTAATATAATCCCTGCATTTTTGTTGCCATCCCTTACAAGAAGTGTGTGTATACAGAAAAGTATGGATTTCAGTAGATTATGAAGATTATGAAGCTCTAACCGCCCTCCCTACAAGCATACACAAGACGCATGTTTTTCAAGACTTGTGCATTAGTTTGCTGCATGTGAATTGCTTTGGGTTTTGCATGGAAACTGGTAACTGTACATGTGTTAAGTCAACAAGCAGTGCTTTTCTTTGGATGTTCCCAGTACTTAGATTTTATGAACAAAATTTTTATCTCTGGGGCCGGCAAGATGGCTCAGTGGGTAAAGGCAGTCAAACATGATATACTAAATTGAATTACCCAAGACCTGCATGGTGGAAGGAGAGATCCAACTCCCAAAGTTGTCCTGGCCTACACACACACACACACACACACACACACACAGAAATAATTCAGTTAAATCTTTTAACATATTTTTGTCTTTTAGGACATTGTATAATTATATTTTGTGGGGTTAAAACAGTGAAGATATGTGACACAACTAGGTTTATATCAGCTTGACACAAACTAGAGTCATTTGGGAAGAGGGACTCTCAGTTGAGAAAATGTCCCCTTAAAATCCAGCTGTAGGCAAGTCTGTAGGGGCATTTTCTTCATTAGTGATTGATGGGGGTCAAACCCATTGTGGGCATTGCCACCCGTGGTCTAGTAGTGCCAGTGCAGTAGGAAAGCAGTCTGAGTAAGCCATGTGGAGCAAGCCAGTAAGCAGCACTGTTCCGTGGTCCTTGCATCAGCTCCTGCTTCCAGGTTTCTGCCTTGAGTTCCTGTCCTGATATCCCAGCATGATGAACTACAAGCTGTAAGATTAAATAAGCTCCTTCCTCCTGAACTTGCTTTTGATCCTGGTTTTCATCAAAGCAAAGTAACCCTAAGACAATGTGTGAATACCTCCTGACTGTTTAGTCTTAGGCAGGGCCTTGCAGTATAGCTCAGCCTGCACTTAAGCTTGTGATCCCCTGGCCTTATCCTCCTGAAGGCTGGGCTTACAGGAATGAACCACCATTCCAAGCCTTCTTAAATTATAATGAAAACCTTTTGTCCTACATGTAAAAAATTTTTATTTCTTTTGAGAAAGGAGCCTACCGACCCTTATACAAGTTCTTTCCACGACCATCCATCCTATCAGTATAGATTACTAACCTGGGCTGGGAGTGTAGAGTGTCAAAGGGCCTCTCTAGAATGTGCAAGGCCCTGGAGTAAGTTCCCAGCAAAAGGAAGTGGAGAAACAGAGTCCTAGCCAAATAATACCTAAGAAAAATTGAACATGATAAATGATCTGTGGTGGATGTGTCTATAATCTATTGTTCCCCTTATCCCCACACAGTGCTGGGAATAAAACCCAGGCTGTCATGTGTGCTCAGCAAATGCTGGTTCCACAACAGTGATGGCAAACATGCTCTTTTTTTTCTTCAAAATTTCATTTATTTATTTGCTATTGTGTATGTATAATATGGTGGATTGGGGCACATGTCCCATGACACCCATGCGGAGCTCAGATGACACCATTGGGTGAGTTCTCGGGATCAAACCTAAGTCACTACGGTTGCATGTCAAGCATCTTTACACATGAGCCATCTCACCAGGCTGTGAATATAATCTTTAAGCAACAGAGTAGCATTTGATTTCTTTCATCTAAAGAACTTGCATGTGACTTATTTATTCATTCAGCTAATACTTTGTGCCAGGAAATATTGTAGGACCTGGAAAGCAAGCACCAAGGCTTTATCTCGTGTGGACTTGCATTCTAGTTGTAAGAAATGGAGAATGGATGGCGAGTGTAACTATTTAGGGTAAGAGTGCTGCTGCGGGGGAACAGCACAAGCATGTCAGGGGATCCCACCCAAGAAATGGCATGGTGGCAGAGACAATGCAATGCCCATACACAGCAGGAGAAGACTTCAGAGAGACTAGTCTTTGCAAAGGCTTGGCCAAGGAAGACACAGTTTATAAGCAGATTTCTTTGCAGTAGAAATGAAGGGAAGATAAGAGCCTCGTGTTTATTGTGTGGCAAGTTGTTTTAATAACTGGAGGATTCATTTCAAAAGCAAGATGTTTGGAAGGTTTTGAACAGTGATAAAGTGACTGACTTTACATTTTAACGAGATTCTTCTGCGAAGAATAGATTGTGGTGGGGTGAGGGTGGGGTGACTTGAAGACCACTTAGGATGATACTTCCAAAGAATCCATAAGAGACGCTGGGAGATGGCTCAGAGAGTAACTCCTTGCTTCCTAAGCCTGAGGCCCTGAGTTCAGATCCCTACCACCCATATAAAAGCCAGGTGCTGTGGTGTACATCTGTTAACTCTGGCACTGGGGGCGGAGGGGGGTGTTGGAGCAGATATAGCAGGATCCCAGAGGCTCACAGGCTAGCCAAGCTAGTAACCAGTGGGCTCCAGGTTCAGTGAGAGACCCTTTCTCAAAAAATAAGATAAAGGGGACAGAAGTCTCTCTCTGTTTTCCACCTCTACCTGCACAGCAAGCTGAGGGGTGTACATATGCACACACACGCAGAGACACACAGAGACACACATACCCATGCACGCACATGTGTGCACGCATGTTCCTAAAAGTAATATTGGCCTGAGTCAGACACAGGAGAAATGATCATGTTTAGGATAAAAGAACATCCATAAAAGGAGATTGTGGAGAATGACAGAGAAGGCAAGGAAGTCAGCTCCCAAACAGCTGGTACGAGTTCATGGAGGCATGAAGATTGAGTGAGCAGGCTGAGGGAGCAGAGCTGTGTGTCTAGACAGACTATGCTTGCATTTCCTCAGGAATTACCAAGTGAAGATGAGATGTTGACAGTTGGTTATATGAATATTATAATGGTCAGTGAAGGACAGGCTAGAAACCATGATTGTGAGCCATAGGCACCTGGGTTTTTTTTCATAACAAGCTTCTATGGAAGTGCCTGAGTAACTGATATAGAATGGAGAATGTATAAACAATTACTAGTAAGGCATTTTAGCTTACATTAGGCAAGGGGAAGATGCAGGAGAATTGGAAAGAAGTAGACAGTACAGTAGGGAAGAGTAAAGGTGAGTATTTACCCACAAGTCAGGAGTATTCAGAAGAGCAATCAAGACACCAGTAGGAGCATCCTGGGGTGCTGAGTCAGGTGAAGGCAGGATAAATCCAGCATTGGAGGTTATTGGCAATCTTTTAAAACTTTCTATGAAATGGGGTTTGAAGAAAGTGAGAAAATGGAATGACAAGCTTTATGAGGGTATAAAAAGTCGGGTATAATTGTGAGATTGAGGATGTTTGTTTTGATTGTATGTTTACAAAAATAGAATATATTGCAGCATATTTGCCTTAGGAAAATCAAATAAAAGGGGAGAAATGAAAGATGCAAGAAAGAGCTCACTATATCTCAAAATACTGAGTCCTCTATAGGGAGAGAGTGTGGAAAGGAGAGCAGGAAAGTAAAGGAACCCAAGACGTCTCTAGATGGGACAGGGACAGTATACAAGGAAACATCCAAGTATGCTTGCTCAAAGATTTAGTGGGATAACAGTGGTTGCTTCTCAGCACAATAAAGAGTTGAATTGTCAGAGCACAGTGAAAAGGAGCTGAGAGTGGCAGAGATGCCATGAAGGAAGAGGGACTGAAAATAGTTGTTTAGAATGTGAGTTGACAAGAGAGGTTTCTAACTTTGCAAGGTAGGTAGATGTTAGTGTCACTAATCAAAAAAAGGAAGCTCAGAGGAGAAACGAGCCAGCATTGGTATTGTACTGGAGTAACAAGTTCGCTCCATGTTCACTTACTGCCTCAGGTTCCCATGGAGAGGGGGAGGGGAATTCAGGGTGTTAAATGCCAAGAACAGAGTCTCCAAAATGCTAACATTTAAAAACAGACACTGGCAGGCAGTGGTGGGTGCACGCCTTTAATACTAGAACCTGGGAGGCAGAGGTAGGAGGATCTGTGAGTTAGAGACCAGCCTCATCTACAGAATGAATTATAGGACATCCAGACCTGCACAGAGAAACCCTGTCTTTAACACACACACACACACACCAAAAAAAAGAGAGAAAGAAAAGAAAAATGAAAATTGAGTTGTCAAGGTGTCACAATAGCCAAGGAATGGGTACTGCAGTTCTGAGGAACAGATTGAAAGGAAAGATCAATAGTAGTGTAGCCTGTATTGTTTCCCACAGTACAGTATGGAACTGATGGGGGAGGGTAAGCAGACTTTGGGAAACATTTGCAGTGTGACTTGTCTTGGTATGAATGGCTAACACTGAGAACAAGGGCAGCCGGGATGGATGGCACTGCAGCTTTGCCAGTCATAGAAAGCATAATGTTTATTAGTAAGACACAAGTTTGTATTCTCAGAAAGATGAGACCTGAGACATTGGGAGCACAAGCAGCCGGCACTGTTAGCGATGCTGTCCCACGTTTCTAAACGATGTATTGTTAGGGAGCACTAAGTGAGCTTTGCATCTCAGGTCCTCCTTTCTGCACCAGATGTATTATGAAAGTTGTTGTTATCGCAAAGTTAGACAAGATCTTCATTTGTATTTGGGCTCTACTCTGCAATAGGAGCCTTGGTGACTTCTTGAACACACACTACTCAGGGCAAACTGACTGCAGAGCAACAGCAAGGAGTGAGGTGAGCAGGGTGACTGGGCCTGTGTCCTCGCCCTCCTGTGACTCTGAGTAAGTGTCAGTGCACTTGTACCCAAGTCTCTTGGCTTCTGCTTCTGTGTACTCAGTGTTTATTAGGCACGTTCACTGGGCTTTGACTCATCTTATATCTTAAGGTTTCATTCACCTCTGGTGTTTTTTTTTGGAGACAGCTAAGCTCATGTGATGTTAAGTTTCTTAGTTTGCTTTCTGTTGCTGTGATGAAGAACATAACTAAAATCAACTTGGGGAGGAAAGTACTTTTTTTCCACTCATGTGTCCTGATCACTGTCCCTAATGGAGGGAAGTCAGAACAGGAACTTGACTCCCCAAAGCAGAGTTTTGTTAACTGGCTTGCTTCTCCTGATTTTCCCCGCTTGCTTTCTTACTCAAGCCAGGACCCTGTGCCAAGGCTGAAATTGTCTTCAGAAGCTCACCTTCCTATATGAATCACTAATCAAGAAAATGCCCTGCAGATTTGTCTACAGGCAATCTGATAGAAGCATTTTCTCTACAAGGGTTCCCTCTTCTCAGATAACACTAGCTTGTGACAGTGTTGACAGAAAATTTAACCAGGACATAAAACTTTGCTCTCACACAGTGGCATTTGCATGAGTCTTCCTCTTTCAGAAAGGTTATTGACAAAATACACACACTACACATACATGCAGTATCCATCCCTCACTGGCAGAGGGCTCTTTGACATTTTTTTAAAGTGACTTGTACCTTTGGCAATGCTTTTTGTATGATAGGAAACAAATGAATTTCTAGTCTGGAGACCTTTTAAAAAATTGAGTGCTGTGTATTTAAACCCAGGTTTGATTATTGGATGACATCTACTGAGTTCTATGGTCTGATGGGAATAAAACATTGAGTCTGTTAGGAAAAGAAATGGATAAGATTTTCAAATACAGATGACAAAGGAATATGCCCTGTGGGTGCTCCTGTCTGTGTAGGTTTGGATATGTGTACCTTCTCTGTCAGTGCTGATGCTCAGCCTTTGTGCTTCCTGAATAGGACAGTAGATAACGGAGTGGAAGTAAGACACTGCAAACCCAGTAAGGATACTCATTGGCTGTTGGTACCCAAGTAGGTAGACGTGCCCCAAAGCCTATCTTCCCCACCTCCAAATCCAAAACACTTGCAAGTGGGATCTGCAGTGAAGGAAGTGAAGAACTCTGTCACTGAAGTCTACAGGACTGTGCTCTAAACACTCTATTATAGAATAACTTGAGTGTCTGTTTGTTGGAGGAAGCGCTTATTGGTTCCCAGCCACTCAGCCCCAAAATAAATACACAGAAACTATATTATTCTCCCAGCATTCCATTTAGTTTTCAGCCTAACTTAAGTTCTGCCCTGCTATAGGTCCAAAGCAGTTTCTTTATTCATTAATGGTAATCATAGCATACTGAGGGAAATCCCACATCACCTCCCCTTTTCTGTTTAAATAAAAACAGGAAGGTTTTAACTTTAACATAATAAAATTACATATAACAAAACAGGTATCAAGCAAGAATCACAGTTACAATATTTATATCTACTTTATCTTTTATCATAGCTAAGGAAAACTATATAACTTCTTCAACTCCATCAAAGACTCCAGAAGTATATAATATTACCTAAGTAAACAGGAAGTGCATTGTAAGCAACTTGCAAAACTCTAGAACTGACAGAGACATCTTGCTGCCTGGACAGTCACCCAAAGTTCTTCTGTACCATTGGAGCATCTATCTTTAGCCCACAGGCCCATAGTATCCAGCAGACCTTTCCATGAAGCAGGAAATTTCAAAGACAGTTCTGCCTACATTAGCAGTAGCAGACTCTTTCATGAAGCAGGAACCCCAAAGGATCGTCTCACCCTTAGGCAAGTTCAGCAGTCATTTCTTTGTGGATCCTACATGTCCAGTTCATCAAGCAGTCCAGGCAAGAACAGTTTCTTGCCCAGATGGCTAGCCAACTCCTTAAGGAGCCTCTTTGATGCCCATCTTTCTCTTGAAGTAGCTTGATGCTGCCAGGAGCAGATGTGTCTCATTGTCATGAAAAACCCTAAGTTATTAAACATTTTAAATGCCATATTCTGTAGTCTTTGAAAGGTTTGAAGAATACCTATCTATCTGAACATCTAGAAAATCTAACTAACATGGCGACAAGCTTGACTATTATAGATGACTTTCTATTTACCTATATTTCTTAATTATACATTACATTTTTAAATGAGCTGCACAATACCTTAATCAAGAGCATATATATATATATATATATATATATATATATATACACACACACAGTATAACAAAATTGACCTTAAATTTGTATCAATAAACCAGGATCCAGGCCAGTGCAAATCTCTATAGCATATCCCCCTTTAAATGTAAACAAACATTTATAAACAATATTTGGGAATATGGGTGTAGTTTTTCTCCAGACTACTTCCTGCTGTTATTGAGCAAAGTAATTTTTTGAGGGGTATTCAAGGTGACCTTTCAGGGGCTCTTGGTCTATCAAATCATGTTAGTCTGAAAGCAATCCACAGGTTCTCATCCTCTGTGGAAACAAAAGAAAAACCTCTTTACCAAAGCAGCATACCCTTAGAGCCATATTTTGAAATCAAAATACCTTTAAAATATATATGTTGGCTTAGCTTAACAGTCCCCAGAATCAAATGTCTCTCTGCAGTCAAAAAATTCAAAGAAAACACAATAATATACATAATTCAGACTCTCTGTGTATATTCCATCTTTACATGGTTTATTTTTTTCACTTCTTTTAATCTATGACTGTCTGTATTCTGTCTCTTTAAAGACTTTGTTTTATTTTTTCAAAACCATTTACTTCTTTTTATAACTATACTCTTTTTCTTTTCTCTCCCAAGCCTATATACATTTTTTAACATACTGTGTCTTATTTAAAGATCTTTTTTATCTGAATTTGTCTTTATTGTGTATCTGTAATCCTTTACTGTCCAGGAGCACTTTTTAAGGTGCTAAGCGCTTCTTAAAAACTTAAGCTGTGGCATAGCTAGGTCAAATACGGCACTGCCTGCTTGCCCCGCCCAGTCCAGCATGGCAGAGTGGAACTGTTTGCTGCCTCCAAGAGCCATGTACATTGCCCCATTTTCAGGCACACAGCCAGTGTATGTTGCCATTAAGCAAGTTATCGTACTCTGTTCACAAAACCCATTTAAATGCTCATTTCCCAGACCTCCCGAAAGAGCCAGAGCAATTTGTGCTGCTGAACCAGGAAGCCACCACTTTTTTTTAATATTTATTTATTTATTATGTATACAATATTCTAAGTCTCGCAGTATTGCGCCCTGTGGCACCTTGCTCACTGCAAGCCCAACTAGAAAAAAAAAATTGTGGCTACCAAAAGCCATGCTTAACTCTGTTCTTTTGTGTCCAGAATTCCTTTTTAAGCTTTCTCAGGTTTTTTAATGTGGATATCGTTCCCCATGTTGGGTGCCAATTTGTTGGAGGAAGCCACTTATTGTTTCCCAGTCGCTCAGCCCCAAAATAAACACACAGAAACTATATTATTCAAATCACTACTTGGCCCATTATCTCTGGCTTCTTATTGGTTAACTTATATCTTAATTTAACCCATTTCTATTCATCTGTGTATTGCCACATGGCTGTGGCTTACCAGCTAAAGTTCCGGCATCTGTCTCCAGCAGGGCTATATGGCTTCTCTCTGACTCCACCCTTCTTTCTTCCAGCATTCCGTTTAGTTTTCAGCCTAGCTAAGTTCTGCCCTGCTATAGGTCCAAATCAGTTTCTTTATTCATTAATGGTAATTACAGCATACAGAGGGGAATCCCACATCAGCTGTTTAAAATTTAGTGGGGACAAAGAGGTGACCTAGTGGTAAAGGCACATGCTATCAAACCATATGACCTGAGTTTTTTCACCTGAACCTATATGGTGGAAGGAAAAAAATAGACTCCCAAAAGTCTAACCCCTACACAAGCTCTCTGCATGCACAAACACACATGTACATTATAAAAAATATAATTAAAGATTAAAAATTAATTCTATTAAACTTTGTTTAGATACACTCACTATGCATAGCAAAGCTAAGAATTCCTGATGCTCACATCTGAATCCTATGAGAAGTCACTGGACCCAAGGCCTGAGCAGTTAGAGAATTCCTAAGTCTCTGGTTCTTGTTTGAGATGCTGTCCTTACAATTACTAAACTCAAGAGATTCAAGACAGTTTATTAAACACAGATAAGTAAAGCCCATTTAGCTTTAAATCTAACAGTCTTTTCCTAGCATCACAGCCTCGCTCTAAGAGAAAGAGCAAGCCTGCTCCCAGCAGATACTTTTGATGGTGAGTCCCTTCCCTGTTCTATTTCAAGAGTCTATGCTGACTCTCCTCAGTTCTTCTTCATTCTCCCAACCCCCACTGCCCTAAACTTCCTCCACCTCAGGAGCTTCCCTACCCTCAGCTTCTCATTCTCCTTATAACCCTGCTATTTCAGCTATGCACTCCCTTGGTCTCTCTTTTACCTACTCTCTTGTCTTTATCTCCCTCCTCCCCACACTCTCCTCTGCTTCTCCTGTGGCCAGGCCCAGTCTGCTGGCCATATTCAGTCTACTTCTTTTTATCTCTGCCCTGAACTCTTCCAGATGCCTCTAGCTAGTCTCTCCCTCAGATCTATACTAAAAACCTTCCCTTAACCACACCGCGGAGCAATCATGTTATCAGTTTCTATATTTTCATGTCTGCTTTTTACAAAGTTTACAAATTGAATCAAATTCTGATATATAATGAATACATTGTATGTAGTCTACTTTCCTTAACATGTGTATGCACACATATATGTCCACACTGACTTCCCAGTTTTGTGTGTTTACACATATTTTCAGTAACTCCTCCCCCACAACTTTGCATCCTCATCCCACAAATCAACATAACCAGTTTTGAAGGCCCACTCTGCCTTCTGACGTATATGGTCCCCTATTCTGTTTGGTTTGGTTTGGTTTTATTATTTTCTGAGTTAGTGCCTCACTATGTAGCCCTGACTGGCCTGGAATTTGCTTTGTAGACCAGGTTGACTTTGATCTTACAGAGATTTACCTCCCTCCCTCCCTCCCCCAAGTGCTGGGATTAAAAGTATGTACCACTGTGCCTGGCTCCTGGTCTACTAATTGTAAGTCATATTATAACTAATCACTGTGCTGCAATTTCCTAACCTTCTCAAGAGCAAAAACTAAGCTTTTTCACCTTCATGCCCATCATTTCTTCTGTTCCTCCTGTGTTGGTGTCCTTACTGGACTGCTTTAGTAGCTGATGATCCTTGGGGTTTCAGTATTCAGAACACCTTTGTAAAGCAATGGTAACAAGTAGCTGAATTGTTTGGTCTGTATTTACCCAGAATCTCTCATATGCATGTGTCAGTGAGAGCTTTTTAAAGTCTGCAGCTCCTGCCGCGGGAGGAAGATAGATAATAAAGAAGAGTCTTGTCTCACTTGTCCATGAGAAGCTAACAGATATTCTCCCAACCTTGTAATATACATTACAAGCAAATATCTCTTTGGACTCAGATTCAGTATTAGTATCTGTGAATTAGTTAGGAATCCTGAGGAATTCAGTTGAGCTTAGTTCCTCATTATCCTAATTTGAAGAAAATTTCTCCAAGTTAAAGAATGCCACATTAAAATTAAAAATGGTAATGGCTATGGATAGTGGTTAACTTTTCCTCATAGTTTCTGAATGTAAAATCCTCTCATAGTAAACTTCTTTAAGATTCTAATGAGTGAGTGCTGCTGGGGATGATCTGCTCCTTCACATTCCTAAAGGCAGAGCATGGATTTCTCACTGAAGTAGTTTCTAAAGCTGTGTTGTGATTCTGTCTCCACCAAACCTGACTTTGCTTCCTAGCTTGGTCATCTCAGGAAAGGCCATGTGGCAGGATCGATAAGCCAAATTTACATTCAGTTTCTTGTTTTCTACTCTATGACAATAGAGATCGGTTCAACACCAGATAAACCCTCCCCTTCCCTTGGGATAGAATTCAACTCCAGAATTTATAATATGAGGGACACACAGTCATGTGTTTTACTTCTTTTTTCTTTCTTTCTTCCCTCCCTATCTTCTGACTCATTCCCCTTACCAGGAGGGAATCCCAGTGTACACCAGTCAGTGATTGCCGATTTCAAGTGTTAAAGATAGCTTCTTTCTTCCTGGCAATGCACTTATAAGGTCGGTCTGCATATAGCCATTACTTTAAACTTCTTGCAAAGAATTTCATTGGGCTTTAATTGCTGAATGAGAAATACAAGGAAGCATTCCTGCTGTTAAAATCATTTCTTTTGTTTTCCCCAAATAGAAGACAGCATAGGGCAAAGGAGGTGAAGCACCTTCATCAGTCTCTCAGCTCCAGTCCTTAGCAACCACTTCATGTTACCCATAATTCAAGGTGTTCTAAATTCTTACTTCAGCAGTGGTTTCATTAATTGTTGTTTCCCCAAGAGTCTCTGCATACAAGAACTTATCTCTTTGGTTCAAATAAAGAAAGAAACTTGTCAAAAATAGATTGTTGATTTGTTCAAATTTGCGCGCTAAGGCTTTGACTAAGGTGGAATTTGATTTTCTAGCATGGAGTGTCCATCTTGATCTTTAAAAGGGGAAGGCATACACAGGACTGTCATTCCTGACTCAAAACTCTCTGTTGCCAGTAAGGGTTCTTCTGTGGGGCTACTGTGAGGCTAACTTCTAACAGATGCCTTGGGACTCAGAAATGATGGCAGTTGGAGCTGAATTGGTTGCTGTTTCTCTTCAAAGACTGATAGGATCTCTACTTCTAGCATCCCATAAACACAGGCATGCATGCATATACATGCATGCAAACAGATGCACGCACACACCACAGACACACACACACACAATGCACAAACATATACATGCATACACGTGCACAGAAATGCACATACATGTGAACATATACGAATTCTCTGAAGTTATGCCTGTACCTCAGTAACTTCCAGTTGGTCATCTCTTAAGATTATTCAATGGCTAAAACTAAAAGGCCTTGTTTTAAAGAATGGTCATACCAGAGAACTTCTTTTTCCTTTGTGACTTTTCAAGGGACCAACACTAATAACAACAGCAGCTTATCCCATGCTCACAATGGTCTCACTCTTTATATTTAATTCACAATGAATGAGTGAAGGCCTACTATTTTTAATTATAAAATAATTTACAGTTGAGAGATCTGATACACAAAGATAATAAAAGTAACCCCCTGCTTTAGAATACTGATGATTCTAGAGACAGAATTTGTACTCAGGAAGTCTGGTTCTTTTTTTGTTGTTGTTGTTGTTTAATATTGAATATCCTCTTTTCTTTTCCTTTTAAATTTTTTTATGATTTATTTATCTTTATGTGCATTGGTGTGAAGTCGTCAGATCCCCTGGAACTGGATTTTCAGACAGTTGTGAGCTGCCATGTGGGTGCTGGGAATTGAACCCCAGCCCTCTGGAAGAGCAGTCAGTGCTCTTAACCGCTAAGCCATTTCTCTAGCCCCAGGAAGTCTGGTTCTTTTTGTACCCCTGACTAAAATCATGCCAAAAGCACCAAACCATCTTATCTGTGACACCAGCTAGAGTCACTTGGCTAAGAGTTCCAGAATCTTGCTCCATAACTTTGCTGGCCTCATTGTTGGTGCTCATGCCTCAGCGTTTCTGATGCTGGAGTTATGTGTGTGGAATACCATACTCCCTAAGATTTATCATGTAAGTGATAACTCTTGTTAGGAAGTGGAACATAATCTTCTAGGAATTTGGTAAACAGAATTAATGAGAAGAAAAAAGGTTTGTCTAACTTTAGAAATGACAGGAGCTCCCAAGATCTTAATTTACTCTGAAAAAAAATCTATCCACAAATCAGTTATATCTTTTTTCCCTCAAATTACTTACATTTTGACAAAGAGTATTAGCTAGTTCTTTTTTCCACAACACCCTCATAACCTAGGTCAGTATTAGTAACCCTGGTATACAGCAGACACTCCACACAAAGAAGTATTAATAACCCTAGTATACAACAGACACTCCACACAGAGAAGAAGGGTTGAATTGCTGAAGCTCCTACAGCAGTTCCCAAAGCAAAAGAGCCCTTCTTGGAGTTTCCTGCTTAGCTGGGATTGCAACAAGGAGATAGAATTGATTTAGATGAAAACGCTTTGTAAGCAAGTCCTGAGTGTTATGCATAGAAGAATGTTTGTCTTTCACTTGGGACCTTGTTAACTAAAGCATTTCATTTAAATCATGAGGTCTTTGTTAAAAATTATGGCATATGTCTCAAGGGTAGCCTAAGCCATATAGGGTATCTTCTACATAAGTTCAGGGTAGATGTTGTGTATAGAAAATGCTGTTGTTACTTTTGATGCATGCATGCATGCCTATCTGTCTGTCTGTCTCATCAGAGTCTAACTATGTATCTCATGCTGGCTTCAAATCCTCCTGCTTCAGCCTACCCATCTATTTTGAGTGTTGTTTTCTGGTATAGATCCAATACTTTCTTATCTTTAATAAGAATATAATCTATCAGGAAATTAAGTAACATGTTTCAAGGCTTGTCAGTTCTGCTCTGAGTTGGAGCAAAAGTGTACTGTGGTCTAGAGAACAGAGACTTTAGCTCTTTCTAAAGTATTTCACTAACACTCCCTTACCACACCCAGACGGCTGGAGATGTAGTTTTAAAGTTAGGCAACTTAACTTACCAGTAACCCAGCTACTTAGACAGATCACAGTTGACTCAAAACCAGTCTGTTTTTAACTTTTGATGTAAAAAAGTTAGCATTAATAGTTCTCATTTTTGAAGATTTTTTTTAAATTATGCATATGTTGTGTCTCTGTGTGGGTAGTGCTGGTACCCCGTGGAAGCCAGAGACCTTAATTCCCCTGGAGCTGGAGTTATGGGTGGTTGTGAAGTCACTGGACATGGGTGCTGGGAAATGAACTCAGATTCTACGCAAGATAAGTATGTATTCCTAAGCACTGAGCCATTTCTTCATTTCTTAATATTTAAAGCATTTAGTTTTCACTGGGCTGTTCCGATGCCTTGTATTGCTAAGAAATGCCTCATACAGAATAGCTGCCTGTTCTTCCTTCCCTCTCCTTTTCTGTTTCCCTCTGAGAGCTACTGGCCTGGGTTTGTGATTTGGAGGACAAGACATTCGTCAGCTTCACAGATGTTGCTTCCCGAGAGGGTCCAGGTGTGAGGCTATTCAGGAAAACCAATTTTAGCTTTGAGGGCTTTTGAAGATCATACCTTACAGGTTCCTCTGAGACATTTTAAATGATGAATTTTTTTTTTTTTCAGTAGGAAAAGGGAAAGAGAAGAGAAGCAAGGTGATGTGACAGATCGCATCAGAAAACAGCACCGGCCTATGCTTTGATACTATTACAGTTTACACAGCCTGCATCAGGGGAAAAGTGATGTAATCAGTCCTTAGCATCAGTATTTCCTCTCTGCTTTTAACAGCCCTTCTTATTTATATCCCAATCAAGAACTGTCTCTAAGAAGTGTACATTCAAGTCAGTTGAGTGTGGAGAGCTGTCCATGTTGTTTTATTTCAGCGTTGTTGAGCTTAGTTCTCTGTGTTTCGTTGTTCGCACCAACTGGTGAAGCACAGGCGGGCACAGATCAGGACCCTCTGTCCCCCGGTGGAATGTAGCGGGAGACTGCAGCTCCCATTGCTCGTGGCTCCCATTCCATCAGCCCTGTGTGGACACATGTGTATGCACACTGTGTCTGTCAGTTTGTGTTCCCCATTGCCTCCTAGACACACGTCTGCTCTTTACCTATGGTGCCGGCAGGCTTCCATCCTCTCTGTTCGGAGGACTTCTGAGTAAAGGGTGACAGGGCCAACTCAGATTCCAGTTACCATTTAACTTAGTTTGAATTATTATTATTTTCACTAAGAATCAGTCTCCTTGTGTCTAAAACAAAGATATTTAACAATTTTTATAAGGGTTAAGGAGAAGGATTTAAAAAAAAGAAACACAAAGCACACCATAAATATTGGCACCTTTCCTTGCAGCACCCTCTGTAGGCTTATTGGATGCTTCAGAGTTGAAGTTATGCCCCCAGAGTGCTTTCTTGGAAGGACTTACTTGGCACACGTGCCGCCTCAGCATTGTTTGCCTTGTATTTGCTGTCTTCCCAAGCTGCTTGTAATTTCTGAAAAGCAAGAACTCTTGAAACCGAATCCTCAGCTTTGGCAGTATCTTTGCTGTATGTGAGAAGAATTCCTTTGGAAAGTGACTCCCTCAGTCTGCAGTCACACTTAAATGTCCTGGTATAGGAAAGAAATTACTTACATGTTCTTAACCAAATGGTTGTCTCTACTAAGAAATCTGTGGCCTTCCAGTGATTGTATCTTCAGTGACAGTATACAGAGAGCAGAAAGGAGGAGGAAAGATCCCATTCAGTGAGCCAGACCATCTGAGACAAACAGTGACAAAGGAGAGATGTCTCAGCACAGCAGACATAGTATTCTCTGGCCCAGACCATCAGGTGGAACTCAGTCCTGGGAGTGTCAACAGATATTCCTGATAGGGCCAAATCCTTTGACTCCCAGCACAACTGTAGTGAGATCAGTCCCACTGTGTGAATGATGAAAGTAGCAAAAAGTGCCAGGGGCTCATTCAAGATTTAACTTGTTCTTAGAACATCTTTACCCAGGCAGCCGGAACATGCTGTCTGAAAGGAAATCAAGCAACCTTTTCACACTGCAGTCTTAATGTGGGATTGCTGCTATCGTTCTCCTTTAATTCCTTGGGTTTTAATGCATATAACTTAAGTCATTTCTCACCTTTTGGTATGACTCATATGAGCTATATGAAAGACTAGTATATTTTTCTGTAATCCATTATTCTCAGACATATCCAGGCTCTATATTCCTCACTTTTTTTGGTTTTTCAAGACAGGGTTTCTCTGTAGTTTTGGAGCCTGTCCTGGAACTAGCTCTTGTAGACCAGGCTGGCCTTGAACTCACAGATATCTGCCTGCCTCTGCCTCCCGAGTGCTGGGATTAAAGGTATGTGCCACCACTGCTTTTTATAGTGTCTTTAGCTTCAAGGGGATATTTTACAGTGATGAATAAAAACAAGATCTTGAGGCTTGAACTTTGTTGCCTACCAGCTTTTCACCGAAATACTTGATTCTTACAATACCATAGCAGCCAAAACTTGAATTTCAGTAAAAGTCATGGGTCACATGCATACGCCTATGTACTGCTTTCTGCACTGTCTTCATTGTCACCTTTTGCTCTTGATGTTTCGGGACCTTACATTATGAGGCAATGTGAGAGATGTTTCTAATGTGTGTATCTGTATCTCTTGTCATTGAGGTCATTGTCATGAGAAAGCCCTGGACAACAGCCATGACAAACAGAAATATTTTGGCAACCCACAGTCACTGGATGCTGCTGAAGAAGAGCCCTCTAAGCAAGGAGCAGAGGAGGACCCTGTGCTTTCTGTTGAGAACTCAGGGAGGGGCTCAGATGCCCTTAGACTTGAAAGTAAGTTGATTTGACCTGAGCTATGCTTCTGTGGGAAAATCAACTCCCAGACATCAGGCTTACACTCCTCTCTCCTCTCAAGAGTTTGTATCCTTCTTGTGACACTCAGAGAGTCAGGAGAGTGGCTCCAAATGACGGGGAAGCACTCTTCACACGCTTTCTTCCTTTTCCGTCCCTCTTTTGCTAGAACAGACTTGATTCATGCATGTGCCTCTTTCTTTCGATGCTCTCAGTCTGTGCAGTGAGTCACTGCTGAGAGGAACATCTCCGGCTTCTGGCATCCTTTGCTCTTGACCCTGGCCTGTCCTCAGATGCTCTCCCACTTTCCTCACATACTCTGTCCTGTGTCAGCAGCACACCTGTATCCTGGCCTTGCTCTTCTTCCTGCCCATGCAGTGTCTTGCCTTCGGTGGTACAGATTCCTATGAGTACACCAGTGACTCCCAGGCTGTGCTTGGCTTAAGGCTTCTCCACAGCTCCAGCTAATTTTTGTAGGCTCTTTCTCTTGATGAATAGGGTCGGCATTTGAACTGAAGTGTTTAATTCGATATCCTATCCTGTGATTGCAGTTCAACCCACCCAGGTCCCCTTTATCTCCTCAGTCTCTAAGACCTATTGAAGCTCTCATTTCTTCATCTACTCTCCCTGCTACTAACTGACTCAGCCCATCTTCACTTTCTGCCCTTCCTCTTAATCTGTTTTCCTAACTATACCTTTTATCTTTTACTTCGAATATGCGCTATCTCTCTGTGTGTGCATACATGTCTATATAGAATTAGAAATATATATGTGTGTATATATATATATGTGTGTGTGTATATATATATGTGTGTGTGTGTATATATATATATAGTGTGTGTGTGTGTGTGTGTGTGTGTGTGTGTGTGTGTGTAGAGAAGACCAACAAAGTTCATTGTTATGGATTCATGGTGGGCCCCAAGAGTTGTTTCTTTCTTTTTTTTTTTTTGAGTTGTTTCTTAAATATACTTCTAATCAGGTAAGTTTCCTAAGCCTAAATTTCTCAGGAACTCTCTATTATGATTCAGAAGAATCTAAACTAGTGTGGGCCATTAGGCAGCTTGGCCTCCATTCCTTTTGTAACTATACCTTAGCAGGAAGTACAATGCCCATTCCTCTCTCAGGCCTCTTTTGAGCCTCCATATCCTTCACACAGACTTATACTGACCTCTGCCAATGCTTTGCTGACCTGGGCATGTAGCTCAAATGGTAATGCTTTCCTGGCAAGTACAAAGTCCTGGGTTTGTTCCCAGTACTGCATGAGCTGGGTGTGGAGGGTCACATATCAGCTACATAGGGAATTCAAGGCCAGCCTGGTATGTGTGAGACTATCTCAAAAAGGGAGGGAGGGTGGGAGGAAGAAAGATAGATCCTATACATTTCCAGTGTTGCCTCCTCTGTGAAACATTCACAAAGGTTTTCAAACATTTAAGAAACTCCATCTGCTATCTTTATTTTACATTTTACAAAACACATTTTATATATTGAAATTTGTTTGTGTGTCTTGGCTTCCATCAGGTTATGAGCTTTCATTAACTCTTTGTTTTAGATTTACTTATTTTATGTGTGTAGGTGTTTTGCCTACATGTATGTCTGTTACACCACATGCATGCAATGCCCGTGGAAGCCTGAAGAGGTCATCAGAATCCCTGGGGTTACAGAGGCTTGTTAGTTAGCTGCCATGGAAGTTAGGAAGCAAACACAGATGCTGTAGAGGAGCCCAAGTGTCCTTAACTGCGAGGCCATCGACCCAGCTGTTAATATTCATTTTTACTTATTGTTTTATGTGTTAAGTGTTGGCCCGCATGAATTTATGAGCATCGCATGCATGCCTGGTACCCCTGGAGGTCAGAAAAGTACTCTGAATCTCCTTAAACTGGAATTACAGAAGATTGTGGGCCACGTGGGTGCTGGGAACTGAACCTAGGTCCTCTGCAAAAGCACCAAGTACTCTCAACAGCTGCTCTAACTCTCCAGCCCCATCGTTTTTGTTTGTTTGTTCTTCTAGAGTCAGGGTCTTTCACTCCAGAGCCCTAACTGTGTCCTTGAACTCTCTATGTAGATCAGACTGGACTTGAACTCATAGAGATTCACCTGTCTGCTAATCAAGTGCTGGAATTAAAGGTCTGCCCCACAATGCCCAGCATACAGTTGGGTAATAAAAATAAATATATTTGGGGATTAAAAAAATAAATATATTTTTACTATTTTTTAATTACTTGTGTGTGGATATGTGCACATACATGCAGATGCCCACAGAAGCCAAAAGGAATGTCAGATCCTCTGAGCCGGCGTAACAGATGGTTGTCATCCATTGGACATGGGTCTTAGAACTGAACTGAGATTTTCTGCATGAGCACTCTACCAGGCCTTCTCTTCAGTGCCCAGTCTTTCTACATGCCATGACCTGTGAAATCTTATATTTGTTAATTGAACATGGTATTTGTCTTATGTAGGTTGAATTAATATTTAGCAAGTAGCAATATATACAGTGGTAGGTATGTGTGATGATCTGAGTCTATTCCCAAAATCCACAGGATATAGTGAGAGTACTGACCCCCACACGGTATCATTTCATCTCCAGACATATGCATGCACACATGTGTACACATACACAAATAAATAAATAAAATGTCTAAAGTAGATACTAATACAAAATCTTTTCTCCTACTATTAAACATTTAAAAGCTCCTGTATAAAAGAAGCAAGTAAGTCCTCAGGGAGACCACCACTGGTGGGAACGATTGTGTCTTTTCTGCCCACTGTGACCTTCACCCTTATTGATTTAGAGAAATAATCAATTCTATTAGAAAGTATTAGACTTTAAGGAAACTAAATCTCCCTTACCAACTCACAGGAATTAATCCTTAAACTGGACAGTGGGTTTGCTCATTTAGTCAGGATGACTCCTCTCTGGAGCCTAGCCATCTCGTGTCTTTTTTGACACCATTACACCCACACAGTTCCCTGAACATCCTGAGATCCTTGGGCTTACAGTCATCAGAAAGGACACTGAGTCATGCTAGAGTATTTCACCCATTTATAGAAATGGTCCCTATTCCATTACAACTCTCTAGTATCTAGGATATTTATGACTACTACATTAATCACTGTTTTTCTCTAGGACAATTTAGAGTAAAACCCAACCACAATTTTGCACCATCTCTCTTTTGTATAACACATCATTGCCTGAGTCAGCAATCACCTGCTCAACATTTCTGTATCTTCAATTCCATGTTCTCCATGTGTTTCTATTCAGCCCCCATGCTTAGGATGAGCCATACTTACCCTGACTGGGGCAGGGAATTTCTCGAGCCCCTTCAGCGTCATGCAGACTTACTGAGGCGGATTCCTTTTGTCTCTGATGATTCTGCTCAGTGTGAGGAGTGAACACTTTTAGGCACTCACTTTTCTTGGCCGTGTGTCAATCACCTGGAGTTCTTTGTCTTATCTTCTGGGTACCAATAACATGTCCACAAGAGAACAGTCCACATGTTTTTATCAGTAGGCTTTCTTTGCTGAGTTGTAACAAGTCCTCCTTTTTACCGCAAGCATATGATAGTGTGTTTTCATGGACACAGCCAAACATAAACATTAAAGGCATTTTGAGAAGTCTAGTTTTGGGGGAAAATTTAAAGAAATACAAATAGTTAGGTCCTCTCTGGTGACTGTTAACCGTAATGGTAATTCCTGCCTTTTGGTGGCATTTTGTAACTTACACGGGATTGTGCATCACTAACTTGTGAAACAGATATCCTTAAGCCCACTGTATAGATAGCCAATTAGGGCTCAGGAAAGTTAGATAACTCCCTCAAATTGTCAGAAAGTGGCATATCTAAAATTATATTTAGCCTCATGATGCATGTGGTCTCATTATTAGTGGACTTCAGAAATAGAGGTTTGATGGGTGAGAACATCATTTTTAGTTGGTAAGTCAGTCCTGATCAAAAATGTACATCCAGACACCTTATCCACCAACACACATTTCCCTAGAGAAGAAAGAACTTTACTCATGTGTCCTTTCTTAAAAATTTCACTTTGCTGATAGTGAAGATGATGCCACTGATTGACATTTTCAGATCACTGCTCAGTACCTGTTTCCCTGGTCCACAGGTCCTCAGTGGCAAGCCACCACTAGAGAAGGAAGATGTAGATGCTGTACAGAGACAGTGGTATCATGACCTACTTCCACCACCACTGGGTGTTAAAGCTTGAGCAGGTCACCTCCCTGAGCCAAGTCCTTAACGCATAGGAGCACCTGTTAGTTGAAGGAGCCCTCATATTGGTAACAGAGCCCCCTAGGGAAGATTCCCATTGGCTTTCCTAGATTGTCCTCTGAGTTGTTGCTCCTGCTGTACTGACTCACACAGAAGAAGAAAGAGCACCACTGCTTTGTTTTTTGTTTTTGTTTCTCTGCTCAGAACACATCAAACCTCCCTGCCCACCTTGGTGTGAGTGCTTAACTCTAGGCCCTGCTTTCTGATTAGCATCCTTATGGTTTACACCAGTGCTTGTGACATAAGTTCCCCAGCAGACCTTCAGCTTTGCAACCTGACTTACAATCAAGGAGGATACTGGAGCACCAGACAGTATTGCCCAGGGCCCTAACTGGTTACATCCTAATTTGAAACCAAGTTAGTCTGTGTCCTGTGTTTGGTATCATTAAAAGTGAGTATTCTCCACTGCCCTTCGTGATTCTCACTTGGAATCCCAGTACTTGGAAAGCAGAGGCAAAAAGGATCAATGAGCTTGAGGCCAGTTCAGGATGTATAGCAAGCTCAAGGCCAGACTGAATGGCATGACAGAGCCTGGCTTCAAACAGACCATAGAGGGGGTGTTTTAAGTCAGACCTGAAGGTCTTGCCTTTAGGCTGTTTACTGTGCCTGTACTTTTTGTGAATCTATTCACATCTTTCTAACCTTTGCTCCTTAAAATGCTCTCAAAGCTGCTCTTCTGAAACTATAAATGCATTTCTTACCTCCTCACCCCCGCCAAAAAAAGATAATCACATTCTTTTTTTCCCGTTCTGATGTTTCTTTCCCTCCCAATAGTGCCCCTAGCAGCAAGTCATCCACTGGTTCTGTGCCTGCCCTGGGCATCTGGACCTCCCATCTCTACTTTGATGATCCATTCCATTGTTCATTGATTTAAACCTTTCTAACACTGAGCTGGAACACAGTGGTCTTGTTTCCTGTTACTGTCCTGCCCTCTCACTCTCCACATCAGTCCAGTGTGCTCATTTCCTTCCAGTTCTTCGCTCCAGGTCTCACCATCCTTAAAATGCTCTCACTGAGAGTTTTCACAGCTTTCCTAGCAAAGCATTTGTTCAGCTGGTTGTTTCTGAGTTGTGTGTCAGCTACCAATCTCAGCATTGTGTCACCAAGACTCTATTAGCATAGTCTCCTTTGGAATCTCTTACACTAAAGGCCTCAGACTTAAGCCTGAATGTCCATGTGTTTTTGAAACATTGAGAAATCACACTGAGCTGTTTTCATTTAAATTGGGGCACATATGATAATTTGCATTCTTAGCACCCCTACTCTCTGTGACTCTTGACAGAATCCCTAACATGACTGAAACCCACTGTGAACCCATGTGACCCTCACTGTGGGTGCTCGTGTTCTCTCCGGCGTCACAATATTTATCCTCCATTTCCCATATGAAAATAGCGCCTGCTAAAGGAGATGAAGGGAAACTGGAGGCGTGGGTGTCAGTCTCTGTTTCAGTTTATATCACACCATCTGCCCCACGGGCTGCAAGCCTAGAGTTACTCCTGCTGCTTCCAGCGTTATTTAAAATCTGAGATTCCTCCACAGTCCAGACCTGTCACCATACAAAAAGGCTGTATTTCCAGCTCTATCCGACATTTGTGCACGACAGTGCTCTACCTGGCCAGTGTCTGCAGATCACTGCTTCTTTCCATTCTAGTCTAGTCTCTAAGCTCCATGGGTTATGATATCCCAGCCCTCGTCACACTGCTCTGCACCAGAAGACATGTTTATATGAGCTATCTGATAACTGCATTAAATCCTAACTCTCTCCTAACTCCACTTCTGTAGACAGTATTCCGTTTTCATACTCAGGTTGGAAGCTGACATCCACTCATAGAAGCCTACTATTTCACATGAGACTTCAAAACCATCTTTAAGCTCACCCTATTTTTCTTCCAAAGTTCTCTTTGCAGTCCCAAAGTCAACTTCCTCTGTTTCATGAAATGCCTTTCTAGTCCCATTTCTGTCCATTCTTGTCTCTTGCCACCCACACCTTCACCACTGACTCAGTACTCCTAGACCTGGGCTGTCATCATCCTCACGGCCTTCACATACTTTATTATTATTCTACCTAAAGAACAAGTGATCCCTTCTGTAGGAACCCCTTTTCTAGACTCCACCAGAAAATATTAATGTCACAGCTTCTCTCTGAATTGCCTTTGCTGATTGCCTATCCACATGCTTTGTTCTAATCAACTTGCAAGTAGTAGCACTTTCGAATGTCTTCCTTATTTCTGCATACATATCTACTTTGTTCCGTAAGTACCTGAGCCAATGCACATATGCTTTTTAGAAAGTTTCCCCCAGACTGTTTCTCTGTCTAAACCCTGCTGCAACTCTACCTTTTCTCTGGGAAGCACTGTGTGATTGCATTCAGATAATTTTGTCTTATAAAAAATTTTAATTGTTCCAAACATATATAGCTTTGTGTTTCTAAGTTTGTTATTGTTATATTTAATTTTCCAGAGTCAAAATCTTCATGTGTTTTTTGCTCCCATCAAAATAGTTTATGGCAGAGATAGATACATACATAGGAAAAGCTAAATAAACACTGGTTTCTCTCACCCACAACGTATAGCCCATTTGTGAACCACCCATCAGAGGAGTAAATATAAACAGTGTATATGCTTAGTGTTCCCTAAGAACTGCTGTCACCCTGGCTCAAACACCCTCTGGAGTGGCTCACTGTATTCTAGCCGCAAAAGCCTGAAGTAATCCAGGGCCTTTCTTCGCTCAAATACTCGCTTCCATTATGAAATGCGCTCTCTCTCTCTCTCTCTCTCTCTCTCTCTCTCTCTCTTCCTCTCTCTCTCTGATAAGTTTAAGTTATGTATTTCTATAATACTAACTGTGTCCATATACACATGACTGAAGCAGTGGGAAGTAATAACCTTGAAAACTTAGACATTTTGCAGGTAAACAGCATGGATGCTTTCACATAATGGCCAGTAATGAAAGAAAGAGTTTCTAGCCACAGCATGTGTCCTAGTTGGGGTTTCCATTGCTGTGATAAGCCTTGTAACCAAAAGCAAAGCTTATTTTACATTACAGTTCACAGTCCATCATGAAGGGAAGTCAACACAGGAACCTGATGCCAAGAACTGAAGTAGAAGCCAAAGAGAAGATCTGCTTACTAGCTTGCTCTTTATGGCTTGCTCAGCCTGCCTTCTTAGGGGTGGCACCAACCCTCACTGAGTTAGCTGGGCCCTCCCACATCAATTCCTAATCAAGAAAATATGCCACACACTTGCCTTTAGGCTAATCTGATAAAGGCATTTTGGGTTTTTTTGTTTTTTTTTTTAATTTATTTATTTATTAAGGATTTCTGCCTCCTCCCCACCACCGCCTCCCATTTCCCTCCCCCTCCCCCGATCAAGTCCCCCTCCCTCATCTGCTCGAAGAGCAATCAGGGTTCCCTGATCTGTGGGAAGTCCAAGGACCGCCCACTTCTATCCAGGTCTAGTAAGGTGAGCATCCAAACTGCCTAGGCTCCCACAAAGCCAGTACGTGCAGTAGGATCAAAAACCCATTGCCATTGTTCTTGAGTTCTCAGTATTCCTCATTGCATTTTCTTAACCAGGGTTCCTAGAAAACTTTAGCTTTTGTTAAGTTTACAAAAAAACCAACTAACAGAGCCTCCTTATGCAATCAGACTAACGGTTAAAAAGTAGTTGGTAGTCTCCCTTTGGCCAAAGCCACGTTTTGTAAACCCATATGTTTTCATGGATGAAATTTATCAAAGACTCTGTCTTGTTTCGGAATGGGGAAAATGAATCATTTGGGAACCATAGGAGGAGAAAGAAAAAGAACCTGAAAATCAGAAAACGAACAAGTAGTGACAACTCTGACAACTTAGTCAGATGCCAGACAGCTCTTCCATGGACATTGCTTTGAGGATTCCCAGTGGCAACTCTCTGCAGCTGTTTTCCTGGCTAATATGAAGCTTAATTTTATGTTGCTTGCCATTCAGATGGGTTGAGCTGCAGGTTTTTGTTATGTGACCACCTGACAAAGGAGACCATGAGTTTAGTCTCCAGCTGTCTGCAGGCATGGCGAGACAGCAACAGCGGGACCTCAAGCACGTCAGAGATGAGATTGCTCTGTGCTCCCATCTCTTCCACGGCTACTGGGGTCTTCTTGTGCAGGCCCAGGGTTGGACATTAGGAATATAACAAGCTAGACCCTAAACGTAATCCTTGTTGGCTGCATTTATACTCCTGGCCATGAGCTAGACAACAACCAGCTGCTTTTGTTTCAATGTCCTGAAGAAGGGGCTTTGGCAAACCCACATCCTTTTCTCAAAGTACGGATCATAATCGTAAAAAAATGTAGAAAGCAGCAGTTGACATAGGAAATCTAAGAGGAACTTACTTAAGTGACAGCAGTAAGGTTTGTAGTCATGTGGTCATAAATAGAACCTCCAGATTTCTCAAGGAAGAAGCACAGCTTGACCTCAGGCTCGCCCATGTTGCACACTAGAAACTGGAAGGAGGGCAGAGGTGCCAGCAAAACAGAGGGCGACACCACTGGCCTTGTGCAAAGTTGTTTTCAGCTGTGGTCATCACTCTCGCTCGTCCCCACCCCCGGAGACGACTAACATGCCTTCTGTGGCTAAAGCTCTGGTCATGTATACGTGAGAGTCCTGACACTGGCCTGTTAACACGATGTTCTTAATCTCTGAAAAAGCTAGGATTGCCAGCTGAAGGAATAATAGAACTGGAAAAGGCTGTCAAGCCAATGTTCTCAGGCTAACCAGTGGGGACATACTATAAAAGGAAGCATTTTGCTCTTTGTTTCTGTACCCTATCCACTTCTGGAAAGGATAAGACATGACATTTATGAAAAACACAATATAAGGTCTGGTGATTAATT